>NW_026991723.1:65614816-66239816 GCF_029215605.1 Mirounga angustirostris | reverse complement strand
TTCCACAACATGCTCATGAAATAGGTTGAGGAAGTTTTAATAAAACTATTTCCATATCATAGATAGAGAAATTGAGGCTGAAAGAAATAATTTAATTATAGTTGCAGTTATTTATAGCTGTGAACAAACCACCTTCAAATGGTGGCTTAAGATAATGGCACTCATTTATTTTGCTCATCTGAGGGCTGACTGGGCTCAGCTAGTCAATCCTCACTTGGGATCATGCAATCACGTGATCACTGGGGCTGAGGTCACCTCAAAGATTTCACTCACTGTTTGATGCCTGGGCTGGGAAGATTCAAACATCCTATATGAGAACTGTTGGGGCTTCTCAAGACCCAACTTTCTCTGTGGCCTGCCCACAGTCTTTCCACTTTATTTTTTAAGGTATTTATTTATTTATTTATCTATCTATCTATTTATTTATTTATTTATTATTTATTTATTTGACAGAGAGAGACACAGCAAGAGAGGGAACACAAGCAGGGGGAGTGGGAGAGGGAGCAGCAGGCCTCCCGCCGAGCAGAGAGCCCGATGTGGGGCTCGATCCCAGGACTCTGAGATCATGACCTGAGCCGAAGGCAGACGCTTAATGACTGAGCCACCCAGGTGCCCCAGTCTTTCCACTTTAGATGTGGGCCACCCCAGGAAGGGGTATGAAGTTAGCAAACATGGTTCTCTGTGGCTGAAGCAGTCCCTGAAGGTGGTGGCAGCTGACGACCGTCTGCCAGCAGGACTCCCAGCAGCTGAGGCAACAAATTCTTCATTAAGGGAGAATTACTTACTTTGGCTCCAAATCCAGTACCCTCGTATTATACCATACTGTCTCCACTAATATAACATCACTACTCTGTAGACATTAATAAATGTTAATTGTGAATTAATTATACAGTGAAAATATATAATCACATTGGGACACTTTAGCAATTATATAGCACTTTGCATGTACATCTATTACCAGAACATGCCATACCTTCCTAATTTGAAGGTATCAATGAGATCACATCAGCATTAGCCCTCAAATCTTCTTGCTCGCTTCAAGCTCCCACATACTTCTCCAACAATTCCAGCTCCTTTCCTTTCAGAGTAACCATCCTTGAACATATATGGGAATGCCCCTAGATGGGATATATGGACTACAAGTCAGTCCAGGGTACCAGTGGCTGTCAGCCTTTATTTACTGCTCCAGGCTGCACTACCAATGCTCCTATCCCTAATTCCAGGGTTGCTGCAGTGGAGAGTCATTGCTGTGATCCAACCTATCCATCAAGCTCCAGAGACTCCTTTATCCAACTGCTTAATCAACATTTCCATTAATATTGAGTCAGCATCTCAAAATATACTGGTCCAAAACCAAACACCCGATTTTGCCCACTGAAAACCCTATGCTTCCATATTTCAGTAAATGTCATAACCATTCTCCAAAACCTAGAAGTCATCCTTGACTCCTTTCTTTTGCATCCTGCATGAAAATACCTGAAATTATATTACTTATTTGCTCATCTATTTATTTTCTGTTTCCTCCTCCTCAAATTTTAGCTCCATAAGAGCAGAAAATTCATTTGTTCCATTCCCTAGTGTGTGTCCAGCACCTGCAAAAACTTAGGTCTACGATTTACATAGAGTAAGCACTAGGTAAATATATGACAAATAAATTGGTGAAGAAATGAACTAATTGAATTCTTTTAACTAATTCAGGAATCCACAGGCACCAGCTTCAACAATTCTATAGAGATGCTGCCCCAGGAAGATATATCTGCCCTAAGCAGAGATAGCTCTTAGTGGCCTTAGAATCAGGCCATCTCTACCACCACTACTTATTGAATACCAGCCACTCTCAAGATCTGCTGATGTCATAGCCAGGATCACACATATGATGGAGATTTCCCAGGTGCTGGCCTCTGAAACTGTTTTGTCTTTTTATTTTAATGGCACCATGTCCAGTGGCCTGTGATGGCATCAGCCAACATTACTGCTACCACTGTGCTAACACCACAGCATTTGTGAAGTATGTTATGTTCAGTTGTAAAAAGAAGTATTCCACAGCAGAGATATTTGGGTCCCAAATCATTACTGAGTCTAGTGAAACAGACCTTTCCATTGATACATAGCCCCTTTTATTCTCCCTGGACCTATACACAATCATAGCTGGGTTAGATGGATACAAATAAAAACTTAACACCGAAAAGGGCCAGTTTCTTTTCAGACTAATGCCTGCCATTCTTAAAGAGAATTCTCTTGGCAGAAGCTCTATTGTCCATTACAACAGTCTGTTTCCAATGTAACACAATGCATCTTTCCTACTTTCCTTCCTTCTCCCTCTTTCTCTTTCCTACTTATCTTTAACAAATATTCACAGAGCACCTATTCTGTTAAATACGGGGGAAACAAAGATGAATTAGACAGAGTCTATAATCCCAAGGTACAGACATATCTTTGGAAAGGTGCAAAATAATTATTTCAGGTTCATGACAAATATATATATGTTCAAGCCACAGTGGGTCACAAAGATAGGAGAGGCCAATTGTTAGTAATTAATAAGATCTTAATTCAGGAGGAGAAACAAGATGTATCTGGAGATGTGGTTAAGTTTTCTTCTTCAGGGTGATAATGGAGTGTTGGAGGCAAAAAAAACAAAGGGGATACAGGCAGTTGGAACAACACAGGTAAAGCCATGAAGAGGTAGCCTAACTCATGACATAAAGTATCAAATCAGTCTAAGTTGGACACCTGCAGATTTGTCTTTATCTTCAATTAAAAATATGTATTGTGTTTCAGATAGAAACAATTCACAGAAGGGAGAAGACATCCCTTCATTTTTCTTTTATGAATTTTCTTATTATAAAAGTACCATAATTCATCCTAGGAATTCAGAAAAGTACATGATAACATCCTGGCATATTTTTTCCTAATTTAAATATGTGTTTGTATATTATGTACATATTCTTAATATACAAATTTTTAATAGCTAGCTAAGGTCATATTTCATAGACGTTGTCACTTTTTTTCTGATCTGTAATGCACATATAACTCTAACTGTTCCAGACGAAGGTGTGGTTGGGTGTGTGATGCAAATTCTCCCACTGAACTGATTGTCTGTTCCAGGACATAATTACTTCTTGGATGTGGCCCAGTAGGATGCCAACTCCTAATATAAAATCATGGTCAACATAGCTCAAATTTCTGATTGATCTGATAGATCCCTTTATAAAAAAGGAGAGAGGGCGCACCTGGGTGGCTCAGTCAAGCATCCGACTCCTGATCTTAGGGTCATGAGTTCAAGCCCCATGTTGGGTTCCACACTGGGCGTGGAGCCTACTTAGAAAAAAAAAAAAAAAGGAGAGAGAAACACACACAGTTAAAGAATATAGAGTAGCCTATGTAGAAACTATGTGTATATAGCCAAATAGAATACATATGAAATATAAAAGTATCTTTCCTATTATAATGAAGCACACAGTCTATGTTTTTACTTAGAATAATAGTTATGCTTTATTGAGCACTGATAATTGGCAGATATTGTTCTCAGTTTTCTCATGTATTACACCTAACCCTCAAAACTATTTCCCGGTATTTACAGATGTGGGAAACTGAGGCTCAGGGAGATTAAATAATTTGCTCAAGTCACACATCTAATAAATGCCTAGACTGAAATTAAACCCAAGTGGATTACAGTAATTATTGTGGTATTAAATAAACACCCAATTTAGTTATCTATTCTCCTGTTAATGGATACTTCAACTGGAGAAACAATGATATTTTAATAGTTGTTATCTATATTTGGTAGGATTTTGTAGTTTAGTTTTATTCTTTACTGTTATGATGAGGAAAAATTACTATTTTTTCCACTATTTCAGACTGTGGCTCTGCCTGTTCCTAGCAGGACGACACTGGGCAAATACCCTCTTTATATTTAATTTTTCATCTTTGTCATATCTGGAAATTGAGAGTGTTGAGACAACTTTTTGAGGATCCCTTCTTGCTCTGAAATTCTGTGGCTTGTAAGGCTTGACAAGGGATAGAATATTGCATGCAGAGGACCTATATAATGTTGAGACTAAAGTTCATGTTTATATAATATTATTTCTAGAAATACATTATAAAACTCAGTTTTCTCTAGAAAATACCCAAAAAAACCCTCAGAGGAAAAACTAGAGAAAGCAAAGGGAATCATTTTGGAAGAAAGGTATAGTAGAAAAGCATTTTTCTAAGAAGCAGGACTGAGTTACATTTCAGGAATTGCTACTTTCCAGCTGTGTTGAGAAAATGCTTTCCCTCTGATTCCCAGTTGCCTCTCCCACCATAAATGAGGCAATTAGGAATTGAAGAAGTTAATGTCTTGCTGTAATATCAGGTAAACTTGGTACTACATGAAACATCAGAATCAGAGCAGTAAGCAAAGTAGGTTTATCACCTTCTGGGGGATGGAGGGAGGAAGGCAAACATTGCTGACTCTTGGACAGTAACACAACACATACCAAAGGTGCCTCATTCCAAAGACAAAATGAGCTTTTCAATATAAGCCTTTCTAGGAGAATCTGGGGGTGGAAGGGTAAGGATGTTTAGTGATTCCCAGGCTACATAATAGCAAAAGGCTTGTCCTATGAGATCTGTATGCTTATTTGCAGAGGACTCACTTGTAGATAGTCAGCCTTTAATCAAACAGTCCTTCTGTATGGGAGCAGAGAGAGGTGCCCCTACTCAACATTCCTGATTTCTTCCTCCCACAGAATGAAACCTCTTTCTTGCTGCAAACCATGGTGGAGGAACTGATATGGTTCCTCTCTACTGTGTAATGATGATCCATGATCTTGATGAAGAAAGAGTCTGACAGTTACATAGTTGAGTACACACTGAGGGCAAAGAGGAAAAAGGGATCACAGCACATTACATGATAACAAGAAATCATGTAACTTACTTTAGGGAAAAATGTGGATAAAGGGAACTCTCATATACAGTGAATGAATTATAAATTGGTAATATCTAGTGATGTTGAAGGTGTATATTCCCTACAACTCAGCAGCTTCTTTTCTAGGAAAATTCTGCCATGTGTATAAAAAGAGATATGTTCAAGATTTTATGGCGGCACTGGTTGAAAAGGGAAGGAATTAGAAACAAAGTGTCCATCAACAGGAGAAAAAATAAATTGTGTGATTTAGTCATGAAATAGAACGCTACAAATATAAAGCAGTCAAAATAAGCAAACCAGAACAACACATACATTAATATGGATGACACTCACAAACGTAATGTTAAATAAAACAAAGCACTTTGCAAAATAATACCTGTAATATGATACTATTTATATAAAGTTTAAAATTCTGCAAAGTTATAATATATATTGTTTAGAGATAAATACAAGTGTAGAAATAGTAGAAAACCCAACTATAAGTGATAAACATTGAATTAATGAGACTACCTCTGAGAAGGAACAAAGGTCATGGAAATACCAAGGATTTTAGAGAGAACCCCAGCAATAACAAAAGCAAATATGGAATAATGTGAAAGTATGATAAAACTAGATGCTGAGCACATGATTTTTATTATGGCATTCAATATTGTTGTCTGAGTTTTTTGAACTACTTAATCTTGAAACACAAATTTAAAAAGTTTAAACATTATATATAGCATGTTCAAGTTTGTGTATTTTTTAATGGGTATAAAAACTGCCTTTGACATGTATAAAAGATAAGATGCCAATCAAATGTTAGAAACATTGAATTATCACCTCTGGATTCTGTAGAAATATATGAACCTGTAAGAGGAGATAAATTAGGGAAATTATGGGTTTCATTATTGTAGAGGATTTTATCCTCTTATTGAATGAAATTTTATCCATTTGTCTGACTAATATTCTGGCTCTGAGTTTTACCACATATATAAGCACAGATATTTCAATTTTGATGTAATTTATCCATTTCTAAAATTGACATATTGGTTTTTTCAGATTATTGTTTCCAAGCTCTTTGACAAGAAAAAGTAGCTTCTAAAATTGTAAAGTCAGCACATTTGTTTGGCTATTAAACCTGATGTGTGCTTTATTTCAGCAAGTAAAACTCATAGGAATGCATTCTCACCGTGTCTGTCCAAGACACATTGAGACAGTGAAGTTCGAAGGTGTTATGTTCCTGTAGATTTCTATTATAGTAAAAATCCTTGAAGCATGAGAAGTGTGTAGCCATACTGATTTTCTCCCAGCAGGCAATGCAGAATTTATATACTCTATTTTGCTCCCATAAAAGAAAATCTATTGCCAAAAATAATGGTCCTGCACAAATTATATATTGAAAATGATCAAATACCTCCTTTTAAAATTCTCACTTTTTATGTGACATAAAAATACAAATTAGGAAACCAGAGTTTGAAGAAAAATGGTTAAAATTATCATGCCTTTTAGCATCAGTTTTTATTTTACTATATATTTTACATAGCTTGAATTAAATATAATTTTGAGGCAATAATGTGTCTATTTAATTGCATATTTTTATTAAAATATTTTTTAAAACTTTTCAGGAAGTCTTCTAAATTACATATTTCTATAATCCATTCATTTAGTACTTCTTGTAGACTTACCATGTGCAGGATATGGGGGACCAAGATGTATAAGGAACACACAATTTAGCATGTACTGAATTTATATATTCAAAGCATTTGCCAAGAACTTCTTAATATCTTATTTTACAGTAGCTCTGAAATGCAGATATTCCCATTATGTTGATTTTGGCAGCTCCTCTCATCAAGTAGAGTCTATTTCCCATAAGTTGACTCTGAACTTCTCTTTTGGTTAATTTTGGTCAACAGAATGCAGTAGAATTGACTGTCATTTCTGAGCTCAGGTTCTAAGAAATCTTCTACTTGCTTTCTCTTGGCATTCTCACTGCCATGTGAGATTTTCTAGCTCAGGCTAGCTTACTGGAGGATGAGAAATTATGTGGAAAGAGCCAGTTGTCCTAAGAGCCACTTGTCCTAACTGAGGTTATCCTACATCATCTTATTGCCAGCCAACTACCAAACATGGGAAGGAACCCAGCCACGATCAGTAAAGTTGTACCCTTTATACAAGTCTCATTGAAGATGTGTAAGCCCAGCCAAGCCCAGAAGAACCACCTAGCTTACTCATAGATTTAAGAGAAATAGGATTCTAAGTCAATAATAAAACTATAATTAATAATACTGTATTGTATATTTGAAAGTTGCTAAGAGTAAATCTTAAAAGTTCTCATTTTCTTAAAAAAAGCATTCAGAAATGCTTATTTTTTTTCTAAAGATTTTATCCATTTATTTGAGAGAGAGAGAAAGAAAGAGGGCATGGGGAGCAGAGAGAGAGGGAGAAGCAGACTCCCCACTGAGCAGGGAGCCCAATGCCAGGCTTGATCCCAGGACCCTGAAATCATGACCTGAGCTGAAGGCAGATGCTTAACCAACTGAACCACCCAGGCACCCCAGAAATGCTTACCGTTTTAAGCCACTGAATTTTGAAATAATTTGTTACACAGCAATAGTTAAGTGACACACTGATTTCAAAAAAGGGACATAATTTAAATTAGAGGTGACTAGTGAATCACACCTGTATAACATCAAAGCTCATGTTCTTTCCATACATTACATGGGATATAAATAATGTAGAAGTGTATAGACCAAAGTAGTAAAGCTATTCCAAACAGGTAGGAGTAACTTTGATTGACATGATTTAAAAAGCTGTTATAAGGAAGATTTTCTTTGGATTGTGCCCTTAATAGCTGGAGTTGGAGGAGGAGGCTTGCAGTTGAAAAATGAGCTAAGATACAAAAGCAAGAAGGTGAAAATTATGTTCAAAGAATGGTCAATGAGGCTGTTACCCAGAAAGTACAGTTGGCAGAAAAGAGCATTGGGAGATAAGGCCCCAAGAGTGGTTTTTATTCATACTAGTTTTTTTTTTCATTCAGATAAAATTTATATGGAAAGAAATTGCTATTAGTTCATAAGCAGAAATAGTAATTGGTTGAGTGTTTTGATTACTTGATTATAATTTCATCATGTTTTGAATTAAAATATACAAATGTCAAAGCATAATTTATAATAAAAAATTGGTGTTTCAAGAAGAAAATATACTTACCTTTTGAAATGACTCGATATAACTGAAAGGTCAGAGATGTTGGAGAGGCAACATCCTTAGCCATTTGGATGTGAAATTCACCTTAGCCATTTACTGCCCGGACACGGACAAGATCCTTAACATCTCTGAGACCTAGTTTCCTAACCGGCAGAATGGAGGCAATGAATAACTATCTCATAGGATTGCTGGGAAAATTAGGCATAAGGTATATAGAAATGTCCAGCACATAGTAGGCACTTGATACATAGTAGCTATTTTTACAAAACCAGCATTTAATACATTTTTAAAAATCCTCTTAGAATCAAAGTTTCACTAGTGATCTTAAAGATGGACACAACCATGAATAAATTCAGTGGTGTTCTTAAGTGCAGTGATTCTTCATATTTTACTTACATGATTTCTTAGGTTATATGTCAAATAGAAGTATTTATGCTATTCTGCAATTATGGAACCTGCAGAAACTCATCTTAATCCCTGCTTCCTCCACAAGATGAAATATATCGCGTTCCAACACCAGAAAACATTGAATTAGTGATTTTGTGGTAAGAATAAAGTGTAAAATGAATTTCTATCAAACACAGTTGAAGAATGAACCAGCAAATTGGAAAGGGGCAAATTATGGGGGGGATCATTTTCCCCTCAGAGGTTTATCAACTGTCCTTATAAACTTGCCATTGTCTTAAGAGACCTATCAGGGAGCAGCAATCTAGAAGGGGACAATGAATCCACACACCAACAATGACATATGAAACAAAACTAGTGTGACTATTAAAGGAGTAAAATCCAATGCTGTATCTTTTTCCAATTATTAACAAATATGTGCAAGTGAGTTTGTACTGAAACTAGTGCACTAATTCATACTTCTGAGAATATAAATCATAGTCATCTTTTGAAAACAAAGTAGCAAAAACTTGGAAAACTGTCAAGTTTTTTGACCTGCTATTGCTATTGCTGACTATTATTTTAAGGAAAAAGTAAAAATCACATGCAAAAGTACTCATTGCTAACTTATTTTTTTAATTGAGTTTTATTATGTTATGTTAATCACCATACATTACATCATTTGTTTTTGATGTAGTGTTCCATGATTCATTGTTTTCGTACAACACCCAGTGCTCCATGCAGTACATGCCCTCCTTAACACCCATCACCGGGCTAACCAATCCCCCCATCCCCTCCCCTCTAGAACCCTCAGTTTGTTTCTCAGAGTCCATAGTCTCTCATGGTTCATCTCTCCTTCTGATTTCCCCTGCTTCATTTTTCCCTTCTTTCTCCTAATGTCCTCCATGCTATTTCTTATGTTCCACAAATAAGTGAAACCATATGATAATTGACTTTCTCTGCTTGACTTATTTCACTTAGCATGATCTCCTGCAGTCCCATCCATGTTGAGGTAAAAGTTGGGTATTCATCCTTTCTGATGGCTGAGTAATATTCCATTGTACATATGGACCACATCTTTATCCATTTGTCTGTTGAAGGGCATCTCGGCTCTTTCCACAGTTTGGCTATTGTGGACATTGCTACTATGAACATTGGGGTGCATATGGCCCTTCTTTTCACTACCTCTGTGTCTTTCGGGTAAATACCCAGTAATGTAATAGCTGGGTCATAGGGTAGCTCTATTTTTAATTTTTTGAGGAATCTCCACATTGTTTTCCAAAGTGGCTGTACCAACTTGCATTCCCACCAACAGTGTAAGAGCATTCCCCTTTCTCCACAACCTCTCCAACATTTGTTGTTTCTTGCCTCATCAATTTTTGCCATTCTAACTGGTGTAAGGTGGTATCTCAATGTGGTTTTGATTTGAATTTCCCTGATGGCTAATGATGATGAACATTTTTTTATGTGTCTATTAGCCATTTGTATGTCTTCTTTGGAGAAGTGTCTGTTCATGTCTTCTGCCCATTTTTTGACTTGATTATTTGTTTTTTGGGTGTTGAGTTTGAGAAGTTCTTTATAGATCTTGGATACAAGCCCTTTATCTGTAGTGTCATTTGCAAATATCTTCTCCCATTCTGTGGGTTGCCTCTTTGTTTTGTTGACTGTTTCCTTTGCTGTGCTGAAGTTTTTTATCTTGATGAGGTCCAAAAGCTTCCAGACTCATTCTATGAGGCCAACATTACCTTAATCCCCAAACCAGGCAAAGACTACATCAAAAAGGAGAATTTCAGACCAATATCCCTGATGAATATGGATTCCAAAATCCTCAACAAAATCCTAGCTGATAGGATCCAATAATACATTAAAAGGATCATTCACCACGATCAAGTGGGATTTATCCCTGGGATGCAAGGGTGGTTCAACATTTGCAAATCAATCAATGTGATAGAACACATTAATAAGAGGAGAGAGAAGAACCATATGGTCCTCTCAATTGATGCAGAAACAGCATTTGACAAAATACAGCATCCTTTCCTGATTAAAACTTTTCAGAGTATAGGGATAGAGGGAACATTCCTCAAGTTCATAAAATCCATCTATGAAAAACCCACAGCAAATATCATCCTCAGTGGGGAAAAGCTGAGAGTCTTTCCCTTAAGTTCAGGAACATGTCAAGGATGCCCACTCTCACCACTCTCATTCAACATAGTACTAGAAGTCCTAGCAACAGCAATCAGACAACAAAAAGAAATAAAAGGTATTTAAATTGGCAAAGAAGAAGTCAAACTCTCTCTTTTCGCAGAGGACATGATACTTTATGTGGAAAATCCAAAAGACTCCATCCCCAAATTGCTAGAACTCATACAGCAATTCAGTAACGTGACAGGATACAAAATCAATGCACAGAAATCAGCTGCCTTCTTATACACTAACAATGCAACTGTAGAAAGAGAAATTAGAGAAACGATTCCATTTACAATAGCACCAAAAACCGTAAGATACCTTGGAATAAACCTAACCAAAGAGGTAAAGGATCTATACTCTAGGAACTACAAAACACTCATGAAAGAAATTGAAGAAGACACAAAAAGATGGAAAAATATTCCATGCTCATGGATCGGAAGAATAAACATTGTTAAAATGTCTATGCTACCCAGAGCAATCTATACCTTCAATGCCATCCCAATCAAAATTCTGATGACATTTTTCAAAGTGCTGGAACAAACAATCCTAAAATTTGTATGGAATCAGAAAAGACCCCAAATCTCCAAGGAAATGTTGAAAAAGAAAACAAAGCTGGAGGCATCACGTTGCCCAATTTCAAGCTATATTACAAAGCTGTGATCACCAAGACAGCATGGTACTGGCACAAAAACAGACATACAGACCAATGGAACAGAATAGAGAACCCAGATATGGACCCTCAACTCCATGGTCAAATAATCTTCAACAAAGCAGGAAAAAATATGCAATGGATAAAAAGTCTCTTCAATAAATGGTGCTGGGAAAATTGGACAGCTATATATAGAAGAATAAAACTTGACCATTCTCTAACACTATACACAAATATAAGCTCAAAATGGAAGAAAGACCTCAATGTGAGACAGGAATCCATCAAAATTCTAGAGGAGAACATAGGCAGTAATCTCTTTGGCATCAGCCACAGCAACTTCTTTCAAGATACATCTCCAAAGGCTAGTGAAACATTGCTAACTTATTTATAACAGTGAAAACCTGAAAGCAGCTTAATGTCTAAAAACTGAGAAATGGTTCAGTAAATGATAGAATATCAATTTGTAAGCTAGAAACCACCATTAAAAAGTATTATTGTGAAGAACAGCAACATATAAAAATGTTTATAACATAATGTCAAGTGAAAAAAAAAAACATTAAAATGTACACTATATTTCCAAACACATAAAATTATTTTCCTCTGATCGAGAGAATGCAAAATGTGAAAACAAAGGATTTGCTAGTGACGTGGGATTGTAAGAGATTTTTCTTTTTATTTCTTTCTTTCATTATTGGTCTAATGCTTCTAGTGCTACAAAGAGAAGACAGAATTAGAAATTAATAATATGGAACTAATTACTCCTATGAGAGATTTTGAAGGCACCTACAGGTTGATTATTTACAGTTTACCATTATCAGTGTAATTTCCTATTTCCAGAAATGCTTCATGTCCTTTCTTCAACAGATGCAATTAAATGTTCTTGTAGCTATAAATTGACATCAATCTGAAATAAATACTGTAAGAATAATAGGCTGGAATTTATGTAACCTCCATTGTGTAGAGTTTAGAATGAATGATAAAACAATTATTCACCAGTTCCTCAATATTTCACTACATCTTGGACTGGGAAAAAGGAAAAAATGAATTCTTGAAAATGGTATTTTCAATGTCTGTGGTTTATGTTTTGAAAAAATGAGACCACTTTTTTCAGTAATAATAGCTATATGAATTTTAGCTAATTCCATCATTCATATTCCACTTTGAGTTATACAATTCTTTATAAGAAATACAGAGCTCTTTCTTTTTCTAGCCACATCACAGAAAGACCATCATAATATTGAACATTTGAAAGAATGTGTGTGCTGAATGCTAATTTTTAGGAGATTTCGATCCGAAAGCTAGCACTAACTTCTGAAAGAGGTATTACCTGCTTTGAGCTTCAGTGATCTTATTTATAAACTGATAGTAATTTCTCTTTCCTCTGCTTCTCAGGAAAAGTTATAACAAACTATAAATTAATGAAAAGAACTGTGAATTCACTGGAAAAATATAAAATAATAAAATTGCACTTGCTACCCCTTAGAGAGGTATTAATAAATATTGAAAACGTTCTATTACAAAAAGAAAAAAACATTATCTTTCTATTTTACATATCAATTTCTTGGTCAATCAATAAATATTTATTTGGGGCCTGTAGTCACTGTGCTAGATACTTCGAATACAACCATAAAAATGGCAAAGATCTTATTCCACAGGCTAATAGGCAATAACAGTACAATTTGATACATTTTATGGTAGACTACTATGGCAGTGCTATGGATTGAATGTTTCTGTGCTCTCAAAATTCATATGTTGACTTCCTAATCACCACTGTGATGGGATTTAGAGGTGGGTCCTTTAGGAAGTCATTAGGTTTGCATGAGGTCATAGGAGTAAAGACCCCATGATGGGAGTTGGAACCAAGGTGGAAATTGGTACTGAGAAGGGGGGTTCCATTGTAACAAATACCTAAAAATGTGCAAGTAGCTTTGGAGGTGGATAATGGGCAGAGGCTAGTAGAGTTTTGAGGTAAATGCTAGCAAAATCCAATATTGCTGTAAAAAGGATTTGTAAAGGCAACTCTGGTGAGGGCTCAGAATGGAAAGAGGAAAGCTGTAGAGAGAGCTTCCATCTTCTTAAAAAATACATTAATAATCATGTATGGAATGCTGGTAGAAATACAGATGGTAAAGGCCATTCTGAGGAGGTCTCAGTTGGAGATAAGGAACATGTTACTGGAAAATGGAGAAAAGGCAATTCCTGTTGTAAAGTAGCAAAGAACATGGTTGAATTGTATTTTGTGTCCTAGTGTTTTCTGGAAGATAGAACTTGCAAGCAATAAGAATGGATTTTTAGCTGAGATTTCTAAGCAAAATATTGAAGGAGAGGCTTGGTTCCTCCTGACTACTTATGTTAAAATATGACAGGAGAGATGCTCTGCGGGAAGCTTGCTTCTCCCTCTCCCTCTGCCTGCCTCTCTGCCTACTTGTGCTCTGTCTCTGTCTGTCAAATAAATAAATAAAATCTTTAAAAAAAATATGACAGGAAAGAGATAAATTGAAGATGGAATTAGCAAAATTGATAAATTGAAGATGGAATTAGCAAAAAGAAATCAGAACTTGGAACTTTGTAAAATTCTCAGCCTGTCCATATCACAAAAAATGAGAATACCAAAGGTTTGTCTTTTTTATAAGGAGATTAAGTTTGGGCATGAACCACAGATCTTATCAGCCATCTTAACAGAAGCCAAGAATAGGGATGCGAGGACACTAGAACACACTGCTGGTTTGAACTTAAGAGGACAGAGAAAGTGGGATGAAATGAAGAAAAGTTGCTGGACTTCTTAGACCCCACAGGACTGGACCATAAATAAAGCTGTTTGGCTGTGAACTTACGCTGTCCTTCAAGAAAAGAGAAGAAGGATCCCAAGGATGATCCAGAGATCATCCAGGTGACCACCTCAACAGGCCAGATGGCTTCCAACCAAATTCTTTTCGCCACCCAGTGGGTCTGGAGTGCAGAGCTTCAAACCAAAGAGGATTATTTTTGAGCCTCAAGGTTGAATGGAGTTTGCCTTGCTGGGTTTTGGACAAACTTGAAATCTGTCACTCCTTTCTTTCTCCCCCTTTCTCTCTTTTGGAATGGGAATGTCTATCCTATACCTGCCCCATCATTGATGGTATTTGGAAATATGATTGACTTCCATATATAGACTTTGTATTCTATGACCTTGTTAAGCTCACTCAGTTATTGGACCTGCTTTTGTAGATTCTTTGGAATTTTCTAAATAAACAAACATGTCTTCTATGAATACAATTTTTCTATCCAGTCTACCAGTCTTTTCTTTTACTTCTACTTCTTTTTTTATTGTACTTACTAGTCAGTACTTACAGTTCCAAGTTGATTAGGGGTAATAAGAGAGTACATCCTTGCCTTCTCAGACTTAGAGGAAAAGCATTCAGTCTCTCACCATTAAGTATGATGGTAGCAATGGGCCCCTGGGTGGCTCAGTCATTAGGCATCTGCCTTCAGCTCAGGTCATGATCCCAGGGTCCTGGGATCGAGCCCCGCATTGAGCTCCCTGCTCAGTGGGGAGCCTGCTTCTCCCTTTCCCACTCCTCCTGCTAACTGAGCCACCCAGGTGCCCCCCAACTTTTTTATTTCTTATAATCCAGTGATGCTTTAAAAAGCATATACATACATACACACATACAATACCTATTTGTTTACTCTTTAGAAGGCCCTTCAGAATATCTTGACTCCACATGGTTATAAGTAGAAGTCACCTAATCAGTTGAGTCAGAAATACACACTCTGCTCTCTGCTACATTTTAATAAGAAGAAAACATAATAAAGATGATATGTAAGTTGCTTACAACCACATAACTAGGAAGTGTTATATCCAGACCAAAGTCCATGCTGTTTCCAAAAAACCATACTCCCATCTTCTGTAGGGTACATATAATGAGAAATATGAGGCCTTAAAAAATTTTTCATTCTTGTATGTGTTTTTTCACATGATCTTCTTATTTGCAGGAAACCAATTATTGACTTTATTAGGAAATCAGAATATTTTATTATCTGAGCACTCAACCATAGCTTTTATTTTTTAATTATAATTTTTTATTATGTTATATTAGTCACCATACAGCACATCATTAGTTTTTGATGTAGTAGTGTTCCATGATTCATTGTTTGCATATAACACCCAGTGCTCCTTGCAGTACGTGCCCTCCTTAATACCCATCATTGGGCTAACCCATCCCCTGCCCCCCTCTAAAACCTTCAGTTTGATTCCCAGAGTCCATAGTCTCTCATGGTTCGTCTCCCCCTCTGGTTCCCCCCTTCATTTTCCCCTTCCTTCTCCTAATGTCCTCCATGCTATTCCTTATGTTCCACAAATAAGTGAAACCATATGATAATTGACTTTCTCTGCTTGACTTATTTCACTTAGCATAATCTCCTCCAGTTCCATCCATGTTCATGCAAATGGTGGGTATTCATTCTTTCTGATGGCTGAGTAATATTCCATTGTATATATGGACCACATCTTCTTTATCCATTCGTCTGTTGAAGGGCATCTCGGCTCCTTCCACAGTTTGGCTATTGTGGACATTGCTGCTATGAACATTGGGGTGCATATGGCCCTTCTCTTCACTACATCTGTGTCTTTGGGTTGCTGGGTCATAGGGTAGCTCTGTTTTTAACTTTTTGAGGAATCTCCACACTGTTTTTCAAAGTGGCTGTACCAACTTGCATTCCTACCAACAGTATAAGAGGGTTCCCCTTTCTCCACAACCTCTCCAATATTTGTTGTTTCTTGCCTTGTCAATTTTTGCCATTCTAACTGGTGTAAGGTGGTATCTTAACGTGGTTTTGATTTGAATTTCCCTAATGGCTAATGATGTTGAACATTTTTTCATATGTCTGTTATCAACCATAGCTTTTACTTTTACATCTGCTTACTCTTTCTTTTATACCAACCATATTTAGATTTGCAAGAGCAAGAGTTTCTACTTCTTTGTCAGGATTCCATGGCTCCTGTATTCTGGTTGTAATCATTTATGTGTTCAGCAATTAGAGAATCTAGATTTGCTTTCATTAAACCAATCCTGAAAGCACAGCTAGTACTTTCCTGTAATTGAAGTACAATAACATTAAATACATTAATTTGAAGGCTAGGATGAAAGATTTTTATCCAGAGTTTCTTCTCTTCATACCCATTTTGTTATTCAAACATTTTGAGCATTAGTGTGCACTATTTTTTTAAGTAATAAAAATCCACACCTAATTGGACATGATTTCTTTGTCAGTTAATAAGAACACATTATACAGTTTAATGAATCTGCAAACTAAATAATGGTTGTAGTGGGTGTGAAAATAGGGATATTTAAATGCATAAGGAAATTTAGCACGCATCCCAGTGGCCATGTAAACAGACTTCTGATTCTTTTATAAATTGCAAATACTTTCTTGTGCAGAAACACAGTGAAAAATATAGTCCTGCATCCATACATAGAGCTCATTATCATACCTCAGAATGCTTACTGCATGCCTATTATCCACTTAAAAGCTCCATTTAAACAGCCACTCTGTTTCAGCAGCAGCAAAACAAGTAAAAAACTAACCCTCATTTGTCACTATTTATCCCTGGAGATTAAAGACAGCTGTATTGATGAGGTGTGTTTAAGATTATATCTTCAGTTATTTTGATAAAAAGGTTCCAAATATGACCTTGTGTCATATAGAATCAGTATTCAAAAGCTCATTATCAATATAAATTCTGGAATAGACAGACCCAAGAGAAGTGTACATGAAGAAAAATGATTGTAGGTAATGGACATTTGGTAGATTGTATGGATAACTTGCTATAAGAAACATAAGCCTTTTGGTGTAATAGTTATTTACAATGTGCATGCAAGGATATCCGACATGATCAATGCTTTACGTGAAAGTAAAGTAAAATAATTAACAGAAATTGGGCTCCAGCTTAGGGCCAAGTAAAGAAACCATATTACAGAGGCTACTGACATTCAGAATGTGTCATACAGACGATGCATTTTGAAACCTGCAGTTTTAAAAGGCTGTGATAGTCTCTTCTCTTCATTTGGCCCCATCTATCCTTTACTTGGACACCACAGACCATTGTTCTACAATCGCTGTGCTGCCCTCACAAGGGCAGATGGTAGCAGTATTCACACACACAAATCAGAATGTGTTAGGTTAAGCTTCTAAAATGAATATGAAAGAGTGACTAGTCATATGGAGATCAAATAATTTGTATGACCTTTGGATGAATTACATGAGATGAACTGTGTGGTATCTATTCAGGTGAGCTTAGATCCAACCCCTTTGTGTGCACCTGTGCTTTCCCATGTTTAAACATAAAACATGTATTGCTATCTTGATCCATTCCTTTACGTCTTTATATATACATGATTACTGGGAATTCAATACACATGTTTTTCAGCAGTGTAAAAAACTTTTTCAGAATGAATGTTCAAAGAACCTTCCTAAAAATAAAGAGATGCATGTCACTGTTTAACCATTGTATTTCAGTGTTTCTTTCTATTTCTTTTTATTTACTTATTTTTAAATCTGGAAGAAAGCTACCATCTTGCTGTTTCTTGATTTCAGGATGCAGCAGATGTTGGTTGTCTATAAACCATGATCCTTAGCCACACACATTTTTCTCCTTTAAAGAAGCCTGATTTTATTTAGTAGGTCACATGCTAGGTTCATAAAATTAAGCACGAGTCGTTGAAGCTAAACATTTCCCTATGTTAGGGACTGGAGGATTGAACATGTGATCTGGTTCTGGCCAATAAAGGGCTTGGAAGGATAGGGCTCCTACAAGGGAATTTGCTCTCTGATAAAAGGAGAGAAGGCAAGGTGTCTGTTTCCTATCTTAAAGGGGTTTTGTGGGGATCTGATGCTAGAAGCCATGCTGAAGCAACGATATTATCATGTTTCTTCTGTGCTAGTGCAGTGGATGGATTGGAGGAAAGAGGATGCATTAATGAGTTAAAAGGTTATTATAGGAGTCTGAACCAAAGAAATGGCAGCGGTGATAGAGTAGATGGAATAGGTTCCAGAGATACCAGAGAAGTAAAATGGACAGGAATTGGTGATGGATTTGATATGAGTGGGAGAACAGGAGCTGTTGAAGAGGACATGAGGTTTCTGGCTTGGGAACCAAGGAGTGGTAGTTCTCTTAACCAGGAAGATAAAAGATAAGATTTAATAGGCCTTTAAAAGTCAGGGTAGTGTTACCCAGAAAACCGTGAAGTAGGGATCTCAGCTCAGATTAGATTATAAGGACTAGAGCTAAAGCTATAAATTTAGAATCGTTGATGTATAAATGTCAGTAAAAGTCATGGATATAAATGAGGTTAAAAGAAATGGGAAGCTTCTTTAAATTATTTTTCATTAAAATTCCTTCCTGCTTGTTTTTTTCTATCTTTGTGTATTGAAAAACTTAATCCATTTCTCATATACCCAACTGCTACTGAATATTTTTTTACTTATAAACCTTATAGGCACCTCAAAAACAGAATATCTAAAATCAAGCTTGTACCTTTACCAAAACTAAACTCTCTTTTCTTTTTATCTTCAAGAAAAATAACAGAATCCTCCCAATCATTTGTGAGTCACTTAGAATTCTGCTTTTTATTTAGTTATTCCGTATTTAATCTGTTCTACTTCCTTAGTATATCTTCGGCTTATTACTTTTTCTCCATTTCATTGACTATTTTAGCTAATAAACATAGCATTTATTGACAGGATTATGGAGACAGTCTCCAAATCAACTTACTTCTAGTTTTGGTCCTTCCAATTTGTCCTCCATCCCAATTTTTGTTGGCCTAGAAAGCTTAAAGTACAAAGCTAATTGTGAAATCTCTGTTTGAAATCTCTCAGTGGTCATTACTGTCATTCAGGATAAAATTTAAATTTCTTAGCTTGATATACCAGACACTTCACTGTCTTCCACCTCACTGCACACTCACATTTCCTCCATATATATATATATATATATATATATATATATATATATATATTCACTGCACACTCACATTTCCTCCATATATATATATATAAATATATATATATGGAGGAAATGTGAGGAAATATATATATATATAAATAAAACATTGGTTTTCTAGTGCTGCCTTGAAGAATTACTACATATTTAGTGGCTTAAAATAACACAAATTTATTGTCTTACAATTTCTGAAGTTCAGAAGGTCAAAATGGGTCAATAGGGCACATTTCTTCTGGAGGCTCAAGGGGAATCCATTTCTTTGACTTTTCTAACTTCTAGAGGCCAGGTTTATGGCCCATTCCTCCATCTTCAAAGTCAGCAATGTGCTTTCCTCAAATCTTGATTCTCTCTGCTTCTGGTCATCTTCTCTGACCTTCCCCTTCCTTCTTCCTTCTTTACGTTTTAACCACCTTGTGATTAGATTGGACCCACCCAACTAACCTAGGGTAATCCCCTCACCTGAAGACACTTAACTTAATCATATCTGCAAAGTCCCTTTTGCCATGTAAGGTATCATATTCTGGGGATTAAGATATGGAAATGACAGCCAACAGGTACATGAGAAGATGCTTATCACCACTTACCATCAGGAAATGCAAATCAAAACTACAATGAGATATCACCTCACACCTGTCAGAATGGCTAAAATAAAAAACTCAAGAAACAGCAAGTGTTGGTGAGGATGTGGAGAAAATGGAACCCTATTGCACTGTTGGTGGGAATGCAAACTGTGCAGCCACTGTAGAAAACAGTATGGAGGTTTCTCAAAAAGTTAAAAAGAGAACTACCTTATGATCCAGCAATTGCACTACCAGGTGTTTATCTAAAGAATACAACAACACTAATTCAAAGGCATACATGCACTCCAATGTTTATAGCAGCATTATTTACAATAGCCAAGATATGGAAGCAGCCCAAGTGCCCATCAATGAATGAATGGATAAAGAAAATGTGGTATGTATACACAATGGAATATTACTCAGCCATAAAAAATAATGAAATCTTGCCATTTGCAATAACATGGACAGAGCTAGAGAATATAATGCTAAGTGAAATAAGTCAGTCAGAGAAAGACAAATACCATATGATTTCACTCATATGTGGAATTTAAGAAACAAAAACAAACAAGCAAAGGGAAAATGAAAGAGAGAGGGAAAGAGACAAAGCAAGAAACAGACTCTTAATTATAGGGAACAAACTGATGATGGGAGGGATGTGTGAAATAGGTGATGGGGATTAAGGAGAGCACTTGTGATGAGCACGGGGTGATGTATGGAAGTTTTGAATGATATATTATACACCTGAAGTTAATATAACACTGTATGTTAAGTAACTGGAATTAAAAGAAAAACTGAGAATAAATAAATGAATGAATAAATAAATAAATAGGGATGACAGTATTCTGCCTACCACAAATAAACCTTACAGCAGCTTTGGAAACTATATTGTTGCCTTTTCCTGGAATCCCATTCCCCTCATTCCTGTTTCACTTAACTTCAGGTGTTTCTAAGAAAGAATGCTCAACTTCAGGTTTCAATTCCCTTTCCTTGGGGAAAATCACCCACAGGCAACAAGGAGAATAAGGCACAGAAACATATATTCTAAACATATATTCTAGATAATGTCTGTAGCTCTAAGCTAAAACATATGACCATGGAAATGGATGTGGAATAGCACCTCACTTAATAGAATGAAAAATTTCAAATTTAAGAGCTTGCAGAGAGAGCTGTTTGTGAAATCTCTGTTTAAAATCTCTCAGTGGTCATTAATGTCAGACTATGAGAACAGAGAGAGATACTATGAGAACAAGTTGATTATTTTCTCCATAGCACTCTGGAAAGGCCTAAAGAATTAGAAGCAACACTTAGCACAAAAGGTCAGCATAAAGGGGATGGGGTAAATGAAAATGAGAGACTGGTTTGAAAATGTAGACAAAGAGCAGTTACTGCTTCCTCCACACACTGCAGGAGACAAGAAAATCCTGTTACTGAAAAAAACAGAACCAGGGAGTCTCCAGGTTAGTGTAGGGGTCTAACAACAGAGAAGAGTTCAAGCCAAGCATAAAAAACTAAATTGCCTTGCTCAGTTGTTTAGCAGATGCTAGAGCTAATCTGGGCACAGACAGAACTGATCAGCCCTGTGTAAGCCTAGCCCATTCACACTCCTCTAATTTCACCAGTGTCCCAGTCAGTAATTGTCCTCAGTATGTCTGTTTTCCACCTTTGCTTTGTAAATTTCCTTTTAGAATAAAAAAATTGTGAGAAAAGAAAAATTGGTATGAATAACTATTCATAGAAAAACTCATTCACTGAATCTCTATACCAAAGGGTAGTGTTATATACAGTCATATCTTAGAGTTAAACACAAAAACTAAAAGCATCACACTGATTACTAGGAAAAACACTAAAGACATGTTTTTCAAATTCTTTTTTCAAACAATTTCATGTGAAGTAGATAAATAGGGAGGATTTCTGGCTGCAGTAGAGGCAGAACCATAATTGGAGGGAGGAACACAGCCACCCAATATTCATAAGGGATGCCTTTTAGTACTTGTAATTTTTAAGATAAAAAGTATGAAATAGACAACGGAAACGTCAGTGGTCAGACAAGAAGGCACTTGCAGAAGATCAACAAAGGGTGGTAACTTTTTACGTGTTTGCTCCTTCACCAACTAAAGGCACAGGGTTCCATCGAAGGACAGCTTTCCATGGCTCTGGGTCCTCCTGCTGTGTTGTAGTCCACAAGGGGGCTCTGTAGCATCCGGCTTAAATAAAATTCACTCGCGGCTTTTTCCTTCTTTTCAAACTAACTCTATAAAACCTGGAATTGCTTGATGTTGAGATTTACCATTGGGCTTTTGACATTTTTATCTGAGGATGTTGCTTCATCACTGGTGAATCCACTGTAGGTAAACCTCATTAATTGGGTGGAAGCATAGTGACAAATCTAAATTATTGAATATTTAAAAAAAAACACTTGTTTTACTTTTAAGGAAACTAGATGATAGAATATGAAAATGTTAGGGAAATAGTTTCAATGAATAAATAAAAACAATTGCTTTAGGGAAATAGTTTCAATGAATAAATAAAAACAATTGTAATTAGCCTATTATCCCAGGTATTTACATGTAAATGATGCTACTAAAGTACTTGAGATTGCCTGAAAGTAATTTCTTCTTTGAATTAGTTATAAACTTTAACCATTCTGTTCTCAATGGTTTTCCTCTATTAATTTGCTTAATAAACCATTTCTTCATCATTAGCACAAAGGTAAACGGCAACTTAATTAATAAAATTTCCGAATTATGGTGATCTTTGTAAGTGAATTTCATTTTGCCAGGGTGAACCAGGTATGAACTTGATGCCAGAAATTGACATGGGCTATCACTGAACCTATAGTATGTCTGTCCGATCATCCAAGAACTAGCATATGTATCACTTCTAGCTGGAAGCTATCTTGCTTATAAGACTGCGCATGACACACAAAGGACAGTGTCCACTTCTAAAGCTTTTGTATCTCATAGTTCCACCTAGCGGCAGAGGAGAATCCTGTGACATATTAGGATGGAAGAGAGAGTCTCAGGGAAAGCCAGACTCCTGAGTTTAGTAGTGATATTAAGGGCACCACTGAGCGGATGGGGGCTGCCAACTAGAATCAACTCCTGTAACAGATGCTCTCAGTTTAAAAAAGTAAACGCAAAACTATGAGAGACATAACTTTTCAGCACGGAAGCCTAGAGGCCCTTGAGGATAGATGATGCCAGAAAAATGTGAGATTATTGTGCCTACCAGACTATATTAATACTATAAATACAGATAATTTCCTGAGGAACAAGATCCTCGAAAATGTACCAAATGTATGATGCTGAATATCAAGTTAAACAGCAAAGACACAGAGTGGTGAGCCAGCCTTCATTCCCGCCCTTCTCCCTTCCTCGAGGTGGTGAAACATGACTGGGATGTCTTATGGGTACCTTGGATTTAAGTGGGTCCCACACTAAACACATTAAATTGTTTCTGATGCTTCCTTCTCTTTTCAGCATCTCCATCATCATTAAAGTTAGAGACAGCCACCCAGTAGGTCAAGACCTGAATGATCAGGTTCATTTTTTCATTCAACAAATATTTATTTTACTTTTATTTTTTTTAAGATTTTATTTATTTGACAGAGAGAGAGACACAGCGAGAGAGGGAACACAAGCAAGGGGAGTGGGAGAGGGAGAAGCAGGCTCCCCGCTGGGCAGGGAGCCCTATGCGGGGCTTGATTCCAGGACCCTGGGATCATGACCTGAGCCGAAGGCAGACACTTAACGACTGAACAACCCAGGCGCCCCAACAAATATTTATTAAACAACTCTGAAGTACTGGGCACTATCCGAAGCCCTTAGGATATATTAGTGAACAAAACAGACAAACATTCCTGCCTGCTTGGAATTTATATGCCAGTGAAGGTGAGTAGTATGGACAGTAAACAATAAATATAACAAATGAATAATTTCTATGGTGTGTTAATGATGGCTGTGGAAAACAAGTAGATCGGATAAGGGGAGTGGCGGTCAGGATTGTGGTAAGGAATGGCAGGAAGGATGGGAGGCAATTTTAAACTGGGTGGTCAGGGTTGACTGAAATTGACCCAGACTCAACTGTACTTCCTGCTTCTCTTCACCGTATGTAGCGGAGTGAAATTCTACCCATCCTTCAATGCCCTGTTCAGAAGTCATCTCCTCTGTGATGTCTCCCTGGTTCCCTCAGTATTCCTTAAACATGCTCCCCGTTACATCCTTACACCTGGCTGTATTGCCTCAGCACAGCAGGCAGGTCCTGGGACTGTGCATATATGCCGTCTGACAGTTTCCTGCCTCGAGTGCTTGCATCTCTGACTTTGCCTTAGGGCATCTCCAGTGCCGATGCTTAGAGTGCAAAGAAGCCCAGAAGTGCTGGGGATTTAACAGCCCTCAGGGATAATCCTCAAACAAGGAGAGAAGAGAGTGGGTAGGTGACTGCTCCAGCTTCCCCATCTGCTGGTAGAGTAATTTTGAAGTGTGTTCCACACAATTCCTCAGAGGCTTCCAGTGGGATTAAGCATTAGTTGCTCATAGTATCTGTTTATTAATGCACCATTTACAGATGCTTTGCCCTTTCCTGTCTCCCTCTTTGACTTCTGCACTCACCTTATAACCTACCCAACCCAAATCCTTCAGGGGCATCTAAATTCAGACACCTTAGCCTTTCAATTTTGAAGTCCTATGGTCTTATTGGATTTTTCTTTATATTATATTATTTATGAACATTTGCCTCTTTTACTAACTTGTGAGTTCCTCAGTTTATATCCAAAAAATTCTATATTGCTAAACAGAGCTTTTGACCTTTAATCCAAAATATTAAGTTGCCTATATATTTGGTAAAGTTGATCTGGGTTTAGTTACCCAATTACCTGGATTCAAATCCTGGCTCTATCATTTAACAACTGTATTTGTGGGCACTATTCTGTGCCTCAAATTTCTCATTAGTAGACTCGTGGGGTTGGGGATTATTCTGAGGATAAAATAAGAAAATGTGCACAAAGATCCTAACATAGGGCCTGGCACATATTGGGCACTCATTCACTGTAAGTCATTTCCTGCCCCCTGCCTTTCTCTTTCTTGCTAAATTCAATATTTTAAAATAAAGGAACTGGTGTCTTCTAAGGCTGATTTTTGGCCTAAGCATATGTAATGCTAAACATAACGCATTAATTGTAAATAAATAAAAATAAATAAATACACACACACACACACATACATACATACATAAAGGAACTGAAACAGATATAGTAGAATTTCAAATCTCTAAAATATTAATGTGCTAAATCAGAGGCATTTCATCTGAGTAAGATATAGAACCATAAACTGATACGTTTTTGTATTTTTCTTCCATCCCTTTTAATTCAATAATGAAGTTGGCATCATGTATGGCAAGGCTCCATTTATCTCTTTAAAGTATCTGACATATATTGTGGAAATATACTGCCAATAAAATAATCACTTTGGCCAACTGGTTACCTAGGGCAGGTGTATACAAAAGAAGTACTACATTATTTGTAGCAAGGGTTTGCCAATCAAAAAACGTGTTAATCATTAGATACTCATTTTTCCCTATTCTATATTTTGAGATAGTTATTTGAGGACAGAGACCCAACTATTCTAAGAGTGATGCCTTGTAAATTATAAGAAAATAGTACTTAACTCACTAATAACTACAGATAGTGAAATATTTTCAGAATTTCAATTTAAGAAATATTTCATGCATATGCAAAATCCTGTGTCAGGTGCTTTATGAAAGCTTACAGAGAAGAGTAAGTGTAGGGGGAAGATTTAGAATGGTATGTAGTACTATAGGATGGGGTCAAATTTGGGTGATGAAAGACATATGAAATCATTGCAATAGAGGTTCAAAAGAGAGAAGGATAAGACTATTTCAGCATTCAGGAAAACTTCATGAGGAGATAATATCTGGGATGAATGGGTCCTAAGGATTTTAGCACGCAGAAATGGAACAGAGAGTATTTCTGAAATGTGGGGCAGCTTATACAAAGACGTGGTCATGGGAAATAAAAAATATTTTCAAAAAGAGATTTTAGTCTTTCCATTTGGTTCAAAAGTGAAGTGTATTGAAATAGGTTGTAGTAAGCAGGGGTGGGAGAGGAGAGAGAGGCCAAAAGGTGAAGGGTCATGAAAATGGGAGAGAGAGAGAGAGATTTGCATCAAATGGGAATGCAATTAACTGAAAATTCTGGCTTAATTCATTTAAACAATAAAGAAAATTTATTATCTCACACAAGCAGAAGAGTACCCTGCTTCTGGATGTAATGGTACCTCAGGTTTGGTTGATTCAGTATCTCAATGACATAATCAAAGAACCAAGTTCTTTTCATCTTTCTCTCTGCCAAAGCTAGGACATCAGCTTTGTCCCCTGCCAGTCACCTCATGATTATAAGTTGCCCACCGTGGTTCCAGGCACCAAATGAAGACAAGACATCAGCCAGCAGAGGATAAGAACTGTCTTTACATATGTGTATAGAAACATCTTTCAGAAATCGCTTTCCCCGAAGCAGCTACTTCTCACATTTCACAGGCTAAAATTAGATCACATGTTCCTTCCTAAAGCAATTACTGACAAAAGGAATGGGAAGTTCACGTCGGCTAAGATGATTCAATTTATATCACTGAATTATGTCGATGGGGTGGATGCCAGAAAAAAAAAAAAGTTTTTCTTCCAGAAGAGGAAGAAAGGGGCGCCTGGGTGGCTCAGTTGATTAAGCATCTGCCTTCAGCTGAGGTCATGATCCCAGGGTCCTGGGATCGAGCCCCATGTCAGGCTCTCGGCTCAGTGGCCAAGTCTGCTTTTCCCTCTCCCTCTGTGATCTCTCTTGCTTTTACACTCTCTCAAATAAATAAATAAATAAATAAATAAATAAATAAATAAATAAAATTTTTAAAAAGGAAGAAGAAAGGCATGATTGTTGAGTAGGCAACCAACAGTCCCTGTGGAAGTTATGGTGACCATATATCCTGATTTGCCTGTTGAGTTCTGGTCCATACCTGCTGTCCCAATGTAATTAATAATACATTAATTCACTCTTGATAGTGTTCCTGTTTGGACAATAAATTGTATGGTCACTGCAGCTAAAACAGATCATTTTAGACATTTAAAGATTTGAGTGTGAGAGCTACAATTTAGAGTGATTAATTAGTAAATAATGTGAAAACACTCACAGGTAAAGACCAAGAGACTAGCTTGAAAATGACTAAAACAGTTTAAACAAAAAAGTCTGAACTAGTGTGGTGGCAATGGGAATGGAAAGAAAGAGGCAAAGAGTCCTTACAGAAGTAATAATTTAAAATTTGGCATCTGTTGATGTAAGACATAACAGTAAGGGAGTAGAATAAAAGGTGAAAGGCTTTAAATATTTAAATTCACATTACTGAGAGAATACATTGTTCTAATGGAAACACCAGGTCCAGAAAGACTTGTTTCGATGGGTAGAATGCTAAGTTCAGTTTTGACATGTTGAGTTCAGTTTTGTTGGGAAAATTAGGTGGAAGTATAAGGAGGTATATTAGGGTTATCAACAACTTCTGTGATAATTTAATTAGAAATATAATTTTTTTTTTTTTTTGGTGGGCTCTCATGGAGCCAAAGCATTTAACTCAGCAAAAATAAACAAGTAGGTAAAAAAATTTAATTCTTCATTTACTCGGTAAATAATTACTAAGTGCCAGGCACAGTTCTAAAAGTTGAGGAATCAGCAATTAACAAAACAGATAAAATCTTTGACCTCTCAGAGCTTATATTCTAATGGAGGGAATCATGATAAACACATAAATGTAGTATTATGACATATTTTGATACAGGTTATAAAAGAAAAATAAAAGCATTGAGGGTGATCATGCAAGTCTTTTCCAAGAAAGTGACATTTGAGTAAAGAGCTGAAGGAAATGAGCCCTGCAGATATCCAGGCAATGAATATTCTAGTCGGAGAGGAAAGCAGGTATAAAGGTTTTTATTGAAGAGTTCTTAGAACTTGCAGGAACACATTAGTAGGACCAGTGTGTCTGGAGCCTAGAGAATGAGGAAGGCAGTGGGAAGTGACAAGGTCAGACAGAGAGCCAGAGGCCAGGTTCATAGGGCCTTATGGGTCCTATTGATCACTTTGAATTTTGCAATGAATGAGGCAGAAAGCCATAAGATTTTTAACGTTAATGAGTGGAGAAGAGATTGTTGTCAGGCAAGGGGAAGTAGGGATACTAGTTAGGAAGCTATTGCAAAAATTTTGACAAGAAATTATAGAGCTTTAAAGTAGGAAAGCAGCAGAGGAGATGGTGAGAAGTGGTCAGATTCAGAATATATTTTGAAGATGGAATCAAAAAAGATTTGTTGATGGATTAGATATGGGGTGTCAAAGCAAGAGAATTAAAAAAAACCCCAAAGCACCAAGATTCTGGCCAGAGACATGGGGAAGACTTTTGGAGGGGCATACATGAAAGAGAGGTGGTAAACCAAATATTTGGTTTCAGAATATTAAGTTGAGATGCTTAATTAGACATTGGAGTGAAGATGTTAACAAGGCTGTTGGATAGATGGAATATGAGGTTCAGCAAAAAAGTCAGGGCTAGAGATAAAAATTTGGAGTCATCAACAAGTAGATGGTATTTAAAACAATGGGTCTGGATAAAATCACTTGGAAAATGAATATAGATAAATAAGAGAAGAGGCCAATGAACTAATAGTCCTGGGGCACTCCAATGTTGAAAGATCAGGAATATGTTTTTGCAAGGCAGAAGAAGAACTAAAAGAGCAATGTCCCAGATTCAATAGCATGATGATAAATGTTTAACAAATGACCTTCTAAAAATAAAAGCCCTGATTTTTAGTGCTTGCCAATTTCTGTGGTATAAGTACTTCTACCATAACCAACTTTATGCTATGTACTATTGTTCAACAATAGGCTTGCAAGAGTCCAAAAAATTAATAGCTCTCTCTTGCAAAGCAAGCTCCAGGATACTACTGCCTGAAAGCGAAGTAAGATGTTTAAAGGAAGCAGGACTGACAAGCTGTGTTAAATGCTGCCAATAGAATGAGCAAGAAAAATATTAAGAAATGATCACTGGATTGGCAACATGGAAGTCCACTGATGAATTTGACCAATGAATATGACAAATGAAAAAGTTGCTTTGAAGGGTGTTTTTATGATGGATAATGGGAAGTGGGTAATGCTACTTAGTAAGATGGGCAGTTAATGCTTAAAGTTTCCTTCTGAGAAAGCAGTATTGAGGATGTGAAACATTTAACTACATAAAGAACAAGAAGGAGAACATGCCAGGGAGAGAAAGGCCCTGTAGCAGGAATGACCTTAGTGGTTTCATGAATTGAGAGAGGGCCTATGTCCTTCAAGTACAGGAGGTAAGGCAGGACATGGCCAGAGGTGAGCTGGAGATGGAAACAAGATCATAGTGTTCCTTGTAGGCTATCAAAAGCGATTTATATTCATTATAAATAATGTGGAATTATGTAGAAGGGTTCTAAGCAGAGGAGTCTCATAATCTGATTGGGTTTTTACAAAAGATGACTGTCCAATGTGTAAAGAATGCCTTGGGAATTAGGGGAAAAATAAGAAAGTGTAGTGTCCCTGTAGGAGAAGTGTTACAGTTGCTCGGGTGGGAGGAAGATGATAGTGACATGGTGCCAGATGGTAGCAAGAAAGAAGGAAAGAAAAGGATACATTTTCAAGGTATATAAATTGTTGATAGATAGAATGTGAAAGATAAACAAAAAGGCGGCATTAAACATGATGTTTAGATTTATGGCTTGGGCGTTTGAGTAGGTTGTCATGCCATCTACTGAAATAGGAAAAGTAGAGGGAAAAAGGAATCTTAAAAGGAAAAACATGTATTTTATTGTTTATATGTTAAATGGATTTAGCTTTGTGGGGTTGCAGATGAGAAGAAAGGTTTGGGCCACAGATATACACTGAGGAGTTGGCACATTTTTGATATTTAAAGTCATAGGAATGAGTGAGATCACCCAGTGAAAGAGAGTAGAGAGAAAAGAAGGTTGTAGAGTGGAAGACGATCAAGGAGACTGAGGAGTATGCAGAACGAGTAGAAAAGTTAGAGCGAAGTAGTATTGCAGGTTCTAAGAAAGAAGAGCAATTTGTGAGGGAATAGTCAGTCCATGGTTGAAGGTCCAGTGAGAGTGAAAAGCATGAGGGTCCCTGGAGACCTTGACAAGAATAATTTTAGAGAAATGGTGGGGGCAGAAGCTAAACAGCAGGGAATTGAAGAGTGAGCAGCTGGGAGAAGATGTATAGACAGTTTGTGTTGACAACTCTTGCAAGAAGTTTAGCTATGAAAGGGAACAGAAAAATGGAGAACAGGTAAAGAAGATGTAAGGAAATATTGTTTAAATATGTGTGATGGTGGACAATCTTTGCATGCCAGCAGGAATAATTCATTACAGAGAGACAGATGATGCAGAAGACAGGGGGAATAATCAAGAAGCAAAACCCTTTAAAGGTGAATCCATCAAAATCCTAGAGGAGAATATAGGCAATAGCCTCTTCGACATCAGCCACAGCAACTTCTTTCAAGATACATCTCCAAAGGCAAGTTAAACAAAAGCGAAAATGAACTTTTGGGACTTCATCAAGATAAAAAGCTTCTTCTCAGCAAAGGAAACAGTCAACAAAACAAAGAGGCAACCCACAGAATGGGAGAAAATATTTGCAAATGACACTACAGATAAAGGGCTGATATCCAAGATCTATAAAGAACTTCTCAAACTCAACACCCAAAAAACAAATAATCAAGTCAAAAAGTGGGCAGAAGACAGGAACAGACACTTCTCCAAAGAAGACATAGAAATGGCTAATAGACACATAAAAAAATGTTCATCATCATTAGCCTTCAGGGAAATTCAAATCAAAACCACATTGAGATACCACCTTATACCAGTTAGAATGGCAAAAATTGACGAGGCAAGAAACAACAAATGTTGGAGAGGTTGTGGAGAAAGGGGAATGCTCTTACACTGTTGGTGGGAATGCAAGTTGGTACAGCCACTTTGGAAAACAATGTGGAGATCCTCAAAAAATTAAAAATAGAGCTACCCTATGACCCAGCAATTACATTACTGGGTATTTACCCGAAAGACACAGAGGTAGTGAAAAGAAGGGCCATATGCACCCCAATGTTCATAGCAGCAATGTCCGCAATAGCCAAACTGTGGAAGGAGGCGAGATGCCCTTCAACAGACGAATGGATAAAGAAGATGTGGTCCATATATACAATGGAATATTACTCAGCCATCAGAAAGGATCAATACCCAACTTTTACATCAACATGGATGGGACTGTTGGAGATTATGCTAAGTGAAATAAGTCAAGCAGAGAAAGTCAATTATCATATGGTTTCAGTTATTTGTGGAACGTAAGGAATAGCATGGAGGACATTAGGAGAAGGAAGGGAAAAATGAAGGGGGTGGGAATTGGAGAGGGAGATGAACCATGAGAGACTGGACTCCAAGAAACTGAAGGTTTTAGAGGGGAGGGCGATGGGGGAGGTTGGTTAGCCTGGTGATGGGTATTATGGAGGGCACGTATTGCATGGAGCACTGGGTGTTATATGCAAACAATGAATCATGGAACACTACATCAAAAACTAATGATGTATTGTATGGTGACTAACATAATAAAATAATAAAAAAAATAAAGGTGAGTGGCAAAGGGACATGGAGTGAGGAAATGACATCAGCTGGTGTGGGGAGCTTCTCCTTTTGCATCTGAAAGGTAGAAAAAGCAAGTACAGATCAGGCAGGTTTGCTGACTTAGTGACAGGAAGAGGGAGTTCTTCCCATATCATGGCTTCTGTTTTATCCGTGAACTATGAGACAAAGTCGGCATAATAAAATGGTGTGGGGCGGTTTGCAAAGTAATAAAAAGTAATTATCTGAGGGGTGCCTGGGTGGCTGAGTCATTGAGCATCTGCCTTCGGCTCAGGTCATGATCCCGGGGTCCTGGGATCGAGCCCTGCATGGGGCTCCCTGCTCTGCGGGAAGCCTGCTTCTCCATCTCCCACTCCTCCTGCTTGTGTTCCCTCTCTCGCTGTGTCTCTCTCTGTCAAATAAATAAATTAAAAAAAAAATCTTAAAAAAAAAGTAATTATCTGAGTAAAGAATAGAAAAATCAGCTTCTTGGAGAAACAGAGTAACATTGCATGGCATAAGTGAATATCTATTCAAGGCCGGTGATCATGGTGTTCATGAATTTAAAGTGACACTAATTACATCAATTTCCGCAGTTGTGTGATTTTCTCAATAATTCTATTACGCTGTGATTAGAAACCAAAATTATGTCATGTATGTACCTATCATAAAAAATGAAATTTATAATGTTTAAATGGGTAAAAGTTATTAGTTTCCCTTCAACCAGCACTTATTAAGTACCTGCTACATGTCAGGCACTCAAGATTCAAGGACAGAAGTCACGGTACCTGCTGTAAGAAATCACAATACGGTAGTGCCACAGGCATTTACACAGCAACTACGATCCACTCATGTCAGCGTGTAAGAACACACTGGTCTAGGATGTGTAAATCCAGGTTTATATTGAGTATGTGAGGTCTTACAGCTTAAAGCATTCATAACAACCCTATGACAAAAAAACAAAAATCAGTATTATCTGATATTTCATCAATCATAGGATTGCACGAGCTAGCATTTCTGATGTTCTATTCCCTTCCATACACATAAGTTTTGGACATACTCATCTAAAATAATTGTCAAAACTGTCTGATAGCCTATATCCTATATCCTGATATTCTATATCCTATAACATGAGCCAGAATCTCTGAAGGTAAATTACATGTGTCCTGAAAATTTAAATACTAATTCTATGTTATATGTACACAGTCTGCCTTAATAATAAGTGCCAGATAAGTGCTAAGCACTGACACACATTATCTCAGTCTAGCATCATATATACAACAAAAAAACGTAGATGTCATTACTAACATTTTTTCAGATGAGGAAACTGAGTCTAAGAGAAGTAGTAAACTAGGCTTTAAATCTAATCTGTCTGATGAATGGATAAAGAAGATGTGGTACACACACACACACACACACACACAATGGAATATTATGCAGCCATCAAAAGGAATGAAATCTTGCCATTTGCAACAATGTGGATGGAACTGGAGGGTATTATGCTGAGCGAAATAAGTCAATCAGAGAAAGACATGTATCATATGACCTCACTGATATGAGGAATTCTTAATGTCAGGAAACAAACTGAGGGTTGCTGGAGTGGTGGGGGTGGGAGGGATGGGGTGGCTGGGTGATAGACACTGGGGAGGGTATGTGCTATGGTGAGCGCTGTAAATTGTGCAAGACTGTTGAATCACAGACCTGTACCTCTGAAACAAATAATACATTATAATGTTAAAAAAAAGGAGAAGAGAGTAGGAAGGGAAAAATGAAGGGGGCGGGAATTGGAGGGGGAGACAAACCATGAGAGACGATGGACTCTGAGAAACAAACTGAGGGTTCTAGAGGGGAGGGGGCTGGGGGGATGGGTTAGCCTGGTGATGGGTATTAAAGAGGGCACGTACTGAATGGAGCACTGGGTGTTATACGCAAACAATGAATCATGGAACACTACATCAAAAACTAATGAGTAATGTATGGTGATTAACATAACATAATAAAAAAATAAATAAATCTAATCTGTCCACCTCAGTCTGTACTTTTAACCCCTCTTTAGTTTGATTTTTGATAAATATTTTTAGGAATTGTTTTAAATGTTTAAATGTTCTTTACTTAGATCCTTCCCCCACCAAGATCTCCCCCCACCATTGTCAACCAAGGCAGAACATTCTTTTTTTCTTTTCTTTTTAAAGATTTTTATTTATTTGACACAGAGAGACACAGCGAGAGAGAGAACACAAGCAGGGGGAGTGGGTAGAGGGAGAAGCAGGCTTCCTGCCGAGCAGGGAGCCCGATGCAGGGCTCCATCCCAGGACCCTGGGATCATGACCGGAGTCAAAGGCAGACGCCCAATGACTGAGCCACCCAGGTGCCCCTCCTTTTTTCTTTTTTAAGATTTTATTTTTAAGTAATCTCTACACCCAACATGGGGCTTGAACTCACAACCCCGAGATCAATAGTCTCATGCTGTACTCACTGAGCCAGCCAAGCACCCCCAAGAAAGAACATTCTTGTACATCTGAGCATGTTTAGTCTTTGGACATTTCTAATAAGAAAAATTTTTTTTTGCTGCTTATCTCTGAATAAAGTTCGCCTGTACTCTTCATCCTCATCAAAATGAGTTTATAGTGGATCCTCCTTTAGAATTTCTGAGGGCAGACATCATGTGTTAATCTTTCATTTATCTCTATCTCCTAGTTCAGTTCCTGGCACACAGTTTGGGCTCAGAAATATCTGTTTATCTGAAGTTAGGATGGGATATGATACCACGGTGGGAGTTTGAGTGGTCATGGCTCTAGGCTTAGACAGAGAGCATGATGACATCTGGAAGCTCTGACCAAAAGCCCCAGCAATGCCTGGTGATTGGTGGAGAGGGATGCTGTGGACACAGACATTGCCTCCAGGGTATTCTAATGACAGTGCATGTTAGAAAAATGGCGAATTCAATGTATATGGGGTTTTCTCTGACTAACATTCAGGGTGAGGTCTTTCTGAGGAGCAGGGACCAAGAAAAGTAAGGCAGAGACTTTTCTGTGCTTGTATAGCCTGGTGGTTCCACCACTATTATGGCTCTTATCTCATGGTTGTTCAAGAAGGAGGAAGAGACAGACACAGACAGAGACAGAGAAGGAGACCTAGGTTCACAGCCTGAATCCTCTTGCTATTGCCTAGGTTGATAGCCTTTAGGAAGTAAGCTCTGTGAATTTCACATTCCTTACAGTGTGTTTTCCTTCCAAGGTTAATATGAGATTTAAATGACAAAATATTTATGTATCTTGTGAAAAAACCTGGACCTCTGCCCATTATGTAGAAATGTTGGGTAATTGATGGCTGTTGACACTGTGACATTTTTAGACTGACCTCTTTGATGTCAGGAGTTATGCCATGTCTATCTTTATGGCCCTGATGACAAAGCCAAGTCCAACTTAGAGAAGTGAATCAAGAAAGAATTAATAAAAGTAATAGCATTTTTCGGGGTGTCTGGGTGGCGCAGTTGGTTAAGCATCTGACTCGGTTTTAGTTCAGGTCCTGATCTCAGGGTCATGAGATCAGCTCCCTCATTGGTCTTCATGCTCAGCGGGGAGTCTGCTTAGGACTCTCTCTGCCCCTCTCTCTGCCTCTCTCTCTGTATACTCTCTCCCTCTCTCAAATAAAATAAATATTTTTTAAAAAGTAATAGCATTTTTCTCTCTTTTGTCTTTCTTTTTTTTTTTTTTTTTAAAGATTTTATTTATTTATTTGACAGAGAGAGACACAGCGAGAGAGGGAACACAAGCAGGGGGAGTGGGAGAGGGAGAAGCAGGCTTTCTGCGGAGCAGGGAGCCCGATGCAGGGCTCCATCCCAGGACCCTGGGATCATGACCTGAGCCAAAGGCAGAAGCTTAACTGACTGAGCCACCCGGTCGCCCCTCTCTTTTGTCTTTCATCTCCCAAAGGCCACTGACCTTTAGGAAGCTAAGGTTACTGATCATTGGATTTTTCTAATCACCTACGGAAATCATTGAGACAAACTCGGCAAGAAGTACGGTGAAACAATGACAAGACACCCATTTGTATTTTTAATTATTAATCACATACTTTATTTGAATTGACTCTTTTATTTACCACTTGTCTAAGTGATAGTAAACATAATCACTCTCATTATGAACTAATTTGGAAGATAATTTTCCAATTAATAAATATATACCAATGTAAATTGTGTTTTTTTGATAAAATAATTATAATAGCTGCCAACAACTTTGGAAAGAAAACAAAGGCATTTGTCAGTGGCAACACCTGATGAAAAATTTGATGGGCTAAACTAGAAAAATTGACAGGCACAATTCCCCCCACAAGAACAATTTGTTACTGATGATGAAACTGAGAAATAACCAGAATGAAAGGTGTGAGATTCATAGTGAAAGCCCTCAGGGTAAAATTAATTTCTTTATAACACAGTTTAAAGGCACACAAAAAGGAAATTGCTTGTGCCAGATGGGATAGCAAAGGCATTGTGAATAAAAATGAGCATCTCTTTTCTGCTTACAAATATTTAAATCAAGATGATACCAGCATGTCTAGTTAATGGAGTAACAGTATTGATTGCACAACTTTTAAAGATTTTCTTGTTTTTTTTTAAATGGACTTTGTCAACGCACTGAAGTACTTTTAGCAATATATTAAACCTGGCACTTAACAGAGCACATGCTCTTCTCTTTGAATTATCGTTGCAGGCAGAAAAGGAGGAATACGATGGAAAATGTGCTGGATTTAGGGTCTGAGAACCCACTGCAGCTCTCAGGCAGGCTCTGCCACCCAGTGGAGGGAGGTGAGGCAAGTTGCAGAGCTCCATGGGACAGTTTCTTCATTAGTAAAATGAGGACAGGAATACCTTCCCTTCCATCAACTAAGTTCCACAAGGATTAAATGAGACAGATAATGAAGGCAAATATTTCTTGAAACCCATAAAGCATATGTGTGCAAACTTTGATTTTGTGGCTTATTTTTTCTGGAAATGGTCTGGAAATGATCTCCAGTGTTGTCCTGCATCTGATCTCAACTGTTGGTTCACAGCTGCTAGCTTTCTTCTTGTTATAATCTCATGCATTTTTATACAAACCATTTTAAATCTAATCATTGAGGATTTATCTGATGGTGATCTCTCTTTGCTCTAAAGCACCTGTAATAGTTAGTTAGTATTTCTCATATGCCACCATTTATCTTTATATTCATATGTCCTCTCCATTTAGTTGTAACATAAACTCTTGAATATTAACACTACTCCTACTAATAGCTTACACTTATTGTTTACTATATGCCAGGCACTGTGCTAAGCATTTTAAATAGATGACTACATTTAACAAGAAGCAGAAAATTCATCCTATTTTTCAGCAGGGTCACATCATACATCTGTGAATATAATGTGAATTAACATTTCACACTCGTCAGCTTCCACTCTCCAAAAAATTAGAGATTAAAAAGCTATAGGAATATAAATTTATAGAAACATTTTCCTTCCATTTCATTCAGCGGGCCTATGCCCCAGAGTGAGAGTGAGATGGGAGAGGTGAATATGTTCCTTCCCCAGCCGACGTCACTTCTCATACAGCGCTCACAGTGTGAGCATCTAGCTGTAGAAAGTAGGATTATAATGTCTAAAGACATTGGTAAAATATGAACTATGAATGTAGTCTATATATTGTAGCTGATACTAACCTAAGGAAAGTTTCAATGCCAGGGCAAAAACTGGTCATATTAGACCTCCTAAGAAAGGATGTGTCAGTCTCCAGTGTGCAACTTTCCAAGAAATTTTTAAAGTTAATTTGACTCTATGCAGTTTTTGCCATACATGTTGGTTATCGATGAAGTGAGAAGTAAGGGCATCAGCTAAAAGTGGGAAGAGGAAAGCGCTTTGAAATTTTGAGCAGAGAGGAGGGAAAAATGTGAAATGGGGAGTACATAAATTAGGGATATGTTGTAGGGTTGTCCAGCAATGGTAAAAATCTGCTATGCATTTGTGATTTTGACTTTAAAGTGTGACAGATGAGTCTATGGCCATACCACCTTGAATACGCCAAATCTTGTCTGATCTTGGAAGCTAAGCAGGATCTCGCCTGGTTAGTACTTGGATGGGAGACTATTTGGGAATACCGGGTGCTTAGGCTTTAACAAATAGTGTGACAAATGAGCATGATTATGCTTTTTCTCCCAATATATTTAGCTGCTCAAGTACAGAGGAAGAAGTAGGTGGAAGGTTGTGGTTAATAGGACAAGGGGTTTTACCATGTAAATTCTTCAGAGGGAGAGGGGGAGAAAGGAAATGTGGGTAAATGCAAGAGGGTTATTTTAATTCTAGGCATGGAGTCTGAGCTGGATAAAAAGCGAGAACATGGATTGAGGGAATGAATAATGAAAAAATCGGGAGGGTCAATGTATTGAAAGCCCTGGATTAGCCATAAATGTGTTATGCTCAGTAGTTCTTTTTTCTTTTCCTGTAAATGGTGCCATCTTCTTCCCAATCTCTGAAAAAGGAATCCTACGACTGATACTCTATTTCCACATCTTACTCAACCTCCTCCACCTTATGGTATTCACTCAATTACCAAAAATTTTCTCTTCTATATTCTGATGTTTCATATCTAGATTATCTAGAATACTCATAGCTTATCTCTTTGCCTTGTATAAGCCATTGCTGCCCTGTCCCTTTCCACCATGGAAAATTATGCCATGGTTTCCAACAGATTTTGGGATTAAGAGAACGTCAGGGCCTTCATGATCTGGCCTTTGCCTACTGCTTCCTCACTGTCAGCTCACTCCCCCTCCCAGCTGCCCTGCCACACACGCTTTAGTTGTTCCAGCCATCCTTGCAGTTTCCACAATCAGTCCATAATCTTTTCTGTTTCTCTTTGGCCTTTTCCATGAAATGACATCTAACATCTTCAGTCTCCAATAAATGTCTATGAGGATGAATTCCCTGCACAATACTTTTGGAACTTAATTATTTGTTAATCATCTTTGATTTCAAAAGGTGACATATGATTTTCTAGTCTCTTAAGATCGATTATAAGGGTCCTGAGGTAGGGATTGTATATTATATTTAATTTTCCATTCCCTATAACACCTAATGTGGTTTTAAATACATAGGAGACACTAAAAAGTGCCTGTTGAAAAGAATACATAAATAATTGAATGCATGAATAAATGAAAAAACTTCCTTTGAAGCAAACCTACACTTTTATGATTTGTTAGTGATTATTTCCCTCTAATGACTGAGTTTAAAAACCTGAATTACGGCTCAGCAGAAGAGCATTTTATATATCTTGTGAAAACCCTAAGATTAACAAGTCAGGAAATGACAGATGTTGGTGAGGCTGTGGAGAAAGGGGAACCCTCCTACACTGTTGGTGGGAATGCAAGCTGGTGCAGCCACTCTGGAAAACAGGATGGAGGTTCCTCAAAAAGTTGAAAATAGAGCTACCCTATGACCCAGGAATTGCACTACAGGGTATTTACCCAAAAGATCCAAAAGTAGTGATCTGAAGGGGCACCTGCATGCCAATGTTCATAGCAGCAATGTCCACAATAGCCAAACTATGGAAAGAGCCCAGATGTCCATCAACAGAAGAATGGATAAAGAAGATGTGGTGCGCATACACACACACACACACACACACACACACACACACACACACAGGAATATTATGCAGCCATCAAAAATGAAATCTTGCCATTTGCAATGACATGGATGGACTAGAGGGTATGATGCTAAGCGAAATAAGTCAATCAGAGAAAGACAATTATCATATAATCTCACTGATATGAGGAATTTAAGAAACAAGACAGAGGATCATGGGGGAAGGGAGGAAAAATGAAACAAGACGAAATCAGAGAGGAGACAAACCATAAGAGACTCTTAATCATGGGAAACAAACTGAGGGTTGATGGAAGGGAGGGGGTGGGGGGATGGGGTAACTGGGTGACAGGCATTAAGGAAGGCATGTGATTTAGTGAGCACTGGGTGTTATATAAGACTGATGAATCACTGAACTCTACCTCTGAAACTAGTAATACATGATATGTTAATTAATTGAATTTAAATTTTAAAAAAAGTTAAAAAAAATATCTTGTGAGAGTGCATGATTTTTCACCAAAAATATGAGATAAAGTCTTTTTAAAACACTTGAAAAGCTAGAGATTTAGAAGTTCAGATTCACTTCAATAGTTTGGTGTTTTTTGGATATTATTTCCCTCAATGTTGGAGAGTATGATTTTGTTAATTCATTCATAAAATATTACTGAATACTAATAATAAACTAGACATGAGGGAAGTGCTGAAGATTACAATGTTAGCAAAAAGAGGTGTGCCAATGAAATGTACAATCTTGTGGAGAAGACAAATCTAATGTCTAATGAATCACACAAATGCAAGTCGTAAATGTTGGAACCCTATGAAGGAGAGGAACATGGCCCTATAAACAATCATGAAAGAGAGTTGACTTCGGGTAGCTGTAGAGGAAGTGTTTCTTGAACAGAGCTACTCTTTGCTTCTCTGAAACCTCAGTTTCTTCTTCTCTAGAGTGGAAATAAAACTTTCGTTTAATCCTATAGAGAACTGCTGTGGAGTTTCAATAAAATAATATCTATGAAAGGGTTCTGCAACTATACATTATTATTTCCATTGGATTTATACCTCCTCTCTGTCATGTTTTCTTCTCTTCCAGAAAAGAAGAGGGCTCTGTTGTAAGTAAAAATTACAAAGCTTCAGAAAATCTTTGTTCTGTTCATTGAATTATTTTTCCTTTATTTTTTGAAGCAAAATAAATATACTGCCTAGGCTTTGCAAGTCTTCAATTTTTTTTTTTTTAATCTCCCACTTCAAGTTTTCCAGAGATTGGTCCCAGATCATTATTGAATATATTTTGATCAGGCAAATCGCAGAAATAGGTAGCAAATCAATAGATTCAATAAACATTGGCATATATTGTCCCATCTTAGATAATGCCTGTTTTTGGACAAGGAGATGGTTATGTCGGGTCTCTATGTCACTCCCCCTCCTCACAACTGGAGCTCCTTGGGCATCTTGCTTTCTCTCTATGTAGTCTCCCTCAGAGTCTCTCCAGCACAGTGTCATGGCTAGCTGGGCTCTTCCATGGCAACTCAGAGCTGCAAGGGTTCATGTCTGAGAGAAAGAGAAAGCCAGGCAGAAACTTTCCAGAGTCTAGCCTTGAAAGTCATGTAGTATTCTATTCATCAGAATTTTAAAAAATTGACTATGCATTCCAATGTTGATAAATACTACATAAGGGTAATTCTTGGTGTTATTTTTTCCTCAACACAAATTATTTTCAAGTTATTCCCAATACAAGGAACAGCTTGATTTTCTTAATTCTAAATAGAGGCATATGGATTACAAATGACATTTTCTCCTTAATTATATTTTTACATATAGTGTCCTACAAAGAAACAACTTAATTACATTTAATACTATACTCCATAATTGATCTTTTTGGATAGAACACATGAAATTTGGATGCTTTAGTGAATCACACCAATAGATTCCACTGCAAGTTAGAAATGCAGGAGGAAGAAAATACTCAGGATATGAGCAGATGTAGTAAATTGAATAGTATAAGAGCCTCAGAGTAAATTTTAAAATCTCAAAGTAATTCCTTTCTACAGCTAATGAAAAATTTTGAAATTTTATGGGAAAATATAGAGTGTCTTCCAAAATATTACTTAATGATTAAACATAGAAAAACATGACTGTTCAGAAGAATTGGGACATTGCAGTTTGTTATAACTTCAAAAAAACCTCTTTTTTGCGATCCCAGAAAATACCAATAAATGTGAGTTTTGGTGGAAATGAGTATTAATTATGTATAGAAATATCAATTCTTTACTTTTTACTTAGTGACAGAAACTCCCAATTTTAAACTTGAAATAATCTTTACATTTCTTGGACCTGTTTACATCTAGGTATGGCCATGTGACTAAGTAAAGTGTGCAACTGTAGGGAAACTTGACTAATGGAAGAAGAAATGCTTTTCTTCCTCTAGTACTCCCAAAGAACAGTCAGAATATGGACTTAGTGGGGGAGGCGTGTGGCACCATATTACCATGGGCAGGGCAATATGACTGAATGAACTAGGGTTGCCGATGGTCGTGGGACCCCCAATACCCAGAGCTGTCCTGCCTGCTTAGGCTTTTACGTGAGAGAGAAATAAATATCTACTTTGTTTAAGCCACTGTTATTTTGGCTTTTTCAGTTATCTTCAGCAAAACCTAATCCTAATAATAAAGATGTTCATTTATATATATATATATTTTTTTATAAAGATTTTATTTATTTATTTGACAGAGAGAGAGAGAGAGCAGGAACACAAGCAGGAGGAGTGGGAGAGGGAGAAGCAGATTCCCCGCTGAGCAGGGAGCCCGATGTGGGGCTCTATCCCAGGACTCTGGGATCACCACCTGAGCCGAAGGCAGACGCTTAAGGACTGACCCACCCAGGCACCCCGCATTTATATTTTTAAACACATGTTCTTTCTCTCTCTCCTCCTTACTTCTCAGGTGGAATCTCTCCTCTGCCTTTACCTTCATCGTCTTATTATCTCATCTCTTTTTTCTTTTGCCTATTTCCCCCACTTCCCTTAAATATCAATAATAGTAGTAAGTGTATTTTTGTTGCTGTTGAATCATCCCATAACAATAACAGTTAAAAGATACAGGTTTTATGTTTCCTGTTCTTACTTTCTAAAACCAGGATATATATATATATTTTAAATATTTTATTTATTTGAGAGAGAGAGTGTGCATGAATGGAGTGGGGGGGGGGTTGAGGGAGAGGGAGAGAGAGAATCTCAAGCAGACCCCACGCTGAGCACAAAACGCAATGTGGGGCTCCATCCCATGACCCTGAGACTATAGCCAGAGCCGAAACCAAGAGTCGGAGGCTCAAACAACTGAGCCACCCAGGCACCCCAGGATATAATATATATATATATTTTTTTTTTCCTGAAAACAAACACAAAAACACTTCATCACATGAAATTTTTCTCTTGGCTGTGATACTCTACTGAAGGTTTTTACCTTCCAGTGAGTCAGTGTTTCAAGATTGACCGATGTTTTCCCATCCCGGCTAAGGTCACACAAAGGCTATATTTAATGCTTTCAAAAGTTTCAACAAATCAATGTTTCTTTAAGTTTATGATTAAAAACTCCCTGCCTTGAGGGTCTGTTTTGGAGTGGGTGGGAAACTCTTAAATGTGAGTCATGGCTTGGGATTGGAAGTCTGTTAAAAACAAACATAAAACCCTTCACAGTTGGGAGTTGCCCTTTCATTTTTAGAAATTCCTTCTTGTTTCCATAATGTAATAAAGACTTAGCCTCTGATCTCTGGTCATATCTCACAGGTTTTCGCTAAAAAGTGGCTGGCAGAAAATCCACTCTTTATAATTTCAGCTGCATTAAATTGTCATTTTAAGGTATTCAAAATGCAATAAACAGAATGTAATAAACCAGAGTACTTAACATGCATCCCTACTGAACACTTAGCCATTATCCTAGAACTAGCCTAGATTCCTGTTTTGCATCTCTATTAAAAGACTACTTCAACCACACAGTCAGGTAATGTACTAAACCTAATTGCACGGGGACCTCTTTACAGAACAGGATTTTATGCTGTCTCTCAATTTTCTAAAATTTGTTTTTTTTTTTTTCTCTTTCCCCAATAATTAATTTGATGTAAAGTCTCATTTAACAATTTTGAAGATGTGAATGAAACTCTTGTGATATCTTTAGAAAAGATTAACAGCACTATGTGCTTCACTCTTCTGGGCTTATTTTAAAATGGCTATGGATTTTAGTCTTAATGACTCTGGCTATAACCAAGAAATCTGTTTAATTATATAAAAACAGGGGTTCATTCTATGAAATGACTCTGAGATTCTGCCCTCTAATATATATATACAGACATACATATTTGCAAATATACATATATATATTTTTGCACCCAATGACTTAACCCTTGAACATAGCTATTATACAAAATTTTATACTAGTTCTTTTCTAATTTTGGGGTGTTGCAGGATAAATTAGCCTTAATTGCTGTACCCTTGTTAAATGGGAGATTTAAAAAAAAAAACGTGTATACTCTTCTGCACTATGAAACACAGTGTAAGCTCCTGGAAGGCTTATCCCTCCTCCACCTCCAGTGTCCACATGATACCTGAGATATTGGGACATGTCATATAACTCTACCCCAAATATTTGCTATAGGAAAAGCATAGACAAGTGTATGCTGTAAATATTGAAAACCCTATATAAATCTATTTTCTTTGGGTTTCCTTTGTATTATTGTGACTCCTTCCCCCTGCTGCCTTTTCTGATACCATGGTCTTTGTTCATTTTGTCCAAAGACAATGGTAGCAATAATGGGAAAATTAGAATTATGGCTTCTTGGTATTTTTCCCTGCTCAAATGAGTAGGAAATGGAATGCAAAAAAAAAAAAAAGGGGCAAAGACAAAAACAAAACAAAACAAAAACTAACTAAAAATACCCAAGAGATAAGGTTGTTATAAGATCACAATCCAGTTATCAAGCAAATCCTCCACTGAATCAATTAACAGAATTTGCATAACTGACAGCTGGGTGATGAGGGACTACCACCCACTCAATCACAGTCCCAGCACCTGATGGAGCCCAGGTTTCTTCATATTTTTTCCCTTGGCTTGCTCCTAGGAGCGAAGGGGTAGGAAGGGGTAGAAGGAGGACAAGACACAGGGAAGTATGGAACTCTTCAATTTTCTTCTTTTCTACACTCTCTCCCTAGGTGATAACATTTATTACTATGACTTTAAAAGCCGTGTACATGCCATTAACTCCAGAATGTATATCTTTGCTTCACATCTGAACCTCAGGCTTATTTATCCAATGAACCACATGGCATATCCAATGAACCACATCTCCACATTTTATGTATTTATTTATGTGACAGAGAGAGAGAGAGAGCACAAGCAGGGGGAGCTGCAGGCAGAGGGAGAAGGAGAAGCAGGCTCCCCACTGAGCAGTGAGCCCAATGCGGGGCTCGATCCCAGGACCCTGGGATCATGACCTGAGCCGCAGGCAGATGACGCTTAACCGACTGAGCCAACCAGGTCCCTCTCCTCTTAGATGTTTTATAGACATGCCAATATTAGGATGCCTCAAATAAAACCTATTACCACTTTCTTACTACATTTCCACAATTCCCTCAATCTTCCTATCAAGTTAAATATCATAATCCACTTAGACGTTTATATGTCAAAAACCTGAGAGCCATTTTTAGACATTCTACCTTCTTATCGTATACTCATTCTATTCCCATGATACGCCAGTTCTATCTTCAAAATGCATCCAGAATCTGCCCCCGACCCCTGCCACCTTTGCAGATACCACTTCTGTCCCAGCCATCATCCTTTCTCATGTGGAATGCTGCAACATTCTCTTACCTGTTTCTTCTCTTGCCCACCCTTCTTTTCTCAACACACACAGTTTATTCTATACCTGGAAGCCAAAGTGATACTTTAAAAACACAAGTCGATTATGTCTCTGCCCTGTTTAAACTCTCCCCATGCCCAGGTCTTCAACTTAATGTTATACTACTTTTACTTTTGCTCATTATATTTCTGCCATCCTGGTCTTTTCTATTCTCCAATTGAGTCAAGTGCTCTCCTACCTTGGGACCTCTATTCTCTGCCTGGAATGTTCTCCACTGCCCCCTCTTCACCTGGCTGGCTGAATTTACCCTTCCAGTTTGTTTACATGTTGTTTCTTCAGAGACACTTCCTCTATCCTGTTATTTGCTCTCATGGCAGCCTTCACTTTCCTTAAAAGATTTACAAGATTTCAGAGCCATGACCATGAGAGTTAGATGCAATATTGGCTCCCTTGTGAGCTTGCTAATTCCAACATACCCTTATCCCTTTGCCTCTCCTTTTCCCTGATGGAACAGAGGTAGGTTGTACTTTCACAGTTCTTCCTGTGTCAACCTATGTACTAAGATATCTTTGTGAACTTATTTAATTTTGTTTGAGAATGTTCTTTCATTAGATATCAAATCTATTCTGTTGCTTGATGTTTCTTCCCTAGTGATCTTTTTTAAATGCTCCAAGCAAATGCCCTCAGGTACTTGCTTTTTCTAAGATAGCATATCTATGTCTCAAGTTTAAGACAAGTGGCAACTTTAAAAAAGAAACTAAACTCTTGCATTATTGGAATCAGAGTGGTTGCCTGTGGGACAAGCATTCTGACCCAATTTATTAAAATCTATTTTTCTATCCTCCACATCATTCAATGAAAGATTTAAGGTAGACTATAACAATAACTAATTCTATGAAATGATAATAAAATAGAAAAAAATTAGAGGAGTGGGAAAGAAAAGACAAATATGCCTATAATAATGGCCCCAATATTTCCTATAGTTGTATTCCAAGTTGGGCTCTGAGATTTTGGGCAGAAAAGATGAAAGGAGAGACTAGATGTGTTATACATTTCTTAAGATCAGAGAGAGAAAAACAAAATTATGTGGTTCCATAGAATAACCAAAGCTTTTCCCTGCACTAATTTCATATTGCTGTTTCTTTTCTTTTTTTTTTTTTTAAAGATTTTATTTATTTATTCATGAGAGACAGAGAGAGAGACAGAGGCAGAGGGAGAAGCAGGCTCCCCGCAGAGCAGGGAGCCCGATGCGGGACTCGATCCCAGGACCCTGGGATCATGACCTGAGCCAAAGGCAGACGCTTAACCGACTGAGCCACCCAGGCATCCCTTGCTGTTTCTTATAATGACCCTATTGCTGAGAGCACAACATAAAAAAACAAACAACAAAAAACTATAACCATAAAACAACAATAACAGTAACAGCAATGAAACCAATGCAGTGGCATTGATTCTATAGAAGGCTAAAGTAATAGGTTTTAAAAATAGAAGCTGCTGAAAATGATTCATTTCTCCAGGTCACACACAAAGACATATTCAATTATTGCATTTGGTGGTAGTAAACTTTGGACCAACTCTCAGCCATCCATGATGTATGCAATGGGAGTGCTTAATAAATGCAGAGCCAAGCTTCCAAAGCACCCAGGCTCCTCCTGGATTATAAGTATCTCACTTTTGAAGGCTGCTATCTAATAATCTGGTACTTCACTATGCTTAGTCTGATTCAGTATTGATTAAGTTCTCAGCCTTTCTGAGTTCACCACTCTTTTCTGTCAGTTGAAGATGATTGCCTGGGAATTGCCTTTTCCTGGGAAATGTATCCCTTTCAAAATGCTGCCTGAACCAATTTCTTAGCATTGGAAGGCAGAGCAAATGTATGCTATAATGAAAAAGGGATCATCTACAACACAATTTCTTTGACTCAAACAAGAACCTGTGGATTTATAGATTTTAAATGGAGAAAACCAATAAGTGAAATTTGCCATTGAAAAATTATACCCGAAGCCATAAAGAAAAGTCAGTTGCTGTTATAATCCATGATCAAAAATGACATAAATCTCTGTACTCAACTTCTTGCCTCTTACATTGAAATAAGGAAAAGGACAACACAACCACATTATTTTTATTCTAGTTGTAGGATCATTGAACTTGAAATTGGTACACTCAGATTTTAGAAGCATCGGTTTCTCTAAACAGCTGTGAGTTCTCAGGTAACTATATTTAAGTGTTTCACTGTGAACCTAATTTACACAAAAAATAACCAAAGAGATTGGACTAGATCATTGGTTCTCAGCTCTACCAGGCCAACATCCCCTTTTATAACAAATATTTCTAATGCCCTGACATGAAATTCATATATATAATATAATCTACTACAGATGAAATTACCATCAAAATACGTATAATACCCTAACTATACGTGAAGATGAATTGAAGAGAAAGTAATTCATAATAAAATAATATGTATATTTCAATAGGCAAATGTTCAGTTATGGCTTTACAGAAGGACATATTGAAGTGGTCAGAAAATTATACTTCTGTAATGTCTATCGGAGGGGGAGATGAACCATGAGAGACTATGGACTCTGAGAAACAAACTGAGGTTCTAGAGGGGAGGGGGCTGGGGGGATGGGTTAGCCTGGTGATGGGTATTAAAGAGGGCACATACTGAATGGAGCACTGGTTGTTATACGCAAACAATGAATCATGGAACACTATATCAAAAACTAAAGATGTAATGTATGGTGATTAACATAACATAATAAAATAAAAAAGAAAGAAAGAAAGAAAATTGTACTTCCTTACAATGAATGCTTGGATTTCTTAGATACCAAGTGATCAGAAACCATTCCATAGAAGAAGTATAGGAGAGTAAGAGACACAAGAGTGCACATTTAAATAAGAAAAATAGTGTCAGACTTAATTTAAAGAAGGTCAGACTTATTTCTATATGGTAGGAATATAGAAAAGGAGAGAAATAACCTTAACTGAAAGCAAGTTAACATGGCAAGACATGTTAATCTTTAATTAGAGATGGAGAAGTAGATACAATGAGGGAATATATTATAGATTTTATTTATTTATTTGAAAGAGAGAGAGAAAGAGAGAGCAAGCATGAGCAGGGGAGAGGGACAGAAGGAGTGGGAGAAGCAGACTCTCCGCTGAGCAAGGAGCCCATCGCAGGGCTCGATCCCAGGACTCCGGGATCATGACCTGAGCCAAAGGCAGATCCTCAACCAACTGAGCCACCCAGGCGCCGCTGAGGGACTATATTATTATTCAAATGAAATGCATCCTACATTTACGTGTAGTATCCAAATAATTATTTTATGACATGGGAAAAGGCAGGTATAGAAAAAAATATGCCCTAGCTTGAAATCCTTCTATGGGTCTGCAATACTTGATAGGACCTTAGAAATTGTATCTTTTGACAGGGTGGGGAAAAGAAGATGGACTAGAAAAGTAAACAGCAATGAAGAGGATGTAGAGAAGATGTGTGACAGATCTCTGAGGATATTAGAATAAGATTGAAAATTAGCTAGCATACTCAGAACAAATGAATGATTTCAATATGAAATTTTTACATCTGTGCTGCCCTAGGGTGTTTATAAATATTTTTGAAATAACATATTAATGAAATATGGAGAAATCTCTGATTTTCATATCTCTTTTACTGACTTAATAATATTTAGTTGTAGATTTTTAAAAAGAAGTTTCAAATCTCCTCTGTTGCCTATTTACGTGCAAGAGCTACAAATGCAGGCTGACAGCAATGTGTGGGGCTGGCGCTGACATTGATGAGGACTAATTCTGGGTAAAAGGATTTCCTGAAATGTTAAATAACTCTTGTTAAAGCCAACACATAACAAAATTCCAATCTCTTAAGTTATATGGTCGTTGCAGTACTAACATAGTCAGTGTATATTAAAACCATGCGAAAGTAGCTTTTTTAAATATATAAAATGGATCTAGTTTTTTGACCCAGACCTATAAGCAGTTTCCCACCTACATGACTACCTATCTCGAACTGTAGGTCTCAAAGTCTGGCCCCTGGACCAGCAGCATCAGCATCACCTAGGAACTTGTTAGAAATGCAAATTCTCTGGCCCCATCCTAGGCACCTGAATCAAACACTGGGGGGTAGGGACCACCGCTCTGTGCTTTAACAAGCCCTCCAGGTGATTCTGATACAGGCTAAGGTTTGAGAACCACTGATCTTCAAGGGCTACTTGCAAATTACCTAGGATGTGAGATAAGTCTTCATTTTGGGTAGCTGTCCCACACATTATGGGGCATCTGTGACTCCCACCCACTAAATACCAGTCAGATCCCCAGGAATTGCAATATCCAAAAATGCACCCACAAATTTCTCAAATGCTTCCTAGAATGTGCGACTATTCCTGTTGAGAACCACTGGGTTAGATAATGGCTGTAGTTCTGTTCTGTTATTCTATTACTTTCTTGGAGGCAGCAGAAACTTAAAAGGCAATGCAATTCAGAGCTAATAAGTTCAAAACTCAAAACAGTTAGTGAGATTGCTACAGGACATCTGTCCATAGGCTGGACTTGTGCTCAAATGTGGGTATTGCTGAGTCTCATTCTTCAGAGGTAATTTTAAATTGTAACTTAGCAGACAGAAGTATAAGGGCATAAAATCAAGCAGAAATAAATTCCAGCCCTAAATGTCCCAGGTTATTGGTTCTTCTACTTCAGATTTCTCCTGAAGGCCCAAGAGTGTGGCTGGTTGGTTCACACTATTGGTTAGTTACCATTGAGTAGACCATCAATTTGCATGATAGGGATTCAGGGGGCCAGGGAGGGAGGATTTGTTAACCCTTACTGCTTTGTCAGGTTTCTGTAAACCCAATCTACAGAATTCCTCAATCCTGCCTAATACAAGAACTTCAGAGAGGTTTTTTTAGTTAGACCCATGACAAATACTGAAAGACCCAATCAAGATCTGGTAAGCATTCCATTATTAGCAGAAGTGTAAACTAGCAATTACCACAAATAGAATTTAAAATAGCTAAAAGTACTATATATTGAGAATCAGAACTATGTCCCAGATTATGTTTCTTGTATTAGTCTGGGTATAGACTTACAATTAGAGTTTGGAGGTATAATATTAATGAAAGCCCAATTTGAATTCTTGATAAATAACAAAAATAAATGGCATTTGGAGTTTCAATGATGGGTCCATACTTTGTCTCTTTACACAATTTCATCTTCATTTTAGCTAATTTCCTCCCCTCTGGAAAATTAACAAAGGAAAAACAATTCAAATGAAATGCAATCTTGTGACTTTAATGCTAATCAAACAATTTGCTGATAAGAGCAGTCTAGTTTTAAGATAAATTGCTGATGTGACAGCTCTCTAATTGATCAACTGACCTCTTGACAGAATCCAAGGAAGAAAGATACCTCCTTCAAACATATGTTCAGAGTTTCCATGGCATTTTCTGAGGCTTTCATTTTATGCACATTCAATAAATTTGCGTGCAGATCCTGAAATCAATGCCCATTTTCCTGTTCTTTTGTCTCTTCTTTTTAGTGGTTATCAATATTGACAATTCCCATTTAAAGTGTAAACTCCTCAATTAACCAAAAATCCTGTTTTGCATATATGATCTAAAATCAGGGTCCTGGGGCACCTGGGTAGCTCAGTCGTTAAGTGTCTGCCTTCGGCTCAGGTCATGATCCCAGGGTCCTGGGATCGAGCCCCGCATCGGGCTCCTTGTGCTGCGGGAAGCCTGCTTCTCCCTCTCACACTCCCCCTGCTTGTGTTCCCTCTCTCTCTGTCAAGTAAATGAATAAAATCTTAAAAAAAAAAAAATAAATAAATAAATAAATAAAATCAGGGTCCTGTCTCTTTTTTATGCATTAAACAAACAAGGACTGAGCAGCTAATTGGGATAATCTCAATGCTGGTGGTTGGTGATACAAAAATAAGTAGGACACCGCAAGATTAGAAATAAGACAAGCCACCAGTGTAATGCAATCAAATTGCAGAGCACAGATGAAGCACAAAAGAGGATGATTTTGATTCATTTTGACTGATAATCAGTGAAGAGGGGACTTTTATGTATGGATGAAGAACAGATGCACTTTACCCAGACAAAAAGGAATAAATATGCTAAAACTGAAAAGGAGCAGAGCATATTATATGTTTAACTTTCTATATCATTGCCAGATTGATATATCCTGAGTGATTTTTTCCACTGTGAAATATTTTTTAAAATTCTGATTTTAAAAAAAGATTTTATTTATCTATTTGACAGAGAGAGACACCGTGAGAGAGGGAACACCAGCAGAGGGAGTGGGAGAGGGAGAAGCAGGCTTCCCATGGAGCAGGGAGCCCGATGTTGGGCTTTGTCCCAGGACCCTGAAATCATGACCTGAGCTGAAGGCAGACGCTTAACCAACTGAGCCACCCAGGCGCTCCTGAACTTCTGACTTTTAGTAACTGACAATTCACAATATATCATAATTTACTTGATTATTCTATATTTAAATGTTTAGGGTATTTCCATTTTTTCATTTTAGAAAATCTACTGTGTATGGCTTTGTTAAAATTGTGTTTGCAATTATCTCACCTTGGAAAGCGAGAAAAAGAAAACAGGTCTGTGTAAAGAACTGCTTATAGAATATTGCATATTATCAATACACACTGGAAAAGAGGTAAAAATCATATAGAAAATGTGTTGTTAGAGGATATACAGAGGACAAGTTATTTTCTGTATGCTATTAAATTTTATAGCTGGGTAAGGCTATTTATAACAAATATAAATGTATTTGCTTTATTACAACTAACATACTTTTTGTTGTATGGTAACACAATTACGAAGTCCACAGACTTTGGATAAAAATAGGAAGATTAGGTGTCATATCTATAATTAAATTTAATCTCTATTTTAAGCTACTGTTTAAACCTGATGGCAGACAAACTTAATTTGGGCAATTCTAGGTAAAACCGGTAAATTCAAGTTTGCTCTTAGTCACTTCAGTGTTATTCCTTCAAATTGGTATTTCCTCTCTCACTTCTTCCTGTAATTGCATCTCAGTGCAGGGGGAATGTTGAGTGTATGGTAAGGTGACTACATGGCATCAGGATATCATGAGAAGTTAATACGGAATACAGACCCACATCCATGCAATGCAGAGTCCTGACTGACTGTTGGCCATTACCATTCCTTCATCTAGTATTTGCTGAGCTGTTCATGTTTGCATTTGGGAGGAATTCTCTGCATCTAGGAAATCTCTGTCATAGGATAGAGGGTCTATGGCTGTCTATGCCCAGTTAATTTCCTTGTTAATCTCAGAGGATGGGAAGGTGTGAGGCTGCCCTGGGCCTATAAGCAATTAGTGGGGCTACTTCAGGCAGTTGAGGTACCTGAAATCCTAGGCAATCAGCTCTACTGTGCCCATCTTATGGTGGGATGGGAAACTCTTGCTATGGTCTCCCAGGGTCCCAGCTTTATTATAATGACTATTATTTTTGAGGAAGCCTGTATAACTCTCCTCTGTTATTGGAGACATGTTATGGGTCTCCTGCCACTCTCTCTCTGACTACTAACTGGATGTGAGTTCAGAATTCTGTCTTAGAGACTTCCTTGAGGGTCATCTCTCTGACTGCTCTTCAGCTCATCTTCTACCCACAGCCCAGAGGAATTCTCATTTTTAAAAATTTCTTCTTGGTGAGAAATATAGCTCAACAACCACCCTCTCGTTTCAGTCCTTACCTTGGTCATACCCACAAAGATTCTATTTCCAAATAGGCTTACATTCTGAGGTTATGGGTGTACATTGATTTTATTTTTAGAGAACACTATTCAACCCACTGCAGTAAATGTAGAGAAGAGAATTACAATGCATAGAGAAAGAAAAGGAAACTCAATATCATGACTTTCAGAGACTAGATGCATGCATTACATATCATATAAATAAAATACCTTTCCTTGAAAAATACCTGGTGGCTCAATTAAGGTATGGATTCGACTTATTAAATATTATAAACAACAAAAAACACATGGAAGGGGAGAAATAGGGCACAGGACATAAGTGGGATTATTAGGCATCACATTTTTTTTTTTAGTATTTTATTTATTTGAGAGAGACACACAAAGAGAGCATGAGCAGGTGGAGGGGTACAGGGAGCAGGAGAAGCAGGCTCCCTGCTAAGCAGGGAGCCTGACACGGGGCTTGATCCCAGGACCTTGAGATCATGACCTGAGCCAAAGTCAGACACTTAGACTGAGCCACCAAGACGCCCCTATGCATCACATCTTACATATATTCATAATACATATGTATTCTGCCTTAGATAACTGGCATTTGTAAATTTCATTTGCTCCTTTTCATGTTTGTATGCAAGTCAAGGGAAAAGACCCCACCTCATTCATCTTTGCCTAGAATAAAATTTTGTACTCCTGAAGTACTCAGAAAAATACGCCTTTGAAATGTGTACTAACAAATCCAGAATATGCTAGAACACATGCAATACAGCCTCAAATTTATGTTAAAATAGAAAACATATATATATTGATGGTTTCAGCTATAGAGAAATCCATTTCAATCAGCTTAATTAGAAATGCCTTCATTATTATTTTCTTAATTCCCATTACAGAAAGCAGACAGGTAGAACAAGCTCTGACATTGACTGATACAAAGGCTCAATGATTTCATCAAGGGTTTCTGTTCTTTCTGCTCTGTTATCTGCAGGGCAACTGCACCTTAAGGCTGATTAGCCTTGTGGTTGGCAGGTAATTGCCAGGAGCAATTGATAAAGGCATCTTAGGAACTACTCTCAGCCTTCTCTTCTTACAGGTGAGGGAACTTGTCCCCAGAGAAATTAACTATCTGGCTCTGTTTAACAACGACACAAAGCTGCTCATGTAAAGTAACCATTCTGCCCATGGTCAATTTGGCAGGAAAAACAAGCTTTTTCACCAATGCATCATCCCCTGCCCAACTGTTAAGTCCTCCACCAAACCAAACAAAAACAACAAACATGTTTTCAGCAACAAACTTGAAGGAGCAACAAGTTGTTTTGTTGTTTTGTTTGTTTTCACAGCAACATCTGTTCACCTATGCACATCTATGACCCTATATGAGTACCTCATTTCTTTCTTTAATGAAGAAAGCGCCATAAAGAAGTGAAGAGAAATAGAACAGAAATCAAGAGACAGCTTCCAATCTCAGTGAGGCCAACTTCTATTTGTGTGACATTGGGCAAGTCAGGCAGATCTTTAATGTGACCCTATAATATGTCCCCTGTTTCCTACTTCATTTTTCCTCATGTCATTTTTCCTTTGGTTTCCTTTAAGCCAGCTCACTTGTCTCTCATCCATTCTTGGAAAGGGTTAACCTCTTTCCCACCTAAAGCCTTCCTAAAGCTATGCCTAGCCCATTCTTTCTTGTACTTTTTGCCCAGGTAACTCCCAGTCATCTCTGTGGTGTCAGCCTCAATGTCCCTTCTTCAGAGTAGGCTTTCCTGACCTTCCCATCTAAATTAAAACATCGTGATGTAATCCCTTGTATTTCCTTCATAGAATTTGCCATAGTTACTAATATAACATATTTAAGCCCTGGCTCCTCTACTAGATTTAAGACTCATGGGGGGCAGAATCTATGTCCATTTTATTGATAGCTGTACCCTTAGTGCCTCTCCTATCCAACACCCAGGAATTCCTCAATAAGAATTGATAAATATGGGCGCCTGGGTGGCTCAGTTGGTTAAGCGACTGCCTTCGGCTCAGGTCATGATCCTGGAGTCCCTGGATCGAGTCCCGCGTCGGGCTCCCTACTCGGCAGGGAGTCTGCTTCTCCCTCTGACTCTCCCCCCTCTCACGTGCTCTCTCTCATTCTCTCTCTCTCAAATAAATAAATAAAATCTTTAAAAAAAAAAGAAGAATTGATAAATAAACTCTCAGGGTCTTGATTTCCTCCTCTATAAATCATTAATAATAATCACAGGATGATTACAATCAATATGAATAAATATATATTTTGCCAATATCCAGCATAAGGTATTATTTAAATAAAACTAGTTTCCATTACTAATAAATGAGTGTGTCTCAACATAAAAGTTTACAGAAGACTTCTTATAAACATGCTTCTCTACCATTATAAATACATTTTAAAAATAGGCTGGACAACGTGCGAGTCAAAGCTTCAGATCTGCAGTGGGCCTGCTAAAATATGTGAATTTCCTTGGGGAATATCTATCAGTCTTGCAGTTGTGGTCCTGACTGACAATGCTGCAGTTGGGTTTACAGTAACAAGAGAAGGCTAATTTGCAACGACATGGATGGAACTGGAGGGTATTATGCTGAGAAAAATAAGTCAATCAGAGAAAGACATGTATCATATGACCTCACTGATATGAGGAATTCTTAATCGCAGGAAACAAACTGAGGGTTGCTGGAGTGGGGGGTGGGGTGGGAGGGATGGGGTGACTGGGTGATAGACATTGGGGAGGGCATGTGGTATGGTGAGCGCTGTGAATTCTGCAAGACTGTTGAATCTCAGATCTGTACCTCTGAAACAAATAATGCAATATATGTTAAGAAAAAAAAAAAAGAAGAAGAAGAAGGTAGCGGGAGGGGAAGAATGAAGCGGGGGAAATCGGAGGGGTAGACGAACCATGAGAGACGATGGACTCTGAAAAACAAACTGAGGGTTCTAGAGGGGAGGAGGGTGGGAGGATGGGTTAGCCTGGTGGTGGGTATTGAGGAGGGCACATTCTGCATGGAGCACTGGGTGTTATGCACAAACAATGAATCATGGAACACTACATCTAAAACTAATGACGTAATGTATGGGGATTAACATAAGAATAAAAAAAAAACAAAAATAAAAAAACAAGAGAAGGCTAGTTGAACTGTGAGGGGTGGGGCAGGAACCAAGGTTATCTGCGTCCGGAAACAGATGGCACTCCAATTCAACAATGCAAACCCATGGGCTGCTTGTGAAAGAAATGAATTCAGCAGATTATAAAGTCAAACCATTTACTTCTGAGGGGAAATTATTGGCCGGGCTTCCAATAATTTGGCTTGTCATCCCCAACATCTGTTGCCTTTGCTGTTATATCACTTTGCTCCTGATGACAAATTGAATAGGATCAGAGCAGTGCATGACAACTGATAACCATCTTCATGGGTAAAATCAGTCAACATTAAATGCAGGGCAGCGGCATCACAGAATGCAGCTTCCTGGTAGAAGCCTCTCCATTCTTCCCATCCTGCATAATTCTTATATTTCTCATGGATTCCTCATTTCATCCATCCCTCCCAGTAACGAACGTACTTGTAATATCTTCCCTGTGAAAGTAGCCCCAAAAGAAACACACGTCTAATATAATTGCAAGAATATCTGATGCATGTCTTCCGATGTAGAATTATCTATCATGGTCCTATCTGTAATGAAACTGGAAAAAAAAAAAACTACATTGAAAAGAATATAAAATGATTTTGTTCTGCCTTCTGCTTGGCCCATCTGCTGTTATTTTTTCCCCCTATTGGCAAAATGTTAGACAATATTTCAACTCAGCATCTCATAGACACTTGCACAACAGAATAGATATACTGTATTAATGTTCCATTTATTTATTTATTTATTTATTTAAAAGATTTTATTTATTTATTTGAGAGAGAGAGAGAGACACAGTGAAAGAGGGAACCCAAGCAGGGGGAGTGGGAGAGGGAGAAGCAGGCTCCCCACAGAGCAGAGAGCCGATGTGGGGCTTGATCCCAGGACCCTGGGACCATGACCTGAGCCGAAGGCAGATGCTTAACGACTGAGCCACCCAGGTGCCCCATGTTCCATTTATTTTTTAACTCTGTATACTATTTTGTTTCCCCCCTAGTTAATAGCCAGGCTAAGTAGAACATCATGCTTGATTTGATACAGTTTCTTTCATCTCCTATAAAAATCACATTACATATCGAGCTTTCCTTTGTGCCATGTAGTGGCTAAATGCTAGTTCACTGATACCACTGCTCCATGGATGAAAAAAAATGTACAGTGTTATAAAAGGCTTGCGGTTGATTCTAGGTGAGGATAAAGGCTCAGGAATCAAACCTAGAGTATGCGCCAGGCACTGCATTAAACTTTTAAAATAATTAACTCCTATCTGAAACAGACCTTCAATTACCTAAGTTCATCATTTCTTATAAAGGATAGACCTGGTACTGAAAATAAAACCTGCATTTTGGCAATAGTGAAAAGACTCCGACCTCCATCGCATCATGCACTTACTACTCATTCATTAAATCTTTTATGTAACCTGAATGTCCTTAGACCTCACCAGCTTTGGGTAAGTGTACGGTTGCATGAACTTTAACACTAAGTTTTTCATCACTCCTAGTTCTAATATGCATGATTATAGAGCCTCAGTCTGCTTAATTCTTCCAGAATAAGCATAACCATTTCTGGGAATCCCCAAAAGGGAGTTTATATGAGCTCTGAATAAATTTCTCCATGTTCTTCTGCTCTGATGTATTTGCCAAAGTTCGATGCCCAAATACCACTTGAGGGAAGGCCCTCTGCACCTGTATGACCACTGAGGCTTTCTAGAAGAGTGAAAATCTTGCTGGGTACCATAATTTCCCCTATTACTTCGTCATAACCAAGATTTTTCATGGGTCACTACTCCAAATGTTCTCATCCTACAGACTGTGATAGGGTAAGACAATTACCTTGCACCCACTTCTGTGAAATTCTGCTGTGGGAACCCTAAAATAGTGCTTCTTTTCTAAAGTTTTACATTACTTCTTACCATCCCTTTTCCTCCTTCCTGTTGTTGCTCTTTCTATCCAGGTCAGATCGAGCTCTTAGGCTGGATTAGAACAGCCATATTTTGTTTTCTATTTTCTCATTTTATCTCTCCAAACATCAGTGCAAAAAAAAAAAAAAAGTAAATGTAAGAAACTGTTCTTTCTTTCTCTTTATCAATCTACCCCAAACAAAACTGAAACTGCATATCAATACTAGTAAGTTGATTCCCTGGTGCCATTAATCCACTGTTCTGCAAAGAGCCAGTTTGAGTCCCATTTTTACTCAGAATGAAAAGTTGAGCCATGAGCAGGGCTATATTAAACACTGGGTCAGAAATAAAATAAAAATGAGACTCAGTCCTTGCCTTCTTCAATGAGCTCATAGTTTGGGAAATGGCATACAAGGATAAACAAATAATAAAAAACAATGTCACAGATGCCATAATAAGAAAGAGCTAAGAATTGTTGGGGGCATCCATGGGAATGAATAATTTGATAGGGTACAGCATTTGGAGAAAAGATACTTGGAGGAATTGACAAGGTGAATTTCATACACTTGGTGGGTGTATTTGAAAAGGCTGACCTGAATCCCACCAGGTAAAGAAAAAGATTAAGGGCACCCAGCAACACAATGAGTAAAGTCAAAGCATCCTGAAATGCTCATAGATCTCATTGGGAAATTGTGCAAAGTTCTGTGTTGCTGGGATGTAAGGTATATAAAAGGGAATTGGAAGGAAAAGTTTGCAGTAAGATTTTGGAGGGGTTTTGATTGCCAAATTGAGGTGTATGGACTATCCATTTAGATGATGAGTGGTTGTGGCCTTAAACAAGAGTCTGACATGTAATTGTGTGTTAATTATGGAAGAACTTTGCAAAATGGATTGGAGCAGGAAGAAATTGTTGGCATGAGGTTGAGTTTGGATGCTTTTGAAATAATCCAGGCAATAATTTAAAAGAGCCTGAATTAAGGATGCAAATGGGATAGAGAGGGGGAAGTTTGGGGGATGTTTTAGAGTTTGGGTGTGGGAAAGAATGAGAGGGAGGAGTCACTGCTGGCTTTGAAATTTCCAACATGGGATATCAGGAGAAACATGCCATGGTAGGTAAACACGAACAGAGGAATGGGTTTCACTCAGTTTTGCAAACTCTAAATAAACGAAAAAATTAAGACCTGTTTGATAGAATAATGACCCCTCAAAGATGCCCCCATCCTAATCTCTAGAAACTCTAAGTATGTTACATAGTAAAAGGGACGCTGCAGATGTCATTAAATTGAAGATTTTGAGATGAGGAGATTATCCTGGATTACTCAGGTAGGTTCAATGTAATAACAAGGGTCCTTATAACAGGGAAGCAAAAAAACTGAGGTCAGAGAGAGAGGGGCTGTGATGATGGAGATAGAGTGCTTTGGAGGTGGAAGAAGAGACAACAAGATGAGCATGGCAGGTGGCCCCTAGAAACTAGGAAAGGTAAGGAAACAGATTATCCTGAAGAGCCTCAGAGGGAATGCAACTCTGCAGACACCTTGATTGTAGCCCAGTGAGACCCATGTCTGAATTTTGACCTTTAGAACCATAAGATAATTTGTGTTGTTTTAAGTCATGAAGGTTTTGCACTACAATTTGATATGTCCAGATGATCTCTGTGCACATTCTTGGGAGGACATCAATATTTTTTCCTCAGTGGAACAGAGATAAAACACCTTAGCATCATTAATATTTTTACTTAGATCTCAGATCCCTTTAAGAAGAGATGGAAGTGTTCCAGGTAGAGTAAACCACCTGTGCAAAGGCCCACATTCTAAGTGCCCAAGAAGGAATCTCTGCTGAGGGTCCCCTTTACTTGCTTTTTTTTTTTTTTTAAGATTTTTATTTATTTGCGAGAGAGAGAATGAGAGACAGAGAGCATGAGAGGGAGGAGGGTCAGAGGGAGAAGCAGACTCCCCGCCGAGCAGGGAGCCCGATGCGGGACTCGATCCTGGGACTCCAGGATCATGACCTGAGCCGAAGGCAGTCGCTTAACCAACTGAGCCACCCAGGCACCCCCTTCTCTGTAATTCTTGCTCTGATGACCCATTCTGGATCCTCTTTTCTTGAAAGTATACCCTAGCAATACTGATTTTGTCACTTGCAAGCTGTGTGAATTTGGTCAATACATAAGTCTTCATAAAGTGTCAGAGGGTCAGTTACTTACATATAAAATGGGAGTAACAATGACAACCTCATTAGGTCAGGATTTGAGATTGCCTTTTGGCTTCTTGATGCAAGGCAGTAATAGGCTAAAAGACACCCAACCTCAGGATACCCATAATAAGAGGCAGCTTCTCCTCACCTCCTTGCCAAAGGGACCCAGCATACATAGCTTCTTATTGTTATTTTCTCTCCCCACAGGGCTTCACATCTGACTGGAGGATGAGACCCTCATTTCTTCCAGATGTATGAGTGGGCGGACAGGAAGGGGGTGAAGTGAGTTTCTGTTACCAGGCTCTGGGTATAGTTGGTGTTTGAAAGACTTCCTAAGGACAGGTCGTATCATAAATCACAGCTAATTACAGGGGCTGAAATAGATGGCACCGGAGTTCAAAGCCTATATATTTTCTGATGTTTCAATTCACTTGTGGGTGGGTGCAAATTTTCTGGAGAAAATTTCATCTTCCTATTCTCTCCCTCTTCTTATTTCAACCTCCCTACTGACTTGAAGATCTAAGTAGGTGGATGATGTAGTTTGTACAGAATAGAAGAATTTCTCCTCCCCGCTTCAAACTAATGACATAGTGGCAATATACAATGGAAGGAGTATCAACAATTTTACGTCAACATAGAGGAAAATGGACCCAACTAGCATCTACTGAGCGCTTGATATATGACAGACACTATGCTAGGTATTTTATATATATTCTTACTTAAAACTCATATCAACATTCAGGGGTGCCTGGGTGGTGCCGTCAGTTGAGCATCTGACTCTTGACTTTGGCTCAGGTCACGATCGCAGGGTCTTGAGATAGAGCCCCGTGTCTGGCCCGGCACTCAGTGCGGAGTCTGCTTGGAGTTTCTCTCTTCCTCTCCCTCTGCCCCTCTCCCTGCTCTCTCTCTCAAAAAAAAAAAAAAAAAAAAAATCTCTTTTTAAAAAACTCAAATCAATTTTACGATGTTGGTGTTAATGTCTCCATTTTATGCATGATTAACTGATAATCTGATACTTAATGAGACTTGTGTATTGCCAAGGTGTACACAGCTAGCAAGTGATAGTGTTGAGGTTAGACTTTAGGTCTATCGAAAATACCGTGTGATACGGGCATCGTTAAGTGTCTGCCTTCCGCTCGGGTCATGATTCCAGGTCCTGGGATCGAGCCCTGCATCGGGCTCCCTGCTCAGCTGGAAGCCTGCTTCTCCCTCTCCCACTCCCCCTGCTTGTGTTCCCTCTCTCGCTGTCTCTCTCTCTCTCAAATAAATAAATAAAATCTTAAAAATAAATAAATAAATAAATAAATAAATAAATAAATAAAAAAAATACCATGTGATTTTACTAATATGTGGAATCTAAAAAAACAAATAAACAAAAAGCAGAACCAGACCTATAAATACAGATAACAAACTGATGGTGGGAGGGAGGGATGGGCAAAATGGGTGAAGGGGAGTGGGAGATACAGGCTGCCAGTTATGAAATGAATAAGTCATGGGAATAAAAGGCACAGCCTAGAGAAGATAATCAATGATATTGTAATAGTGTTGTATGGTGACAGATGGTAGCTACACTTGTGATGAGCAGAACACAAGACAGAGTGAAGCTGAATCACCTGGGAACTAATGTAACATTTTATGTCAACTATACTCAAATAAAAATAATTCTTAAAAAAGAATTTTTGTCTGTTTAATTCCAAAGTCAATGTTCTTCTCTTTGCCCCATGCAGATATTTAATAGCCCTGGGAATTATTTTGTAAGCTGTCACATGGCTCTAGTGCAGAAATCCTAGAATCAGAAGTGGATCTGTATGGATACAAAATGTTGGGTGGACTAGCTGTGTGACTTTGGAGGAGTTATTTTTTAACCACTTTGACATTCATTTACTGGTGGCATCACACATGCGATGGTGAATGGAGATGGCACTTGACTAAAAACAAGGTGTTTCCCAGTTTGGGTTCCAGCTCGGCAGTTAATTAGCTGTGTGGTTTGGAGGATTTTACTTAGCCGATCTAGATCTTAGTTTTCGTCTGTTTGTGTTTTTGTTTTTTAGCCTCTACAATGAGAGGAATATGGAAGGCTTATTCCTTTTAGGTTTGAAATTTTATTACACTAAGGGTTTCAATTTCAATAATAATAGTTTCACCCAGACAGCTAGTGGGGGCAATTCTAATAGTTCCCTACTATGCACACAAACTTCTTTGAGCAATGAAATACTATCCTGCCCAGCCTGGGCTCCAGCCAAATATATTTGCAGAACATCCTTTAGCTTGAAATAGAAATGTATTGCTCAACCATCTGTTACAATTAAGAAAAGGTTTGAAAATGTTTTCTATGTGTTTGACTAATCATGTTTTAGGGTCCTGAGGGTACTTTACAAATCACATGCCTCCCCTTCTTTTTGGCATCATTAAAAATCTGGAATCTGTTTCCAAAATCCACCAGTTCTATCTCTCTCTCTTATTTACTCTGTTCTATTTTTTCCTAGAAATTTTTCAGTCTCAAATGGAACAAAGTAAGCAAATATGCTTCAAGATGAAGTTAGAATGTAGCAAAGTATTTGTAATTTGCTTTCATAGGATAATGACCTGACTCGTATCATCCATGAGGAGTTAAGCCATTGAGATCCATCTACTAAGTGGAATCTCTGGTTTCCCCCACTAAGAAAATAATGATCCAAGATGATGCTGTTCAGCCCTTCATTACAGATGACCTACCCATGTGGCCAGTACTCAGGAAGAAAGTACAGCTGACCCTTGAAAAACACAGGTTTGAGTAGGGCAGGTCTATGTATATGCTGATTTTTTTTTCGATAAATACAGTACGGTAAGTGTATTTTCTCTTCCTTATGATTTTAATAAAATTTTCTTTTTTCTAGCTTACTTTATTGTAAGAATAGAGTATATAATGCATATAACATACAAAATATGTGTTAATCAACTATTTATGTTATCAGTAAGCCTTCCAGTCAACAATAGGCTATTAGTTAAGCTTTTGGGGAGTCAAAAATTATACATGGATTTTTGACTGTGCCGGGGGAGGGGTGGTCAGTGTCCCTAACCCCTGTGTTGTATTGCAGGGGCAGGGGGAGCTATGGAACCTTCTTGCCTCATTCTACCTTTCTACATCTTCTCAGCTGTATCTCTTACTTTGTCTCTGTGTTTCTTTCATCCCATACTTTCACTCAGGGAGGTAAGACGTAGGAATTAGCACTTGGACTCTGTTCCGTTATACTTCATAATTTGCCCCATTCTCTCTCCTAGTCAAGGGAATGCTTCTTTCTTTCTGTGGTGGGAGAGATGAATTCCTCTTACAAGGTGTTACTCTTGGAAACGTTCTCAACTGCCTCTGTCAGATTTATTACAGTGGGATGGTGAGGTTCTTTCTTCCTACCTCTATCTCCACGTGTCTGTCTCCTGTGTCCACAATTTCCACACTTGTAACAGGGAAGCTTACATATTTCCTGGGAGGCATGCTATCTATCAATAATGATCTGAGGATGATGGGAGAGGACCCCACTCACAGACAGCTTGTTCTCTGGGTCCCTTCCACTATACTTCTACCTCTAGAGCAGCCTTTCTCAATCCTCCTACTTTGGAGGAACTACTGAAATAATTGTGGGCTCTCAGGGAACCTCTGCATAAAAATTATTATAGCAATAGTTCAGGGTGCCTTAGGATTATTGGGACATAGATGAATCACGGCCAATGTTCTTTTGAGTGCAGAATGATATTTTCCTGTGGATCTGTTTATTTGGCCAAATTATTAGCCTATTTTTTATAGTTCCCCATCTCCACACAGGAAATAAGCTTTATGCAAGTCAGTAGTGTTGATAAACAAGAGTTCAAGTGTTCCTTTTCTTAAATTTCTTATTTGATTTTTAAAAATTTTATTCTTAGACCTAAAGGTCTTTGTACAAATTTATATTATTCAAGCTGCTAATCAGGTTTAAGCCAAGAATGACTTTATAGCGAAACTTCTTGGGGAAAAACAAAACAAAACAACCAGATTGTTAAGCCTAGCTTAGGTTTTTTTCTTAACTTCTTAAAGATCCAAAGACTCATAAGGTAACCATAATAAATTTCTGTTAAATAAGGGCCAATAACCTCTTCCCCTAAAGGGCCAGATAATAAGTATTCTAGGCTTTGGAAGCCATATAGTTTCTGTAGCAACTATGCAATTCTGCTGTTGTAAAGCAAAGCAGCCATTGCAAATATATAAGGGAATGGACATGGCTATATTCCAATAAAGCTTTATTGGTGAAAACATGATTTCATATATGCCAAATTTAGCCTGTGGGTTATAGTTTGCCTCTGTTAAATAAGTAGCTTAAGTCAAAATAAGATTTAGTTCCTCTAAAGGTAGGCTCAGTAAATTTAATTTAAATAAAGATAATATGTTAATTTAAGTAATGTGCATTCCAACATGAAAATTTGTTGACAATGTTGAATATAGTAAATTTACTAAAACTGTAAGACAAGCTAATATGATAAAATATATATCCTGAGGGCACCTGGGTGGCTCAGATGGTTAAGCGTCTGCCTTTGGCTCAGGTCATGATCCCAGAGTCCTGGGATCGGGTCCCACATTGGGCTCCCTGCTCCTTGGGAGCCTGCTTCTCCCTCTGCCTCTCTCTCTCTGTCTCTCATGAATAAATAAATAAAATCTTTAAAAAATATATATATATCCTGAAACACAATTTCATGCAAGACTTTGATAATTTTTTTAACTGAGTGACATGTGATCATGTCAACTTTCATCCTAGCTCTATTTTAATTCTATCAGTTGCAAAATTATTATACAAATGTGTTGGTTTCTTGCTCTTTTATAGACTTATACATACATAAAAACATTATTTTTGAAACTACAAATAGAGAAACATTTTACCTTTTAATGTGGATTCTGTGTTTCATTTTCACTGCACAAATTCTTAATTCTGGATGAAGCCTGAGATAAACACACACAAATTTCATATTCAACAGAAATATAGTTTCTGTCTTAGCTCTTGATGATTGCTAAGTGAATAAGCTTGCTCACACATGTCAAAATTTGAAAACTTCAGCACAATGTTCTTTGCTTTCCAATGAATGGCAGGGTACTCTTTATTCACATAGACCTAGAACTTCTCTAAGGCAAGTGAATAAATATCATCTTGAGTATTAAGTCAGTCTGCAGCTCACAAGGTTCTTTTCTTCGCTCCCAAGTTCTCAGGCTAGGCAGAAGTTTCAGAGAAAGGGCCATACCCAGTAATACATAGGTGTTAACGGGAGCAGAAAAGAAAAACTGTTCTTTTTTTCCCCTGCAGTTTTCCTAAGTGATTTTCAATATAACTTGATTCCCTCCCTATATTCTCAAGCGCTGGCAGCAGTGGAAACATCAAAAATTTTCTTTTGCAACATGATATTTTTTCTCCCTAAATTCAGTTTCCTTTTAAGGCCAAGAATCTTTCGATTTTGTCCAATCAGTTCATGTGAAGAAAAGTATCTCTTCAGTAGGCTAGTTTCTGTACCATTCTTCTTCCTCAAACCACTCAGCAAAATCCAGCTACTATTTTTTTTTTAAATCCTAGTACTCCTATAATATATATTTTAGTTCAAACACCATATTGAGAACTCTTCTCTGCTAAGCTGCCAGATTTCTGCATTTAGAAGAAATTTATATGCTCTTTGTTCAGGTTTTTACAGCTTTTAAAACATTTTCAAGTAAACTGGTCTTTGCTTAATAAAGCTAATTACTTTTGTAGCATCAACCAGAATGAAATTTATTTCATCTTCACCTTTTGCAAAGAAATCAGTGTGTGGATACAATGTTAGGATTTTCTTTTTTAACAATTACAGAGAGAAACACTCTTCCAGAGCCAAACACTGGTGGGGCACCATGAGGACAAAAGCCAATGTAATTTCTCTAAGACACATCTTTTTTTTGGCCAAGTTGAAAGAAAAAACATTAAATATATTGTTACCTCTGTTCTGGGCAACTTATGGCAGCAGTAAATTTTTCTTAAGTTTCTCCATCATTTACAAATCTTGCAAATGCTATAGCATGACATTTATTGGTGACATCTATTTATTCATCAATCTGGATAGAAAAGCTCTTGTTTTTCAGTTTATTACACAAAATTCCATTCGATATGTGACATGTCATCACTGTATTGACATATTTTTTCAAGAGTGAAATCTTTTTAATTTCTCCTGCTGAATCTTATTTTACTCACTATACTGGCATTTTTCACCAACTGTGTTACGTTTTTTCTTTGAGGCAATGTTTTGTTGTTCAGTAACTTGATTTTGAGACTTTTCAATGCGAATGACCTTTTCTTGACAAAAGCTTTCTCTGTTTTGAAATTCCAATAGATGTCTAAAATAATCATCAGCTTTCCTTGTCAAATGGATGTGATTTATTGTTAAGTGTCTTTCCAAGATTTCTGGAGACAGTGCAGCATCTTAGCTTGCCTGGATGGTTCAGTCAGTGGAGCTTAAGACTCTGATCTCGGGGGTTGTGGGTTCAAGTCCCATGCTGGGTGTAGAGATTACTTAAAAAAAAAAGGCTTTAACTTACCTGCCACAAACAACATGCAACAGATCAAGACAACTTGGATTACCAGCCCATGGAAAATCCATGGAGAAATAGCTTCCCTGGTAAGAGAAGAATTTATTATTTGTCTTCCTTGATATCCTAGCTCAGTGAAACACCAAGAAGATTGAAATTCTTCATCACTAACTGTATGGGAATTGTTCATTGACCTAACTCTAGAATCTTCCTTTCCCATCTCACATCCTGTCTGCAAAGATGTTCCACACTGAACCATCAGACTTGCTTACGACACACAAATATTAATAAAATGTAAAACAAGAGGGCATAATAGATAATCAAACAAAACACTTCAAAAATGTCTTCTAACTTACACAATCCATGTTTTGCAATATTTCTAAAAACAGCAAAGCAACAGGAGGACAGTTAAGTTGTGGAACATAAAAATTCCTTTTCTTTTCTTTTCTTTTTTTTTTTTTTAAAGATTTTTATTTATTTATTTGACAGAGAGAGACAGCGAGAGAGGGAACACAAGCAGGGGGAGTGGGAGAGGGAGACGCAGGCTTCCCGCGGAGCAAGGACCCTGGGATCATGGCCTGAGCCGAAGGCAGATGCTTAAAGACTGAGCCACCCAGGTGCCCCAAAAATTCCTTTTCTATAATGAAAAATTCCCTCTGATTGTCTGTAACATCAGGAGACTTGTTACAGACTTGGAGGCATGCGTGATCAACAATGTAGGAAAAGATTAAAAGACTTAGGGGAGTGGACATGCTGGGACAGATATATTATGTGAAGCCAGAAGACCCATCAGAGGTTTAATGGGAAACTTTAGGAAACACATCACTTACTAAGGCCTTCAGGAGTGCCCTGGAGAGATGGGCACCATCATCCCCGGTTGATGGGCACGAGCTTGGCTTGTTAATATAATAATGCAGATGACGAGGTCCCAAAGCTGCAGCAAGGAGATTGCAATTATTGTAATGACTGACAAGTCAGAGGGGCAGCTGGGGAGGCTCAGAGATGATTAATAGAATATAGTATCCCCAGTGGTAATATAGATTAGCAGAGTGTTGCTTAGTATATGCAATAAAAAGAAGGTAAACATGTATATTCAAGAGACTGTGGTTGGGCCACTTTAATTGGAAGTCATAATCTTTTGCCAAATTTCTCAGCTTGAGTCAGTTTTCAGACCTAGAACCTTATGACTAAAGAGGTCATTAGATCCTGAGGAGGAAGGACCATACAACACCATGTCAGATTTAGACTGTGATGTTTTCCTCAGATGCCTATTCATTTACTCAGATCACTGTTTCAGGAATAGGATAATATCTAGGCATTTTGAAGGTTACTGGATGCAGCTGACACTCATACCTGCAGCCTCAAAGTATTATCGAGGATCTTGTTAGAATGGGAGCCTATAGGGACCAGGTAACAAATAGAGTCTTGCCGAAGGTAGATTTACAGCAGAACTACTGGTTCTGTGAGTCTACCCAACCTTACTGGTCCTGTAAAGATAGAACACTGATCATGGGGCACCAACAAAACATGCACCCAGAAATCTACATTATGAGTTGGATTCTGTCGCACTGACCGGGTCAATAAAGTCAGGTGGGCCCAGTAACAGTCCATTGTAAAATGGAAATGGTCACCTCCCAGTCCTCGACTCTATAATTGGAACTGACATATTCAGCGGTTGATGTAAGCCCCACCACAGATCCTTGTCCTGTGGAATCAGAGTGATCAAGTGGAAGCCTCTGAAACTGTTCCCCTCCTCCACCAAAATATGACTAATCAATACAATATGGCATTCCAGGGGGACGGTGGAGATTAGTGCTATTCTTAAGGATATAAGGGTGGTAGTCATTATTCGATTGCCACTAAATTTGGAAGTCCTTCCCTGCAGAGAACACCTGTATTCTGGAGAATGACTTTAATACTGCTGCAGACTCATCCAGGTGGTAGCCCTGATCGTAGCTGCAGTAGCTGCTCTGCTATCTTGGCTGGAGCAGATTACAATGGCCTAAGGCACATAGTATGCAGCCACTGATCGGTTGAATGCACTATTTTCTATTGCAAATAGTTTGTATTCACATAGAATGGACAACAAAATACATTTACGGTGTTCTTCCACACTACATTTACTTTCCGGCTCTCTGTCACAATATAATCAGAAGCGATGTGGACTGTCTGGACGTACTGCAAAATACCACATTGATTCATTTTATTGATGCCATCATGTTGATCAGGCAAGGTTAGCAAGAGGTGGCTAGCCTGCTGGAGGCGTTAGGTAAGATTTATATGCTATTGAAAGAGACAGATAAAATTTATAAAGATTCAAGGTCCTGCCACTTGGGTAAAATTTTTAAAAAGATTCAGGTTCTGGTTTCTGTGAAAAGACACATTTCTGCTTTCTTGCATTCCCTACTACTGAAAAGGAAGCACAATGCCCAGGAGACTTCTTTGGATTCTGGAGGCAACATATTCCTACACCGAGGAATAATGCTTTGGTCCATAGTTTAGGTGTCATGGAAGGCTTCCAGCTCTGAGTGGGACTAGAGCAGGAGAGGACTCTGTAGTAGGTCTACACTGTGGTGCAAGCAACTCTTTTATTTGGGTCCTATGATCCAGAAGAACCTAGGGTAACAGAGGTGTCCATGGTAGAAGCGTAGGCTTTGGAAAGTCTCTGTGGGAGAATCACGACACAGGCCCCGAATCTGGAATAAAACCATGCCCTCTTCAGCAGAGAATTATACACCTTTAGAGAGATAACTCCTGGCATGTGATTGTCCTGTAGAGATGGAGCCCTTGACTATGAGCAACCTAGTGACCAGGCGTTCAGAATGCTACACTATGAGTTGGTCTCTGTCAGACCTACCAAGTCGATGAAGTCAGGTAGGTTCAACTACAGTCCACAGTAAGACAGAAAGGGTGCATCTGTGTTCAAGCCCAACTAGGAAGACCAGGCCCTCATGTCACCCAACAGTTTCTCTCTCCCTCAGCTTGCACCTGTGACCATATAGAAGGAGAAAGAAGCTCAGGTTTGGCTTATAGAGAGGTCAGCAAATTTGTGGGTAGAAGCTGAAAATGAGCAGTGGCTGCAGTCAGCCACATTTGGGGGCAGCCTTGCAATACAGTTGTAAGGAAAAGTCTTCCCAATGAGCAGAGTGGTCACCGCTTCTGTGTGGAAGGAGAAATGGTCTTAGGTGAGAATATATATGGAACTGTGAGCAATAATTGATCAGGGGCCTAAAAGGAAAAGGATGGAAAGATCAAAGTAAGGAGGTCAAGTGAAGACCTATGTGGATGAGCATATGGAAACAGGCGCTAAGCATGGAAGTTATTTGAACAGTGGGGGCAGGGAAATTACCTGCTGGACGTGCTGGATAATCCTGCTTGGGTGCTTTTCAGTAGTCCCTTGACTAATTGTGACCACAGAGGGGACAAATGCAGCAACTCTGGCCTGAGAAGGATATGGTTACTTTGGGAATGCGGATGAGAGTCACACTCTCCTTTAAGTCACCGATGTAAGCAGAGAAGGGATATTTGGAAAGGACAGTGGAGGAGGGATACTAACTACTGTACTTTGTTCCATTAATCTCCTGCTTCTAAGTTTCTCCACAGAAAGAGAGGTCAATGGGAACCTGGAGGATCTATAACCTGAACACATATGGAAAAGTGGGTTCATGCCGTGCAGGAGGTGGAACATGGTGGCCATGGAGGCGTGCTGCTCTGATTTCCTTTCATGAGAGAATTTGCTGGTGAGCTTTGAGGATGCCGCCCTGCGGTGTTTGAACCAAGGCCGTGTTCTTCCCAGGCAGCCAGTCATGAATGACTGAGTGTGGCTGGGTAACAGGGTCTGACAATTTATGTCCAGTGAGAGATTCTAGTAACCTGTTCAGCTGTCTGCCTCTCACAACAAACTACACTGTCATCTTCAAATCTTCCAACCTGATTTTCCTTTCCTTCCTTCCCCTTCCACAGATGTCAGATCAACATTCCAGTCTGAAGGCTTCCCCTGCCGACTTCTGTTCTTTATCTTTCATAGGAATTTTCCTGAATACATCTCTTTCACTTCTAATTCCGTTGTGGTATCTACACCCGGAGGATCCAACCCACACAGCTTCAAGGAAGGGTGGTTTTCGAAGGAAGAAGCCTGTCATTGGCTCCTTGATATGATACCATGCTCATCAGTTATCACCAGCTTCCTTTATCTTGGGTCAAAAACTGAGAATGGACTCAATCAAGTGAACACAATCCCGTGCACTGCCATTTGGGGTTAAAGACATCTGATGAAATCGCAAGCAAGGTGGCACGAGGACCATCTACCACTCAAGTGCTGGCATTCCACAGAGCACAAAGTTCTAAAAACCATGCATAATTTATTTCTCTAAGTCACAATCTCTCAAGGAACCCCTAGTGGCATCTTGTGGAATCCTAGGTTTCTGGAGAACCCTGCTTAAGAAACTCTGCTCACACTGGGTGTTTTATAAGACTGATGGATTGCTGAACTCTACCTCTGAAACTAATAATCCACCACATGTTAATTAACTGAATTTAAATAACAAAAAAAAAAAAAAGAAAGAAACTCTGCTCTAGAAATTTTGTCCTCATCCTCCTACCCTTGTTCCTCTCATTCTTCCTATGAATCTCTCTTCTACTTAAGTGGCCACTTTTCTTCCATGCTCCTGTCTGTCAGTCCTAACCTCACATGATTTCTGTGAGGGGGCAAAAACAACCCAGGAAGTAAGCTGATGAGCTTTTAATCTTTATTTCTGTTTTGGAGTGTGCTGAAGGAGAGAAAATGACACCTCGTGTTCTATTAAGAAGAGGAGAAAAAAACAAACAAAAACACCCCACACTATTAACACTGGGGTATATAACCCTGTCACATGTCATTTTAGCAAAGAACTTTGGAGGCGTAGAAACATTACGATAGATTAAAACATTGAATTTTATGGGGTGCCTGGGTGGTTCAGTCAGTTAAGCTTCCGACTCTTGATTTTGACCCAGGTCGTGATCTCAAGGTCATGAGATGGAGCCCCGCTTCTGGCTCTGGGCTCTGTGCTGGGTGGGGAGCCTGCTTAAGATTCTCTCTCTCCCTCTGCCCCTACCCACCACTCAGGTGTGAGCTTTGTCTCTCTCTAAACACACTGAATTTTAAAGTAAACATTTCTTTATAACCCTTCCAACCTTTTATCAACTCCCTCTCTCTCCAAATTCACACGAATCTGCCTTATTTTTTTCCCCTGACGGGTAGGTGATGTTTTATCCTATAGAAAAAGAACCGAGACTGTTTATTTGGTTGATTCTTCCACGGTTCCTAATTCCTAGTTTGCTGATTCAATGTAAATTGTAGTTCTAGTCTGCAGTGTTCTCCATTTGTTTTATACTAATTTATGATTTAAATTGTTATAAACTATTAAATGTCTCTATCAGTGAGTTGAGAAAAAGCAAAAAGCACACCCTGGCAAACAAACAGGTAAATATTTGATGACAGCAAGAGAGTCTAGGGGAAACAGAGTCTTGTAATTAGGTTGGAAGATTGTCAGTTCACAATTGTACTTAATCGCATATTCCTCAAGAGCTTCAAAATATATCTATGTCAGAATGATGACCATGCAGATCTGAGTATCAAAGCCCTGAAGTGGACGGTATTAAAGATCTTCTCTCATTATTCTTGTTCCTGTTTAACTGGTATATCACAGAATTAGGTGTTTCACAAAACTTATTTCCCACTAACTGTAATGATCCCTGTTAAGGGACAGTTAAAAACTTTTAAACTTACTTTTAGTGGAACTATATCAAAACAGTGGACATATATCAATACATATTTTGCTGGCTTTCTAAACTATTTGCACTTGAATGTTTAAACTTTTTGTAAGGTGACTTGGAGGTTCTTATCAATTGTGGAAACACATTATTATCCTACATCATGTTCACTACACTCAAGTCCCTGAAACACAACTGGCAAGGGAGACTTCTCACTTCAAGTAGATCTTTTATTTATGGATGGAGGTTTCACTCTATGCCCTGGTGGGCTAAGATAAAGAACATAAAAGAAGAAAAAGAAGAAGATAGCAGGAAGGGAAAAATGAAGGGGGGGATATCAGAGGGGGAGACGAACCATGAGAGACGATGGACTCTGAGAAACAAACTGAGGGTTCTAGAGGGGTGGGGGATGGGTTAGCCTGGTGATGGGTATTAAAGAGGGCACGTACTGAATGGAGCACTGGGTGTTATGCACAAACAATGAATCATGGAAACTAATGATGTAATGTATGGTGATTAACATAACATTAAAAAAAAAAGAACATAAAAGAGACACCAAATCCTACTTTTCTGTCTCTTCTGAGGTAAATTCCTGAGGTCTGCAAATCTGGCAAGCCCTCTTCTGTTTGAACTTTCTCCTGAGAACAGGATGAGATTCCTTAGAGAAGTCTCAGTCCCTAGAAGACTGACATTCCCCCTCTTTTGAGATTTTCCTAAGGAAACCTCCATCCCTCATGTAAACATTTTGGTCCCAACCTTTCAGATTTACAGTCAGGTAGGAACATGTCTGAAATCTAGATTGAAATAGCTAGGCTACGCACATTATTCTTGACCTAAATGTATTCATAAATAGCCTCAAGAGACTATTTGTTTTCACTTACATTCTTTTTTTTCCCCACACTATATATGTACTATGCATATGAGTAATTTTCAAAACAAATGCATAATGTTCCTTGGGCAGCTAGAACAAAATAGACTGGGAGAGCTCAAAAATGGTAGCAAGGACAGCCATGTAGATTTTGGGAAGGTATTTCTACCATATTTATTCTTTCTTCACCCTAGTTGAAAATCACTCATGCATGGACATTGGAAGCATACTTTGTTGCAAATTACTAGGATGAATACACCATAGTTTTACATTCAGAAGACTTGGGATCTTGTTCTGGTTCTGCTGCTCATTGGCTTTATGAGCAGGGCTAATTATTTTACATTTATCATCCTGAAGTTTCTTACCTGTAAGAGACATTAAGGTTTAACAACCCCACTTTGTTGAAGATTATATGATATAATGTATGTGAAATTTTGATTATTACAGATTGTTATAAAATTTAAAACTGTCTTACCAGTATGGAGAAGGGGGGTAGAGACTTATAGGAAAGGTGGCGGGAGGAAACACACATGGTCATTTTGTCTAGCCATCTTTCTAGAGCCTTCTCAAGAGACAGGGGATTACTAAACTGGTCAAAGCCTGAGACATTCACTGGAACTCATTTTACTGGGATGTGGGGTTACTATACATAAAATACAGAATTTCAAGTACTACATTCTCTTGTACTCCCTGAACTTATTTGGGCAGTGTTCCTGGCAAGGCTCACCATAGCAGGCCCAGCTGTCACCTGGTTATCTATGCTGTGTGACTGAAGTAGGTAAAGTAGACACTTCTTCAGACACAATTACGGTCACTTCAGAGTCAGAGAAGGGGAGCAAAGGAAGTGCTGTACATTCTTCAAGGCCTAGCCCTTTCCTATCAGCACAGTTTACCAGTGAATCCCTAGATTTGGAAAAATAAAAAATTAACTTGTGTTCCGAAAGCTTATTCTTCATCACCTACTATGGTATTGCTACTTTTTATATTGGCTCTCATGGCAGAAAATGCCTGAAAGAAGAATGAGTATTTGTATTCCAGCACCAAAACCACAACCCAAACTTCCAACACTAGGCGAGGGATATAGTGTAATGAGCTCCAGGAGATTAACTGTTAACAAGGGAGATAACACCACATTAATAATTATAACATCACTAACATAAAGTGCTAAGGATGTACACACTGCATTTTCCTGCAACCAGGTCTAGAAAGCTCATTCCAGGATGGTGTGATGCATGAGTTGAGTCTTAGAAAATAAACATCAGCTAGGGGGAGAGAATTAGTTGTTCTAGGTAGAGGGGGAAGTGTGAGTAAATGCATAGGGTTGTGTGAATAGAAAATCTGTTAGTGGTTTGAAATTGTTGGAGCCAAGAGTGCAAGGCAGGAAGTAATGAGAGATTCAGATGGAACACAAGGCAGAGGATGCATAATGAAGGGTTTATGCCACCTTAGGAACCTGAATTTTTACCCTGGCATCAAAAGGAAACTATTGAAGAGTTTTGCATCATATTTGCATTTTTGAAAACAAATTTTAGCAGTCATGCACTTGGTAAATTTGAAGGGAATGTGACTGGAAACCCATGTTAAGGAGGCTTTTTCAGTAATAATTTGGGTCAAACATTGAATTTGGGAATTCAGTATTATATACATATAATATATAAACATATCTGTAACATATATATTGTATATAAATATAACAATAATTATTATATATTATCATAGGTAAATTATTGTTATATAATCATATATCATATATTTATATTATAAGATGCATTATAGTAAATGTATCATATAATACATGCTATATTACAATATGTGTCATATAATATGTATTATATATAATGTTTGTGATATATATTATATGCACATGTTACAATATATTCAGTAATATAATTACATAATATAATATTTATTTTATGTAATAGTACATGATTATATAATATTACATAGTATAATATATTACATAATATACTATATATTATATCTAAATATATAAGAATTATATTTATATAATTTTTAAGCAGAGACTTAGTTTCTCCCTTTATATATATATTATGCATATACGGAGTGTTTTCAAAATAGAAGTATATCTGAATTTTTGGGAATTTGGATCAGATATCTGGATCGACTAAAAAATGACTGAAGGGTTAGTCATATAAATTTTGGGAACACTACAGAGATGTTTCTAACATATTTAGTCATTCTGTCACTCACTTGAAAATCATTCATGTACAAGCAGTTGAAGTATGCTTGGTTGAAATTGCTAGGTTGAAAATATTGTAGCATTTTATACCAAAAATCTATTTCACTGTTATTGACATCTTGGAATATGATGAGTTTTTATTATGATGATAAATAACAGTTTACTTTTCTTCTATTAGATAAAATGAACTGAAACCTGTAGGATAATATTAGCATGAGCTTTGTTCACAAGTTTCTCTGAAGTGAATTCTTCAATTAAATGATTAATAATTTCAATTGCTAGTCATCCAAGAAACATCATGATTGATTACACTTTTAGTATGATATAATCAGTACTTATGACTAAGGCTTTCTCCTTCACCAAATAAAATGTGTGATGTTTACTCAGATGTACTCCAGCCTGTAGGTAAAGTCAGAGAAGATACTAAGGTAAGTGAGAAACTCAAGTAGCTATTGTCTTCAAAGTGTCCCTCTGGGAAACCTGATACATATTTCTTGAGTTGTAACATTTCACATTTTGCTTGTAACTGATAACCTCAAGCTGCCTCCATACTTTTCTATATGTCATTGTATCATATTAACTGAAAAAAATTTGAACATGACAAGTGTCATATCTTCAGAATAGATGGGTATTAAACACTAATTCGGGGCATGATTCAGTGGGGAGACATGATGCTCTACTGATCTGGAAACAACTCCTAGCTCAACTACTTCTTGGCATTGTGACCTAGGACAAGAATTTAGCCTTCAAGGACACTGATTTCCTTCTACACACTGTGAGTAATAAAACCTACCTCATAGAGTTATTTTGATAACTAGTAGAGGTAAAATATGTAAAGTGCCTCACCTGACAAAGAGCAGACTTTCTATAATTATTACTGTCTTTTTATTCCTTGCTGTCACTTTCTGATAATTGGTATTTTTTTCCTCTTTGTCACTGGCTACTCTTCCTCAATTTTCTTTGTCATCGCTTTCTTGCTGTCGGAGTACTAGAAAGATGTGATCTGGGACACACTTTGTTTTCTATCTATAGAGCTAGATGTCCTCACTCAGTTCCAGGAACATTCTCAGTGTGCTTATGACTCCCAAATCTTTATCTCCAGCCATGACCTCCTTCAGTAACTCTGGACTGCCTACTTGAAATCACTACGTGGATGTCTAAAAGGCATTCAACATAGTCAATAAATATTATGTTGTTATTACTGTAAATGTTATTATTACTATAATTATAGATGCTGAAGATATATCAACAGGAAAAACAAATGGAATTCCTTCTCCATGTGTTTATGCTCTACAAATGATGTTATACTATAATCAAAATAAATAAATTATGGGGGGCGGAGCAAGATGGTGGAGGAGTAGGAGACCTGGATTTCGTCTGGTCTCAGGATTTCAGCTGGATGGGGATCAAACCATTCTGAGCACCTACAAACTCAACAGGAGATCGAAAAAAAGAATAGCAACAACTCTCTGAACAGAAAAGCGACCACTTTCTGGAAGGTAGGATGTGCAGAAAAGTGAATCTGAGGTGATATTCGGGAGGATAGACGGCGGGGGAGGGGGCCTCTGTTGGCCGCTTCTGGCAAGTGGTAGAGCCACGGAGCACAAAATCGGAACTTTTAGAAGTTGGCTCCGCTGAGGGACGTCGCTCCAGTGGCTAAGCGGGGGGTGGACCCTTGGGGTCTCAGGACCCTCGGGGTCACACAAAGACCGGGGGTGCCTGAGTGCGGCAGAGCTCCCAGGTATCAGAGCGGGGAGGCCAGCTGCAGAGACGGAGCCAAGGCGTGGGCTTGCCATAAACCATGATCTGTGGCACAGTCGGGCCACTGCTCCTCCAGCAGGGACCTGACAAGCAGCAGATCCGGGAGGAGCGGAACGGGAGAGCACCACAGGGATCTGCTGGGTTTGGAGACTCCACACGGGGTTGGGTGCCAGAGATAGAAATGCTTGGTCACAGGCCGGGTGAGCATGGAGTGCGGCCGGAGACCAGGGAGTCGGGAGTGACTGCTTTTCTCTGGGGGCTCACTGAGGAGCAGGGCCCCGAGTTCTCAGCTCCTCTGGGGTGGAGATTGGGAGGCTGCCATTTTTACTCTCAGCCTCCAAAGCTCTACCAAACGCTTGCAGGGAATAAAAGCTCCTGAGAGCAAACCCGAGCAGATGACTTAGCCGGGAGGGGGCAAGGGCGGGGCAATTCCGCCTCCAGCAAAGACCTTTGGAAACCACGGCAACAGGCCCCTCACTCAGAAGATCAGCAAGAACAGCCAGCCAAGACCAAGTTTACCGATCAATGAGAACGGCAGGACTCCAGTGCTAGGGGAATACTGCACATAGAATCCATGGCTTCTTTACCATGATTCTTTAGTCTTTCAAAGTTAATTTTTTTTAACTGTCTTTTTTTTTTGAATTTTTCTTTTTCCCTTTTTCAACCAATATCTTATCAATCCCTTTTTTAAAAAACATTTTTATTTTTCATTTTTAGAGTCATATTCTATCCCTTCATAGTAGTTACCCTTATTTTTGGCAAATATATATAAGAAGTTCTCTCTTTAAGATTTTGAGTTTCTTCTAACAGATCAAAATATACCCTAAATCTCTAGTGTACGGCTTTGTTCTACTCTCATGCCTGATCACATTCTCTCCTTTTCTTTCTTTCTTTTTTTTAAATCATTTTTGTTCCTTTTTCAAACAACTTCTTATCAATTCCTTTTATAAAATTTTTTATAATTTTTATCTTTACAGTCATATTCCATCCCTTCATCATATCAACCCTTATTTTTGTACATATATAAGTTTTTCTTTCTTTAAAATTTTGGGAGGCACTTTCTTCTAACGCACTAAAATACACCCAAAATCTAGTGTGTGGCACTGATCTATGCACCAGCCTGATCATATTTGATCATATTCTGTTTTTTTTTGTTTTGTTCTGTTTTTGTTTTTTTAATCTTTATCTTTTTCTTTTTCTTTTTTCTTTCTTTCCCTTTCTTTTCCCCCGGCTTCAGGTCTTTTCTGATTTGTTTAGAGTATATTTTCTGGGGATGTTGTTACCCTGTTAGCATTTTTTCTCTCATTAATGTATTCTCCTCTGGACAAAATGACAAGATGGAAAAAATCATCTCAACAAAAAGAACAAGAGGTAGTACCGACTGCCAGGGACCTACTCAATACGGACATTAGTACGATGTCAGATCTAGAGTTCAGAATCATGACTTTAAAGATACTAGCTGGGCTAGAGAAAAGCATGGAAGTTATTACAGAAACCCTTTCTGGAGAAATAAAAGAACTAAAATCTAACCAAGTTGAAATCAAAAAGGCTATTAATGAGGTGCAATAAAAAATGGGGGCTCTAACTGCTAGGATAAATGAGGCAGAAGAGAGAATCAGTGATATAGAAGACCAAATGATGAAAAATAAAGAAGCTGACAAAAAGAGAGATAAACAACTACTGAATCACTAGGGCAGAATTCGAGAGATAAGAGATACCATAAGACGAAACAACATTAGAATAATTGGGATCCCAGAAGAAGAAGAAAGAGAGAGGGGCAGAAGGTATATTGGAGCAAATTATAGCAGAGAACTTCCCTAATTTGGGGAAGGAAACAGGCATCAAAATCCAGGAAGCACAGAGAACCCCTCTCAAAATCAATAAAAATAGGTCAACACCCCGACATCTCATAGTAAAACTTACGAGCCTCAGAGACAAAGAGAAAATCCTGAAAGCAGCTCGGGAGAAGAGATATGTAACCTACAATGGTAGAAACATTAGATTGGCAACAGACCTATCCACAGAGACCTGGCAGGCAAGAAAGGACTGGCAGGATATATTCAGAGCACTAAACGAGAAAAATATGCAGCCAAAAATACTACATCCAGCTAGGCTGTCATTGAAAATAGAAGGAGAAATAAAAAGCTTCCAGGACAAACAAAAACTAAAGGAATTTGCAAACACGAAACCAGCCCTACAAGAAATCTTGAAAGGGGTCATCTAAGCAAAGAGAGAGCCTAAAAGCAACATAGACCAGAAAGGAACACAGACAATATACAGTAACAGTCACCTTACAGGCAATACAATGGCACTAAATTCCTATCTTTCAGTAGTTACCCTGAATGTAAATGGGCTAAATGCCCCAATCAAAAGACACAGGCTATCAGACTGGATTAAAAAACAAGACCCATCGATATGCTGTCTGCAAGAGACTCATTTTAGACCCAAAGACACCCCCAGATTGAAAGTGAGGGGGTGGAAAACCATTTACCATGCTAATGGACACCAAAAGAAAGCTGGGGTGGCAATCCTTATATCAGACAAATTAGATTTTAAACCAAAGACTATGATAAGGGATGAGGAAGAACACTATATCCTACTTAAAAGGTCTATCCAACAAGAAGATCTAACAATTGTAAATATCGATGCCCCTAACAGGGGAGCAGCCAATTATATAAGGCAATTAATAACAAAAGCAAAGAAACACATCGACAGCAATACAATAATAGTGGGGGACTTTAACACCCCCCTCACTGAAATGGACAGATCGTCTAAGCAAAAGATCAACAAGGAAATAAAGACTTTAAATGACACACTGGACCAAATGGACTTCACAGACCTATTCAGAACATTCCACCCCAAAGCAATGGAATACACATTCTTCTCTAGTGCCCATGGAACATTCTCCAGAATAGATCATATCCTAGGTCATAAATCAGGTCTCAACCGGTACCAAAAGATTGGGATCATTCCCTGCCTATTTTCAGACCACAATGCTTTGAAACTAGAACTCAGTCACAAGAGGAAAGTTGGAAAGAACTCAAATACATGGAGGCTAAAGAGCATCCTACTAAAGAATGAATGGGTCAACCAGGAAATTAAAGAAGAATTAAAAAAATCATGGAAACCAAAGAAAATGAAAACACAACTGTTCAAAATCTTTGGGATGCAGCAAAGGCAGTCCTAAGTTGAAAGTATATAGCAATACAAGCCTTTCTCAAGAAACAAGAAAGGTCTCAAGTACACAACCTAACTCTACACCTAAAGGAGCTGGAGAAAGAACAGCAAATAAAGCCTAAACCCAGCAGGAGAAGAAAAATAATAAAGATCAGAGCAGAAATCAATGAAATAGAAACCAAAAAAACAGTAGAACAGATCCATGGAACTAGGAGCTGGTTCTTTGAAAGAATTAACAAGATTGATAAACCCCTGGCCAGACTTATCAAAAAGAAAAGAGAAATGACCCAAATCCACAAAATCATGAAAGAGGAGAGATCACAACCAATACCAAAGAAATACAAACAATTATAAGAACTTATTATGAGCAACTCTATGCCAGCAAATTAGATAACCTGGAAGAAATGGATGCATTCCTAGAGATGTATCAACTACCAAAACTGAACCAGGATGAAATAGAAAACCTGAACAGATCTATAACCACTAAGGAAATTGAAGCAGTCATCAAAAATCTTCCAACAAACAAAAGCCCAGGGCCAGATGGCTTCCCAGGGGAGTTCAACCAAACATTTCAAGAAGAATTAATCCCTATTCTTCTGAAACTGTTCCAAAAATAGAAATGGAAGGGAAACTTCCAAACTCATTTTATGAGGCCAGCATTACCTTGATCCCAAAACCAGACAAAGACCCCATCCAAAAGGAGAATTACAGACCAATATCCCTGATGAACATGGATGCAAAAATTCTCACCAAAATACTAGCCAATAGGATCCAACAGTACATTAAAAGGATTATTCACCACGACCAAGTGGGATTTATCCCTGGGCTGCAAGGTTGGTTCAACATCCACAAATCAATCAACATGATACAATACATTAACAAAAGAAAGAACAAGAATCATATGATCCTCTCAATAGATGCAGAAAAAGCACTTGACAAAGTACAGCATCCTTTCTTGATCAAAACTCTTCAGAGTATAGGCATAGAGGGGACATACCTCAATATCATAAAAGCCATCTATGAAGAACCTACAGCGAATATCATTCTCAACGGGGAAAAACTGAGAGCTTCCCCCTAAGGTCAGGAATGTGGCAGGGATGTCCACTATCACCACTGCTAGTCAACATAGTATTGGAAGTCCTAGCCACAGCAATCAGACAACAAAAAGAAATCAAGGGCATCCAAATCAGCAAAGAAGAAGTCAAACTCTCACTCTTTGCAGATGATATGATAATTTATGTGGAAAACCCAAAAGACCCCACCCCCAAACTGCTAGAACTCATACACGAATTCAGTAAAGTGGCAGGATAGAAAATCAATGCACAGAAGTCAGTGGCATTCCTATACACCAACAACAAGACAGAAGAAAGAGAAATTAAGGAGTCAATCCCATTTACAATTGCACCCAAAACCTTAAGATACCTAGGAATAAATCTAACCAAAGAGACAAAGGATCTGTTCTCAGAAAACTATAAAATACTCATGAAAGAAATTGAGGAAGACACAAAGAAATGGAAAAACGTTCCATGCTCATGGATTGGAAGATCAAATATTGTGAAGATGTCTACCTAGAGTGATCTACACATTCAATGCAATCCCCATCAAAATACCATCCACTTTTTTCAAAGAAATGGAACAAATCATCCTAAAATTTGTATGAAACCAGAAAAGACCCCGAAGAGCCAGAGGAATGTTGAAGAAGAAAAGCAAAGCTGGCAGCATCACAATTCTGGACTTCAAGCTCTATTACAAAGCTGTCATCATCAAGACAGTATGGTACTGGCACAAAAACAGACACATAGATCAATGGAACAGAATAGAGAGCCCAGAAATGGACCCTCAACTCTATGGTCAACTCATCTTCGACAAAGCAGGAAAGAATGTCCAATGGAACAAAGACAGTCTCTTCAACAAATGGTGTTGGGAAAATTGGATAGCCACATGCAGAAGAATGAAACTGGACCCTTTCCTTACACCACACAGAAAAATAGACTCAAAATGGATGAAAGACCTAAATGTGAGACAGGAGTCCATCAAAATCCTAGAGGAGAACACAGGCAGCAACCTCTTCAACCTCAGCCACAGCAAGTTCTTCCTAGAAACATCGCCAAAGGCAAGGGAAGCAAGGGCAAAAATGAACTATTGGGACATCATCAAAATAAAAAGCTTTTGCAAAGCAAAGGAAACAGTCAACAAAACCAAAAGATACCCGACAGAATGGGAGAAGATATTTGCAAATGACTTATCAGATAAAGGCTAGGAACCCATATCTATAAAGAACTTATCAAACTCAACACCCAAAGAACAAAGAATCCAATCAAGAAATGCGCAGAAGACATGAACAGACATTTTTCCAAAGAAGACATCCAAATGGTCAACAGACATATGAAAAAGTGCTCAATGTCACTCGGTATCAGGGAAATCCAAATCAAAACCTCAATGAGATACCACCTCACACCAGTCAGAATGGTTAAAATTAACAGGTCAGGAAAGGACAGATGTTGGCGGGGATGTGAAGAAAGGGGAACCCTCCCACACTGTTGGTGGGAATGCAAGCTGGTGCAGCCACTCTGGAAAACAGTATGGAGATTCCTCAAAAAGGTGAAAATAGAGCTACCATATGATCCAGCAATTGCACTACTGGGTATTTACTCTAAAGATACAAATATAGGGATCTGAAGGGGTACATGCACCCTGATGTTTATAGCAGCAATGTCCACAATAGCCAAACTGTAGAAAGAGCCAAGATGTCCATCGACAGATGAATGGATAAAGAAGATGTGGTATATATTTATACAATGGAATATTATGCAGCCGTCAAAAGGAATGAGATCTTGCCATTTGCAACAACGTGGGTGGAACTGGAGGGTGTTATGCTGAGCGAAATAAGTCAATCAGAGAAAGACATGTATCATATGACCTCACTGATATGAGGAATTCTTAATCTCAGGAAACAAACTGTGGGTTGCTGGAGTGGGGGGTGGGGTGGGAGGGATGGGGTGGCTGTGTGATAGACACTGGGGAGGGTGTGTGCTATGGTGAGCGCTGTGAATTGTGCAAGACTGTTGAATCTCAGATCTGTACCCCTGAAACAAATAATACATTGTATGTTAAAAAAAAAAATAAGAAGAAGTTAGCAGGAGGGGAAGAATGAAGGGGGGGGAAATCGGAACCGGAGATGAACCATGAGAGACGATGGACTCTGAAAAACAAACTGAGGGTTCTAGAGGGGAGGGGGGTGGGAGGATGGGTTAGCCTGGTGATGGGTATTAAAGAGGGCATATTCTGCATGGAGCACTGTGTGTTATGCACAAACAATGAATCATGGAACACTACATCAAAAACTAATTATGTAATGTGTGGTGATTATCATAACAATAAAAATTAAAATAAATAAATAAATAAATAAATTATACAGTATGATAGTAATAAGTGCTCTGGAGAAAAATAAAGCATGTGAAATAGTTATCTATCACTGTTTAACAAATTATCCCAAATTTAGTAGCTTAGAACAATGTATATTTATTATCTCCCAGTTTCTGAAAGTCAAGAACACAGGCATTGTTAGCTGGGCAGCTCTGGCTTAGGGTCATCTATGCTATTTCAGTGGAGATATTTATCAGGCCTGTAGTCATCCAAAGACTTGTTTGGGACTAGAGGATCTGCTTCCAAGATGGCTTATTCATGTGGCTACTGACAAGAGGTTCCGTTCCTAGAGATCCTACTCCAAGAAACTGGGGAACTTCCAAATCATAACACATGTACAGGATTGTCCAGAGCAACATTCTTCATAATATCCAACTGTTCATCACAGTAAAATGTCGTAACAGTCAGGGTTCTCCAGAGAAACAGAACCAACAGGATATGTATATGTATATGCATATGTGTTATATGTATACTGATGAGGAGATTTATTATAGGAATTGGCTTATGCAAGTATGGAGCCTGAGAAGTCCCACCATCTGCCATTAGCAAGCTGGAGAACCAGGAGAGCTGGTAGCATGGTTCAATCCAAGTCCAAAGGCCTGAGAATCAGGAACACTGACGTTCAGGGCAGAAGATGGAGGTCCCAGCTCAAATAAAGAGCAAATTCGCCCTTCCTCTGCCTGTTTATTCTAGTTTGCCCCTCAATGGATTGGATGATGCTCACTGCATTGGTGAGGGCGATCTTTACTTAGTCTACCTACTCAAATGCTAATCTCTTCCAGAAACATCCTTACCGATACACCCAGAAATAATGTTTTACCTGCTATCTGAGTATCCCTTAGCCCAATCAAGTTGACACATAAAATTAACCATCACAAATGGATAAGCAAATTATGGCATATTCCTAAACAGAATTCTTTAAAGCAGTCAAAAATGAGCCAACTGTAGCTATGTACAGCAACATTGATGAGTCTTACATTTGAGTTGAAAGAGGTGAAATGTAAAAATACATACAGTATCGATTTATATTTCATTCAAAAACAGGCAAACAATCTTCACTTTTAGGGCTGCATTAATGGATGGTAAAACTTTAAAGAAAAATGAAGGTTATGACTATCACCAAAATCATCCAGATGATGATCACCTGGATAATCAGAGGTTATCAGTCAGAGATTGAGAACTATAATCAAGAATGAGCACATCCCCTTTTGGGAAAGCTAGTAATTTTATAATTCTTAATCTAGATGGTGATCAGATAGGTGTATGCTTAATAATTTTTATTATGCTCTACATGTTTAAGTCACTTATCTATATGTACTTTATGTTTTACAATTAAAAGGGAAAAAAAGATTGTGTGTTCACAGTAGGCCACTGGAGGTCAGTGACATACAAAAGAGATATGGAAAAAGGTGTAAAGAAGAGAGTTCTCTTCAAAAAAAGAAAGGAGTGGGGGGGAAATGATGCAACGGACTCGTTTAGTACTTTTAAAGGGGAATATTTATTCCATTCTCTTCATGTTTCCTTCTATGCGGAGGGAATTTCATTAACGTGCCACTCCTGGTAAGTATCTACTCTCCATTATTCTTCCCCTGGGGGGCAGTTAGAGGGATGGAGAAGGAAATGACAAACCTAATTGATGAGTTTTGGAGAAAAACTAGACCATTAATAGCTCAGGCACTTTCTCTCTCTCTTTTTTTCCTTTTGTGAGTGACCTAATTGCAGGGAATAATGTGAGTTTCTGCTCCTCTAAGTATAGGTGAGTGAATCTAACCATAAGTGGGTGGAAAAGGTTTTCCCATTCAGTAGGTAAGTATGAGGAAGCTTACTTGCTCACAAAAGAAGCCACAGTCTCAAATTTCTGCCTTGTTTGTAACAAACATAAGTAATTTGATATTCATCTGCTGACTTCTGGCCTTATTATTTTTTAAAAATATTTTATTTATTTATTTGTCAGAGAGAGCACAAGCAGGGGAAGCTGCAGGCAGAGAGAGAAGCAGGCTCCCGACTTAGCAAGGAGCCCCATGTGGGACTCAATCCCACGATCCTGGGATCATGACCTGAGTCGAAGGTAGATGCTTAACCGACTGAGCCACCCAGGTGTCCCTCTGGCCTTCTTTGCTTGATTGATTCAAAACCTAAATGAGGAAAAACCTTTATTTATCCCCTTGCACCCTCTACAGTCTTGGGTAACATGGCCACTGTCAGCTCATTTTGATAAGGACTTTACCCAGCTCCTCACTTGCCCGGCTCTAGTACTGTGAATGACATTATGGCTCTCCTTGTGACTTAGAGGTTTCAAAGTAATTTTGTCTTCCTTCCTGTTTTCCAGATCAGGACTAAAATAGGGTTTTTATGATCAATATACAGTTAATGGGCACATTTTGGAAGCAGGCCCTCAAGATTTCACAGCAAAAATGCCAAGCAAAAGCAAAGCTAACCCAATGATGTATACGTGGGAAAATAATATAGGAGTAAGGAATAATAACACAAAAAACATGAAAAAAAGCTACATAAACATAAGCTAATATATAAACCAATAAACGTCTCCCTCCTAATAAGTCTTTGCCGCATGAACCAAAATAAGATTAGAACACAGATGTCTTCGATTTCAATGAGCCAAGAGGCATACTGTGTCTATTCTCCAAGCATAGGATAAGACAAAGAACATGTATGGTACAATAAAAACTCTAACAGCTCAATAAAATAATTATTGTTTATAATAAAAATATTATTAACAGTAATAGTTGTAAGTGCTCTATGAACTGGTAGCTGTTACTGCTAGCTATTAAGAGTACTGTTGGTGTCAGGAATAAAAGTGAGGAAGAGGAGGATTATGAAAAATAAAACCCAAAGAAAAGTCTAAGATCTATTTGTTTCTATCTTCCTCATTACTTCCTCCTCCTTCATGTCTGCTTAGCTATTGAAGGAGCTTGTAGTCTGCAGAGATAATAAAGACTGTTTCCTTACAGTTGGGTCTATGACTGATCTTTAAGAAACTGATATTTATGGTTAAAAACAGATAAATAAAATAGAGAAAAGGGGGATTCTTTCTGCAGCTGTGAAATAAAGCTGCCCCTGGGGCACAGTGACAACTCTAAGCTCAGATGTTGAGAGATCAACATCACATTCTAATTCAAATTGAAGCATAGCCAGTGTGGCTCAGGATGTCACCAGAAAAAGATGACTTAGCTGTCTTTCACCAGGCTTTATGAGGTGCCATTATCTTAGTGGATTTGTCAAGGTCCTGGCTATGGTCATCAGCTTTGCAGTCTTAGAAATCTGGAAGTTTCTTTTCTAACACAAGTAGAATAACAGTAATTAAGTTCATCAAACTGATGTACAAAATCAGAATGTTAATATATTAATTTAAAAAGAAGAGTTAAACTTTTACATAAAGTTGCACTCTTACACTGGCATTTCTAGAATGTGTTTATTAGGTCAGCAGGCACATTAAAGTCTGAAGAGTGCTTGCTGAGTATGGAAGCAGAACAAGCCCACCATCATCCCTCATGTTCACCTCTTCAGTGAACTTCCGATTTGGGTTCGTGGATACTCACTCTTCCTTCCTCTATCAGGGAGAAGCTACAGTGGACTTATTTAAAAAATGCCAAACAGTACAACTTTGTCCCTATGTAAAACTCTTCAACTGCTTGCCATCACAGGCAGAAACCCTAAACCCTTTGCACTGCCTGAAAGTCTCTGTATATCATGACCTCAGCTTACCCTGAGAGAATTTAATCAGAGATGCTTAACTTTTAGAGCAAGACTTTCAGGTTTAAAAATACAATCACTAAGGGGCACCTGGGTGGCTCAGTTGGTTAAGCACCTGACTCTTGAATTTGGCTCAGGTCATGATCTCAGGATCATGAGATCCAGTCCCATGTTGGGCTCCCCACCGGGCATGGAGCCTGCTTAATATTCTCCCTCCCTCTTCCTTGGCCCCTCCACCACCCCCTGCTCCACCACATGCTCTCTTTCTCTGAAATAAATAAATAAATAAATAAATAAATAAATAAATAAATAAATAAATAAATAAACCCACAATTACTCAAATTCCTGTCAGGAAAAAATCTTTTTTGAAAGATTTCTTTATTTGAGAGAGAGAAAGAGAGCACAAACAAGAGGGGCAGAGGGAGAGGGAGAGAGAATCTCAAGCAGACTCCGTGCAGAGTGAGGAGCCCAATGTGGGGCTTGATCTCACAATCCTGAGATCATGACCTGAGCTGAAACCAAAAGTCTGATGCTCTACCCACTGCGCCACCCAGGTGCCCCTCAGAAAAATACTTTTATTGTGACTTTGAAACTAGCTATCTCACATTCCTCTTTTCCTCACAGAAGTTTGTTTATATAACTTATTTTTAATAATAGTATTAAATTAATTAAACAAGGAGGCATTAGACTGAGGTGCTTCTCATGCTGCGGCTGCCTATGTAAGCAAATAAAAATCTAAGCCTGCAAATGCCTCAACATTATGAAAGCAAACGGCCAAGGACTACCAATCACAAACAGCCAACTAGGCTTTAAGTTATAGCCAATCAAATGTTTTCCTTTCTTTCCTTCTGCACTTTTTCTGTGTAGGTGTTTCCCCAAGTCTCCTGGTAGGGGTGGGGTGGGGGAGAGCGTCCCTAACCGCTTCAGTTTAGCACTCACTGTCTGATTGGAATTGATAAATGCTCAAATGAATGCAACATTTTTTTAATATGCCTCAGTTTATCTTTTAACAACAGGTTTATTTCTGCTGGAACAACTTATTTTGAAAATCAATTGTTACCAAAATAGGCATGATCTCTATTAATGATTTATTACAACATCCAACCTTAGTCACAGGGATTTATTTAGAGTCAGAGGACCTTACTTGCTCATTCATTTCATATTTATTAAGCACCCTCTATCTACCAAGCAATGTCTTAGGTGTGGAGCAAGAAAGCAACAATAAAACACACAGATTTTCTGCTTTTTCATGGGGCTTAATATTAGGTGGAAGGGGAGGCAGGAAATACACACACACACACATCAGATAGACTCAAGATGCACAGAGAAAATTAAAAAAGAATAGATGGATACAGAATGATTATATTGTAAGGATGGGAAGAGAAACCTTAGACACTATAACTGGGTAAATAGAATCCAAAAGGAGATATATGTATCTATACTTATAACTATATACATAGTTAACATTTGAAAAATTCCCTGTGGCTTAGAGGAGGTTAGAGGAGGATTTAATAATTTATATGCAAAAATATTACTAGGAGCATGGGCTCCACTGATCTAAATGCTGATATGTTACATTTGGATGGGACCTCTGATTCTATATTGCCTGATAGGATCCCAAGTGGACTCCTTTGCATATTGGAAAGAACTTGTAAGGAGGATGGAGCTGATTCAGATAAGTATGCACATTTTAAGGTACTTTGAATTCTTGAGAACTCTTCAAGAATGCTTGAATGTGGTTTATAGGAACAAACTACTTGCTATTAAATACTTTAGTGGGTCTGATTATTTTCTTACCAAACACTTCTGCTATTCTTGGCCCCTATAGCACCAGATAAACTGTGAGGATTGCCAACAGGCCAAAGGGGGAGTTCTGAAAGTAGAGTTAACTTGACGACATCTCTTTTTATGAAGATACATTAAAACTTGTACCTGAACTATTAAGAAATGCCAAGCTACTTAGGTGATGAAAGAAGATGTTCAGAAGAGATCATTTCAGTTTAATCTTTTTTGAAGTTCGATTTGGGGAGGCTAAGGTGAGCCAGAAGCCAATGTAGTGATTATTTCATAGAAAAATGAAATATGACAGTAGATACTAACCATGAAAAACACTGTTGAACAGCTTCATTCATCAGTCTTGATTTCCAGAAAAATCTATTCATAATGAGTTTATTTTAATCTCTTAAAGCAATTAGAAAGAGAAACCAGCAAGACAAAATCCTCAACATTTAGATGAAGAAAGAAAGAGGTCTGACTTTGGATATTTGGTCTGTAATAAAATTTACCTCAGTGGTTATATTTGGAAAAATTATAAAATAATAGTGCCCTAAAAAAGTTCAGAATTAGAAATACCAAATACTGGCAGTGTTTAGATGTCTTCAGATGGCAACTATTAAGATGGAGTTATTTTTAACGGCTTTGGAAAGGGAACTAGCTATATGACCCAAAAACTGTGTTTACATTTTTTTCTGTATATTTACTACGTCTGTATCCTTGGTAAGTTATTTTCTTTATCACTTTTTTTCTATCTTTCTCTGTCTGTCTGTCTCTCTATATGTATATATTATACATATATGTGTGTGTTTGTATACATATATATACACATATACACACTTATGATAACCTTAGTATATACTGAAATTTACTATGTACTATCTTATTTCATCTTTATGGCAATAAGCCAATGATACAGGTAGTAGCAATATTCATATTTTGCAGACCAGGAAACTGACAATTACAGCAGCTATGAATCTTCCCTTAGGTCATGCATTAACAAATGGAGGAGCCACTATTTGAAATTAAGTCTGTCTGAAACCAAAACCTGAGCATCTAATCCCTATGCACTACAGACTCAGAGGGTCATTATAACGCTAAATGGAATTATGCATGGGACAATGCCTAACATAATTTAAGCACCCAATATATACGCAGCAGTTATGAATCTTAGTATGGATCCTCAGTTGCACAAGAAAAATAATATTTATTTCCTTTCAATCAAGACAATTAGAATTTTACCCCTCATCCTATCTTGCCAGGCAGAAATTCAGTCTGATTCATTATTTGGATTCAACCCTTCTGGTGTTACACTAAGGTCTCTGAGTCCTATGCTCTGCCAAAGAATTGGAGCAGGCCCCTCTGGTTTTCTGGATTTGGTCCATATTGATTACTGCTGAGAAGCTCCTTGTTCCTCCCAGCACTACTGCTTACAGTCCAGTAGTTCTGTTATATCTGAGGCATAGAAATCTTTGTTGAGGCTGGGTTTCCTGCTGCCATTGTTCATTCATCTAATATTTATTAAGTATCCTTCATGTATCAAGCACCATCCTAGATGTTGAGGAAAAAGCAGCAATAAGACACACAGATTTTCTGTTCTCTGTTTAGAGTCCAGCCGCTCCTGGTATGTCATGTGATCCTATTACCCTGTAGAATCCTGCCATCTCTTAATGGGATGTCCCCAAGTGGCAACAGGTTTCAGCCAGACGTGAATCTACCATGAAGCGAAAAAAGCTTGGACTTAGACTTTTCAAAGCCGTTCTAATATTCTAAGATGGGCCTTAAGAATGCTTGTATAAGGTGGTTTCTGTTTTCTTTGGTTTGTTTTGTTTTTCAAAGTAAAGATACTTTAACTGCAAACAATTAGACGGCTGTCTGACTTCTCTGTGTTTTTATGATCTGGCCAAAGGGAAATTAAGTTCACTATTAATTGTCAGATGGCTAATATTATGGTGGTTATACGAAAAATTTGTTCTTATTTATTAAAGTTGTATACTGAGTATTTATAGGCAAAATGACACAAAATATGGAATCTTCCTCCCAAAAGGAAAAAAAAAGGGATACAATAAAAGAAAAACTAACATAATATCTGTAATTGCTGAAGACAAGGGATACACGGAGATTCCTTATATTGTTCCTTTTATTTTTGTGTATGTACAGTTCCAAAGTAAAGAGTTAAAATGCCAGAACCCAGGATAAATCTGGGTATGATTTTTTATGTTTTTCACATAACTTAGTAGGTCATTTCATGTGTAGTTTCTAGTTTTTTTTACTCGCTTTTTCCCCAGAAGTTCTTAAATTGTATCTTGGTTTTGCTCTTGCTGTTAATCTTACTGTGTTTTTAAGAGCAGCACATTTAATTCATAGGTTGGATCTGTAATTCTGCTCAAAATGTTTATCATATTGTCTTGTATTGATCTCTATATCTTTTTACCCTGCATTCTTAGAATTTCTCAAGTTTATCTGCCATATTATTGATTTTATTTTCTGCAAGTCAAGCCTATTACTTAATTGTACCCCATTGCAGAATAAAATTTTGTTCTTGATTTTGGAGTTGCTATTGTTAATCTTTATTTAATGAGTTCGTTTTGCTTCTTAGTCTACACTTCTCTCTATTGACTCTTACCTTATAGCTCCCTGTCCCTTTTTCATAAGGCAACTTTTAAAATAAGCCAGACAACTTACTGTGTATGTAGGTGTGTATGAAATAGTCCTTTCCCTTATGCTGCAATAGCCCTTGAAAGGCTTCATGGGTGCGTTGGTGCAGTATGCATCTCCAAGAGGAGGAAATGCTTCCCAAATTTTTAACTATTTTCCCCCATTATGTGGAGACCTCGAAAAATCTCCAGCAACACTATTCTATTTGCAAAATGTTGGCTAAATTTTTTGAAATTGTTTTTTTCTGCCCATAATCAGCAGGAAGAGGGTAAATTCATACTTTGGATTTTGTATATATCTTCCCCATTACTCAGTTCAGTAGAATATTACTTTACAATGTAAAGGACCAAGCCCTGTGTGGCTCTGGAGGTACAAAGACTAATACTTCTTCCCAGCCAAAGAAGACTCTGGGATAATAAACACATAAACGTAAGTGTTCTGGTGACAGAAAGGAAGGTGTATATAACTCTCACTAATAGCACTAAACTAAAGGCTACAAAAAAATCCATTAACAGAAAGAAGCCTTCCAGGAGTAGTAGCTCAATTACTAAGTGGTTTGTTTTTAAACAAATAAGAGGCCATGTGTTCTCTTTACAAGCTAAGGGTTTTTGGTGTTAGTTTTGGTTTTGGTGTTTTGGGTAACCCTGAGGAAAAAGAAAACTAATCCTATTTTGCCAAAATGTTTCAAAATCTTTTAATGTGTATTAAAGTGAATGGTTTCTGAATTAAAAAAAAAAAGAAGTTATTCTGGTTCAATGCTAAACCTCTTTAAGATTTACTGAGAGGGTGTTTAATATTAGAACAACTGTTTTGGTTCATTAAATTTTTTAAGAGGTTCTAAACTTTAATCAGTGAGAACTCACTCAAGCTTCTAACTGCAAAAGCAGGCTCTTTTTAAGTCATGTGACAACTTTAAAATTTTACAATGTTAAAACTCTTTTCACACAATTTGTCATAGGTGTCCCAGAAGTTTTGGATTTTGCTAATGTGATAATGCTTATAAATAGAAGGCTAAAAACTCTATAGGATATAAGGAGACTAATTCAAATGAGTTTTCTAAGTCTAAATTTGGTTTGTAAAGGTTAGGATTTTAGATTATTTTAAAATGCTACCAAAAAAGCTAATATTTGTTAAGACCTTTATGGTTTAGTGTTTTCACCTGTTTGTTTTTTTTTTTAGATTTATTTATTTATTTTAGAGAGAGAAAGAAAAAGAACTGGGGGGGGGGGTGGTACAGAGGGAGAGGGAGAGAAAGAATCTCAGACTCAGCCCCGAGGGCTCAACGCAGGGCTCAATCTCACGATCCTGAGATCATGACCTGAGCTGAAATCAAGAGTCAGATACTTAACTGACTGAGCCACCCAGGCACCCCTCTTCTGTTCTGTTTTATAATCATTCCTCTGTTAGTATATCCAACAAAGAAATGATTAGAAAATTTAACATCATGTTAATATCCCTAATATATATCAAAATATTACACATTGGCAAGGAAATGTGGAGTGGTCTTACAGAAAAATGGATAAAGGAAATAAAAAGAAAGTACACAGACACACAGCACAAATCACCAATACATGTGTAAAATACTGAGCAGCTCAACCTCAACAGTAGCAACAACAACAAAACATCTATAAAAGAAATGAATGAGAATGGAAGAAAGCATCAAACTGGCAAATCATTTAAAAAATAACAACCACATTTTGGTGAGAGAAAACATGAATTCAGGTACTCTGTTACTGAATTGAAAACTGGCACAGCCCTTCTGGAAAGGAGAGAGGTAAAATGTCCCTAAAAACCTTCAAAAGCATTTATTGTCTCTGAGTCATTAGCATCACTTCTGGTAATTGATCCTCAGGAAAATCTACTCATGGTGCTTGAGCATGATGTCTTTGGATGACCCTTATTTTAGTTTGGTTTTGTATCACTCATTATTCCCGTATTACTGGTGGGAAAGCCAAAACCCAGAGAAGATGACACACAAACTCCTACCACAAGACACTGACAGGTCTGGATCAGATCTTTTAAATCTCAACTTCATAATTATTGCTCAGGCTGAAAATATTTAGCTCAGTAATTTTTTGGTACTTTCTCCATGCCATATTCAACGTTTGTTTCTGGATATACAACATAATGTCTATCGAACATTTACTAATTGCTGAGTTCTTCATATATGGATCACCTCATCTTATTCTTGGAACAAACTTTTGGTGTCCTGTTTTTCAATGAAGAAGCTGAATAACTCCCCCAAGTATCAAATAGCTGAGTTTACAAACCAACCTGAGCAATCTTACTCCAAGGTTCTCTCTCTCTTAACTATTACATTGATCTCTCTCCTTGACTAGACCACCACCACCCACAAATCCTGTCCTCAAAGAACTCACATTGTAGTTGCAGGAAGACAGATTTGTTATGGTTCAGGACACATGACAAAAATACTATGCAGACAGAATAGGAGACTAACATAACTGTGCTTTGGTCCTTATGGTGCTGATGGTGGTGGGTAGGCGGGTCCTCATTAATATTGTCATTTTAAGATCAATTTATATATTTATATATTTATATTTGTACCTTCAGATAATCATATCCATGGTCTGAGAAGACATTGTAACAAGAGATACATATTTTTACTTATTGATTGATTGAAAATTCCACATGTGTTTTTAATCCTCCTGTAAAAAAGAAAGTAAAACCATAAAAATTCATAGAAAAATAGTGGAATTAAATCCATTAAAATGTTAACAGGGTCTATCTCCACTCTCACCAACAAAAGGATTTATTTTCTTTTTCATATATCTCTATAGTTGCTTCACTTTTATAATCAGACAAATGTTATACATATTAGTTTGCTTTTAATTTATATCATGATATGAATGATATGATATGAATATCAGTGTCAAACACTTAATTTGTAACTTCTTCGGGGTTACACACATAGTCTAACAGGTATTTATATGGTTGTTTAGAGGCGGAGGGCAGGGAGGTGCCCTGTGAGCTTTCAGTGATTTTCCGAATTCCAGTCTAGCTTCTAACCTCATTGGGTAAATGTGGGTATTCTCATACTGGCCTTCCTAAGAAGACTTAATCAAAACTTAAGACTCTAGGGGCATCTGGGTGTAAGTGTCCAAATCTTGGTTTAGGCTCAGGTTGTGATCTCCCAGTAGTGAGATAGAGCCCAGCATCAGGCCGTGCATTCAGTGAGGAGTCCACTTGAGTTTCTCTCTCCCTCTCCCTCTGCCCTTTCCCACCACACATGCACACACTCTCTCTCTCTCTAAAATAAATAAATAAATAAATAAATAAATAAATAAATAAATAAATAAATAAATCTTAAAACAACAACAACTACCAAGAGTCCAGTGGTGGGACTGGCCACAGAAACACTATGGTAGCTATGAAGCTAAAGTGTTGGTTGTCACACCAAATGAAAAAAATACATACAATTGCATTTGAAAATATGTAATTGTTATATAAATATGAGATATATTTTCAAAGTTTTAAAGTATGAAAAGGAGTCTCTTTTTTTCTAAAGATTTTATTTATTTATTTGAGAGAGAAAGAGAGAGAGAGCACAAGCAGGGGAAGCAGCAGGCAGAAGGAGGAGGCTCCCCTCTGAGCAGGGAGCCTGATGTGGGACTCGATCCCAGGACCCCAGGATCATGACCTGAGTCTAAAGCAGATGCTTAACCAACTGAGCCACCCAGGTGCCCCTGAAAAGGAGTCTTATTAGCAGAAAAATCACCAAAGAAATAATGCTATCCAGAGTGTTCCTGGTGTTGATCCTAGCCACAGTATAACCACTGTTAGCCAGTCATTGATAGATGCTTTCTTGAAGGTAAATTTTGGGTGGAGTGATATCAAGCTCTAATACAAAGAGCAAACTTTTGTCGAATGTCCTTTATACCAAGTGCTTAAAGGCAGTACTCATTTGAGCCTTACAGCAAACTTTTGTTGCATCACTACAAATGTGGGGTCAGTAACTTGTTCATAGTCACACTTTTGTGAGCTGTAAAGCCAGGAATTAAACCCAAGCAGCAACTGGGCCCTCACTCATTACCAGATGATCTATTGCACTGACAAAATAAAATATTAAATATTGGGAATTTGATAACCATTTGCTCTATGTTTTCTGCTTCTACTCCCATCCACCTAATCCATAACAACTCCTCCAATAACTTGCATAATATTTTTAAAAAGGCTAATATATGTTTTCTAGTTATCATTTAAGTATTATGAGATAACTTGGTAGAATTAAATACATCCAGCAGTCCTAAAAAATTAGAATTAAGATTCTCTGGTATGGATAAAAGAGATAAACTAGCAAATAGTACATTCCTTTATCCACTCTCTATTATACAGTGTTTTGAACAGTCATATGTGATTTTGCAGTTTTTTTCAAATATTCCCCAAAATACAGTAGTTCATAAGTTCTGCACCTCTCTAGTCTTCCACTTCCAACTCAGAAAATTTGATAATTCCCACTGTATATTGTCTCTTGAATCCAAATGTGTCTACTATAATTTTATGAAAATAATGATGCACTATTATCTCCATAGTGTTCTCTACTCCAGGAGTAGGGTAGGTTAAAGAGAACAAAGCACATTTTCTAATTCTGGTTATCCCACTAATCATATATAATGAATATGTAATTAAGGCACAGGTTCAAGAGGAGAACCTTTATCCCATCTTTGGTAGGTAGAAGATTTACAGAATGGTACAAAGGTATAAGAATCTCCTGGAGGTCACACATGTCCCTACTGGAGGTGTGTAAGACCAGTTTTAAGAAATTGGTGGTGGGGGGCCTGGGTGGCTCAGTTGGTTAAGCAGCCAACTCTTGATTTCGGCTCAGTTCATGATCTCAAGGTCTGGGGATTGAGCCCTGCATTGGGCTCTGCGCTCAGCAGGGAGTCTGCTTGAGGATTCTCTCTCCTCCTCCCTCTCTGCCCCTCCCCCAGCTCTCTCACTCCCAAATAAATAAATAAATATTTTTAAGGAGAGAAATAACTGGTGGAAAGTTAAAAATGGGAATTCAGAGAGAAAATTGATGAGCAACATGGGATAGTGGAAATACTGGAGAGTTTGTAGTTCAAAGAACAGGTTAAAGGTTCACTTCTGTCAGATATAAGCTACATTATCTTGGGAAGTTAAATAAAAGTTGGTTTTCTCACCTAATCCCACAGGGGTATTCTGAAGATGAAATGATATTATACAGAATGCTTGCACATGCTAGAACACAGTGGGCAGCAAATATGTAATAGTTTTCATAGCATTCTTAGTTTACTAATTGGGGGATAATGCTATTTACCACACAGGGTGATCATGAGAGTTAGATGAGTTTCTCCACAGATGGAGTTCATCTTTCTGTACCAGGCAAGCTCCTGGATGGATCTCTTTGTTCTTGGTTAAGCCTTTGTGGAAACATTAATTCATTTATTAGATCCTGTCAGAGAATTTATGCACCTCCACAAGGCGTTCTACCTATCCGCTCCAATGCATTTTCCGTATCTTTTGTCATAAACAAGTTTTATTTTTATAATCTGACCCAAATAATAATAAATATTGTTTTGAGGGAAAAAGAAATCCTAGTTCTTGGGAAATTTGGCCACAAGAGGGAAGTAGAAGAATTTGTTCAGGAAATCTAGCAGTGTTTTTCTTTGTTTAATTTCTCCTCCTTTCCCCCCCTCACTTCCTCAGCTCTGTTTGGCATCTTGTACTTATCTTGCAGCCTTCCTGATGCTAAAAATACCCTCACTGGCTCTATACTTGGAAAGTATATCAAAGTCCACCACCTTTTGATATCAGAGTGATGTCTGCAGAATGAGGTAAATGGTGCCTTGCTGGTAATAATGCCTTCGATTCCTGGTCTGTCCTTATGGATTGGAAAGCAATAATTGCTCACTGCAGCATTGTCCTGGTGCAGTTAATCACTGAGAGGAATTATCTGTAGCCCCAGGAAGATGGCTGGTTAGAGCCAGTAGGACAACACCTACATGGGAGGAGGCACTTTTCAGGTTCTGTTTCTGGGGGAATTACTCATTTAGATTGCCTGCTTTTAGCTTATAGGATTTCTCTGGAATCTACCTGTTTTGTTGTTCTTTCTTTCCAATATCTGGGGGCTCTTTAAAAAAAAATGCATTCTCTTTGTCTGTACTTGATTAAAATTCAAGCTTTAGGCTACGCAGATTTAATCAATTGTTTTCAAGCTTACTTATTTTGTTTAATAAGTATGTGTTGTGGGCCACATATATCCTACTGGTCTTCTAGGTGCTGGTTATGGCACCAAATAAGGCAAGAGCTCTGCTCTTAAGGAAACTGTAGTGTGATAGGTTGGTTTTTTCCTGCTAATATTCAAACTGTATGGATATCTTTATATTCCAAAACTTTGAGTTCTCATTTCCTGCAGAATGAAGTTCAAATCTCACGCGATGTAAGGCTGTATGGCTTAGGTTCCTTGTAGAAAGATGGTGTGTCCACTTAACAAATTTACAGAGACAACAAATGTGTGTGGGGGAAGGGTAAAGAGAAATTCACAAATGATGGCAAAGCCTTAGCCTCTATCCCTGAACTGAGTGAGATCTGCAGCCTCAGGAGAGGGTCTCCCCATAGGAGGTGAGCACTTTGGTAGTGAAAAGGCTGTGATTCAGCCTGCAAAGTAGGGAGCTAAGAAAACAAATGTCCCAATATATGCCTCATAATCTCTGGTGCATCCACTAGTAGAACCCCAAAGGAAGTCAGATGGTAAGGGAACATGGCACATATGGTCCCCAAAGTTCAGACTCCTGGGAACCCAGGACAGGGTAGATTAGGGAGGAAAATGCATCAAGAATATCCAGCACAAAGGCCACTCTCAATCTACCCCAGATTAACTTGTTATTTATTATGTTTTTTTTTTAATTTTTTTTAAGGTTTCATTTATTTGAGCGAGAACGAGTGGGGGGAGGGACAGATGCCATTTATTATGGTTCTATCCCTCTATTTCTGTCCATATTTGCTACTATTCCAATTCCTATAAATGTAGGTTATTTGGGAAATAAAATTCTCTTTAATAGCAAGAATTCAACATTAACTTAATAAATATTTTTGGAGTGTATATTATAGACTAGACATATTTCTAGCAGCTAGAAGTGGTTTTAGGAGCTTGTGTAAGATGACAAAAGAAAAAAAGAGACCAGACAAGTACGTTCCAGACAGAAATGAAGGTGTGAGCAAGGACCTGGACCTAAGAGCAAACACAAACACAGCCTATTCTGTGGAACCACAGACAGTTCATACTGGTAGTGTGTTGAAGGGACAGGTGATGTATGAAAGGTGAGCAGAGGCAGAACACAAAGCCCTTGAAGTCATGCTAGAGATGTTAGGAGTTAGTTGGACAGTTAGCTAGTCATGGCCAGGAACCCCAACAAGAAAATACGGAGTCAGGACAGCTAAGATAAAACAGCACTGACATCCTGTTTGCAGCTTAGACAGGACCACACTAGCATTCTGCTTGGCAGCCTTTGCAGAGATCACTTCCACAAAACGTCCTAAAATAAAACAATTTACCACAAAGCATTTGTCACCTTCAGCAAGGGGCAGTTAAGGCATAAGCCCCCAGATGTCAGCAAAAAAAGACCATCAGCTTGTTGACATTAACTTAATAGGTAGACAGATACGTGACCAAAGCCCTGATTGACACAACTCAGCACACTCTGATTGCTTAAGAAAGTTCCGTAAAAGAGCTCATAAAAGTCCCCAAACTTAGAAACTCCAAGGGCAACCCTCTCAGGTCCCCTCCCTCTTTCTGAGCTTTGTACCATTGCTCAATAAACCTTGCCTTGCTGTCTACTACTCCTCGTCTGGTCTACCTCTTCATTCTTCAAAGCGGCATGACCAAGAACCATGGGCACTACAGGAATAAAAGTCCTGCAACAGAGAGTCAAGGCTTTTGGGTAATTGGGAGGAACTGAATATGCTCTGCTTTCGGCAAAAAAAAAAAAAAAAAAAAAAAATCCTGCCACATATTGTTTGAGAGTGTTTCCTAAGAAAGGAGGCTCTTGGAGGAAAAACCAAAATTTCTTCAATATGCCCAATATTTCTCCAATGTGAAGCCCTTTGATGTATGCTTGCTCCCTGTGTGTCTCCGCTACCAAACAGTCCACCAGACTGAAGCAGCTAGGATTAAAAATGGTCCAAATGCTATCTTGGTGCTTTTTGCCATTACCTGCGGGTCACCTCTAAATCAGCATTACTGAACTTTTCATTCCTGGGACCAGATAGGCCTAGGGTATCAGAGCATCACATGTGGGGGTAAAGTCTCCATTCTCTGTACCCACCACGTCCTACTGCCCCTCCTCTGCCTCAGAGCTAGAATTGGACTGCCTACATTGAACTTTGGGCTCTGACTTAAACTAGTTCTATAACATTCCTTCTAATTTCTCTGAAGCTCACTTTCCTCATCTGTGAAATCTTGAGAATTTTAATTTGTGAATTGAAATTTCACTACAATTTCTTTAAGGAAACTTAAGCAAAACAGTTAAAAAATAAAAAAAATTTATAACTTGTAAGTACACCGCTGCCTGAGGTGGTCTGGCTTAGAGGCAGGTTCTCTGGTTCTTAGCACGAGGATAGAAAGAACCCTTCTCGGCCGATGTCCAGAGTGTTGGGAGGAAGTTGGGAGGTTGGCAGGGAGGGACATAGGACAACTGAAGGCACTGATGAAGTAGAATGGGTAAAACCCTGGGGGACCAGCACTGGAACAAATCTAGCTGTTGTATTATGCGATGATTCTACCCCCTTGACAAACACTGCAACTCACTCTTTTTTAGTATTTTAGCAGACAAGACTGTCCTTGGGGAGCTAGGAAGCCAGGGTAGTCTGTGGTTTCCACGTTATAGGAGAACAGCACCTACATGGCTCATTTCCCTGATGGATATTGACCCACATCTTGAAGCCCATGTTTCTGTTTCTACAGAGGAAAGCTGAGTAGGTCACATCCCCTCCTGAGACTCTCAGGAGGTCTGAACACAGATGCCACTGGGATCCGTGCCTAAGCTGAGAGGACTGGCAGCTAGGTTCAATGCCAGGATTATATGGCATTTAGCATGCATCTCAGACCCCAGACTGATCTTGAATATGCTATCCCTGGTCCTAATGACAGTCTAGGATGCCAGCATCTCAGGAGAAAGTCTGATTACTTTTCTTGAGTTGGAAGCAAGAGGATTAATATCATCAGTTTGGGACTGGGGTTGAGGCTGGGGGAGGGGGTGACAAAAGCAGGTAAATGGGTAGCTGAGAGTGAGAGAACCGGGGCCCTAATGAGCCAGAGGATTGGGAAGCCATGGACACATAGGCAGGTCAAGCAAGCACACAGGGAAGTGGTCTGGGTGAAAGCCAGACTGGGATGCTGTTTCCCTCCCACATACCTTTCGTAAGATCTCTGGGAATCGATGGCCACACAAGCTGGTACTTTTCACATGACTAGAGTCGGGATCCATGCTTGAACCTTGATCCTGTGTGGGCGAGCAAATAATTTAACTTCTTTAACACTCATTTTCCCGACCGGTAAATACGGTAATGTTTATGGCTTAGCTACCTCTAAAGGTTTTATGATATTCAAATAATATTTATCTAATAGTAATTTTTATTGAATATATGATGTTATAATAATCTAGCACAGGTATGTGGAAACTATATATACATCAAATATATGCTTCCAATTTTAATTTTTAAAGACAATTTATTAACTGAAAAGTGCAATAACATTATAAGATAAAGCATTGTTTTGGTCATTTTTTTCCTATTTAAAAAATTATAAATTTCACCCAATGTTTACCTTTATCATGGTAATTTCAGATAAGGTAGGCTACATTTTCATTCTTCATTTTGTGGTTTTATTGTTGCACCAATTTGGTCTCCTTGTAATGTATCCTGTAAGTGTTTAATTTTCCTTCACCATGTTGAAATCCAAACAGCAGGGGAAATGAGGCTGTAAAGTTCAGGTCTATGTGAATCACAACAAATTTCTTAAATTCCGGCCGTAGAGAATATAGCTTTTATTTCTGATTAATTCTGACAGTCTTCTTCATCTGCCAGTGTATAAACCTGAAATTGTATTCTACAGATATTCCAGAGGCATGCTTTTGCTCATTCTTTCTTTCATTTATTCATTCCATAGGTATCTCCTAACTTTACCCCTGATGAGCTAGGCACCGAGTTGGCTGCTGGCAATACAACAATCCGACATGGTTTCTGGACACAAAGAGCCTATGTTCCAATGGAGGAGATACTGACAAGGAAGAAGGAAGTTGTGATGCAGAATGATATCAGAAATGGAAGCTCAGGGCCATCTGAGAGCATAGTTTCTCACCCTCATTAATGTATTATTATTATTTTTTTGACAGCAAAACCCTAACATTTTGACTGCATTTGGAAATTTCTTAAGAACTCCATAATGTGCCCGAAAAAGAAATACCTTATATGTATAAGGTACTATGTATATAGAAATAAAAAATCTTTAACATCAGAAGTCAAGACAGAATTGACAATTTGTTTCAGACACTGAAATATACCTGAAATACCAATGTATTTTCTTAAGCCATAATTTGGGGCTTTAGCTTGTTTATTCCTTATTTCTGTGAAATGTTTTTCTTTCCCCACTCCTCTCTCCCATAATATCCTTGGGGTTTTCATTTTTGAGTCATTTAGAAATAACAATCACAATTTGTTTTTCAGGATGATTTCATAGAAGATGAAATTTTATGCAACTACTGGAACAAAACAGTGTCCTTGGTGTTCCTTGTAAAGTGCCTTATAATAACTAATTTGTATATCTAATAACTTTCTTATACATATACCATTAACTCAGTAATACTTTAGATATTTCTTTGATTAATTTTTTCCCGTTTCATTTATTCATTCATCAAAATTTATTGGCATAGCCACTCTGTGTGAGACTTCTGCCACTAAAATAATATATATATACCCACATTCATACATGCACACCTTCAGGTAATTTATAGTCTAGTGGCATAAACAGACAAGTTCACTAAAAATGGCATTTCTAGATTGTTACTGCTGGCCCTGGTATCCTTACTTATAGATATTTTAAAAAATAACTCCTCATCCAACTGTTTTTGAGAATTTTTGACTCAAACCAGGAGGGGAAATGTTACCTTTGCTGAGTGTTAAATGAACTAAATGGCTCCCTAAAAAAATAATAATAATAACTTAATGGGAGAAGATTCAGAACTCCAGAGACAGACATTACTCAAATGAATTTGTCAAAAACTACACTCAATATATCATAATCAGATATTACATATGAGCCGTAAAGACTTAACTGCTGCTTTAGGAAATGGAGGATTAAAAAAACTGTCTGCAGGCAAATTAATTTACAACTTTTTTTTTCTCAATCGAGGCACTGACAGGCTCTCCTAGTCTCTAATAGAAATACTATAGAAATAAATTTTATTTTTTTTGATACAGGACTGAATATCTCACAGTCTTGTTTTTTTCTGTGTTGTTAATTACATAAATTATTTCTTGCAACGGAATTGCCCAAACCCTGAGGTACCATGTTCTTCTAGTTTCAATTTTGTGGTATAGTTTTATATACATAGAGTTTAGAAAGGAGCTCTGTGGCAGATGGCCAAAAAGTCACCAGGGCCTGCAAAGTTCAATTGCTTGAGATTCCCCTGGCATAGCAGCTTAAAAGAGGAAAATAGGCTTATACTGAAAATAAAAGAAACTGATAGAAATACCACATCCCTAGTGTTCCAAAATAGGTACCTATCCAACTCCATAACCTGTGGAAGTCCTCTGAGCCCCGTCAATGTGGAGCTCCCTCGCTTTCTTACTTTAAGACTCCTAAATATTTCTAAAATTTATATGAGTTAAAACACAACCCCAAAGCAAAACAAAACATTCAGATGACCAAATATATTTTTCATAATATTTGTTCTGTCCTTAAGTCCTGTTTCATACAACCATTGGAATTTCCTGTAATAAGAGCAACAGAAGTGTCTTTTATTATGTTAATAAGGTGAGTTTTGGAAAGCCCTTAGGTAACTTCTGGATGGGGGAGGGCTGGTTGTCAGGGGAACCAATTACAAGATTAGAGGATTGGAACATTCCTGTACCTGGCCCCCACATCCATTCTCAGTCTCCTCCAGGAAAGGGAGAGTAGTGATTGAATTAAATTGCCAATGGCCAATGATTTAATCAATCATGCCTTTGTAATGAATCCTTCATAAAACCCCCAAATGACAGGATTTTAGAGAGCTTCCGGGTTGGTAGACATTTGGAGGTTTGGGTAGAGGGGCTCCTTCAGAGACAGCATGGGAGTTCCTCGCCCTTTCCTCACCCAGATGCTCTGAGCTCTGTGAGCCATTCTACCAAATTAATTGAGCCAAAGGAAGAGGTCTTGGGAACCTCTGATTTATAGCCAGTTGGTCAGAAGTATAGGTAACAACTTGGACTTGCAACTGTCATCTGAAGTGGGGAGGCAGGTGAGTCTTCAGGACTGAACCCTGAAACTGTGGAATCGGACACTGTTTCTGGGTAGATAGTGTCAGAATTGAGTGGAATTGTAGGACACCCCGTGGGTGTCCAGAGAATTACTTAGGGGGTGGGGTGGGGAGAACTTCCCACCCATGAGTTGGAATTGGGATCTGGACATTTTTAGAATCCAAATCACTTCATACCTTTTAAAGCATGCACATAAATAATTCTGTCACTTTTATGCCTTCCTTCATTAGCCCCCTTCAGAATGAAGTCTTCGGGTAGTAACATACTCCCCACCCCGGGTGTAGCTTACCTCTCTCGGGTGTAATGTCCACTCTGGGTTGGTTGCTGCTATCATAGCACTAATTGTTGGTATGGTTCTTAAGGGAACAGGTGCCTGAGAAAGAAAGAGAATTAGTTAGGTTTATGTTACAATTGTTAAATTATTTAGATCTGTAGGGTTTTCGTGTTTTACTCATTTAATGTCTAGATGTCTTTGAGATGCTTATGATAAGAAGTGAAAAATTACAAGGCTGGTTTTCAGACCATGTTGATGGCACCTGGCATCCTAGGACAACTCCCAGCTCACAGAAAAATCACAAATAATCTCCTTCTATTCACCCAGGAAATTTCTACACATGATTTAGAACTCATTTTTACTAGAAAACTCAAATTACGGGAAATGTCTTTATAATAATAATTACAAATATTTTTCAAATTATGTTTTCAAGCAGTTCAAAAAAAGAAGTAGGTTAACCTCAGTTTCCTAATGAGTTTTTCTTATGTTTAGAATACATTAAAATGTGTTGGTTGGTGAGATCTCTATGGAAAGTATTCAGTTACCCCTTTATGACTCAAACAGATTTGGCCATATTTGCAGTATAGCACTTTTCTAAATGTACTTCTAAATATGAGATTTCTTTCCAAGACGATTTGAAACTGATCTTGAAGACAGTGTCAGACAATTTTTCATTTGCTTGTTGATTGTTCTTTTTATTGTTTTGCTCCTAGTCAAGACATTTCTCTTTTTAGCTCCAAAAGTTCTGATGATTTTCCTTCAAAATTTGCATGATTGGCTTTTAAATGTTGCTGAAAGAGAGTTTCATGCAGTAATTGTTCAGTTTCTTTTTTCACACAACAGATACTGAAATTTAGACTAATTTGCATCTCCCCAATAATAAAACCCATACTTTAAATAAACATCTAAGTACATCCCATGGTTTTTAGATTGATGACTACTGCTTAGTACTGAGTCAGTAATTGTGGCTGAGAAGTGCTATCATCTTCGTTACTTTGTTTCTTTGGGAAGCCTCAGGGACTAGATGAAAGTGCCAAGTTTCCTAATCTGTTGCTACAAATAAAATGTTCTACTTTTGTGAGTTTTCATGATGAAAACATGACCTTGGCCACCTGAGAACAGTAAGGAGCTGCTGACTTTGTATGTACAGGTGTGTGGTGAAACTGCCTAAAAATACAGAACCCAAACTTATTTTATCCCAAATTCTAAGTAAAATGTGAATTTCTTGAAAGTGCACCATGCTTCTCCCGTGCCTTCATTTACAGTCCAGCACACCACACACTAAGTGGTGAGTAAAAACTGGTTTTACCTTCTTGCCCCAATCTGGCCTTAACCACAGGGGATTTCTCAAACGGCAATTTAAGTGATTTTTTGTCTTAAATGTAACTTATATAATGTCACTCTGATGCTTCAGATACTTACAAGGGGTTCTGATACCTCTGCTCACCTCCAGAATGTAAGCCAAAACTCTGGGTTTCCCAAGTTTGTGAGGGTCTATCACGAATTGGTTGGCATCCGCCTCTGCAGCCTCAGAAGTGACCATTTATTTCCTCGTGGACATTCTACACTTTTCTCAGTTCCCTGAACTTGTCATATTCTTTTCCTTTGCATCTTTGTCTGTGTTGTTCCCACTGGACAAATCACTATCCCAGAACTTCATACTCTCCTCCTTTCTTAATTCTTAATTCCTCTTTATCCTTCAGGCGTGGAAAGGTTTCCCCAACTTGCCACATTTAGGTCAGCTTCTCTCAGGCACAAATGTACGAACATAAACTCTACTTCCCTATTATATTACTTGTTGCATTATTTTAATTTTCTGGTTTTCTGTTGCTCCTGTGATCTTCCAAAGGCAGAGATGAACTCTGTCCTTCTTTCTTCTGCTTTATTTTTAGTCTTTCACATAATGCCTGGCACATGACTGGGTTCAGTAAATATTAGTTGAAGTAACAAATGCCCACTGTAATAGGCAACCACCGGTCAGGAATCAACCAAGAGTCAACTTATAAGAGGAACTGCCAATCTCACCCAAGGCTTTAACTTCTATAGTATGCTTTCCCTTCTATAATCTGTCCTTCTTCCTCTCCTGCCACCCAGGTGGGACCAAACTGTAGCTATCTCATTAGAAGCTCACAACAGGACTCTGGCATGAGGTAGATCGGACAGGAGGTATTCATCTTTTCTGATACACATGCACACTCCACAAGGGGCTTTTATGGTACTTTTTACCCTATATTATAATCATAATTTTCCCCAATAGTCTGTTAGCATTTTAAGGGCAGCAAGCTTGTCTGGTTTCGGGTGTTGAACCCCAAGTCTAGTATACAGTAGTAGAGTCTAGCATTTAGTACATTTAATAAATGAAAAATCAGTTTCATTATATAGGAAACTATGTCTCAAAAACACAGAATAATGGGGCACCTGGGTGGTTTAGTCGGTTAAACATCTGCCTTCGGCTCAGGTCATGATCCCAGGGTCCTGGGATAGAGCTCCATGTCAGGCTCTCTGCTCAGTGGGGAGCATGCTTCTCCCTCTGATGCTCCCCCTGCTCATGCTCTCTCTCTCTCTCCCTCTCTCTCCCTATCTAAAATAAATAAAATTTTAAAAAACATAGAATAACATGTTTGAAGTTCACAACTACTAAACTGTGGAGACATAAAAGGTTGGAAATCAAAACTTTTGACTCAAAATTTGATCAGAATCAGAATTTTTGATTCTCTCAAATCATTTAATAGTAACCTGAATCTCCCTATTTTAAAGGATACACCAGATTGTCAAGAACTATGCCATAAATTCCATGATTCCTTTTGACAAAAGAGGAAACCAGTGGGCATACATGCCAGAGACTTCTTTAAAGGAAATGGCTCAGGGCAAAGATACTGTAGAAGAGAGACAAGTAGCCAGGTCATCTGCTTTTTGAGTTTGGATTCATCTTCACCAGGGTAGACACTTTTACTCCATCTCTTTTTCTCCCTTTTAAACTAAATACTGAGGTAAAACATACATTAGCAGATAAACACAAATCAAAAGTGTATAGCTCAATGAATTTTCATGAAATGAATACAACAGTGTAATCACTACTCTAGTGAAGAAACTGAAGAAGAATAGTAATAGCATCCAAATCCTCCCATTGTGCACCTTCTTAATAACTGCCCCTTTCTTCCATTCTATTTTCCAACCCTTTTTTCGATGTGTTGCTAGGATATAAGGTATTTAAGGATGAAAATATCACCATCTCTGGTAAGAAGACTTAATCTAACGAAAGAGGCAATTTTAATCAAATAGATATGAGAAAATGCACTAAGAGGCTAGCAAAGTGAGCAAAGTATTACGGAAACTCAAAAGACTGAAACTTTTGCTGGCTGAGGTGAGGCAAATAAGTCTTTACAGAGGAGGTAACAATTAAACAGAGTTCTGAAAATTGGCTTCCTGGGTTCGCAAAGGGAGAAAGGCAGATTACCCCAGCCAGAAGGAAAGAACATCATTGGAGGAAAAGTGAGAGGAAGGGATTGGTTGTTTTAGTAAAGTCTGATTAGGGCAACAGGTTTCAAACTTGGCTGTGTATCAGAATCACTTGTTAATGCTATTTATGGGCCACACTCTAGATCTACAGGATCATGTACTCCAGAGTTACAGGGATGAGACCTACATGTGTGGGTTATTTACAAAGCTGCACAGTTATTCTGGTTTGCAAACAAGATTGTGAATAAATGGACTGGAGGCTAGAGTACCTTAAAGAATGTGAAGTATTGTGTATATGGCAGGTGAGAGCAGATTATGGAGAATTTTGAATGTCAAGCTATGCATTTTGGCAGAAGTCTTTAGTGTTTTCAAAATTTCCCTAAATAAGAATTCCAGGCAGCCTGGTAAAAAATCAGCTTTCTTGGCCCCAGTAAGAACTGATGAAGGAGAGGGCCTGGTAATTTTCATTGTCCCCATCCTCTCTCCCACTCCCTCCTCCCCCCCTTTCCTCCCTTCTTCTCCCCTTCCTTCCTTCTCTCTCTCTTTCTTTCTTGCCAAAGAATTCAGATGACTTTCGTGATTACTCACACTGGGAAACCCTTTCTCAGCCCATTGGGAGTCATTTAGATTTCAGTTGCGTCAGACCTGCCATAGAGATCCCCTTGGTACAATGTACTGGTTGGAGAAAGAGATTTATGTCAGGGAGAGAAGATGGAGGCTTGTTCTATAATTTAGGGGGTAGCTGGTTAGCTGGTCAGTTCACTCTTTAATCTTTAGTGTGAGACTGTCTAACACATAACTGTTGCTCAAAAATACACGTTAAATGAATGGATGAATTGTTAACTCATTAGTTTGGTGAGGAAGTGCTCTTTTCAAGGGCATTTTAATGGGTAAAATAAAGAGGACTTGGTGAACAAATTGAATGTGGGGCTGGGAAGAGGGAGCACTGAGCATTATTTAAAGCATTATTATTTCTAGCATGAAATGGTTGGTGGATGATAATGCCACTTACTGAGCAGGATCAAGTGTTATTTTTTTTAGATTCAAATTTGAGGAAAAGACTGTTTCTTTAAAAAACAAAGTTACCAGCAAATGACTTTGTTTGAACATCGCAGAACCTTATCTACTTCCTTTCCCCTCTTTATACTTCTATCCAGTCATGGCAACACCCCCAACACAAATCTTATACAAGTGATGCATACTGGCATGGAGTACAGCTTATGCATTTAAGGTCCACGCCTTAGACTGACAAAGCCAATTTTCACACCTGTCAGATCCTCTCCCCTTTGCTCCGCTCTCCCTCCTTACTCAGAGCAACTCTTTTTTGCCTCCATAACGGCTTTAATACATAAGAGAGAGAGAGAGAGAGCATGCCTGAATGAAATGACGGCTGTCTGAATTTGTTACAATATCTGCTGCAAAATCCTGAGTGAGTGGTGTACCTTGGTGCTAGAGTTTGAAATAGAAGGGCAAAACTCTAATTGAATCTAATCTTCAAATAACCAGAGTAATAAAAGAGAAATAGGGGTGGAACTTCATCACAGTTCAATCTGAGAACTCTTGTAGCTGCTCAATTTGAGAACTCCACATAACAATTACCTGTATATTAACAGATCATAGGTGAGTCTCGATTTTTCACCTCAGTGAACATTTTTCTGGCAATAAAACAAGCAGTACTTTCTTTCCTTATTACGGTAAAACTGCCACTGGGCTTCATTTAATAAGAATTAACTGTGAATAAATTACAGCATCAAATTATGCACCATGACATGACTTGGTGTGAAAAATCTAGGCAGCTGCAAGACTCCTCAAAGTTAATTCAAGCTGAGCTCAGTAGAAAAACTGTTAATTACTTCCTGGAACCTGTGGATCTGTTTTCAGTTCCTGGTGCCATTGGGATCACAGTTTAGATGAATTACCAGCAAATTCTAATGAAAGGCAGCAGTGGGAATGGGCCGCAGAAATGGGGGTCAAAAATTTTTTATTCTTGGATTTGCCTCTGGCTTTTATTATCAAGTGTCTCTACAAATTGGTTTGAGAAATCACAGCTGGATTTAGAAGACTCTACATTTTATATTTGGGAGGAAACCTAGAATCATCTAGTTCTACCTCCTATAGAGAACAAACTTTTCTTCCTTGTCATTTCTGAGAGATGGTGAGCCTCTACTTATAATAGCTCTGTGACCAGGGCTCATTACCTCCCAAAGCAGCTTATTCTTCTGATAGAACGTAGTTTTAGAAGTTGTAGTCAAAATCTAGCTGATTTTAATAGTCTTTCTAGATCCAGTTCTGGGAATTGGAACAGTTTCCCAAATTTGCCTGATTAATAGCACCTGTTGCACTTGTTAAACCTACAGATTACATAATCTAGCCTCTTCCCTGGAAAATTCTGAACCCAAAAGTCTGAGTTTGGGCCTAGGGAATCTGCATTTTATCACACACATCGGATGAGTATTACTTTCAGATAAGTTCAAGAAACGCTCCCCTAACCACTTCTTAGACACGAATGTGTACGTAAGAATCACCTGGCATCTTGTTAAAATGTAGATTTTCATTTAATGAATCTGGGATGAGACCTGAGAGTCTGCATTTCTAATTATTCCCAGGTGAGTCAACACCGTTGGTCAATGAACCACATGTTGAATATCAAGACTCATATCTCCAAGCTGGAAGCCCTCTATTACTTTAATTATTCCTCATACAGTATGGATATGCTGTGGTCTCTACTCTCTTTATTATCTTGGTTGTTTTCTCCTGGCTCCATTTTGTTTTGCTAATGTCTCTCATAAAATACAATGTATATAATCCAATACGATTTTCCTAATGTGCTTTGAAATTGGCACTCCAGTGTTCTTCCAATAATTTAATCCAATTTTCACCAAATTGTAGGTTCATATTAACTTTGTGATCTACTAAAATCTTTAAATCTTCCTTGCTTAAACTACTGCCAAGCATGGTCTTCTGGAAGCCAACTTAATTTTATTTTGATGGGTGAATACTAAATTTTATGTTATCCCTGTTGAATTCCCCATTTCTTTTATTCTTTTTGAGAAAAAATTACAATCTTGATTGTGTTACCTATAAGAGTAGCTATCCCTTCCAACTTTACTTCATTCTTCCTAGTTCCTCATGGGTTTTTTTGGAATGTTGAAAATAAAAGTATGGAACTTTCTGACACATTAATGGAGAGGACTACCATAAAGTGACAAATTGCTAATCCGCATACTTCTAGTGTGGTTTTTAAACAAGTGGAACTCTACCTAAAGATACTATCAGCCAGTCATTGTTTTCTAAGAGGGGCTCTACTGGTATTTCAGTATGACAATTCAGTATGAGCCCTCTTAGAAGGGGCTCTACTTCTTCCCCCTCTTAGAAGGGGCTTGTATGGGATGCTCTGCATGTTGTTATTCATTTAGCATCCCTTGACACTACTCTCTAAATGCAAATAACACTCCCTAGACCCATTTCCAAATATCCCCAGGACACAGTACCTTCCCTGATTGAGAACTGTTCAGCCTGTATTTTACCTTCTTTCCAGAGTGTATCGTGGGAGACTTCATTCAATACCTTTCTCTATGTTGAACTAAGACCATTCCTTCTGTGAAAACTAAGGCCACTACTCCATAGAATTTAATAGTAGTTAAATTCTAAGGGCCTGAGACCACTCAAGTCAATATAAATCAACTGTTTGCTCAGGAAATTTTTAACCACGAAGATAAACCTGTAACCCAATAGATAATTCATTTTTTTGCTCAAAGAAATTTTTATAAACCAAACTAAGTGAATGATCTGGACAAAACTTCATAACCTAGACACCTTGCTTATCAGAGCAATAGGTTCATTATCAAGGCTTGCTTTAAGATCCTCGACCTGATGGTACAGCACTACTAAAGGATACATCATAAACTTTTCCCAACCCCAGTTCATTTCCCATCTTGACAGACCTGCCTTAAACCACTTTATCCCAGACTCCAAAGTTCAAGACTTTCCCAAACTTCTCTCTTTTGAGACATTTTTGAAATTATCAAGATGGTGATCTCTTCTGCTTCAGTAAGTTTAATAAACTCAGTTTTGTTGGGTTAACAGGTTTCTCTGGTGGTCTTTATGAGGGAGCTGGCACTGTTTATTCATAAAGGCTTTAAAATATTCCTGGTGGTGAGCTTTGATATCTTGATCTATAGGTCCTATGAAGATGCTGAATACTTGCTCCAAGCTTGTTGAATGATTGATATGTACTTTTGCAGTCTTTCAGGAGGAGAAGAAAAGAAATGGAAAATGAGAGAAGAGAGGTATTGATGAAAATGACAGAAAAGAAAGGATCGAGAAAAGGAGGAGTAGGTGGATGGAGAGGAAAATGGAGAAGACAAGAGGAAACGACATGAGGGGAAAAACACCACAGGAAGTATGTAATAACAAAGAAGGATGAAGAAAAACAAAAAAGATATGATGAACTACCTTTTTCACGGAAAATAGGTTGTGACTCCTTGTTGTTCTCTGTCAGCATGATTTCAGCTACAACTGCGGACAAGAAGAAAGACAATGAGAATAATCAGGTGGAGGGGATGATATAAGGACAAGACTGATCACTTCACTCATTCTGCAGACAAGGAGCACTCCTTCCTTCCAGAGATGGCTCCTCCCACCCAAAATTGTTAAGCAATGCTTGGGACTTGACTAGGGTTAGGACTCCTAAAATCTGACACATAATGAATTTTAACTAATATTTTTCCATCCATTCTACAATTAATTGAGGTTCATTCTTTATGATTTTTCCTAGCCAACTTATTTGTTTTTTTAATTGTTTCATTATTAAATATTTATCTATTTAGATCCACACTACTGAGATCCATTATCTTTTTAGAAAATGGAGGTATTTACCTCTTCCTAGTTCTTTTGTACGTTTCCCTATACTAGAGATATCTTAAAAATTATTGCTTGTTATCTTTAAAAAACATTTTCAAATGTCTTAAACTCTGAAAATGTAACCTGCCTAATCATGCATAAATTGGATGCTTCAAATAATTAAAGTTATACAGGAGCATGTGGCTCAATATGTTTTGTTGGGAAGTAGAAATAACATGAATAGATATAAACAACTTTGAAAATAAAATTGTTCTAAAGAACAGTTTAGACTTCTCTATAATACAGCATAATATTTCACTTCTGGGTCTTTAATTTTTCTGGGTACAGGACGGTCAGATATTCATTCTCCATTGGCTGAGAATAAATTTCTCTCATTCTTCCTTTAAAAAAAAAAAAGATTTTATTTATTTATTTAACAGAGAGAGATAGCGAGAGCAGGAACACAAGCAGGGGGAGTGGGAGAGGGAGAAGCAGGCTTCCCGCCGAGCAGGGAGCCCGATGCGGGGCTCGATCCCAGGACCCTGGGATCATGACCTGACCCGAAGGCAGATGCTTAACGACTGAGCCACCCAGGCACCCTCTCTTATTCTTCCTAAGCCATTGTATTATAGAGTACAATACTCCCCCTTACAGAATCCAGGTGAATTCTTATAACATCTTAAAACTGGTCCTTTTTTTCATGTAAAATGTTTTATTGTTGAATATGAAACATAGGATGAAGTGAAGAAATTAGTTTCAGTAGAAAACCAGTTTGTTAATCTAAGCAAACTTGGGTTAACCACTTCATAAGACATAGAAGCCACAAATTAAACTTCCCCCATTGCATGAATTTTACACTAAATGAGCCTTTATAAAGCAACCAAGAGTGTCTTAAACATTAGGTCTGAGCTGCATTATTGATATTAGGAACTCTTCTGAGAATGGAAAGCCAATAACCAAATGAATGTGAACTGGAACTAGTTTATATGGATTTGATAGTGCAACCAAGACAGTGTACAAGCACAAGGTGAGGAAGAAGGAAATGGTGGTGTAAATCTAGGATCATAAACGCCAGGGACACTGGCCAAACTCAAATCCAAGCCAGGCAGACATCTGTTCCAAAAAAACTCTATTCTAAATGGGGCACATATTTTGTGTGACATTACAGATTTGAGAGCAACAGAGGGGACACTGGTAAGAAGTATGAGTAATGACCACAGGCTGAGGCCAGAGACCCAGTATTCCCAGCCTATCTGAGGGAGTTTAGTCTGTGGTCAGTCAAGCAGAGACACTGCACCGCATTAGCGTAGGTCAAGAAGTTTCATCATGATGCTCTCACAGGCACCTGGGGTTTTGAACACCTCCAGAAAGTCATTCATCAGGCATGGATGGCAGCTGTGAATTATTTCTGAATTTCACTTGCTAAGAAGCAAACTATTAATATATTTTGGTTAGTTTTCACACTGGTTGGGATTTAGCCTGCAGGTGCACATAGAGCATTACTGGAATGGGGTTAAAGAAGTCATAACTAATGTGGAGATATGTGGGCAATATGGGTGGAGGGTGGCGAGCGATAAAGAGAGGCCAACTTCCCCTTAGGGTATTCTGGTGGAGAGACCTTCACTCCCTCCTCATTGTTTATAATTCTAGGTCAGAGGAAGAGGAACCTGGTAGCACAGTCAAATATTCTTTGTTATGATCATTCCCTTGTTATAAACCAGACTGTGATCAGAGCATTCATTTGTGATGTTTTATTAAATTATTCCAAAACTGTGTGAACTAGGTATTATTAATTTTCATAGATAAAAAAAAATAATGAGGTATGGAGAGGTAAACGCTTTTCCTTTGTCTGACTCCAAGTTCTGTGCTCTTCTTCTACAGCTCTTATTTTGAAGACATATTTTTTTCTATCTCCCAGATCACTCAAAGCATCTGCAGAGACTGACTCCAGAAATTACCCTTGATAACATAGAGTAATCCGCTGTAATTAGGGGAATTAAGCTCGAACAACAGTCCTTCATTCTTACATATTGATAGCCTGAGGAAAGATCATTTCTGAGACTACTTCCATAAACGTGGTCAATGATAGCATATATCACCACAGAACAGGAGAGCATGATGCTGTTGTTTGATTCCATGCTGATCATAAATAAGTTATAGGAAGTAATTTGTATTTTTATCAGCAAGGGCCATCCTCCTAGATGAATGAAGAGCACCAGTCACATTCCCTTCAATCATTATAGCTGCTTGTGTTGTTGTGTTTTTCATAATTCTGACTATAGGTCTTAATCCAGCACTAACACTTAGCAGACCATAGTGATATCTCTTCTGTGCTCTGTTTAATGTCCAAACATTAAAATTTTATGAATGACTGCAAACAGAGAACAAGAGCCAAGGCAGGCTCCAGTTGCTATTGTTCAGCCATGTTTGCTCGGCAGCAGTTTTCGGAGCTCGGCAAACGTATCTTCCATCTGGCAGCTGGCTATGTTTTCAATTTTTTCTCCGTAGAAAGCCCTCAGGCAGTGCCACTGCATACATTTTGCTACTCAGGCTAAGTGAATAGCCTATCAACATCTTCTGAAGAAGTCCTAGTAATCAGTATTATTGATAAAGTACAGAAAAATGATAAGCATATATTTGAATATTCCTCACTCATGAACAGAATCCATTAAAAAAAAAAACCTTCCATTGCGGAAGTGTATGTTTGGTTAACAAATTATTTTTTATCGTTTTCCTTGTTACTAGGACACAGATATCTTCTGCCCTTCCCAGTCTTACAGTTTAGGTATCTCTGGTGACCCTGCATCGCTGAACTCAACTAAAATCTGAGGTCAAGCTGGGCAAGTCAACTCTCTCTGTTTCACCATTTACCCAGTCCTGGAATTTGTTTCTTCTTGCAGGCTCAGGGTACAGTGTGCCATGAATGAAATTCCAGTCCATTTGAGCTGTCAGCATTGCAATATCTCCCATTCCTGGTCCCATACCCCACACTGACTCATTTCACAGATGGCCTTCACTTTAGATTACCCATTTATGTGAAAATAAATCTATTTGTTTATGATAGTTACACCTGACCATCTCATTCCAGATGACTTCCGCCCCCCACCAAAAGCCCTGTGTGCATACCTACTATAATTGACCTGAGTAGCTTTTCTGACAGATAGTGCTTTAAAAGAGTTGGTGTAGCCTACTCAGAATAATATGGAATTGGATGTCAAAACCTAGGTTCTTGATCCAGTTCTATCTCTAACAGTTTTGTTTTAAGCAACCACCTAGCTAACATTGGATCTGAGTTTCCACATCTGTTAAATGGGGAAGGTGGATCTTTAGAGTCTGTTTGGAAGAGGCAGAGAAATTTATCTACTCAAATAACACCACTGTCCTCCTTAATAACCTCTGCACTGAAATTCACAAAGGAAATGCATCATACAACGAAAGAGAAACAGCCTGGCCAGATCAGCTGAATTTAATCACAAGGTAGGTGGGTAGATTGCCCTGAATTCTATGTTAATTAGATGATTCCTTAGGTGTCCTTCAGTTCCAAGTAAGTCAATAATTCACTTGTATTTGTTAGGAAAAGATAGTCAAATAATCAATTGATGTAGTTTATGAATTAGTAACTGACTGGTTTTATAATTAAGCTGGTTTTCATGCAATTAAAGCAATCACTAATGTAGAGTCTCAGAGTTTTTTGTTTGTTTGTTTTTTTTTTTTACACAATTCTAGCTTCAAAGTTCTATTAGAGCACTTAACATTCCTGCTGGAGAGCAAAGACAATCTACAACTAAACACCTCCCTCTACTGAATGAAGAAAGCCTTTCTGTCATGTGGGAAACATTAATTAGGGTCTCAGATGTTGGAAGCATTATAAATAGAGGGATAAACAAAGCTTTGGTTTTTGGGGACAAACAGAAATTTGAAAAGCAGAAGCACCATAATAAAATTAATGCAAATATTTTTCATCTTAAAATGTTCTTCCTGGGCGCCTGGGTGGCTCAGTCGTTAAGCGTCTGCCTTCGGCTCAGGTCATGATCCCAGGGTCCTGGGATCGAGTCCCACATCGGGTTCCCTCCTCGGCGGGAAGCCTGCTCTCCCTCTCCCACTCCCGCTGCTTGTGTTCCTGCTCTCGCTATCTCTGTCAAATAAATAAATAAAATCTTTAAAAAAAAAATGTTCTTCCTACAATTTGTAGAAGCTAATACAGAAGGATTTTGCACAGAAGTTGAATCAGTCTGGGGTTTATCATGCTATTAACAAAGGTTCATGTGCTAATACAGATGGAATCTATAGAAAGGTATTTAAAAAGCCCTACTTTGGCACCTGGGTGGCTCGGTTGTTAAGCATCCATCCCTTGATTTCAGCTCAGGTCACGATCTCAGGGTCCTGGAACTGGGCCCTGGGTTGGGCTCCGTGTTCAGTGGGGAGTGTTTGTCCCTCTGCCCCTCCCCCTGCTCGTGCTCTCTTTCAAATAAATAAAATCTTTAAAAAAAAATTAAAAAAAAGCGCCCCACTTTACTTAGCAGTGCCAAATTTTCCCATGTTTAAAGTGTTATAGGTTTAATCCTTTTTAAAAGATAAATTCTTAGTGTAGAAAATGTGGAAAATATTATAATGTATAAAGAAATAATAATCTGCTCAACCTCAGTGAATATTATTTGGGGATTTTTCTTCTATTGTTCTGTGCATACGTGTGCACATATGTATTTTGCAAAAAAGGTATATTATAGGAATATAGTTTTGAATCAAGGTAGTTTTACTTAACCATATGTTATGAGCATTTTCCTATTGCACTAAATATTTCACAAAACCAAAAAGATTATATTAGATTTTATCAAATGGATATATCAGTTTTTAAACATTTCCCTAAAAGAGATTTTATTGTTTCATCATAATAGTGTTAACCAACATAGGTTTTTACTATATATGAGATAGTATGAGATGTATACTATTCAAAATGCTTTACATGTATTAACATATTTAATTCTCAAAATAAACATGAGGTAGGTATTATTTTTCTTTTTTTACGGATAAGGGAACTGAGTTGTCAAGAAGTTAATAATTACAGCACCTACCTCACCTGCCTCCTAATAAATATGTTAATGACGTATCTGCTAGCAGGTCCATTGATGGCATTTGCTAGCAGAGGAGGCTGTATCATGGAATGCTTTTAGCAGGGTCTATCCAATCTGTCTAGGATTGTTTGTGGTAAACAAACCTACATTTATAGAGAATAGGTCCCTGGAATATTCATATATCCTATGTAAATGACTATGAAATTGAACAACTGAATGAGTAGGAAATGACTGAAACAGTCCCCTTCTCTGCAAGTGACGTGATCATATACTATTCTTAGAGTATTCATAATGTGACAAGAAAGGACCTGGGGAGCTGTCCTGATGGTTTCCAACCTCTCCCTGTGATTACTTATAAACTTGAAACTGTTATCTCCATATGGAGTAAGATTTTTTTATTCATTTGAATCTGATTTTAATACCATCCTTTATGTAATATCAGTATTTTTTAAGACATTTGATGTGTAGGGTATATTGGGAATTATCTACATTTTATAAGCACAATCACTTACTACCTTTGTTCCGAACAATTTTTATAGATGTTTATGTAGTGAACAGTCGTGGAAAATACAGATGATGTCTCACTCCCAAACATTGGCAAAGCATGCTTACTGTCCAGCATAATTAAGGTTCAAGTTCCTCTCTTCTATTGCAATCCATCACATGTGGGTGTGTCACCTGGCCATCTTTGCTTTCCTCTGTGGACACTGGGGCTTGGAGGACTGGCACAAGAAAATAATGATACTGTGGCTACAGGAGTGTCATAGCCTCTGCCAACCTCCATATAAATGCTGCAGGATAAATTTTTAGCTTGCAAGGAAGATAAAATCTCTTAACCCTTCACATTTCTTTTCTGGGTCAAATTTCCCTTCAATGATACCTTGTGGTATCAATTAACAATATCATTAATAGTGGATAGAGTGCTTATATACTCACTTTTGATAACATTGGCTATTATAAAATCAAGTCGACTTTCTCACCTTTGTTAATTGACAGTGTAAAGAAGGCATCTCTGTGTTTGGATATATATATTTTTATAGTTACTGAAGAAGTATTACATGGTGTTATAATTACCTTTATTTGTTTACTCCTAAAATAGACTCAACCTTCATGGCCAAAGACACTGTCTAAAGTAGTCTTCATTTGGTGTGGTCTAACTCACTCACTGACCAGCATCTACTAGGTAATCAGAAAATATTTAGAATTGAATGAAGAAAAGGATGTGTTGCTTTATTGGCTGCTAAGACCTTCTCTGGCTCTTAATCTTTATTCTCTAAATTAACTATTCCTTTCTTATTTAATTTTCTTGAAGTTTTAACATTTTCCTTAAAAATTCATGAGTTTTTCAGAGGATCATAGGAGAAGAGAGGAAAAAATAAAACAAGATGAAATCAGAGAGGGAGACAAACCATAAGAGACTCTTAATCACAGGAAACAAACGGAGGGCTGCTGGAGGGGAGGGGGGTGAGAGGATGGGGTAACTGGGTGACGGACATTAAGGAGGGTACATGGTATAATGAGCACTGGGTTTTATATAAGACTGATGAATCACCTCTGAGACTAATAATACATTATATGTTAATTAAAAAAATTCACGAGTTTTTTTGAGAATCATTTTCCATTAGCAATCTGCTCCCTTTCTTCTCAGTAACCTTTCTTTTCTATGGCTGTCAGTTGAAGTAATCCTTTGTTTCTAACTTTACAAAAGAGAAAATTGATCATTTATAAGTCGTTTCACTCTGACAGCCCTGAAGAAGGAATAGTATATTTTCTAGTCATCTGTTCCTTAAAGCCTAACAAACGCTAGTCTTCAGTTCAACACACTCACCTTCTTATCTAGCATCTGTTTCTTCCATTAGCTTTGATGTTTTTTGTTTACCATTTTGGACCAATTTACTTCCGTAATCTATGAATGGAGAAATTTTATTTGCTTCAGTGATTTTTATCTCAGCACAGTTGAAAGCTTAGTTTCTGTAGGGTGATGTTAGCAGTGATTTCTGAAATTCTCATTCACATATACCAGATTGGCTTGCTTCTTCAAATCTCTTTTCAAAAAATAAATATTACAAATATATTGAGCAGATTTAAAATTGTGTATCTATTATACACACTGGTATGTATTATTCTCATATGTATATTAAATATTATATTTTGGTACAAACTTTCTGGGCAGCAAATTGCCCATTTAAATCAAGAATCTTAAAAAATGAAAAATCTACCTCTTCTCAAATTATCCTAAGGGCATCGTCTGAAATAGAGTAAAAAATAAAGCTTTATGCTCAGAGATGGTCATTGCAGTATTATTTCTACAGACTAAAACTTTCAGAAAACTTAAATATCCAGCATTAAGGACATTAAATAATTAAAAATGTTTAGAAGAATCTTAATTAACCTTGAAAAATGTGTATTTATGTGAAAAAGCAGAAATTTTGAAGAAACCACTTTGAAGTGCTATCAATGATTATATTTGGGAGATGAAGCTAGTTTAATGAAATTTTTTTATTTAACAATGTGTTCTCAAAGACTTATTTTGCTTCTCTGTAAAATAGGAATAATAAATGTAGCTATCTGATAAAGTCGGGTTTTTTTTTCAAGACATAGAGAGGTAATGGATGCAAATTGCTTATTACAGTATATTATACATATTAAACATATCATTAGAAATAGCTGTTATTGGGGTGCCTGGGTGGCTCAGTCGGCTAAGCATCTGCCTTTGGCTCAGGTCATGATCTCAGGGCCCTGGGATCAAGTCCTGCATCTGGCTCCCTGCTCAGCAGGGAGTCTGCTTTTCCCTCTCCCTCTGCTCCTCCCCACTGCTCATGTGCTCTCTCTGACAAATAAATAAAATTTGTCAGAGAGAGAGAGCACAAGCAGGGGAAGCAGCAGACAGAGGGAGAAGCAGGCTCCCCACAGAACAAGGAGCCCAATGTGGGACTCAATCCCAGGACCCTGGGATCATGACCTGAGCTGAAGGCAGACACATACCCGACTGAGCCACCCAGGCATCCCTCAAATAAATAAATAAAATCTTTAAAAAAAAAAGAAACAGCTGTTATTATTGCTTAAACTAATCATTCTTTTAATATATTTTTTTAGAGTCTATCACTGACTAAAAATCAATATTGTGCTTTCCACTCTCCCAGCATTATTTTCAAAGTCAGAAACTGAGATTCAGATATGTTAATTAGTCCAAAGTCATTCTAGGATTGAGAACAGTCAGGCTTCTAACATCTGTCAGAATTTTATCCTTGATAGGCATGCAACCATTGCCACCATCTGAATGTGTCATCTCAACATGGCAAACTGGGAAAGGCTTGGAAAACAGTGTTCACATATCATTGCTAAAAAATGAATCCCCTAAACTTCTTTACTGGACTGTAACTTGTATGAAATCTGTAGGGTAGAGTGCTTATTATTACCAATTATTAAATGCATATATGTATGGGATTGATTTAGATGTTAAATGACTTACAAAACTCACCAACTAAGTTAGATTAGAACTGATAATGTAACACATATCTTCTAACTATCCCTTTTCTGCATGTGACTATTTTACCAGGGAATCACAGTGAATGTATTCTTTCAGAGGTTAATCTACAGAGTATACTTTTAGCAAAGGCACATGTTCCCATCTGGCTCAAAATCTTTAAAGTATAGGACTGTTATCCAAAATATACAAAGAGCTCTTAAACTCCACAATAAAAGAATGAACAACCCATTTTAAAAATGGGCAAACTAGGGGCGCCTGTGTGGCTCAGTCATTGGGCGTTTGCCTTTGGCTCGGGTCATGATCTCAGGGTCCTGGGATCAAGCCCCGCATTGAGCTCCCTGCTTGGCGGGAAGACTGCTTCTCCCTCTCCTACTTCCCCTGCTTGTGTTCCCTGTCTCAGTGTGATTCTCTCTGTCAAATAAGTAAATAAAATCTTTAAAAAAACAATTGGGCAAACTATAAACAACTCTAGGCCCACAAATTTGGTAATCCAAATGAAATCAACCAATTCCTTGAAAGACACAATTCACCAAAATTCACACAAGAGATAAATAATCTGAACAGGCCTATGTCCATAAAAGAAATTGAATCAATAATTAATATCCTTATAAAATAGAAAATACCAGGCCCAAATGGGTTCACTGGTGAAGTCTAATAAAGATTTAAGAAAGACATTATGCCAATTTTCTATAATCTCTTTCACAAGACAAAAGCAGAAGAAATACTTTCTAACTCATTCCAGGAGGCCAGCATTACCCTAATATGTTTTGAAACCAAACAAAGACATTTTAAGAAAACTACAGACCAATCTCTCATGAGAAATAGATGCAAAAATTCTCAATAAAATATTAGCAAATCAAATCCAACAATGTAAAAAAAGAACTATACACCATGACTAAGTAGGATTTATCCAGGGTATTAACAGAGACTTCAATATTCAAAAATCAATTTATGTGATCTACCAATCAAGAAGAAAAATCACATCATCATATCAATAGATGCAGAAAAAGAATTTGATAAATTCTAACACCTAATCATGATTTAAAACTCACAGTAAACCAGGAATAGAGGGGACTTCCTCAACATGATAAAGAATATCTACAAAAAACCTACACCATAACTAACTAACACAACTAACACCATACTTACTGATGAGAAACTTGAATATTTCCCAATAAAATCAGGAACAAGGCAAGGATGTCCCCTCTTACCACTACTCTTCAACATTGTAGTAGAAGTCCTAGAAAATGCAATAAGACAAGAAGAGGAAATCAAAGGTAAACAGAACAGGAAGGATGGCATTATTGTCAATGTAGAAAATTCAAAAAAATCAGCGAAAGGAAAAAAAAAAACCTCCTGGAATAATAAGCAATAATAACAAGGTTTTTAAAGGTTAACATATGAAAGTCAATTTCTTTTGCTGTATAGTAGCAATGAACAAGTAGAATTTGAAATTACAAACCACTACAACTGACATTACCATTGACATTAGCACTCCAAAAAATTAAACAATTTAAGTATAAATCTAACAAAATATGTTCAAGATCTATGTGAGGAAAACTATAAAACACTGATGAATAAATCAATAACTAAATTAATGGAGAGATATTTCATGTTCATGAATAGGAAGACTCAATATTGCCAAGATGTCAGTTCTTCCCAAATTGATCTATACGCTCAATACAATCCCAGTCAAAATCCTAGTGAGTTAATTTGTGGACATTGACAAACTGATTCTAAAATTTATATGGAGAGGCAAAAAACCCAGAATAGCCAACACAATATTGAAGGAGAAGAAAAAAGTTAGAGGACTGACATTACCCACCTTTAAGATATTCTACAAAGGTACAGTAATCAAGATGGTGTGGTGTTGGTGAAAGAACAGACAGATCAATGGAAAAGAACAGAGAGCTCAGAAATAAAGCCATGCACATATAGTAAACTGATCTCTGATAAAGGAGCAAGGCAATACAATGGAACAAAGACAGTCTTTTCAAGAAATGGTGCTAGAACAATTGGACATCTACCTGCAAATAATGAATCCAGAAACAGACCTTACACCCTTCACAAAAGTTAATTCAAAATGTATCATAGACTTAAAACACCTATAAAATAGGAAAAAATCTAGATGACCTTGAGCTTGGCAGTAACTTTTGAGATACAACAAAGGCATGATCCATGAAAGAAAAAATTGATAAACTGAACTTCATTAAAAGTGAACATTTCTGGGCGCCTGGGTGGCTCAGTTGGTTAAGCGACTGCCTTTGGCTCGGGTCATGATCCTGGAGTCCGGGATCGAGTCCCGCATCGGGCTGCCTGCTCAGCAGGGAGTCTGCTTCTCCCTCACCCGCTCCCCCTCTTGTGCTCTTTCTCTCTCTCACTCTCTCAAATAAATAAATAAAATCTTTAAAAAAAAAAAAGTGAACATTTCTGATGAGAGACACTGTCAAGAGAATAAAACGATGTGCTACAGACTAGGAGAAAATATTTACAAAAGAGACATCTGATAAAGGACTACTTTCCTAAATATACAAAGAACTCTTAAAATCAACAAGAATATGAGCAACAAAATTAAAAAATGGGCCGAAGACATTAACAGGCACCTCCCCAAGGAAGATATACAGATGGTAAATAAGCATATAAACAAATATTCCACATTGTATGTCTTCAGGGAAATACTAATGAAAATAACAATGAGATACTACACACCTCCTAGAATGGTCAAAGTCCAGAACACTAACAACAGCAAATGTTGGTATGATTGGAGCAGCAGGAACTCTTATTCATTGGTGGTGGTAATGCAAAATTACAAATTGATACAGCCATTTAATTAATTAATTAATTAATTAATTTTTAAATATTTTATTTATTTATGAGGGAGAGAGAGAACATAAGTGGGGAAGGAGAGGGGTAAAGGGAGAGGGAGAAGCAGACTTCCCACTGAGTGGGGAGCCCTCTGTGGGGCTCTACCCCAGGACTCGGGTTATGACCTGAGCTGACGGCAGATGCTTAAATGACTGAGCCATCCAGGTGCCCCAGGACAGCCATTTTAGAAGACATTTTGGTGGTTTCTTGCAAAAAGAAACATACTTTATTTTTTTAATGGAAAAAAAAACCATACTCTTACTATGTGATTCAGCAATCACACTCCTTGATATTCACCCAGAGTAGCTGAAAACTTATGCTCATACAAATACTTGTACATGGTTGTTTACAGCAGCTTTATTCATACCTGCTGAAACTTAGAAGCAACCAAGATGCCCTTCAGTAGGTAAATGGATGAATAAACTGTGCTACATTCAGACAATAGAATATTACTCAGCGCTAAAAAGAAATGAGCTATCAAGTCATGGAAAGATATAGAGGAATCTTAAATGCATATTACTAAGTGAAAAAAGCCAATCTGAAATGGTTATGTACAGTATGATTCCAACTATATAAAATTCTGAAAAAAACAAAATCATGTAGACACTAAAAAATATCAGGTTTATTTGTTTTTAATTGTCCTATGTATCTCTTTTATTTGGCTGCTCATGAGTTTTATCCTTTATAATAAACTGGTAACCCTAAAAATATAAAAGAAAAGAAAGAAAAAAGATCAGGGGCTGCCAGAGCTCGGGGCTGGGAGGGATGAATAGGCAGATCACTGAGGAGATCATTCTGTATAATATTATAATGGTGGAAACATGTCATGAAACATTTGTCAAAACTTGTAAATCATATAGAACTCCCCAGGAGGCAATTAAAAAGAACCTTATAGAATGTACACGATTGAACTCTAACATAAACTATGGACTTTGGGTGATAATGATGTGTCAATGCAAGGTCATAGATAATAACAAATCTACCATTTTGGTGGGGGATGGTGACAGTAGGGGAGGCTGTTTTTAGACAGAGGGTATATGAGAGCTCTCTACTTTCTGTTCAATTTTGCTGTGACCTATAAATCCTTTAAAAAATAGTCTATTTCAAAAACCCTTTAAAAAATGTTCAGCTTTTCTGACTGTGATGTGGCTTTTCACTTTGGATATATTATCGGTGTTTTTATTTTCATTGTCATGCTCACCATTGTTACTACTAATAAAATGCAATGGAAAAAAATGAAAAGCAATTACCCATGACTCTTGCTATCCTAATGTAGCAGGTATTTTTCAGTTTTTGCATATTACTTTCATGTGTTATTTGCAAATAGCTTATTTTACACAGTTTATGTCAAGTATAAATTACAATCTATGGGGGTTTTTTGCCACTTGAAATTGTATTACAAATAGTTGTCTCCCCTTTGTCTTTATAATCATCATTTTTCATAGCTGTGTAATATCCCATTATGTTAATGTACCATAATTTAGTAAGCTTTTCCCTATTGTTGAACATTTATTCTATTAAAGAAAATGCTGCACTGAATATTCTTTGGGCATATACCTTCTTTCTTCCATTGAATTATTCCCTTAGGACAAATTTCCAAATGTGGAATTACTGTAGCAAAAGCTATGAAAATCTTTGTTTTTTGCTACATATTAGCATATTCCTTTCATAAGTAATCTATCTGAAATGTATGGGGAAGATGGTGAGGTACTCTATTCTCTTCTGGTTTTCTAACTAATAGGATTTGCTATTTTAGTGCAGAAGAAACCCTCTGGGCCTTTTGGTATTTGACTGAACTTTAAATACTAACTCTATCCTGAAATGAGTAAAGCACAAATACAGTGATTTAACTACAACTTTTTTTTTCCATTAGAGACTGTCACCTCTAATGATGATTTATTAGTTACTGTGGAAATGCTTTAAACTGTTTTAATCATTTTATTAAAAATTTGGCTATTTCATAATAACATCTACATAGGAATGTCAGTATTACCATATTTCCTGATAGTAATCCTATACTCATCTCTGTTTGAGCATCAGTCAAAGGAGAAGAAATAAATATTTAAGACAAGTTGATTAATGATTGGCAATTACACCGTACACACGTAAGTATATGGTTTTGAAAATTTGAAAGTAGCTCTGTATCTGAAGTAATTTAAACACTTACTTTGGTAATTGTGTTAAAATAATGGATCTGTTTAGAAGAACTTTTCATGAATATTGCAAACTTGAAGATAATCTCTGTTTAATTATGTAAATTACAAATCTAGAAGTTTGATTTTCACATTACTAAGAGTGACGGGTGAGGGCAATAGCCAACCTTCAGCTTTTTTTCATCACAAATTCTCTTTTTTCATTATTCCAATGTAGACATGGTTTGAGAATACAGATCGAGCAGGCTGGCTCAGCAATGCCAGGATAGAGTTAGTATTTAAAGTTCAGTCAAATACCAAAAGGCCCAGAGGGTTTCTTCTGCACTAAAATAGCAAATCCTATTAGTTAGAAAACCAGAAGAGAATAGAGTACCTCACCATCTTCCCCATACAATTCCTTAATGTTTTCATGGATAGCATTGCCTTTCACAGTGGTTTTGCAGATTAGATGAATCCAACATCCACTTCTGACTATGCTTGTGAATACTGAGTTGATAAAACTCATTTGGTCAAAGGTAATATATTTCTACCTATTTGGACAATTTCTATTTATTTTGGGGGTGGGCAGAGAAGGAGAGAGAGTCTTAAGCAGATTCTGTGCTGAGCGTGGAGCCCAACGCAGGGCTCCATCTCACGACCCTGAGATCATGACCTGAGCAGAAACCAAGAGTCGGTTGCTTAACTGACTGCACCACCCAGGCGCCCCTTATTTGGACAATTTCTAAATACATTCTCCAAATAAACACTGAGAAACACTGGTCTGGCCTGTACCTTTCTAACAAATGTATGGATTTCATAATAAATGAAGTTGGAATTTCTTTTCACTCTCCAAGATTAAGTTGGTGGTTGCCTTAAGGCAACAACAATTTATAAGTTGTTTTAGATGTTTTTTTTTTTTCCTGGACTAAGCAGTACTAAATTTCTGAAGAGATGTTGCTCTGAGATTGGTAGGTGAAACTAACCTTGTGTCGTACACAAATACGAAAATTCAACTATTGTATTTTTCTTAGGCTGACCAATGTCCACAGTGAGTATTTATGTAGGAAAGTATAAGTATGTGAAATTGATGAACATATTTTCCCAGAAAAATCAGCTCTTTGCATGGATAATTAATACTTACGGATTCAGGAAACTTATTAAGATAAATCATCAGGGAGATAGACTATCTACTGTGTCTCAAGTAATAAGTATATTTTATTAACATATATTTGACCAGCAGCAAGTCTAGAATTAAAGATAAAATTATTAACTTAAAACTGAGATGAGTTTTTTATTTCAATTTCATGCACAAAATCACATAAAAAAACACAATACCATATGGTATTGCAAATTGGAAACCATTCCAGAGACAAATAGATTTTACCAAAAAATAAGTGATATCTTTTTGTAGAAGAAATTTCCTTTACTCTTTTAAGTCTTTGATAATACAATTGGACAATTCATTTTAATTTGGCTGAAATACTAGAATGAAACTGTTTAAAATGTTCATTAAGTATATATCATATAGATATGGCTTTTAAAAATTCCAGTTGTTTTATATTTTTCTTGCCAAATTACTGTGGGGCCTCTATAGTGCTTTTTCATGGAAGCACTGAATAGAAAATTTTAGTCAAACCTATTTATATACACACACACACTCACACAAACATATGCATAATTTTTAAATATTTAAGTAAGAGTGGTAATTATTTTGTGATAGGTGTTTGGCAAGAAAGTTATGCTTTTTTACTCTTCCCAATTATTATTATAGAGAAGAAACAGACATTCAGAAATGTGCTTGTTAAGCCCAGATTCATTACAAGTAGAGTGAGTTACTGATTTTGATGATTTAAAAGGTTCAATCTCTAGCATAGGGATTTATCTCCTATGTATAACTTACCCATGTTCATGGTCTTGAACTTTTTGTCATCAGCCATCCCTGTGCTCTGGTATGTGGATAATTATACAGTTTGGGGAAGCACTTGGGCATAATAAAATACACAGTATAGAGATCAATGCTCTAGTTCTGTCTCTAATTTCCTCCTCCTCCTTCTCTTCTTTTTGGAAACAGGTAACCATAGAGTGGTGATTTAGACTTCCTCATTTCAAATTCTTGTTTTTCTATGTATTAATTACTTAAGTTACTTAATATCTCTGAGACTCCATGTCATCAAAAGTAAAATAGAGATGTTAGTAATAGTATCTATTATGTATTAAATGGTATTAATAATAGTATCTTCACATGGTTGTTGAAATTTTTAAATGAACTAGTGAATGTGATATGTTCAGAGGCAGTACCTCAAATATAGCAAGCTTTCTATGAGGGTTATCTTTGATGACTGTCACTATAATTAATAATTTAATGTTACTCAAATAATAACATTTTCTTTCCACAAAAAGTATAGCATCTGGCTTACTTCATGGTCTTTCCTTCCTCCCTCTCCTGAAATCTGCATTGTGTTCGAAGCTATAAATGTACTTACAAGAAAAATATCATTTTGAAGATGAATAGAAAATATTCAAGTATGAAACAAAAGATTGAGGTTAGAGCTGAAGATAAAATAAGTCTTTAAAACATTTTCAAAATTAGCTTCATGGGAGGTTAAACAAATGAACTAGATCTCAAATATTTTAAAATCAATTCTTAGAGAAGAGATTAGCTAAGACCATACATTATGGGTTCTACATTTTCTTCTCTAGGGCTGAGTTCGAAACTGTGTTCAGACTTTAGATTAACAATCGTTACTTTCTCTATAGGAGTCCGCAAAATTAAGAGGGAATGGTCAGGCTTTCAAATCAGACAATCCCTGATCAAAGCTGTAATGTCATCTTCAGGTACTCGTTAACTAGGGACTCTGAGCAAATGACTTAACTCTCATGGGCCTTGGGTTTTCAAAAGATGAAATATAAATGGCATATGCTTATTTGAAATAATGCTAATACTAAATTCTTGGAATGATATATATAAAATAAATAATATATATTATATATAAAATATATATAAAATAAATAATACACGCAATAATAATGCATATAATATATGTATATAATATAAATATATAATAAAAATATATATTCATAATATAAATGTATATAAATATAAAATATATAATATAAAATATAATATATAAAATAAAAAATATATAACAGATATATATATATATATATATATATATATATATATATATATATATATATATAATTGGGGAAGGAATATAACCAGGCTTATCTTCCAAATCTAACTCATGAATAAATGTGTTATGGAGCACATTATGAAGCCATTGTTTTTTTTTTTATAGAAAGCAATGCTGAAAGGCCATGGTTTACAACTTACCTGACAAAATAAAATTTTTCATCTAAAGTTTTAAGTCTGAGAGAATGGTAACTGCTTCCTGGAACTCTGAATTGAGGAAGATTTGAAGATAGGTTCAGACTTAATACAAGAGTGGGCCATAATCAATTATTCCCAAACAGCAAATATTTTTACAACACCCCAGATGATTGTATAGCCAGTACTGGGCTGACTTGACCAACCATTCAATTTGAATATATCATTAAACCGTAAGTAGTATAAAAACAAAGAAAATTATACCTAAGCAAATCAAAGACAAACCACTGAAGAGCCAAAATAAACACCAAATTTAGAGAGCAGATTTTATACATAGGGAGATAACAATAAATAGGACTTCTAATTTCTTACTAGAAACAATAGAGTTCAGAAGACAGAATTTTATATCCTATGAAATATCTTTCAAGAATGAAGGTAAAATAAAGATATTTTTAGATAAATTCAAACTAACAGAATATGTCACCTGCAGACCTACATTACAAGAAATGTTAAAAGGGTGCCTAGGTGGCTCTGTCGGCTAAGCATCCAACTCTTGATTTTGGCTCAGGTCATGATCTCAGGGTTTTAAGATCGAGCCCTATGTCAGGCTCTGCTTTTAACAGGGAGTCTGCTTGAGATTCTCTCTCTCCTCTCCCTCTGCCCCTCCCCCTGCTCAAGTTTTCTCTCTCTCTCCCTAAAATAAATGAATAAATCTTAAAAAAAAAAAAAAAAGTTTTTCAGGCCATACAGAAATGATACCAGATAGAAATTTGCTCTTTAGGAAAGAATAATACCAGAAATAGTTTTTCTATTTATTTATTTATTTAAAATATATATGACTAGTTAAAACAACATTGTAACATACTGTGTTTAGTAACGTATGTAGACGTAATACACATGGAAACCATAGCACAAAGTGGATAATTTCAAGGTTCTTATATTTTATGTGAAGACATATGTGAACTCTAATTACTTTGGGAGACATTATAGGAAGAAACCTCTAAAAATTAACACCAAGAGGTATAGCAAAGAGTCAAAAGATAAATTAAAAGAGAACTCTAAAAAAAAAAAAAAATCAATTAACATGAAGTTCAGAAATGAGCAATAGAGGAACAAGGAACAGAAATTATAAACAGAAAACAATTAGTAAAATGGGATAAACATAATCATATCTATAATTACATAAATCTACCCATATATAATTACATAAATGTAAATCAACCAATTACTATAACATGCATATATGAGTGAAAAGGAAAAAAAAATCTCAGCAAGACCTAAATATATGCTATTTAGAAGTGATGCACTTAAAATACAAAGGCACATAGGGGTTGAATTCAAGGGGTGCTAAAAGAAATACCAAGTAAATAATAAGGATAATATCAGATGATGAAGACAAAATCTATTGCCCGAGATTGAGAGATATTTCAAAATGATAAACAGATTAATTCTGCAGAAACATCTCAAAAAGCATGTCTGCCTCTAAAAGCAGAGGTTCAAAACACATAAAGTAAAAACTGACAGATATAAAGAGAAAAATAGATAAATGCACAAGCATATTTTGGGATATTAATACCACTCTTTACGTAACTGATAGAACATCCAGACAAGATATCAGTAAAGACATAGAATATCTTTAACCATCTTGATCAGATTGACATTTATAAAAAACTACATTTTTAACAATTGCCAAATGCACATTTTTTAGAAGGGCACAGTGTACATTCAGTAAGATAGGACATATGCTAACACATCAAAGTTACAGAAGATTGAAATGTGAGAGAGTTTATCTGTGACCACAGTGGACCTAAATTAAAATCAGGAAAAATGTTATATCCAGAACAACTGTTCCCCAAATATTTAGAAACTTAAAAACTTCAAGAAAACTATGGTGAAAGGAGAAATAAAAAAGGTAATTTTTTTTAAAGATTTTATTTATTTATTTGAGAGAGAGAGAGAGAGAGAGAAACAGCATGAGAGGGGAGAGGGTCAGAGGGAGAAGCAGGCTCCCCGCTGAGCTGGGAGCCCGATGTGGGACTCGATCCCAGGACTCTGGGACCATGACCTGAGCCGAAGGCAGTCGCTTAACCAACTGAGCCACCCAGGTGCCCAAAAAAGGTAATTTTTTTTGAATGACAGTGAAAATATAACCATTTGTAAGATTCAACTAAAGCAATGCTTTGAAGGAAATTTTTAGCTTTAACTTATTTTAGAAAAGAAGGAAGATATAAAATCAGTGATCTAAAGCAGGGTTTGGTAAACAAGAGCCAGTGGGCCAAATCCTGGTAGGGACTTTTTTATAGCCCATCAAATAGAAATGCTTTTAGATTTTTAAATGGCTATATTTCAATATTCACATATGTTTATATAGAATACCTTCAATATGCATATCTATAAAATGCTTATCTATAGAATATCCTCAATCTGCAAAGCTTAAACTATTTACTCTTTGGCTCTTTACCAAAAAGTTTCCTTAACTGTGACCTAAAGTTCTATCTTAAGAAGCTAGAAAAAGAAGAGCTAAGTAACCCAAAGTAGAACAGAATTTATAAAGATGAGAGCAGAAAACTGTGAAATATAAAACAATAGAGACAATTAACACAGAATATTTGGCTCATTGAAAATATCAACAAAATTCATAAGCCTTTACTTAGACTGATCAAGAAAAATGAGAAAGTGCAGAAATTGCCAAGATGAGACATTAAAAAGTGGATATTGGCAGAAATCCAACAGACATTAAAAGATTCAAAAGGTAAAGGCAGCTGGGTGGCCCAGTTGGTTGAGCATCTGCCTTTGGCTCAGGTCATGATCCCAGGGTCCTGGGATTAAGCCCCTCATTGGGCTCCCTGCTCAGCTGAGAGCCTCTTTCTCCCTCTTCCTCGGCCCTCCCCCTGCTCATGCTCTCTCTCTGTCAAATAAATAATTCCTTCATTAAAAAATATTCAAAGGTAATATTATGAACAACTAACTTTAAGCTAATAAATTTAACAATTAAGATCAATGACAAATACCTTATAAGGTACAACTTACCATAATTGATACAAGATGATTAGAAAAACTAAATGGCTCTGTATCTATTAAAATAATGGAATTTGTTACTAAAGAAAGGACACATATTCAGAGAGGGGGTGGGAGAGAGGAAAGAGAGGAAGAGGGCTAAGAGAGAAAGAAACTCCAGGGCCAGATGGCTTCATTGATGAATTCTTTGAAAGATGTCTTCGGTTCATCTTTCTAGCCACCTCCCTTCATCCTTCATGTACTGCAATCTCATTTCATATATGAGGCTTCTCTTAGAGACTCATTGCTCCCCACCCTTGAAATTTCCATGCTTACCCTGAAAGGAACCCCGGGTGTGACAGACCCCACGTCTATCTCCCTTGTTGTCCTACTCCTTTTTGCTCCACTTATCCACATCAACATAGCAGTCTTCCTACTTCTCTAGGTTATATATTGTAACCTCTTCTATCCCAAGATGGCATGTGCCCTGCTGTCTTCATAGAGACCATAAAGGGAGAGAAAGCCAGAAGGAAAATAGGTTTGCACATGAGAGAAGAAAAAAAAATATGACCTCCTTTAAAGTGATTTTCTTTATATTTAGCTTTATTCCAGGGCTCATGATAACATATAGATTACCAAGGTAAAAAGCCCATAGGGGTCAGCAGGCAACATAACATGTGTGCATCAAGCTCGATATAAGATCAAGAAATGATGGAGATTCTGGCAGCTGGGGGAATGCATTCTCTTCATAGCATTTAAAGTTTGCTTTTTTTTTTTGGTCTTTTTAGCACAGCTAACTTTACATTAATCTGGTTGACTGTCAGTTTGTTGCCTACAATTCAGTCACATTCATTCTAAATTTTTCCCAATTTGAATTGTTCCATTTTATTTATTTATAAATAGGCAAGAATACTAATTTCCAAGAGAAGAGAAAAGGTCACTGAGTCTACATCAGACGAATCTTAGTGAAAAAATTGAGCAAAAGCACATGTGAAAAGTGAAGGAGTGAGTCAGGATGCACACAACTACTGAAGTATATATTACTAAGCATATGTTTACCTTTTGACAAGTAACAAAACACAGGGCCACTAGATACGTTGTTTAATAATCTTGACAGCAACTTTGAATTAGGCAAGGTCATATTTGTTAATTTTTTTATATTCTAATTTCTTATGAAAAGGATTTAGAATGGCTAAGATTAAGTAAATAAAGTAAAATAAAAAATATTGGGGACACCTGGGTGGCTCAGGTGGTTAAGCATCCTACTCTTGGTTTTGGCTCAGGTCATGATCTCGGGGTCTGGGGATGGAGCCCTGCACCAGACTCATGCTCAGTGTGGAGTCTGCTTGGGATTCTCTCTCTCTCTCCCTCTGCTCCTCCCTTCCTATTTGTGTGTGGGCTTGCTCTTTCTCTCTCTCTAAGATAAATAAATAAAGAAAATCTTTTAAAAATATAGTTAAGCAAGAGATGAGACTTTGTCTTTGAAATACAATAGATTTGAAGATGAAATTCGTACCCAGGATATATACCATAAATTTACACACCTTTGCTAAAGATGGACATTTTTTTGCTCTAAACTAATGAACCACTATTAATACTATAACTCATAGTGCACATAAGATAAAAACCCATCCTGATGTTTAGGATGAATCTATTTCTGGAAGAGAAACCAAAAATGAATTTCTCTTATGGGTCCTCATAGAAGGCATATGGGTAATCTGATGAAAAGTGTTCTCACTAGCAACCTATCAGCACATGCTATGATAACTACAACAGACTATTTTTATGAAGTTCCTTTAACATAAACTGATGTTACAAAGTAAGGGCACTTTTAGAAGGGGTTTGAGAGGAGGTTACGTATCCCCATTGGCAGAAGTAGAAATGGGAAGAACAGAGTAGGCTCTTGCAAAAAGAGGGAACCTGAGCCGAGACTTTAATAATCATCATATTTGTTATATATAATCTTCATAAATTCTTCCCAAGTTATCCATTAAAATCCACATTTTTCAGTTGATAAAAATTGTATTAGAGACAACATTGCTTGACCATAACAATATATCTAATTAGTTAGAGAGCCAAGATTTAAAGAGGGTCTAGACAGATTCAAAGCACAAATTCTTTCAATTATACCTTGTCCATTATGTAGATAAGGAGGCAGATGCAATTAACTGGATGAAGAATTTTGCAACTATTTTATTATTTTAAAATAACTATGAATAGAATTCTCAAGGATGAATCATGAGTTATTGCATTACACAAAACTCTCAATTATGAAGTATTAAAAGTAATTCTAAAATTGTTTATTTTCATTTTTTAGCAGTAACTTTCAGAGAACTTATATCCCTATAAATGTATATTTCTATAAATCCTATGTTCCGTGACCACTTCTGGTCAGGAGGAAGATACCGCACTGAAGCTAATTGTTATCTCCCTTACAGAAGTTAATAATGGTGCAGCCTAATGCCACTAAAGATGAAATTTTTGTGATCTTATAGCCCGAGGATATCAGAAGTGATATATGATACACCAACTTTATTAATTCCTTTTTTTTAAATTTAAGGTTAAAAAAAACAAGCAAAAGGGTTCTGGCATTTGAAAGTAAGTAGGCTTTTATCTATTATTAATTCACATAAAAAAAACAGCTATGATGGCAAAGGCCAGATACTTATACACAGGCTATAAATATGGATGAATAATTCATTTTTCTATTAATGTTGAATTTATAGTCTAATGATTGAACTCTATTTTTTTCTTTTCCTAGAAGGACATGCACCAAGCAAAATACTGCACTGTCAACAGTCAGAGCATAAAGCAATGCAGTAAGCAAAATGAGATTTACTATACACATATTTTTCTTATTGGAATGATACCCTATTCATAGACTCCATATTATGACTCATTAGAAGGTTCCAGAAAATCATATCTTTCCTAGAGATAACCCTAAGTGTGGGGAGGTATTTGCCTCTCTATCAGGCAACATGTGCCCCATGTTACTGAGCCTGTAATCCAGGGTACTTCCTTCTGAAATTCCTTAGAACAATCCAAATGTATTTTCCCAGCTCTCAACTTCTTACTCCAGGTCAGACAAAATTGATGGTCAAAACTTAAAATTTATTTACTAACATATATTGCATTATTTGTTTCAGAAGTTAGCGGGAGGGGAAGAATGAAGCGGGGGAAATCGGAGGGGTGGACGAACCATGAGAGACGATGGACTCTGAAAAACAAACTGAGGGTTCTAGAGGGGAGGGGGGTGGGAGGATGGGTTAGCCTGGTGGTGGGTATTGAGGAGGGCACATTCTGCATGGAGCACTGGGTGTTATGCACAAACAATGAATCATGGAACACTACATCTAAAACTAATGATGTAATGTATGGGGATTAACATAAGAATAAAAAAATTTATTTACTATACTAGGAAGTCCTTGACTATCTCTTCTGAGATTATCTAATTTTAAGACTCTGAGAGGGACTCATTCCAATTAAAAGGTTATTCCTAAAACAAATTTTCACTGACCAGTCACTGTAATCTGGAATGAAAAGGTCAATCACTTTGATGCTACCTACCCTTGTCACTCACTGGATGCCTGCCTGTATCAAACACAGAAATGAGTACCTCATACACACTCAGCTTGCCTAAGGCAGATTACACATCATCTATGAAGAACTGCCTAACACGCACACACACTCACACAAACAAAAACAAAACCAAAAAACAACAATTACCTCTCAACTGCACAGATGCTCCACACATTTAAATCCAGCTTTTCTTCTCCACTCCCATGTATTTCCAGTGCTGGCTATCATAGGTTATATCTGTACTACAGTATCATTCTGATTCTAATTCTTCATGACACAAACTGGGTAAGTTGGCACAGTGGACAGCAGGAATATTTCTGGAATCTGTTTTTATACCATAAAGCTAATAATATCCTAACTCTAAGCAGAAGTGGTTCTAAATATCTATATGATATAGTTACATATAATATAGTTACTTGTAATTCAGTGGCTCTGAATTACATATATACTAAAAACCCGAAACTAACTATATCTCTGTTTCTTTTTTTTTTTTTTAAGATTTTTATTTATTTATTTGTCAGAGAGAGAGAGAGAGAGAGAGCACAAGCAGGGGGAGCAGCAGAGGGAGAGGGAGAAGCAGGCTCCTCACTGAGTGAGGAGCCCGATATGGGGCTCAGTCCCAGGACCCTGGGATCATGACCTGAGCCGAAGGCAGACGCTTAACTACTGAGCCACCCAGGCGTCCCTATATCTCTGTTTCAAATTCTGGTTAGCCAAACTCAAAAATTTTCTGCTTATTCCAGAGACGAAAAGGTTGGAATGGAAAGAAATGGCACTTGGATTGGAATACTTATCTGTAGGTTTAAGTAGGTTAGAATATCCTACTTTGCAAACTTTACAAAAAATATGTGACTGTATGAACCCAATGTTAGGGCCCCTCCAGGGGGTCCTGAGGGACCTGAGGTTTAAGTTTTATTAGCTTCATTAGCTTTTTAGTAAATAGACACCTGTGTCCTGTGATAACATTTCGGATAAAGGAGAGGCAGGAAAGTTTGATGCCATATGCTTTGGATGAACAATACAGCAAGGACAAAGGCATACCTGCAGTTTTCAAAAAGAATCCCAAACTATTACAAAGGGTGCTATATACTAAAAAGCCAATTAGCATGATGGCAATGATAATGACACTGTTAATGAAATATATAGAATGGAAAGCTCCATGTCTTTTCTCAAAAATATAACCACACTGGAAATCATTAAATTTCTCAAATCAATTTAGTTCATTTCATACTTAATTCATTTTTTAGTAAAGTGTCTTTTCAAAACATAAAGCCTTTCAAGGAATGATTTACACTATTATTAAATCATATAAGTATTGGCTTAAGCTTTATATGGCCATTTTTCACATCCTTTTTATTAGGCAGTTTTATCTATGCTTCTTAATCCCTTAAGAGAAAGTAACTTTTAAAATGATTTCAGTTAATCTTGCCATTTGCAACGACGTGGATGGAACTGGAGGGTATTATGCTGAGCGAAGTAAATCAGAGAAAGACATGTATCATATGACCTCACTGATATGAGGAATTCTTAATCTCAGGAAACAAACTGAGGGTTGCTGGAGTGATGGGGGGTGGGAGGGATGGGGTGGCTGGGTGATAGACATTGGGGAGGGTATGTACTATGGTGAGCACTGTGAATTGTGTAAGACTGTTGAATCACAGACCTGTACCTCTGAAACAAATAATACATTATATGTTAAAAAAAAAAAAGAAGAAGAAGAAGATAGCAGGAGGGGAAGAATGAAGGGGGGGAAATCGGAGGGGGAGATGAACCATGAGAGACGATGGACTCTGAAAAACAAACTAAGGGTTCTAGAGGGGAGGGGGGTGGGAGGATGGGTTAGCCTGGTGGTGGGTATTGAGGAGGGCACATTCTGCATGGAGCACTGGGTGTTATGCACAAACAATGAATCATGGAACACTTCATCTAAAACTAATGATGTAATGTATAGGGATTAACATAAGAATAAAAAAAATTCAAAAAAAAAAAGAAGAAGAAGATAGCAGGAGGGGAAGAATGAAGGGGGGGAAATCAGAGGGGGAGACGAACCATGAGAGACTATAGACTTGGAGAAACAAACTGAGGGTTCTAGAGGGGAGTGGGGGGGAGATGGGTTAGCCTGGTGATGGGTATTAAAGAGGGCACATACTGCATGGAGCACCGGGTGTTATACGCCAACAGTGAATCATGGAACACTACATCAAAAACTAATGATGTAATGTATGGTGATTAACATAACATAATAAAAAACACACAAAAAAATGATTTCAGTTAATTGTTTAATAAGATATGTAAAATGCTTCTCAAGAATATTGTCTTTTCCACAGTTCCATTGTATCAATGCATAATTCACCACGGAAAATATCTCTAATTCCAAAGCTACTGTATATTCATGAGGTTGAATTTGTGTCTAGGAAGACTGGTGAATAAAAGAATCGGTGAATTGGAGGTTAGGAGGGGACTTGTGAAGTTCATTAACCACACTATTCTGCCTTTAGTCATATTTCACATGATGCCAGATGAAATCCATATTAATTTTAACCACCTGAAAAGAGGACTCCATTTCTTTTCCTAATCCTATAGTGCCTTTTGTTATGTTCCTACTATGTGTCAAATACATAGCTACCAAAAATGAACAGGACTCTGCTAGGTTGTCAAATAATTTTGAGCAATGCCATGTTTTATTCACTATTGCATTCCTCGAGCCTAGCACAGGGTCAGATAATCAAGTACTAATTACATGTGTTGTTGGAGTAAGGCAGTTATATAGAAGCTGGTTCTAGAATAACTAGATAGAAACTTTTGCTTAGTAAAATACCTTGATGGCAATTTTGATAGTAGCATGATAGTTTTAAGGAGATAGCCAGGAGGGAGCCAAAGAGCCATATGACCAAAACTTTTCTGGGGTGGAGGGTGCTTAAACTAGTGAAGAGAAATCATGAAATCAAGAAAGAGAGGACACCCAACATTCAGGCATGAGGCTGGAGCTAACAGGAAGGGATGACCAGTGGAAATTGTGTGCAGGTAGAAGGAATGGTCCAGGGACTCTGAATAATTAGAAAAATATATTTTTAAGGATGGTGTCTAGTAGGGTGTAGTGCTGCAACTGGATAGTGTGCATGGGAAGAGAAAGGATGAAAAGAGATAGAGAATTCAATGGAAGAAGCAAATGAGAACAGGAGGTACTAAAAAGACAGACAACGTCGCCCCCCCCCAATCCTTTGAGGGAGGTGCTGATTTTCCCTTTCTGTGTAGCGTACAGTTTAAACCCATTTAAAATAACAAGAACGGGCAGCAACTGTTTCTGCCCATGGGTCCTGTCCCCTTGATTTAATACAACCACCTTTTTGCACCAAAATAAATACATAAATAAATAAAATAACAAGAACAAGTTGAGTCCAACAAACTGGAGGATTTGATGATATTCCGCATGTTGAAATAGGGGTTAGAAATGCTTCAAATTAGTTGAACTGAGGACCTTGCTTCTGCCTTGGAAGAACCTAAAGGCTAATGTTTGAGAGGTGCCCATAGGCAGTTTGAAAAATTCTGCAGCAGGGGTGTGATCAACATGCAGGGAGAACATGGACAGAATGGGGGTTGTACTCCACCTGCTGGGGAGAGACATTAGGAAGACATAGAGAAGCAGCAACACAAGTCGAAGGATATTCCAGAATTTCTTAGGAGGGAAAGTGGGGGAAAGGCATTAATTATGGGGATAAGAAACAGAGAGTACAAAATCATGGAAATCTAAAAGGTTCCCTGGGACTGAAAGCAGAGAAAAGCCAAAGAAGGAAGTCAGGGAGCACTGCTCCCGCCATTCTGAGGAGGCAGGAACCCGTTCCGACACAAACAAAGGAGTTCCACTAGGGTTCTGTTTCTGTTTTTGTTTTCACCATGGAAGTGACATACACATCGATATCTATCTGTTTTGTTTCACTAACATGTTTTAAAGACTTCCCCTAGGGAAAAACAAAACAAATATCGGATGACATCAAGTAAGAAGGCAAAGACTTTGAAGACATGATGAATGACAATCGTCTGCATTCAGCTGGAAAAATGGAATTCTCCTTATTTCCATTTCTTGCTTAGTTTCCTGAAAAGGCACTGGATGTATCTTTTGCAATATATGTTGTACTCTAACTCGATTTTCATATTTCTTGCCAGGGCTTTGCCTGTTTGATATCAATGTTTCATTCACAAAAAGATTATTTTCACTTGTCCATCCATCCTGGAGCTACAGGCAGATCTATATTCCACTTTCTGCTCTAGCAAATGAAATAAAGATGCAGGGAAACAGTATACGAGGAGAATGTTACAGGAAATCTATAATACTGATAAAACTTACAGGTTTAGAAGAAATCAGACAATTGAGAGTTTTTATTTTGTTATTATTTTCCCTGGCAACAATGAACTTACCTATTGCAAAACTAGGACAAACCTCAAAGTGAATGAAATGATGGAAGTTTTATTGAATTTTGTCTAGCTGGCCAGGTTTGAAATATACTCTCTTTGTTCTTCTAGGAAGTGATTTTGGGGCACGCTGAAGGAGTGTACAGATTCTTAACATTTTTTTCAAGTAGTATATCAAAGATTATATCTGTGGGTACAGAATTAAATTCATTCTTCATGACTTTTCTCCACTATCACCTCTTCTAGGATGCCCTACCCGATTCTGCTCTACTCCATGTAGTTCTATATTGCTGACTAGGTAATCCAGCTTTTATTAACAGGACAGGGATTCTAGGAATTTTTATTAGAAGTTGAAAAGGCTCCTGGGAGGTAAAAGATAATGAAGGCACAGAAATTTTGTCTGAGTCATTGGACCTGTTTTGGATGGCAGAAAACAGAGTATGTGATTCTGAATATGTCATAGCTTGCATGGACTCATAATTGAAACCTAGAGTGAGAGGATTAAAATACCTGAGTGAAAATAAAAAAAAACCAACCTTGCACCTAAAGGAGCTAGAAAAAGAACAATAAACAAAACCTAAAACAGGCAGAAGGAAGGAAATAATAATGATTAGAGCAGAAATAAATGATATAGAAACTAAAAACCAACAGAACAGATCAATGAACCCAGGAGCTGATTCTTTGAAAAAAATCAACAAAATTGATACGTGATCCTGAAATTTGTATGGAACCAGAAGAGACCCCGAATAACCAAAGCAATCTTGAAAAATCAAAGCAAAGCTAGGAGCATCACAATTCTGGACTTCAGGTTATATTATAAAACAGTAGTCATCAAAACAGTATGGTACTAGCACAAAAATAAACACACAGATCAATGGAACAGAATAGAAAACCCAGAAATGATTCCACAACTATATGGTCAATTAGCCTTTGACAAAGTAGGAAAGAATATCCAATGGGAAAAAGTCTCTTCAACAAATGGTGTTGGGAAAACTGGATGGCAACATGCAAAAGAAAAAAAAAACTGGGCCACTTTCTCACACCATACACAAAGATAAATTCAAATGAATTAAAGACCTAAATGTGAGACCTGAAACCATAAAACTCCTATAGGAGAACATAGGCAGTAACTTCTTTGACATCAGCCACAGCAACTTCTTTCTAGATACGCCTCCTGAGGCAAGGGGAACTAAAGCAAAAATAAACTTCAAACTATATCAAAATAAAAAGCTTCTGCACAGTGAAGGAAACGATCAAAAAACCTAAAAGGCAACCTACAGAATGGGAGAAGATATTTGCAAATGACATATCTGATAAAGGGTTAGCATCCAAAATATTTAAAGAACTTATAAAACTCAACACCAAAACCCAAATAATTCAATTAAAAAACAGACAGAAGACATGAACAGACATTTTTCCAAAAAAAAAATCCAGATAGCCAATAGACATATGAGAAGATGCTCATCATTCTCTTATCTTGGGGGAAATGCAAATCAAAACTACAATGAGATATCAGCTCATGCTTATCAGAATGGCTAAAATCAACACAAGAAACAACAGGTGTTGACAAGGATGTGGAGAAAGAGGAATGCTTGTGCACTATGGGTGGGAATGCAAGCTGGTGCAGCCACTGTGGAAAACAGTTCCTCAAAAAGTTAAAAAGAGACCTACCTTATGATCTAGCAATTGCACTATGGGTACTTAGCCAAAGAATACAAGGACACTAATTCAAAGGGATACATGCACCCCTATGTTTATAGCAGCATTATTTACAATAGCCAAGATATGGAAGCAGCCCAAGTGCCCATCAATTGGTGAATTGATAAAGAAGATGTGGTGTACACATACAGTGGAATATTATTCAGCCATGAAAAAGAATGAAATCTTGCCGTTTGCAATGGCATGGATGAAGCTAGAGAGTATAATGCTAAGTGAAATAAGTCAGAGAAAGACAAATACCATATGATTCACTCATAGGTGGAATTTAAGAGACAAAACAAACAAAGGGAAAGAAATAAGAGAGAGAGAGAGAAACCAAGAAAGAGACTCTTAATAATAGAGAACAAATTGATAGTTACCACAGGGGAGTGGGGTGAGGGGATGGGTGGAATAGGTGATGGGGATTAAGGAGAGCACTTGTGATAAGCACTGGGTGATGTATGAAAGTGTTGAATCACTCTATTGTACACCTGAAACTAATATAACACTGTATGTTAACTAACTGGAATTAAATTAAAAACTTAAAAAAATACATAAATAAAATAAATTAAAATACCCAAGTGAGAACATTTAGGGGAAAAAAGAAGAAGCTGGAAAATGAGACCCCAGTATTTAACAGTACTGATACCAACCCTTCAATAATAATAATAATAATAAATTCAGGGGATAAATCCCATATTTCAGATATTAGTGTGTCTACATACAGTGACAAGAGGCTCAGGGTTGTCCTACAACTGTAGGAAAGGCAGAAGTAAAGCTAGACATTGGGCATAACACTTCTCAAGGAAGTTAATGAGGCCAGAAATCTCTTTAGATTTCTTCTGTCTTTCTTTCTCTATGACAACATTCTCTCCTACTGCAAATCTGTCTTCCACATGGCAGGCAGGCTGTTGAAATCTTCAGGGCCTCGTCACCTATTTCTTGGGAAAAGCTGACATTTGCTTAATCTAATGTCATGTTATAAAATCCAAGAAGAGGGTTAATTTGAGTTAGGTACCCAGTACCAAGCTAATCACGTAGATGGGGATGCGAACATGGGGAGATAGGGATGCTTTTAAGAATATGTAACCTTTCAGAACTCATGTTTAGTTCTGGAGGAACAGCATTTCTCTGCAGAAGGGAGACAGTGTTTCCAAAAGAAAAATAAAGGATCAATGGGCAGACATAAGAACTACTAGAGCAAACACGTAGCCGGCTGTGGCATCTTTAACAACAACACATGCCCTTAACCTCTGTCATTGGCTTCCTTGGGACAAACATCTAAAACTTCTGTTGGCATCGGCATCAGTGGGTGCCAACAGACATCAATAATAGGGCTCGTTCTTTTTGAATCATTATTGACAGGCACAGCATCACAGTGAGCTAGATCAGAGGAGGAGGTAAACAGTACGTGCTATTGTAATAAAGAAGAAGATTAAAGCCGACACCCTGAACCACAGGGGGCGTATTTGAGTGTGGATTAGATTCCTATAGAGCAGATAGTGATGAAGCCTGAGGCATTTTGGTAAGATGCCCTTATTTATGCTTTATGCTGCTACAGCCTGGGAAATATGGATTTTGTATATTTATAGGCTATATGAGTGTCTCCTCTATCTGATATGCATCCTAGGACTGTGCATAGATGCTCAATAAAGGGAATATATTACTGAATTGTGGTATGGATTACATCCACCTCAAAACTGTATATTTCTTACATATCCAACTGCTGCATATGTCTTAAAAGTAGATCAATTATTCAGTTTTAGAGTGAAGTCATGGATTGAGTCAATTCAAAACACAAGTGCATAACAGCACAGGAATAGTGACTAGAGGAACTGGTTAGCTGATTGTGGGTATCTAACGTGTCATAAAATTCTCAGGCATAAATCTAGCACCTTTGATGCTGGTGGGAGAAAGCACTATAGCAAGGGATGAAGGTGGAATCAGTACTTGAGACTTAAGACATTGATGTCCATGAGTCCATATTCACCATGATGAAATTTGGGCTGCTGGATTGGACAGCGTGTTAGAAAGGCATGTGTCTGGCAAGGCAGAACATATAGTTCTAGAGTATGAGGCAGTTCTTGACTAGAAGTTACTGAGCTTAAAGAATTTAACTAGAAATTAGGAGGAAGGACTAGAGCATAACTTAAACCTTGTAATTAATGCAACAAAAAGAAAAGGAGGGGGTTTTGACTTAGAGGGTGAAAAAGAGCTCAGAAACTGCTGGTGGGGAGATTAATCCCAAATTTCATTGATAGTGAAGCTATCTTAAAAAGCAATTTGATAAGCCAGCAACCTGGGCTGGCACATTGGATTCTGACTCCCAGTGGACATTAGATCTAAACCACAACAGACCAGACCAAGAAGGCGAGGATGAGAGATGGAGGATGCTGATCTACTTCTTGAATAGGTCAGGGTTAGCACAGAAACTGCAACAGGAAAGAGTTTGCAGGCAAATGGGGGCACCAGTAAGTAGATTGAGCTATGGAGATCTGACACAGATGCAAAGAGAAACAAGACAAGATTGACAGGTGACCTTTTGAACTGAGAGGAAGTTGTTTAATGCTTCCTCCCCTTCTTAAATGTTTAATTGTTTAACTGAAATGAATTCAAACATGGCTCGACAGCCATTTGGTGTGATTAGATTTTAGAAGATGAACGTTATCTAATTCCATAGGGATATATGTGCGTGCCATATGAAGAGATGAGTTTTGATCTATGAATCCTTTACAGAAGATTGGTGTTAGGTTCTAGATCAGTTTACTTTTCCCTTAGAGTAACAGGTAGCTGGTTTTGTGCTGCAGTGTTATCCTGGAAGCATGCGACCAGAAGCACTTAGAAACATGTGGTGCCCTTTGTGCGCAGCTCCCCTTCATATGGTGCAAGTGTTGTATTCAATCAAGCTGTCAGAACAATGACAGCTGTGAGAAGGGGCCCATAAAGCCATTCATCAAACTTTGAAACAGCTAGCACTTTACTTGTCTGGAGTTATTTACTAGTGGTTGATGATGGCACAGTTGAGTGAGGCAGAGGCTTATGAGACATCTTGGCTCTCTATTTTGGTGAGAAGGTCATTTTGAAAAGGAGAATTTTAAGGTCTTTAGTATATCCAAGCCAGGCCTTTTATTATGGTAAAAGACCAATAAAACAGAGAATAGTATTTTTAGAGAGTGTGGGCTATGTTGTTATAAAAACTTGGATTCTGTATCAGATCAGTGTTCAATCAGAAAAGCAAAACCACTGGAATATATAAATCATTCTAATACGTTGAGAAAAACTGAGAAGCACTTCTTAAACTTTGGTACTAATTAGATGTGTATCTTTGGGTAAAGCACTTAAAGTCTCCATCCTGAGTCATCATCTGTAAACACTGAGATTTGACAAAGTATTTTTCATTGCAGTGTTTCTTTTCTAACTATGTGATTCTCTGTGTGTATTAACTTTATCTTTCCACTAGGGTAATGAAATCCCTGCAGGTCAGAAACCCTGCACCATTCTTCTAAATCTCCTATTGAGCACAGACTAGCTATCTGCTAAAGAAGAAATCCTTGAATAGAAGAATAATTGATGGATCAATCAACTCTTAGTTATGTAGACTTTAATAAATAGTATTTGATTAAGTGCAGTGATTTTTAAATATGTTGTTCTAAATGGCTATAGTATACGTATCTTGGAGAACCATGCTTCTGTTTGTATGTTTTAAAACAAAAAAACCTTACACCTGGAAACTTGAGTTTCAGTCCAAGGCAGTCTGATTTTTCATTTTTTTTTAAGTATATAAAATCTATTACCCAAGCTTCTAAGAGTTTTAATTAGAAAAAATCTATCATATCCTTCAAATTTGGTTTCAGCTAGTGAGAATAAAATATTGTGCATTTCTTTTAGCTGATAGCCATCTGCTACAGAAACATTAAAATGTCAGCTCATCAGAATTTAAAAGGACTTCCTGAACAGAAGTTCACTGAAATTTAAGAAACTTCAATGGAACTTCTGTTGCAAAATGATGCTATCTTGGCTTTAGGCTAATCCCCAAAACACACCTACAAATCCATCTCCCAAAATGTCTGCCACAGAGAAGGAGCTGGATCGGTTTTACAATTTTTATGGCAAAGGTTAAAATAAGTAATTTCCACAACAGCTGTCGACATACAGTCTGTCTTTGGAGGCTGCTTTCCCTGGAGAATTTTATTTCTTCAAATGTCATAATTAGAATTTCATCTCCAGTGACTACTCAAGGAAATCTGGCAGCAGGAGACAGCATGGGTCACGGTTTAATTACGAATGCATCCTTCCCGTCTGAAGGGCCAGGAGATTGTTGCCAGTCATGTCACAGGAACCCCTATGTACTGTGAATAATTAAGTGCACTTTTCAGTGGATAGCAGTTGTTTCCTCAAAATTCAGCAAGATTTATCCAAGCATTAACAGATTTTCCTGTTCCCTGTTTCAAAACCTGATGGGGGACAAAGAAGCAGATTTCTAGGCAACTTAGAACAGTGAGTTGTGTTCACATACTTATATTACCTGTGACTGACATGTATCAGCAGGAGGATACATTTAATGCACTCATTTATTCATTTTCTTTCATCAAACAAACATTTATTGAATATCTACACTGGTGTTGAGCATTAAACTTACCATTGGGGAAACAAAGCTGAACACTACTATCTTTTTCCATAATAGAGACATATCTGAATTTGTTTATAAATCACCATTGAGTGAGTGATATAGTGGAATTATAAACATGATGCTGACAAAGAAGGTAAAGCAATTCCTGACAGAGAGAACTGCATCTGTAGAAACAAGGAACCCATAGTTGGTTCAGCGAGCAGTCAAGGCATAAGGCTTTTGAATAAGTAGTAAAAGATGGACATACTGTACAAGATCAGGGTCTATTTTAATGCAGGCAAAAATGTAGATATTATGGACAAGATATTTATCTTTACAAAAGGTTTATGGGTATGACAAATATTGATCTCCTCAGTGCTCAGAACAGCCAGAAAGGATTTTTGAGTATCTTTTGACTACCTTTTATCCCAATTGCCTGAAAAAAATCTATCATTTTCCTCTTTTTTTTAATGGAGTTTAAAAGATTGGTATATCCATATGATGAAATACTACTTCATAAGAATAAATGAACTGCTGAGACATGCAAGAAAACGGATGAATCTCAAAAGCATTTTGCTAAGTGAAAGAAGCCAGAGAGAAAAACTATATGATGTGTGATTCCATTTATGTAAAATTCTAGAATAGGCAATGCTATAGTAATACACAGAAGATTAGCAGCTTCAAGGAGTGAGGGGTTGAACAGAAGATACTGGCAAAAAAGGGGGCACAAAGGCACTTTTTGGGGTGATGGAAATGTCTATTTCATGGTTGTGGTGGTGGTTACAAGACTATAAACAGTTCTCAGAACTCTTCAAACTATACACTGAAAACTGGTGAGTTTTATTGTTTGTAAATTATAGGTCAATAAAACTGATAACAAAGATGACGTATCAGGTTGGAATGAGTTTACTTCAGAGATACTATAGCCCTTTAAGCCAGAAGCAATAGCTTTTTTAATAAAAATAACTATAGATAGACACTGAATGGATAACCAATGAATGGATCTCCTTAAGCTTCTGAAGATGGAGAACATATTAGCTGATACTGAGCAGAATAAGAAATTGACGGATGTAGGGGTGACTCTTTGACTTCAATATAATTTTTAAGTTACAAGTACAGTAGTAAACAATAATTTTTATAAAACACTTATCTGCCAGAGATATTTCTAAAAGCTTTATAAATATTAATTCATTTAATTTTCACAACTCTGTAAGTCTTATCACATTCCCATTTGTCAGATGAAAAAACTGAGACAGAGGGTGGTTAGTGAACTTTCACAGGATCACAAACCAAGTAAGTGTAAGAACTGAGATTTGAAGTCAGGTGATCTGGTTCAGAGTCTGGGCACTTAATCACAGAGGCATTATATTTGAATTTAAATTTTCCCAGAAATTCAGTAATGAGAGGAGTTTATATTTAACCTTGGGACATCTAGATGTTGTATTTTGTTATTAGAGTATGTTAATATTGTCATTTTGTATCACTGCAGAGCCCCTGATAACCTTTATTAAGACAGTGTAGCTAGACATAATTAGACTAGGGATTGAATTTTCAGTTTCAAATACAGTGTAACATACAGCTTCAAATACAGTTTCAATTAATTAAGCACACTGTTCTCATCCATTTCAATGTCTTCTGGGGGGCAAAATCTATACTGACCATCAGAGGTACAAAGGATGTCCACAAAAGAACAATGGTTGATTCGGGAGGAGTGGCTACATGAAGATGGAAATGAGGCTGTCCTTTTCCTTCCCAAGGAAGATAGAGACAGTCATGTATGATCGCAGGTTTCATGAATAAACTCAGTGGATTCTATGAAGAAAAATCACTGGAGAGTATTAGGGGTATGTATTATTATAATCCACTACACATGTTTTCTATGCACTTGAAATTCCACTAAAGAAGCTCTTCTGGAATAAGCTATTGGATAATTGGGTGACACCAATGGTCCGTATTTCCTAACTGAGTGGAGACGATTTGTAGGCAGTGTGAACTTGGCCTCTCTTCTTCATTTTTTTTCATTTTGCACTAGTAGTACAAAGAAGAAATCCTCAGTAGTTATGTCTGCCCTGAAAACCAAAGTTTTCCTCAGTTCAAGTGCCTTAAGATCTAGGCTGGGAGGGTCACCAGAGAGCATTAGCAAACCAATCTGGTCATAAACTTCAGTCACAACCTCTAATCTAGCTCTTAGCAGTAACAGAACTCCTCTTTTGATATCCTTTTGTCTTCTGCACGCTTCTCACTTGGGTCAGAATGAGATGGCAAAGAGAGGGGTGTTATTTATTAAAGGACCTGAACAACGGCAACAATGCTGTTGGGCTTCATTTTGTGGTTCATAGTGAAAGCAGAATGAAGGGATAATATTGGGAATAAGGGCAATAAGGAAATCAGGCAAGACAATATGGGAAAGAAAAATAGAGCAAAACTAGTCTCTCAACCTCTCATATAACCTATGGTATATAGCTTTCTTCTGCTCTTTCTCCCACCATGGCCAACATACACATGCATGGCACCTTCCAACCCACCCCACCCCTGCCAAACAACCACGGTGACAAGATCGTTTATCCACTAATAATTTTTCCACAGCTTTTGTTTGTTTTGTTAAAGTCTGGTGCCCAAAGACCACCAAGAACACACCTGAAGTCAAACAAATGTAGGTTTATTAACTTGCTGCAGCAAGGAAAACTGTATTCTATGAGGAAAATAATCTTAGGGAACTGTAACCAGAATGTTCATGTATGGGGTTTGGGTTTATACCAGGTGATTTGGAAGTCTGGTTTTGATTGAATTATCAGGAAGTGGCGGCTACTTTCTTACACCATACACAGAAATAAACTCAAAATGGATTAAACACCTAAATGTGAGACCTGAAACCATAAAACTCCTTAAAGAAAGCATAGGCAGCTATCTCACGGACATCAGCCTTAGCAACATTTTTCTGGATATGTCTCCTCAGGCAAGCAAAAGCAAACACAAACTATTGGACCACATCAAAATAAAAAGCTTTTGTACAACAAAGCAACCTACTGCATATGACGTATCCAATAAGGGATTAATATCCAAAATATATTAAGAACTTATACAACTCAACACCAAAACCCAAATAATCTCATTTAAAAATGGGCAGAGGACCTGAATAGACATTTTTCCAAGGAAGATACACAGATGGCCAACAGACACATGAATCACTAATTATTAGGGAAATGAAAATAAAACCACAATGAGATATCACCTTACACTCTCAGAATAGCTAATATCAAATAGACAAGAAATAAAAAGTGTTGGTGAGGATGTGGAGCAAAGGGAACCCTTGTGCACTGTTGGTGGAAATGTAAATTGGTGTAGCCATTGTGGAAAACAGTATGGAGGTTCCTCGGAAAGTTAAAAAATAGAAATACCATACAAACCAGTAATTCCACTACTAAGTATTTACCCAAAGGAAACAAAAACACTCATTTGTAAAGATATATGCATCCCTATTTTATTGCAGCATTACTTATAATAGCCAAGATATTGAAGCATCCTAAGTGTCCATTGATAGATGAACAGATAAAGAAGATGTACAATGGGATACTAGTAACTATAAAAAGAATGAGATCTTGACAACTGTGACAACATGGATGGACCTAGAGAGTATTAGGCTAAGTGAAACAAGTCAGTCAGAGAAAGACCAATTGTATATGATTTCACTTGTGTGTGGAATCTAAAAAGCAAAACAAATGAACAAACAACAAAAACCAAACAGAGTCATAAATACAGAGAACAAAGTGGTGGTTGCCAAAGCTTGTGGGGGAGGGTGTGTGGTTGAGGCCAAACAGATGAAGGGGATTAAGTGGTACAAACTTTCAGTTATAAAATAAATAAGTCATGGGGAATATAAGTCCATAAATTGTAATAATGTTGTATGGTGACAGATGGTAACGGCTCTTATCACAGTGAACATAACTTAATATACAGAATTGTTGAATCATTATGTGGTACACCTAAAATGAATATAACATTGTATATCAACTATACTTCAACTTTAGAAAAAGGAAAGAGAATGGAGGCTATTTCGTTACCGAGTACATTAATCATTTTAATTCAGAAGAGGGGAGGGATAAAGCAGGCTGTCGCTGGTCAAAGAGCATTAGTCACTCATGTTGGCTTTGAGAGGAGAATGTGGTAGCATCTTGTCCTTATTTTTGTCTTGTTCCATCAAGGTCACAAAATAACCTTATCTGATGGTGATATTCTGTGAAATGATTTATGTTCAGGAACCAACACTACAACCTAGCTTTTGGCGGCTGGCTAACAGTTGTCAGCTGTCAGAGATTGTTTTTTTTTTTTTCTCCTTTTTTCTTAGTTTCTTATATCCAACAACTCACTTCTCTGTTGTTCTGAGGCCACTTGAAAGTTTGTTTTCGGAGGAGAAAAAAAGCAATCTGTGTTAGGTGCCATCTCACCAACCACGACTGAATTTTAGAGCAGAAATCCTGAGGGAAAGAAAGGGGGAAGAAATTACCTTTTCAGATATCTTTTATGCAAAAAAAAAAAAAAAAATGGAAGTGTATGGACTTTTATGTGAATGAGACCAATTTACTGGAAGTACAAATACAATTCATACAAATGTTTATAGCTGCATCCCTAATAAGACCAAATTATTTGAGGTAAGCAAACATTAGAAAAGTTTCATGTATAGTTTGGTTATGTTAAGCTGCCTGCAATTATGCCTTTAAAGATGTAAAAAATAATGCAAGGAAAAGGTTATATAAAAGGTACCAGTAGATTGAGGTATTTTAATTTGCTTTTTCATAGATGGAATGTTAAAAGTTGAGGAAAGTATTCTATTTCAAGCATAGTATAGCTAAGCCTCAAATGAAATTGCATTAGCCTTATCTTTAATAGCAGATTGGGAGCACTGAAGATTGCATTCTGCACATAACATGAACCTAATGTAGAATTTTCAGTGATTTACTAATTCTCTTTTAAGATAATTAAATTTCTTAAAGTACCAACTTCTCATTGGCTTTCTGGTTTGGGGTTTTTATTTATCTATTTTTTAAAGTATATTGTTTTTCCCTTTATCTATATGGTTTCTACAGAAATAGTTATGGATGTGACCTACTTCTTAAAAGTAAACTTCGGCCATTTTCCAGTTTTCTCATTCATTAATTAATCTATATATGCATGCCTATCCATCCACGAGTAGATGTTTCAGGGAAGGAACCAATGGTGAAGAAACTACCCCATTTTCACTACATTTGATTAGGGACTGTCCTTCTTCCATGCTTTTCTCAGTCAGAGAGCCTGAACTGCCCACTCTGAACAATGCTATCCTTATTCCTCTTATCACCTCATCTGGAGAGATGAGTTGAAACCACTATGGAAGAATTGGTAAAAACAGTGGAGAAAGGAAGGCAATGAGAAGAGAAGGCTAATATTGGAGTCTTTTTCCTTGTTCTATCCAGGCACAATTATGACTAGAAAATAATCTCCTGAAATACACAGACTGAAGCCTCTGAGCTCTCTTTTCCAGTTGAAATGACCAAAATTGGTGCATTACTATGAACTGAACTCCAGACTTTATTTGGATTTTACCAGATATTCCATTAATGTCTAGTTTATGTTTCAGGATCTAATTAAGGTACCACACTGCATACATGTTTCCCAGCCTCCTCTAGTCTGTGAGTTTGTCTTTCCTTGTTTAAATGACCTTCACAGTGTTGAGGATTAGTACTATCTAGTTGAATGTCCCCTAATCTGTATTTGTCTGACAGTTTTCTCATGATTGGCCTTGGGTTAAGGATTTGTGGAAAAACATCAAAGATATAAAGTGTTCTTCTCATCACATGACATCAGGAAGTACATACCTACTTGACATCACTGATGATGTCCATCTTGATGACTTGGTTAAGGTAGTGTCTGCTCAGTTTCTCCACTAGAAAGTTATTTCCTCTTTTCCCTATTCTATTCTTTTAGAAGAGTCACTAAGTCTACTCTAGCTCACCCTTAGGACCAGGGTGGGATTAAGCTTCACTCCTGGAGAAAGGATTATCTCTATATATTATTTTGGAATTATTTTTTAAGGAGGATTCTTCTCCTCTCCATTTACTTATTTATTCAATCATTTGTTTATAAGTCAGTGCAGATTCATGGATATTTATTTTATATTTTGCTTTGTAATCCAATATTACATTATTCATTTCATTGCTCAAGTTGTTCCAGTTTTGGTCACAGGGTGCTCTTTTAGGTTGGATCCTGTGTTCCTTTAACGTGTCTATTCTTTCAATTTTTTTGAGCACTTCTGGTACTACCAGCGGGTCCACATTCATCTTTTATCTTCTCTGGCCCAGTACCAGGATCAGCCATTTTTCCAAGCAACTCTGGTTTCTTTTACTGGAGGATTGAATTTCGAAACCAAAATATGGGCTCTGAGTATGTTCTTTGTTATTGACATCAGTTCCAGGCCTTCTCAGTGTACAGAGTTAGCTAATTTATGTTAATTAATTTGTTTCTTAAAAACTGGAATGATATGTCACATAATCTTGTGTAAACTTTTTCTGTAGCTAAGTTTTATTTACATATTATTAAATATAATGAATTCATATGGTTTAAAATTCCAATCTCTTTTCTAGGCTACACATATCATTTCCCTTAGAGACAACCAATATTATGAATATCTTATATTACTCCCAGTGATATTCTGTGCATACACATATGTAGTCTTCTCCTAATATACTTATATACGAAGGCAGAATATTATATGTATTGTCCTGTGCCTTGATTTTTTTTTCACCCAACAATATATCTTAGAGAGTTTTACAGATCAGTTTACGAAGAACTTCCTCAATTATTTTAATGGCTCCATTGATTATCATTGTATGGATTTATGTACCATAATTTGTTTAAGTAATCCTCTATTAATAAATATTTATATTGCTTTTATTCCTTTATTATTACAATCAATGCTGCAATATAAAATATTGTACATATGTAATTTCTTACAGGGCTGAAAATATCTGGAGAATAAATTCTTTAGAAACAAAATTGTTGGGTCAAATGACAGTATACTTATCATCTTGATAAATACTATTGTTTTTCACAAATGTTTAACAATTTATATGATTTCAATGATCTTTGGAGAATTTCTGTTCCTCCACATTGTCACTAATACATTAGTGTGTTTTAATAAAACTTTTTAATTTTTGTCAAACTAAAAAATTGCATCTCAGTGTAGTTCTTATTTGTATTTCTCTTAATATAATAAACATTTTCATATGTTTAAAATGCACATGTATATTATCTTCCTTAAACAACATATTTTTGTCCTTTCTCTTGTAGGTTGTTTATATCTTGTTGATATGAATTTCTTTACATAACAGAAAAATTATGCCTTGTCTTTAAAAAGATGTGCAAGTATTTTCCCCAGTTTCATTTATGTTTTTGAAATGCTTATGTTGGGCTTTTCCAGAGAGTAACTTTATATTTTATATAGATCATTGAATTTTTATGTAATAGATTAAAGCTTCTGAATTTTGTCATATTTACAAAAGCCTTACCATTCTAATATTACTTTAAAAATTTTCCCATGTTTTATATAGTATTTTCATATTTTTCTTATTGATTTTATAAAATACCATTAATAAGTTTTAAAGAAAATAAACATGGAGTTGATGTTAAAATTTATTTTAATTTATGCAGTTTTTCATTATGGGTTATATTATACTTTGCTTGAAAACTCCCTCTTGCTGGACATTAGGTTCTCATTTTTGCTTTGATTGGATTTATGCAATCAATTTTAAAATTGTATAGCATCCCCAGTATATCCCCAATGATATTTTCAAGGGACATGGATACGCTACAAGTTTCCCACTACCAGTGTATATACTAACAAATGTATATGTAATCATATTCATTAGAACAAACATATTGATGAGAGTCTACTATGTGCCAGGCACCATGTTGAACTCTAGAAGCACTATCTTAAGAAGTATACTAATACCTTATTTTTTATATGATATAGAATTAGGTGGAAGCCCATGCCTTTCCTCCCCATCCTCTGAAAAGTGAATGGTTTATGTTTCTTGAATTTTTGAGAACCAAAATAGCTAAGTTCTTATACTTGGATCCTCCACTGCCAGTCAACAAAGGTGTTGTTTAGAAATTTCTGAGAATATACACATTTCTTGATTTGTAAGATGTTATTTCTAGATGCTGGCTATATAAAACGTGTCAAACTCAGCATGGCCAATTACTAGGCCAACTTTTAGAGCCGACAAAAATGATAAATGGATTAAAAATTGCTTCAAGCTAGTAGCACAGATGTGTAGTGTGACGCACCAGGATGATTAAAGGAAAAAGAGTAAAAGTCGGCCTTTCTTAGCCAGACTTTGCATCAGGTACTTTCTTGCTCACAAGTGCACCATATTCTAGATATATCTTCATTGGCCCATCCATAATTATAATTAAAACATTGTATTTCAAAGGATACTACCAAGAAAGTGAAAAAAAAAAAAAAAAACAACACATAGACTGAAAGAAAACATTTGCAAATTATATATCTGATAAGGGACTCACATCAAGAATACCTAAAGAACACTCACAATTCAATGATAAAAAGACAACCCAATTAAAAAATGTGCAAAATATCTCAACAGACATTTCTCCAAATAAGACCTACAATGGCCACTAAGCAATGAAAGGGTGGTAAACATTATTACTCACTGGGAAAAAATGCAAATCAAAATCACAGTATGTTACTTCACACTAAAGTAGCTAAAAATTTCTATAAATTAAAAAAGATACAATAACAAGTGTTGACGAGATGTGGCAAATTGGAACCCTCATATATTGCCAGTGGCATTGTAAAACATTCCAACCACTTTGGAGAAGAGTTTAGCAGTTCCTCAAAATGTTAAACTTGGTACCACATGACTCAGCCATTCCACTCCTTGGTATATACCCAAGAGAACTGAAAATGTATGTCCACAAACAAACTTGTACGCAAACATTCATAGCAGCAGTATTCATAATAACCAAAAAGTGGAAACAACCCAAAATGCTCATGAGCTGATGAAAAGATAAACAAAACCATAGAGGCAAAAGTAGATTAGTGATTGCCAGATGCTGGGAGAAGGGAGGAATGAGGAGTGACTGCTAATGGGTATGGCTTTACTTCTTGGTCATGAAAATTTACTCCTATGCTTCTATCTAAGAGTTGGATAATTTTAGTTCTTACAAGATTCTTCTCGAGATGGCCACTCAAACTACATCTCCTCCCTCTCTCCATCATATCTGATGCTGCACCGACAAGAAACTACCTTGATTTTAAGATCCAGTTTCTGAAAATAGGTTGTGTCTTAGTATTGGTATGTATGTTTAATTTGGTAAAATTTTTACTCTTCTCAAAAGCCATAATTAAACTATTAAAATTATAAGACCCCTTAAAATATATAGGTATATATACCTGGGTACATACACACACACACACACACACGCCCACATACATAGGCTTGTACATGTATATATGTACACACATATATACTGGTCTGTTTGCCTGGAGAACCTTGCTGGTTACATTATGCTTTCAGGAAAAAAAAGATTTTAAATTTTTACTAGGCTTATATTCAACCCACTTAAAAGCAGCTGGTTTTCTGAAGTGTGTTTTAACACACGCTACAACCATTATTAGCATACATGGAGGTTGTTGCCAGGGAAGATTAGCTGGCTGTCCTCAGTTACTCTACAGGATGACATTAACTTAAAGAATCTACTATGCTTCAGGTACTCATTCTCAGTTCTACTTGTCCAGAAAAATCAGACTTTGATATGAAAGAGCATGGACAGAATTCAGGAAGAAGAACTTACACTTAAACAACAACTTACCAGACTTCTGTGTAAACCCAGCCAAAGGACTCTAATGGACAGTCGTGTCCTCCATCAGTGCAATCTCTCTGGACTGAGAAATCTTCAAAGATGGCCAAGTACAACCCATAATTGGTGAGGAAGAAAAGCAGGTTATGTTATTTATAATAATATAAATAAATTAGATTTAGGAAATTATAGGTGGCTAAGGGCTCTATTTCACAGTTACAGATACCTTTCTGTCTTTCTCCTCACCCACATTCCTCTTGAGAGCTGATTGAGCACTGTCAACCTTTCCCTCTCACAAATGTTTAAGGAGTGTTTATGTGCCAGCAGTCTGTTAAGTACAGCATCATAGTGAAAAATAGAAGTGTCTGCCCTATTGTAAATGGCACATAATACATAAACATGAGAAAACAGATAATGAAAAGTGAGACTGAGAAATCAGGATGATACGATGCAGTGACTGGAAGGCATTATTATATGGGCTTTCTTCATTTTGGAGGTCTTAGTTGGGTACAGTTCCAACACAGACATAACTAACATTGACAGTGTCAGTGTACTTTCTAGGGAAGGCTTCAGACATATTCTTTTGCTAAAACAAAAATGAAAATAGGAACATAACTCCTATATGTAACAACCAAAAAAGGTCTTCCAAATACAAACTGCACTTAATTATTCAGTTGTTTGCTTAACTATGTGTTTGTGTGTGTATGTATGTGTATGCATTTATGTATGTGTGTTAAAAGCTTTGCCATTAGCAATTTTATACAAAGACTAGTAAGTGTATTAAAATAAATGCTTTTGGGGGCATTTGGATGGTTCAGTCAGTTGAACGTCCGACTCTTGATTTCAGCTCATGTCATGATCTCAGGGTCATGAGTTCCAGCCCTGAGTCAGGCTCTGTGTTGGGTGTGGAGTCTGCTTGGAATTCTCTCTCCTTCTCTCTCTGCCCCTCTCCCAACTCTCTCTCTCTTAAATAAATCTTTTTTTTTTTTTTAAGATTTCTATTTATTTATTTGACAGAGAGAGACACAGTGAGAGAGGGAACACAAGCAGGGGGAGTGGGAGAGGGAGAAGCAGGCTCCCCGCTGAGCCAGAAGCCCGATGTGGGGCTCTATCCCAGGACCCTGGAATCATGACCTGAGCCGAAGGCAGACGCTTAACCATCTGAGCCACCCAGGCGCCCAGGTACAATATTTTTTTGCACAAAGACAGGTAACATGTTTAGTAGGCCTAGGATGCCCACAAGATTTGTGCAAAACCAGTTTACTGGGAGAGTCTGGTTATACCTTTTTCTTGCAGCTCTTTATGAAGACAGCTTGAGGATCAAGGTCTAGGTCTGTTTCCTTATCTGTTCTTTAGTGACCTGTTTTTTTAAGTTAAATGAAATATTTCTTGGCTTCCTCTGCAATATAAATTTTATCAATTGTGGTCATCTGTGTGCCTGATTTTATAAATGAAATAAATTGTCTGGTTACACCTTGATGAAAAAATAATCATCAAAATGAAAAGTAAATTTATATAAAGACTGGTGAGCTATGGTTTAAGGATTTTAGCAACTTAGAAATTTGAACAGCTGTTGTTTTTGGCACAAGAATGATTTTCTTCAGATAATTCAACACTCCCTTTACTTCTTAATTCTGTAATTATGACAGCAATAATATCTCCAATATCTGGATTTATTATAGTGATGGTCTTTACATAGGATTTATTACTCTAAATGACATTGTGGAATGCTGCCCATGATGTTTTCATTTCATTATTTTTTAAGATTTATTTATTTATCTTAAAGAGAGATACTGTGTGCACATGAGCAGGGGGAGGGGCAGAGGGAGAGGGAGAGGAGAGATCTCAGGCAGACTCCCCACTGAGCTCAGGGCCTGATGCAGGGCTCAATCTCACAACCCTGAGATCATGACCTGAGCCAAAATCAAGAGTTGAGAGATGCTTAACCGACTGAACCACCCAGGCACCCTCATGATGTTTTCATTTTAAATATCCTATTTTAACTCTTGAGGAAGACAATTTATTTCTTGAAACTGGATATGATTAACAACAAATGATAATGTTTGAAATAAACAGCCCAGAGCATAAGCTACTGTGTGAATAGATGGAGGGTCCAAATTCTACCTTTTGACCTCTATCTTAGGTGATGAAGATTAGGCCATAGAGTAGAGCTATAATCAGTCAGGAATAGCAGAGGGATTATTTTTTTTTAAGATTTTATTTTTAAGTAATCTCTACACCTAATGTGGGGCTCGAACTCACAACCCTGAGACCAAGAGTTGCACGCTCTACTGACTTACCCAGCCAGGTGCTCCTAGCAGAGGGATTCTTTAGGGGGCTGACAGACACATTGACAACTGAGGTGTTCTTTTACTTCTGGATGGCACTGTTCACTCAGGCAGAAAGAGACAGTACTTCAGCAGGAAGAGTAAGTCTTTTTGTTGACATATTCTTCTTCTATAACATGAGTATCATTTTTTACACTGCACTATTTAAACATGTTACAAAAGACTGCAATTTGGCCTAAGGAAGTCTACTGCCTTTAGTTGCCTATTTGTATCCATCCAATAGTATTCATTTATTACATTGTATTCTTAGTTTAATCATCGAAATGAACTCGCATTGCCATTACCTACATAATGCAATCGCTCTGACCTCCTCAGCACAATCATTTTATAGATTTCTTAAAGAAGTTTTGGAAAAATCCAGAGGTAGGTGCAAACAGGACATAGTGGTAGGGAGTTGGAGACTGAGACAACATCATGTTCTTCCTTGTTTGCTTGTTGTTAGATTTCTGATATTAATGATAGCAGGTGGTGGCGGGGAGATCCCCATGCTAAGAAAAGGAGGAATTTATTCCTGACAGTATGCTTTCATGAATTACAAAGCATTCTTTTGCATAAGATTTTTTTTTAAATAAAATTATTTTCCCAGTACATCAGTTATTTATTTTTATTCATTTTTGTAGTTTTTGAGGGAAAATGTACCTGCAATGAAATGCATTAGGTGTTTAAATCAGTGAGTTTTGACAAATATGTACACCCAAGCAACTGACATAGCCATAAAAATTTAGGACATTTTCATCACTCCAGAAAGATCCTTTGTGCCCATTTTAGTCAACTCTCCTCCCTATAGCCTTGATTTCTATTGCCATATACTAGTTTATCTTGTTCTTGAACTTTATATAAATGGAATCATATAGTATGTACTCTTCTGTGCCTTCTTTCACTCACTGTAATATTTTTGAGATGCATTCATATTGCAGGATGTATCTGTAATTCATTTATATTTTTTGCTAATTATTTTTCCATTATATGAATATACCAAGTGTGATTATCCTAATCCTGATGGGAAACATCTTGTGATTTTAATTTTTGGACTATTATGAATAAAGCACCTATAAACCTTCACATGCAAGCTACTTTTGATATATGTATTTTTTATTTCTCATGTATCCAGAATCTCATAGTATAATATCCAACATTTCCAGTAAGCAAATCACAACTTGAATGAGAGAAGACAATCAACAGACACTAACAGCAAGATGAATCAGATGCTGGAATTACCTAATATGGATGTTGGAGCAGCCATCATTGAAATCGTTCAAAAATCAGTTAAAAATTGCCTTTCAACAAATGAAAAAACTGAAAATCTCAGCAAATAAATAGAATTTGTGAAAAAGAAAGAAATGGAAATTATAGACCTGAAAATTGCCATGATGAAAATAAAACCTCACTGGATGGGCTCCATAGCAGAATGGAGATGATCTGAAAGAAATCACTCACCCACAACAGGTTGAATATAGCTTAATGTTTGACAGGACTTGTCATCACAATGGGATGTTTGCATGCGCGTGCTCTCTCTCCCTTACTTTCTTTTGGAGAGTAGACATTAAATTCATTCATTCATTCATTCATTCATTCATTCAAAGATTTTATTTATTTGTCAGAGAGAGAGAGCAAGCACAAGCAGGGGGAGTGGCAGGCAGAGGGAGAGGCAGGCTCCCTGCCAATCATGAGCAAGGAAGCCGATGCAAGATTGGATCCCAGAACCCCAGGATCATGACCTGAACCAAAGGTAGATGCTTAACTGACTGAGCCACCCAGGTGTCCCTAGATATTAAATTTTAGATGTTGTGTTAGAGACTCATTCCTGAAGCTACCTTCCATGCAGAACTATTCCCTGTCTGAAAAGATTGGTTTGTTTTGGAATTTTATATCAGAGAGTGACCCAAACTGAGTTTTCTTCTCCTAATGATGGAATTTATCAGCCAGTATAGTGTTTTGACTTGACTTGAATCTCTAGCTGATATTTTGCTTAAAAAAGTTGTATACGTAGTGCCACAATCAAATTTGCTTTATTTTTCCATATAGCAGTAACTTTACAATATCTATCTAAATTCCATAAGATGGGATTTGACATAGGTACTTAGATACTTTTTATGATGTTTTCTTTCCTTTGGAGATTTGAAAAGCAACTGAATTTTGGAAAAATAATGTTAGGAAGGAGGGAAATGGAAAGTTATGTGAGAGTGGCCTTATTCTAAAGCTTAAATTTTGTTTTTTTATTCAAAAGATTAAATTTTGTTAAATTTTGCCTAAATGATTTCAATATTTTTAAAACATCAAATGTAATTAAACATGCTAATTTAAGTAAATAGAAATCAATTGATCATATATGTAAAGTCTATTTTTCTTTTTTTATTGATATATTTGTCTATACTAATGTCAATACTACTGTCTACATTTCTACAGTCTCACAATAAGTATAGGAATTATATATATTTTGAATTTCCATATATATTTTAGAATGAAAATGAACTTGTCAATTTCTTAAACAAATATACTGAAATTTTGTTGGGGGGGCATTTCATTTTGGAATAATTTATATCCTAACAACATTAAGTCTTTCATTCTATGAGCATGGTACATTTATATTTTTTTTACAGTTATGTAAATACATTTATGTCTTTTTAAAGTTCCCTCAGAACTTTTGTAGTTTCAGTGAATAGATCTTGTATATCTTTTGTTAGGATTATTATGTATTTCATGTTTTTAGATGCTGCTAAAAGTGACATTGACTTTTTAAATTTTAAATGCTATTTGTTTCAAATGTAGAAATACATTTAATTTTTTTTGATTGCTATTTTGTCTTTGACCTCTTAAAATTGACTTATTCCAGTAGGCTTTTAATGTCTATTCCTTAGGATTTTCTATGTAAATGATCATGACATCTGGTTAAAAGGATAATTTTACTTCTTCCTTCCCAATCTTTATGACTTCTGTTTCTTTTACTTTTCTTATTAGAATGGCTAGAATATCAGTACACTAGAAGATATCATAAATATCCTTTTAATGATCATAATCTTAGCAGGAAAACATTCAATATTTTACATTAAGTAAATTATAGATGTAGGTTTTCAGATACTGCACTGTTCTTGAATTCCATTTGGTTATTTTATAGTATTTCCATTTCTAATGTGATGTACCATATCTGTTCACTCATTATGTTCTTTTTTTCTTTTTAAATATTTGAACATATTTATAAAAGGTACTGCAGTTATTTTCTGCCAATTATAGCTTCTAGAATCCTGATAGGATCAGGTTCTACTGACTGATGTTTTTCCTGAGAGTTATTATTATTATTTTGCTTTTTTGTATGTCTACTAATTTTATATCATATACAGGGTATTAGAAATAATATGTTGCTGTGAGTTTAGATTATGTTGGCTTATTTAAATAGGTATTAGATTTTCTGACAGGGAAATAAATTATTAATGGATCCTCTTGATCTGGTATACTTGGATTTATCCCTCCTTATGGCTGGTCTGTTTCAGTTGTATCCTTAGTCTTAAGAACATTTTTCTAACACATTTTTTACTAAAATTAAGGACTTATTTTTAAAGTATGGTCTTTCTTCAGTCTCAGCTGAAAGCCTGAGGTTCTCAATGAGGTTATTTCACTATGACTGATTGTAACTTCAATGTGTCTCAGAACCCACAACCTCTAATATCCCCATTTATCCCACTGTCCCACAATTGTGAACCCACAAGGAATTCTCTGGGGTCTCATGAAGCCCAATGATGCATATAGGCAGCCCAGCCATTGACCAAGGATATTCAGAAGCCACCCATTGAGACTTCTGTCCTCCTTGCCACCACCATGTTGGTCTCTCTTCTATGGCTTCATGCTCTACAAATTTCAGGTATTTTAAAAAAGATTTTATTTATTAATTTATTTAGAGAGAGTATGAGCTGGGAGGGGCAAAGGGAGAGGGAGAGAGAGAATTTCAAGCTGGTCCCACACTGAGAGTGAAGCCCGATGCAGGACTCAATCCCACGACCCTGAGATCATGACCTGAGTTGAAATCAAGAATTGGACGTCTAACCGACTGAGCCCCCAAATTTCAGCTATTTTAATCTTTTCATCTTCAATGAGATACAGGGTTTCACTTGGGTTTGACTGTTTGAATCATAATTTGGAAAGTTACTTCATACAGAAAAAGAAGATAAACCTGGGATTTACTTCGTATGTTTCCCTTCTCTCAAAGACTACTATCCTACCATATCTATTGTCCCATGTTTAAAAACCATTGCCTCACATATTTTGTCCAATTTCATAGTTGTTTGTGGAAAGAGAGTAATAACTGCCAGGTACTCCTTCATGGCTAGAAGCAGAATCCCTCTTAACTCATCTGCCAATTTATTTGTACATAGTTATATAATAAAAAGTAAAGAGAAGAGAATAAAATGTAAAATATTGAACCCTCATGCATTTAAACAAAAAACCAATTAATCATAGTATGAATCATAGCAGCATTACATCATTGTTATATCTTAATAAAGACAGACATCAATCACAGGAATGCTCTAGACTTTTTATCTCTGAGACTATTCCATCTAAGAATCAGTATCTCTGAAAATTCATGAATAGCCCTAGAACTAAAGAAAATTAACCAATGAGCCTCCTTGAGCAAAGCTCTCGAGTGGGCTAAAATATGATATAAATGTTAAAATGATAAAAAATGTTACAAATAAACATTTTTCTTCTATAAAATTAATGATCCTCTAGCAGGGTTGGTTGTATGATGTATAAAAGGAAGAGACAGCAGAGAGTGCATAAAGCACCAAATTATTAGATAATTCTGGGAGTTCTTATAAAAAACAGAGACAAAGAAAGAAAAAGAAAACAGAAATAGGAGGGAGAAGAAGAAAATCAGAGGAGAGAGGAGAGAAAGGAAGGGATTTTTAGGCCATCTCTTTAACTAGGAATTTGACCCTTCATTAAAATAATCTATTCTTATTCAGATTGTTCCTAAAATTCTGTTTACTTGTTATTTCCTATAACTAGCTTGGATTTTTGCCTAGCCCATTAATCTTAGCTCCATAAGTGAAATCTATTGATTCTATCAAGGCCACATTGGCTACATTTTGCAAATTTGTGCTTTCAAAACCTCCTTTCCCAGGAGAACTGGTAACATATCAAAAGTGCCCCAAGAGATTTGGATTGCTAGTTTATTTTATAGTGACATTTAGCCATTCTGACAAGTGCTTAATTATTATATGTTCCTCCATAAAGGTTGTCTCTGACAATATGTGTAAATCAAATAAATTAAACCACTATAAGCTATTAGTTTTCCATTCTGGTTGACATCTGTGACATATGTTAATAAATAATTTAGTATATTTATAGACAATGATGAAGACAGCATCATTACTGCTGGGATTATTTTCTCCCAAAAGATATGCTAGACAGCTGCTTACCTCTAATAAGGTTAAATCTAAGGCTGTGAGTTTACACTTTGTCCTACTATTATACTATATACCATAACTAATATGGTATATAGTTAAATTATGGACATGCAAAATATATTGCTATGCAGTGTGGTACAGTTCAGCAAGGACCATTAGTGCCATAAGGAGTCACATAATTAAGTCCCAAGCTCTCTTGTGTCTTATAAATATATTCTCCTATCTGGATCTCAGTTTCCTCATCTATAATGCCAAAGTTAATTTGAACTAGATAAATTCTAAAGGTCTTTCTAACCCTAATATTCTGAAATTTTGTGTTTTGTTAAATCTTTACTGGGATTCTAACTGATAGGTAGTTATTTTCTTATCTCATTAACACTAAGCCTTGCCTACACCCCCACCTTGTCCTCCATACCTTGAGTCTCTGACTCAACTCTATTAATTGTGAAAAGAGATTGTGGCTACTTGAAGTATATGTAATTTTTAGCATAGAAAATAAGGCAAAGTCAAGTTGATTCTTATACCTTCTAAAAGCAAACTAGCATCTTTGAGAAAACACCAAATGGCAGATGCTACCAGTGCTGCAGAAGGGCTGGGAGGCCTGGAGGGTCCTGGGGCCCTTAAATGGGAGGCCATAGTGGCTGCCCTGGTGGCTTTGGCATTGGCATCTCAGGCCAGGGTTGCGGCCATGGTCAGTCCAGGGCTGAGGCCACAGAACTCGTGGAGCGCCAAGGGCAAGGAATGAATCCCCATCACCAAGCTGGGCCACCTGGTCAAAGACATGAAGATCAAGTCCCTGGAGGAGACCTATCTCTTCTTCCTGCTCATCAAGGAATCTGAGATCATTGACTTTTTCCTGGAGGCATCTCTCAAGGATGAGGTTTTGAAGATTGTGCCTGTGCAAAAGCAGACCCGTGCTGGGCAGCAGACTAGGTTTAAGGCATTTGTTGCCATTGGAGATTACAAGGGACACCTTGGTCTGGGTGTTAAGTACCCCAAGAAGGTAGACACTGCCATCTGTGGGGCCGCCATCCCGGCCAAGCTTTCCATTATCTTCCTTCTGCAAGGCTACTGGGGGAATGAGATTTGCAAGCCCACACCGTCCCATGTAAGGTGACCAGGCACTGTGGCTCTGTACTGACATGCCTCATTCCTGCCCCCAGAGGCACTGGCATCATCTTAGTCCCTGTGCCCAAGAAGCTCCTGATGATGGCTGGTACTGATGACTGCTGCACCTTGGCCAGGGGCTACACTGCCACCCTGGGTAACTTAGCCAAGGCCACTTTTTTTTTTTTTTTTTTTTTTTTTACGGGGAAAGGGACAGAGAGAGAGGGAGACAGAGAGAATCTTAAGCAGGCTCCACATGGAGCCCGATGTGGGCCTGATCCCACCATCCTGAGATCATGAACTGAGTTGAAGTCAAGAGTCAGATGCTTAACCGACTGAGCCACCCACGTGCCCCACCAAGGCCACTTTTGATGCCATTTCCAAGACCTCCAGCTATCTCACCCCTGACCTCTGGAAAGAGACTGTGTCCACCAAGTCTTTCTATCAGGTCAGGAATTCACTGACCATCTTGTAAAGACCCACACCAGAGTCTCCGTGCAGAGGGTCCAACTGTGGCCACCACATAGTTTTACATAAGAAAAATAAAGTGAATGAAAGACTTAAAAAAGCAAAACAAAACAATAATAAAAGTGAACTAATTCTCAGTTTGCTACTTGAATACACTGATTTCCTAGGGTCCTCGAATATGATGAGGTAGATAGGTGGGTATGAAGAAAAAAGTGAGGAAGATGTGTAGAGGCAGAAAAACTTTATTTCACTCATCTAATGGACATATAGTGAAGGACCTGCAATGCGCTAAGCACTGTGTTTAGGTGCTGTGCTAATAACTGAGGATACAGAGAAGAGTAAGACAGTCCCTGCTCTCAGAAAGCTCAGAGCCTAGTAGTGTAGACAGAGTTAAGACAATTATTATATTATAATGTGATGTGAGCAGCATTTAACTTTTACGAGCACTTACAATATGCCAGACTCTGCTAAGAGCTTTACAAGTATTACATCAGTTATCAAAAGAGATCCATAAAGTAGACATACTGTTATCATATCCATATTTTACAGATGAAGAAATAAGTATAAGGAGGTTAGTCAAAACTACTCTATACTTATGGGCCTTCATGGTCCTCTGCATTGCTTCCCTGCATCTTTCTCAACTTTTCTCCAGCTAATAATTCTCTGGTTCTATTTCTATTTCTTTTTTTAAAGATTTTATTTATTTATTTGACAGAGAGAGACACAGCGAGAGAGAGAACACAAGCAGGGGAAGCAGGAGAGGGAGAAGCAGGCTCCCTGCTAGGGGCTTGATCCCAGGACCCTGGGATCACGACCTGAGCCAAAGGCAGACGCTTAACGACTGAGTCACCCAGGCGCCCCTCTATTTCTATTTCTATTTCACATTCCGGAAAGAGAGAATCTGATTGGATAATTTTAGTAGTTTCCTGTGTTTTGGAAACAGTCTCACTCTCAGACATCTCACCCCACTTATACTTGAATTTTGTCAAACTATAGATTAGTGACTCCTGATCCAGACGCCTTCCCCTTGGTGGGATCATGTATGACAAGGAAGCAGGTAATGTGGTATACAAAACGGCTGCTCTCTTGAGCAAGATGAAATTTCCATGGAAGACTGTTGTGTGGAATAGCCTGCATGATTGGCTTACTCAGTTTCAAAAGATATGGATGAGTTTTCAAATAATAGAACATATCAATTGTGGAGTATGCCTTAAGATTGATCATAAGTAAATGCTACGTAGTACCATTAGCAATAGAAACTTAAAAAGCTAAAGTAATTAACCTTTCTGGGGGATCTAAATGAAAATACTCCCCCAAAGGAATTGTATTTAATAATGATTTTACCAGAAATATTTCACGTATAAATTGAATGAATGTTTTGTATTGTGATATACAAGAGTTTCTTTTAGAAATGCTCATATGCTTATATTCTTACATTTTTGTTCTATTATATTTCTAGTAGCTCTGGTTAAAAGACAATATTGTGGCATGTGAGTTACAACCTCATGTTTAATTTGATCATTTGGGAAATAAAGGCCCCAGATACAAGTAAGTACATATCTTTGGAACTACTGAACATAATTTACATGAGAACCTAGACCTTACCACTTGAGCAATGCTTCAGTCCTCTGAGGTCTACCTTCAGAGTGAAGATTCTCAGGGATAACACAGTTTCTTCCTCCTTGTCAATTAATTGCTTTTCTACGTTACCTTGGATCACCTTCCCTAATACTCCACAAGAGTATGGATCTACTTTTCTGGCATATAAGATTTATTTTATTTATTATTGTGACATGCAGATGCTTGAATTTGGGAGGACACAGAGATTTGGAACATTTTATTAATTCTGAGAACTCTGAGAAAATATAATTACCAGGATGTTACTAATCATGGAATGTCAAAATAGGAAGCGTAATGCCATTCCCTAACTCTCTAGGAAATGGAAGTAGGGGGAGATTTGAGAGGACGGAGTTTATATGTACCTAATGGCAGAATGGTATGTTTCAACTTGCCTTGCCACTGTAAGTAGGCTGGTTGATAACTGAATACAGTTACCATAAAACTCAATCCACACTCTCACTTCTGCCCAGTGAATAAATCAAAGTGGCAGGGTCTAGAAAAGTACCTCTCTTTTAAATAATGGATATTATGAGGACCAAGGATCAGAAGCACTGGGTACACTACATACCTCAGGAGTAGAACTATTATAAGAATATATGAACAGAAGAGAAACACAGTGACCCTGATGATTTGGTATCTCTATTCAGAACATTATAATAGCATCCCCGTCACTATTTCATGTATTTTCCCAATAAGTTGAAATCTTTATTTCCTAACAAGACAAATCTCCACTATGAATTATCTCTCAAATACCTCATATCCCTCCCCATCTCTACTCCCCACCCAGAAGAAAATATATCTGTCCTGGTCTCTCCATACACATTAGTAGAATAATACATTTCTTTGAATGCTTTCACAATCTCTTTAATCAAAATTAGCTGTTAATATAACTGTCTATGGAAAATCTATTATGATTATAAAGAGTATAAAAAATATTTATTTTCTTTACCTATCACATTCTTGCTTGTTAAAACACCTATTACAACGAAAGACCACACTATACAAAGTAATTATTTATTATTAGAAGAGTAATTACTTAGGATTATTGTGTATCAACAATTTTACACTTTCAACATCCTTATCAGAAGGACTAAACTTTGAATTTAGGAGGCCCTGTGTTTGGACACACAATTATGTCAGTTGGCTTTCTCATAAATCATTTACTGGTCCACAAAAAGATTACTGACAATGATTGTCCATTATGCACCTGAATTAAAATAAACACTTACATGGAAATATTGTTAGTAATTTGTCCTTGTTCACAGGAACTATAGAAAAGCCACTAGGATTTCAGACTGGTTTAAGGGATTTGAAATTCAATGTTTAGCAGCTAAGTAGATAAGGAAGGTGTCTTTGTGACTGAATACTGGGTGCTTACAAACTGGAAGGTACACCCCATCACAAGGATTCAGCCACTCTGCAGATACTCCTGAGTACAGTACCACAATGAGGCAGAAATTCTGTCCCAATGTTATCAGATCTGATTTTTCAAGAGAAGCCCAAAACTTAGATTTCAGGGGGAAAATTCTATTTTGTAAACCTAAGTTCAGTTTTTTTTTTTTTTTCTAAGTTCAGTTTTTAAAACTGAATGAGCCAAAGACAATATGTTTTTTAGGTCGAATCAGGCCACCTATTTGAGATGTTCAGTTTAATGACATCAGACTTGATATCCAAAGTTTACATCTCATAATTATAATAAATTTGAAAGTTGCTCAGGATATTAGCACAGCAATTTGGGAAAGAATGGAAATGGGAAAGAATGTCAAAGTTTGTCTCTATAAATCTTCCTTATTGATGCCTTTCAATGCACTGTCCACCCTCCATCATAAATCTTTAGATCTGCTACCAAGTTTAATTGGTTTTAGTGCCATTCTATTTTGAGGCATACTATACTTTGCGTAGTTGTATTCTGATTGATTGGTTTGATTTTTATCTTATTCTTATGGGACACCTTCCGTGTTCTTGGAGGATGAAATGGGGAAGATCTTGTCATCAACTACAAGTGCAAGTGCTTTCTGGCAATAAAAGCATGGCAAGAGTCATGTAGCTAATATGTGAAAAACAGTTTTCCAACTGAGAGGGGTTCCATCCTCAAACTCGAAGGATCATTCCTTAATTGGGCTAATTAGTGAGGATATTGTTGCTAATTTGTTCTTCTGAAAAGTATTGAATAAAATCAACACAAGTTTGCAGTCCAGCCACACCATACCTACATGTGCAACAGACAAGGACTCCATGTGATCTTGATAGCAAATGCTCTTTGATTTTCTGTCTATAAAAACCCACAGAAAAAGACTAGAACTCTCAGCTCAGGTTTTGGGATTTTTCCTAATCACATTATCTCTAATCACCATACTGTATATTGGGGGCAATAAATGGGGTTTTTTTTGAAGGTCCCTCATGATAGAGACTTTCTAGGCGGCAGTGGGGGTTATATTTTCATCCCTCTGCATCATAGTGTTTTGCTCCCTTTCCATCTCCTAGCCCCATTTTCCTGGGAAAGTTAGATTTATTCTCTCTTCTATTGAATTATGATCATATTGGTTCAAATCTTGGTGATTGATTCATTCATGGGTGCTAGACCCTCTAGCAGATCTCTATCCCATGACTCCAAAATTTTCTTGCCTGGGTACTGATTTGCTGATTTCCAGTTAAAAAAGACTGCATAGCTCTCAGTCTAAAGCAGCGACCCATGACTTTGTCTCATATACTTTTGTTCCTCAACGTCATTATGTTTATATGTTTCTGTTATCTTCCCTGGGTGGTTTGGTTCATATCTGCTTAGGGAAAACAAGATTCATAAGCTGGATAATTAATATTCCAATTGTGCACTAACTTCTTTATATGTCTCTGAGGGGTCAATATCTCCTCCCAAATCCTTGTGTACTGGATCCTTTATGCTCATATATGTGCATATGTTAGGATGGTAAGAAAAACTCTACCTATTACTGCATTTCCCCCCATAGGGACTTGCAACATACTGCATATTTCTTATTAAGCTGATTTTCTATTCATTCAAAAATATTTATTTCATGTCCTTACTGCATGCAGTAGAAAAAGAAAAATAAGATTCATTCTTACCTTTAAGTAGTTTATAATCTACACTTGATCTTAGCCAAAAGGCCGAGAAGTGATAAGTAGTTTATAATCTAATGGGTGAGGTATTCATGTTTATGAGAAACTATAATAAAGTTAGACCAAAAGTGCCTTGAAAGAAGTATGATGAAATGCTACTGGGCACACAGTGATTAATTCTGATTTGGGGGACTGAGGAGAAATCTAACAGTTTATTGTGGAAGGAATTTTAACATTAACCTGACAAAATTATCTCTGAAGGAAGTTTTCTTCCTATATAAACCCTAGAAGTCATGCTTTCCAAAAGTAAATAGGCAGACATCATTAGACATAGACAATGCCTTCCCTCAATGTTACCATTAATAGTAATGGACAATTCAAAATCCAATTCTTTCACATTGACTCATTACTATTAATGAGACAAAATGAAATGAAATGCCAGATATTCCTCATGGAAATCAGAAAAGGTGAAAATGAGAAATATGATCTGAGATTTTAATTTGTAAGTCTGAACATAATAAAACAGTACATCCTCTATAATTTATTAGAAAACTTAAGATTTTCTATTGTTTCTTTTTCTTGCAAAATTTAGGCTTCACCTTCCCTCACTTTCCCTTAAATTCTTCCTCTCAAGGGATTCTGATTAGCCTTAAGGCTACAGGGCACGATGAGATAAAGGCATAATTTTATCTTCCTTTATCTTACATTTATTAATTGTTCTCTTAAGTGGCTATATTTTTAAATCGACAAAGAACAATTCTAGAAGACAGCTAACATTTTTAGTATATTTATGATAGAAAACAGTGTGCTTGTAATCCATTTGGACTCTACTGAAATTATTTTCTTCCCATGTCCAGGTCTAGGTAAACAATCTTTTCTTTTTTTTTCTCCATTATTGCATTCATGTTTTAATTACTAATCTGAATACAATCTAGGGTTTGTTGCTACCAAAATGAGCAGGAGGAAGAATATAGCTTAACCTTGAACAACATCCAACTGGGGCCATCAAATATTTTTAGTCTGAAGCCTGACTATGTTCTCTCGGTTGCTTACATTGGAGGAAATCCCTATATTGTCTAAGGTAAGGATACCAGGTCATTTAGAAGTATCCCTTTCCTACCCAGTACATCTGGAAAAATACATACAGAACAGCTGATGTTCTCTTTAAATCCTTGCAAACATTCTTAATAAGAATTAATGGAAATTATGTTAATTAAAAAAATACATCTATAGGGACACCTGGGTGACTCAGTTGGTTAAGTATCTGACTCTGGATCTCAGTTCAGGTCTTGATATCAGGGTTGTGAGTTCAAGCCCCGAGCTGGGCTCCATGCTGGGCATGGAGCCTACTTAAAAAATAAATAAATAAAAATAAAAATACATCTATAGCTAAGATTCATGTTACCTTCACTGGTTATTAGTTGTGCTGTATGTTTTCTTTTCTGTTTCTTTTTTAAAAAATTGTTGCTTCTGGGTTGGTTACCTGTTCTTTTCCTCTTCCTCATCAGACCTCTAACGGACCTCTAAAATCTTAAACTCAAAAGAGCCTATGGCCAGTCCCATTTAGCAGCATCAGTACTGTGCATGCTCCATCATTTTTATTGTCCCCAGATTTGAGACTGCTGCCACCTACAGGGAAACCTTCTACTACTTTCGTGGTTAGAGGTATGAAAGTGTAAAATGGCTCCCTCCATCCTCCTCGTTAATTTTTTTCTTTCAATAATTTCTGCTCTTATCTTTGTAATTTTCATTCTTACACCTTAATGTGCTGTTCTTTTTATGTCTTCTATTGATACTTAGAAAATTTGTTTTCAGGCTATCCATTCTCCATTAAGCATAAATTTAACTACATCCCACATAATTTCTTTGCAATATTCTCATTATGTAGTCACAAATATTTTTCAATTTCCATTGTGGTCTCGTTTGATATATGTGTTAAATATATATTTCTTAATTTAATGTAAATATTTGCCCTTAGCTTCAGTTTATATGCTTTTAAATTATTTTTAAGGTTACTCTATAGATTACAACACATATCTCTGATTCATTGAAGTTTTATATTAACATGTCTCCTTTACCTGAACAAGACCCTCAGAACGTTTTAACACTATTTATCTCTCTCCTGACTTCATGCTATTGCTATATTTTGCCATATATTGTCATACATTTTAGTTATAAACATATATATTATACAAAATTTGTATAACTTTTAAATATTAAATATTTATTTATCTTACCCACATATTTACATTTATTGTTGCTTTATGTTCTTTCTTGCATCTCCAAACTTGCATCTGTGGATCACTGTTCTTCTGACTTTAGAATGTCCGTTATCTTCTTTTTAGTGCAAATCTGGTTGACAGATAATCTATTTCTCTTTGTCTAAAAATATTTTATTTTGCTTTTGTTTTAAGAGGACATGCTACTGGGGTGCCTGGGTGGCTCAGTTGGTTAAGTGTCTGCCTTCGGCTGAGGTCATGATCCCAGGGACCTGGGACTGAGCCCCGCGTCGTCGGGCTCACCACTCAGTGGGGAGCCTGCTTCTCCCTCTCCGCTGCCTGCCACTCTCCCTCTCTCTGTCAAAAGAATAAATAAAATCTTTAAAAAAATAAAAGAACATGCTGCTAAGTTTTCCTCCTAATTCTGAAAATGTTCATCCAATGAGTTCTGGGTTCTCTTGTCACTCTGGCTGCTTTTAAGATTTTCTCTTTTACTTCAGAGTCCCTCCCCCGACCTCAGAATTGTGGCTTTATGTAGCTAATCAGTTTTACAAAGTGGTAATTAACATCTTTAAATCTTGATTCTTTTACTTTCTCTCTCTGTTTTGGAGCTTCCAATTCCACAGTCTATTTCTTTTTCTTTTTTTTTTTTTTAAACTTTTTAGATTTTTATTACTATTCCAAGCAACATGATATTACTTACAGAATGAATTGTTTGCTTTTTTTAAATTATCTAATGTATTTATTTATTTATTTATAAATTTTTTTATTCTTATATTATCCCCATACATTGCATCATTAGTTTTAGATGTAATGTTCCATGATTCATTGTTTGTGCATAACACCCAGTGCTCCATGCCGAATGTGCCCTCCTCTATACCCACCACCAGGCTAACCCATCCTCCCACCCCCCCTCCCCTCTAGAACCCTCAGTTTGTTTTTCAGAGTCCATCGTCTCTCATGGTTCGTCTACCCCTCCAATTTCCCCCACTTCATTCTTCCCCTCCTGCTACCTTCTTCTTCTTCTTCTTTTTTTTTTTCTTAACATAGATTGCATTATTTGTTTCAGAGGTACAGATCTGAGATTCAACAGTCTTGCACAATTCACAGCACTTACCAGAGCACATACCCTCCCCAGTGTCTATCACCCAGTAACCCCATCCCTCCCACCCCACCCCCCACTCCAGCAACCCTCAGTTTGTTTCCTGATTTAAGAATTCCTCATATCAGTGAGGTCATATGATACATGTCTTTCTCTGTTTGACTTATTTCGCTCAACATAATACCTTCCAGTGCTATCCATGTCGTTGCAAATGGCAAGATCTCATTCCTTTTGATGGTTGCATAATATTCCATTGTATATATATACCACTTCTTCTTTATCCATTCATCTGTCGATGGACATCTTGGCTCTTTCCACAGTTTGGCTATTGTGGACATTGCTGCTATAAACATCGGGGTGCACGTACCCTTTTGGATCCCTACTTTGTATCTTTGGGGTAAATACCCAGTAGTGCAATTGCTCTATTTTCAACTTTTTGAGGAACCTCCATACTGTTTTCCAGAGCAGCTGCACCAGCTTGCATTCCCACCAACAGTGTAGGAGGGTTCCCCTTTCTCCACATCCCCTCCAACATCTGTCATTTCCTGACTTGTTAATTTTAGCCATTCTGACTGGTGTGAGGTGGTATCTCATTGAGGTTTTGATTTGGATTTCCCTGATGCCGAGCGATGTTGAGCACTTTTTCATGTGTCTGTTGGCCATTTGGATGTCTTCTTTGGGAAAATGTCTGTTCATGTCTTCTGCCCATTTCTTGATTGGATTCTTTGTTCTTTGGGTGTTGAGTTTGATGAGTTCTTTATAGATTTTGGATACTAGCCCTTTATCTGATATGTCATTTGCAAATATCTTCTCCCATTCTGTCGGTTGTCTTTTGGTTTTGTTGACTGTTTCCTTTGCTTTGCAAAAGCTTTTTATCTTGATGAAGTCCCAATAGTTCATTTTTGCCCTTGCTTCCCTTGCCTTTGGCGATGTTTCTAGGAAGAAGTTGCTACAGCTGAGGTTGAAGAGGTTGTTGCCTGTGTTCTCCTTTAGGATTTTGATGGACTCCTGTCTCACATTGAGGTCTTTCAACCATTTGGAGTCTATTTTTGTGTGTGGTGTAAGGAAATGGTCCAGTTTCATTCTTCTGCATGTGGCTATCCAATTTTCCCAACACCATTTATTGAAGAGACTGTCTTTTTTCCATTGGACTTTCTTTCCTGCTTTGTCGAAGATGAGTTGACCATAGAGTTGAGGGTCCATTTCTGGGCTCTCTATTCTGTTCCATTGATGTATGTGTCTGTTTTTGTGCCAGTACTATACTGTCTTGATGATGACAGCTTTGTAGTAGAGCTAGAAGTCTGGAATTGTGATGCCGCCAGCTTTGCTTTTCTTTTTCAACATTCCTCTGGCTATTCGGGGTCTTTTCTGGTTTCATACAAATTTTAGGATGATTTGTTCCATTTCTTTGAAAAAAGTGGATGGTATTTTGATGGGGTTTGCATTGAATGTGTAGATTGCTCTAGGTAGCATTGACATCTTCACAATATTTGTTCTTCCAATCCATGAGCATGGAACGTTTTTCCATTTCTTTGTGTCTTCCTCCATTTCTTTCATGAGTATTTTCTAGTTTTCTGAGAACAGATCCTTTGCCTCTTTGGTTAGATTTATGCCTAGGTATCTTATGGTTTTGGGTGCAATTGTAAATGGGATTGACTCCTTAATTTCTCTTTCTTCTGTCTTGTTGTTGGTGTATAGGAATGCCACTGACTTCTGTGCATTGATTTTATATCCTGCCACTTTATCGAATTCCTGTATGAGTTCTAGCAGTTTTGGGGTGGAGTCTTTTGGGTTTTCCACATAAAGTATCATGTCATCTGCAAAGAGTGAGAATTTGACTTCTTCTTTGCCAATTTGGATGCCTTTTATTTCTTTTTGTTGTCTGATTGCTGTGGCTAGGACTTCTAATACTATGTTGAATAGCAGTGGTGATAGTGGACATCCCTGCCGCGTTCCTGACCTTAGGGGGAAAGCTCTCAGTTTTTCCCCATTGAGAATGATATTTGCTGTAGGTTTTTCATAGATGGCTTTTATGATATTGAGGTATGTCCCCTCTATGCCTATACTCTGAAGAGTTTTGATCAAGAAAGGATGCTGTACTTTGTCAAAAGCTTTTTCTGCATCTATTGAGAGGATCATATGATTCTTGTTCTTTCTTTTGTTAATGTATTGTATCATGTTGATTGATTTGTGGATGTTGAACCAACCTTGAAGCCCAGGGATAAATCCCACTTGGTCGTGGTGAATAATCCTTTTAATGTACTGTTGGATCCTATTGGCTAGTATTTTGGTGAGAATTTTTGCATCCATGTTCATCAGGGATATTGGTCTGTAATTCTCCTTTTGGATGGGGTCTTTGTCTGGTTTTGGGATCAAGGTAATGCTGGCCTCATAAAATGAGTTTGGAAGTTTTCCTTCCATTTCTATTTTTTGGAACAGTTTCAGAAGAATAGGTATTAAGTCTTGAAATGTTTGGTAGAATTCCCCTGGGAAGCCATCTGGCCCTGGGCTTTTGTTTTTTGGGAGATTTTTGATGACTGCTTCAATTTCCTTTGTGGTTATGGGTCTGCTCAGGTTTTCTATTTCTTCCTGGTTCAGTTTTGGTAGTTGATACATCTCTAGGAATGCATCCATTTCTTCCAGGTTATCTAATTTGCTGGCATAGAGTTGCTCATAATATGTTCTTAGAATTGTTTGTATTTCTTTGGTGTTGGTTGTGATCTCTCCTCTTTCATTCATGATTTTGTTGATTTGGGTCATTTCTCCTTTCTTTTTGATAAGTCTGGCCAGGGGTTTATCAATCTTGTTAATTCTTTCAAAGAGCCAGCTCCTAGTTTCCTTGATCTGTTCTACTGTTCTTTTAGTTTCTATTTCATTGATTTCTGCTCTGATCTTTATTATTTCTCTTCTCCTGCTGGGTTTAGGTTTTATTTGCTGTGCTTTCTCCAGCTCCTTTAGGTGTAGGGTTAGGTTGTGTACTTGAGACCTTTCTTGTTTCTTGAGAAAGGCTTGTATTGCTATATACTTTCCTCTTAGGACTGCCTTTGCTGCATCCCAAAGATTTTGAATAGTTGTGTTTTCATTTTCATTGGTTTCCATGAATTTATTTAATTCTTCTTTAATTTCCTGGTTGACCCATCCATTCTTCAGTAGGATGCTCTTTAGCCTCCATGTATTTGAGTTCTTTCTGACTTTCCTCTTGTGATTGAGTTCTAATTTCAAAGCACTGTGGTCTGAAAATAGGCAGGGAATGATCCCAATCTTTTGGTACCGGTTGAGACCTGATTTATGACCTAGGGTGTGATCTATTCTGGAGAATGTTCCATGGGCACTAGAGAAGAATGTGTATTCTGTTGCTTTGGGATGAAATGTTCTGAATATGTCTGTGAAGTCCATTTGGTCCAGTGTGTCATTTAAAGTCTTTATTTCCTTGTTGATCTTTTGCTTAGATGATCTGTCCATTTCAGTGAGGGGGGGTGTTAAAGTCCCCCACTATTATTGTATTGCTGTCGATGTGTTTCTTTGCTTTTGTTATTAATTGCCTTATATAATTGGCTGCTCCCATGTTAGGGGCATAGATATTTACAATTGTTAGATCTTCTTGTTGGATAGACCCTTTAAGTAGGATATAGTGTCCTTCCTCATCTCTTATTACAGTCTTTGGTTTAAAATCTAATTTGTCTGATATAAGGATTACCACCCCAGCTTTCTTTTGGTGTCCATTAGCATGGTAAATGGTTTTCCACCCCCTCACTTTCTATCTGGCGGTGTCTTTGGGTCTAAAATGAGTCTCTTGCAGACAGCATATCGATGGGTCTTGTTTTTTAATCCAGTCTGATAGCCTGTGTCTTTTGATTGGGACATTTAGCCCATTTACATTCAGGGTAACTATTGAAAGATAGGAATTTAGTGCCATCTTATTACCTGTAAGGTGACTGTTACTGTATATTGTCTGTGTTCCTTTCTGGTCTATGTTGCTTTTAGGCTCTCTCTTTGCTTAGAGGACCCCTTTCAATATTTCTTGTAGGGCAGGTTTCGTGTTTGCAAATTCCTTTAGTTTTTGTTTGTCCTGGAAGCTTTTTATCTCTCCTTCAATTTTCAATGATAGCCTAGCTGGATAGAGTATTCTTGGCTGCATATTTTTCTCATTTAGTGCTCTGAATATATCCTGCCAGTCCTTTCTGGCCTGCCAGGTCTCTGTGGATAGGTCTGTTGCCAATCTAATGTTTCTACCCTTGTAGGTTACAGATCTCTTCTCCCGAGCTGCTTTCAGGATTTTCTCTTTGTCTCTGAGGCTCGTAAGTTTTACTATGAGATGTCAGGGTGTTGACCTATTTTTATTGATTTTGAGAGGGGTTCTCTGTGCTTCCTGGATTTTGATGCCTGTTTCCTTCCCCAAATTAGGGAAGTTCTCTGCTCTAATTTGCTCCATTATACCTTCTGCCCCTCTCTCTCTTTCTTCTTCTTCTGGGATCCCAATTATTCTAATGTTGTTTCGTCTTATGGTATCGCTTATCTCTCGAATTCTGCCCTCGTGATCCAGTAGTTGTTTATCTCTCTTTTTCTCAGCTTCTTTATTTTCCATCATTTCATCTTCTATATTACTGATTCTCTCTTCTGCCTCATTTATCCTAGCAGTTAGTGCCCCCATATTTGATTGCACCTCATTAATAGCCTTTTTGATTTCAACTTGGTTAGATTTTAGTTCTTTTACTTCTCCAGAAAGGGTTTCTCTAATAACTTCCATGTTTTTCTCAAGCCCAGCTAGTATCTTTAAAGTGATGATTCTGAATTCTAGATCTGAGATCGTACTAATGTCCGTATTGAGTAGGTCCCTGGCAGTCGGTACTACCTCTTGTTCTTTTGGTTGAGGTGATTTTTTCCATCTTGTCATTTTGTGCAGAGGAGAATAGATTAATGAGAGAACAAAATGCTGGCAGAGTAACAACGTCCCCGGAAAATATACTCTAAACAAATCAGAAAAGACCTGAAGCAGTGGGAAAAGAAAGGGAAAGAGAGAAAAAAGAAAAAGAAAAAAGAAAAAGATAAAGATAAAAACAAACAAAAACAGAACAAAACAAAACAACAACAACAAAAAAACAGAATGTGATCAAATATGATCAGGCTGGTATATAGATCAATGCCACACACTAGATTTTGGGTGTATTTTGGTCTGTTAGAAGAAAGTGCCTCCTAAAATTTTAAAGAAAGAAAAACTTATATATGTACAAAAATAAGGGTTGATATGATGAAGGGATGGAATATGACTGTAAAGATGAAAATTTTTAAAAATGTTATAAAAGGAATTGATAAGAAATTGTTTGAAAAAAGAAAAAAGAAAAAAAAAGGGAGAGAATGTGATCAGGCAGGGGAGTAGAAAAAAAACCATATACTAGAGATTTAGGGTACATTTTGATCTGTTAGAAGAAACTATCTCAAAATTTTAAAGAGAGAACAACTTATATATATATGCCAAAAATATGGGTAACTACTATGAAGGGATAGAATATGACTCTAAAAATGAAAAATAAAAATGTTTTTTTAAGAAAGGGATTGATAAGATGTTGGTTGAAAAAGGGAAAAAGAAAAATTCAAAAAAAAAAAAAGAAAAAAGACAGTTAAAAAAAAATTAACTTTGAAAGACTAAAGAATCATGGTAAAAAAGCCATGAATTCTATGTGTAGTATTCCACTAGCGCTGGAGTTCTGCCGTTCTCATTGATCAGTAAACTTGGTCTTGGCTGGCTGTTCTCACTGATCTTCTGGGGACGGGCCTGTTGCCATAGTTTCCAAATGTCTCTGCTGGAGGCGGAATTGCCCCATCCTTGCCCCCTCCCGGCTAAGTAATCTGCTCGGGTTTGTTCTCCTGAGCTTTTGTTCCCTGCGAGCTTTCCGTACAGCTTTGGAGGTGGAGAGTGAAAATGGCGGCCTCCCAATCTCCACCCTGTAGGAGATGAGAACTTGGGGCCCTGCTCCTCAGTGCGCCCCAGAGAAAAGCCGTCAGTCACTCCTGTCTCCCCGGTCTCCGGCCGCACTCTGTGCTCACCCGGCCTGTGACCGCGTGTTTCTATCTCTGGCACCTGATCCCGGATGGAGTCTCCAAACCCAGCAGATCCCTGCGGTGCACTCCTGCGCGGCTCCTCCCGGGGGAGGAAGGTGAGTCTCCCCGGATCTGCCACTTGTTGGGTCCCTGCTGGAGGAGCAGTGGCCTGACTGGGCCGCGGATCACGGTTTATGGCAACCCCAAGCTGAGAGCCCGCGCCTGGGCTCTGCCTCTGCAGCCGGCTTCCCTGCTCCGTTACCTGGGAGCTCTGCCACACTCAGGCACCCCTGGTCTTTCTGTGACCCCGAGGGTCCTGAGACCACACTGTCCCGCGAGGGTTCCACCCCCCGCTTAGCCACTGGAGTGACATCCCTCAGTGGAGCCAACTTCTAAAAGTTCCGATTTTGTGCTCCGTGGCTCTACTACTTGCCAGAAGCAGCCAACAGAGGCCCCCTCCCCCGCCGTCTTTATCCTCCCGAATATCACCTCGGATTCACTTCTCCGCACGTCCTACCTTCCAGAAAGTGGTCGCTTTTCTGTTCAGAGAGTTGTTGCTATTCTTTTCTTTGATCTCCTGTTGAGTTTGTAGGTGTTCAGAATGGTTTGATCCCTGTCCAGCTGAATTCCTGAGAGGAGACGAAATCCAGGTCTCCTACTCCTCCGCCATCTTGCTCCGCCCTCCACAGTCTATTTCTAAGTTGAAGCCCTTTGATACCTAAATACTGAACTCCAATTTTTGTCAACTTAAACTGTCAAAATTCTATGTGGTATCACACAAGTCTCCATGGGAATTCATGCAGCAGTACTAGCCTACACCTCAACTGGTAGGTAGAGCTAGGAAAAAGCAAGTCCCAGTTTCTGAGCTCACATATCTTCGTTTCCTTTTTCTCTTGGATCTTGGGCCCTGAATTCTTTGCAGGTGTATTAGCTCTCCCACACTTCCAAATGGGTGTTCTTTTCATATTTTTTTCCAGTTTTCCCAGTTATCATCAAAGGGAGGTTTAGAATGAGTTGTCTATTTGCCATGAAAGGAAATAGAACTCTCTCTTTTCAATCGATATATGACATATACTAATCTTAAATGTTAATAACTATGATTTTTTTACATATATTTATATCTGTCTAGCCACTATCCAGAGACTATATAGAATATTTCTAGCACTCCAGTAGATACCTTTGTGTCTGTACCTCAGACTATATCTCCCATCGGATGACTATATTCTGACTTTTATAACCATTGATTAATTTTGTCTGTTTTGAACTTAATATAAATAGAAATGGAATGTTACTGAAGATACACTTATGTATCTGACTTTTCCATGAACATAATATCTATGATATTTACTTATGTTTTTGTATGTGGTAGTCTGATTTTTATATCTGTGTAGTATTTCATTGTGTGAATATACCTCAATATATCTAGTCTCCTCCTGATGGGCATCCAGTCTTAGCTATTTTGAATAAAGTTGCTATGAACATTATGTATGTTACTGTTTTGGGTTTTTTGGGGGGAATGTTTTTTGGTGGCCAGATGTACTCTTTTCTCTTGTGAATGTACCAATAGTGAAACTGCTGAGTTGCATGGAAGGCAAATATTCAGCTTTAGCAGAAACTAACAGTTTTTAAATAATTTTATCATTTTACATTTCCACGAGCAATGCATGAGATTTCTTCTCATATAGGCTACAGCTATTGTTTTGTAAAATAATTCATCATTTTCTACTCTTCTTCATTTACTTTGGTTATATAGCTTGCTCACTGTCTAACAAAACTGAGAGTGTGGAACTTATACAGCATTTTTGCTGCTCTGTTCAGTTTCTTCCCCTAACAGTAACTTCTGGTCTTTCAGTTCACATTTCCAAGGATTTGCTTGGTTCAGCCTAACTCTTCTACCTTGCCACTGGGCCAAGTGGGTTTTCTCTTCTTTTCTCTTCTCTTCTTTTCTCATCTTGTCTCTTTTCTCTTCTCTTCTCTTTTCTTCTTTCCTTTCCTTTCCTTTCCTTTCTAGGGTTTCACCTCTGACAAATGAGCTCAAGCTAAGGGGGAAAGTTTTGTTTATATATGTGATTCCTACTTCAAGGAGTTGGAGAGGGTACTTTATACCATGTTTATTTTGCCTTCTACCCACAACTTACGTCCATTCTTCAAGACAGGAAAGAATCCAAAATCTCAGGATCATAGTCTATAGTCAGTTTACCTCCATTTTCTCTTCACAATTCCATATATCTCTAACTATTACTGATACCAACTTGACTATAATTGCTATAAATAACAATAATAGAGAACATTGTGGATATTCTCGATGAATTTTAAATTTTGTAATGACACAGAATGAAGTATTTGTGTGTATTTTGGGTGTTTTTATCAGGTATTTAATGAAGCTGTGTCACTGTCTGGATACTCCTGTGACTAGTTTTCTACCATTTTCTACAAATCCTTAACAAACGTTGATTGATAACTTTTTGGTGAAGAACACATTTCCGGGATTTACAAGGGAGAAGAAAAACCCCACCTCCATGAATCATTGATTTTTACTTTGGCGCATTCATTCCAAATACATCTACCAAGTACAATGTCAGTTTATATATTTCAATATTTAATAGTCTTCTGAAGTCTCTGGTGTGTACACACATTCTATTAAAACCCTGTCGACTATTTACTTTCTCCAGGCATTCATATGGGCTTTTTCTTGCCAAATGTTAATGTGACATCTGCTGTACCTAATTCCAGTAAATATCAGGAATTTTTATGCATACAGTTTATCATACATACACCATCAATTTGTTCTGAGACATGTCACTTGTGCAAATAGCCTAGGGGTTTTATTTATTAAGATTTACATCAAGTGAAAACTAAACACTTTAATTCAAAGGTCTTGGATTTTCCCTCCAGATGTTTATAGTCTTTCATGCTATTTACTGACCTTGCCAAATTAAGGTTGTGAATTAATTAGCTGTATTCATAAATTCAGAGTAAAGAGAGAATTATTATAAAAGGCTGATAATATATGATATTAGATTTTCATAAAATAAGGAGACAATATAAATTCAATCTGGAAGAAGCAAAACATCATAAAAAAGCAAGATCCTTTTTAAAAATGGTAATGGATACATAAAACCAACCAGGTTCTCATGCTTAGTTTAATGAATTTATGTACTTCAATCACGTAAACAAAAAAAATCCTGTTACATAAATATTGGAATTTGATGACAGATCTTTTAAAAATGCTTTCTTTGTTTTCTACCTCAAGGGAAAGTGTTTTCTCTTATTTTCATTCAACTATCTATTCAACTGCTTGTTCATCAAGCAAATATTTTTTGATCACTTCCCTAAACCTCTAACCTCCTCAAATCAACCTTTCTCTCATAGTATTATGTGCCTTTTAATCATAGAAAGTATACCAGTTATAATATTGCGTCTATTTGTGGGATGATTTGGTAATTTTGGGGTTTCTCATGAGATTTTGAGCTCTAGGTAGGTAGGGTCTTTGTTCCATTTTGCTTACCACTACTTCTCCAGAGCTTAAAAGGGTGTTTCACAGAGAAATTGATCAATAAATAAAGTAAGAGATGTTGTATATGAATTAGAATTTCAAGAAAATCAAGAGATTGTATTTGCCCCAACAAACAACTGGAATTAGGAATACAAAAGGATTATGGTACAGATTAGGAGAAAACTGTTTTATGAGAAACAGGAGAAAGCCACTTAAGAAGGGGTAGAAGCAGGTGGTATTATACAGTAGATTTTAATATTAGCCAAGGTAAAGATTTTTATTTTGTAGGATAAATAAAGCCCAGGAAAATGAAAATATATTGCAGGCCTGAGGTTAATACCATGGTGAACCTCACAGGCAACTCTTAACTGATTGATTCAGAGACCTAAATTAGACACAAAGATGTATCCTGTGTTCTCTCCATTAATTTTTGCCATAGGTCCAAGGAGCTTATTCTGGTGGTATTCAGTAACTGCTTGTTGCCTGAAATAAAATAGCTCCTTCACATTTTAAATTTCTTAACTGAAAGTCTTGAATTGTTATAGAAGGAGACCATAGAAGCATGACTTTTGGTTAGCTCATTTCAACCCTCTCTGTACCTGGTTTCCATAAAATAATTCTTACAGAGACTACTCTCCTATTAATACTTTCTCTTTCTCTCTGTCTTTCTTTATATACACATACCTATATACATATAATACACAGCACACACACATATATATGTATTTACATACATGTGTATATACAGAGAGATGAATACAAACATGTGTTTTTTAAAAAGAGTTTATTAGGAGGATGACTGAAGATGTACAGTAATCTCTCCCCTTCCTGAGACCCCAGTGCAGTAACAGCAACAAAAGAACAGGAATCATAAACCTACAATGGTGAAGATGATGGATGGAAAACTGCAGGGGATATCGATCATTTAAGGCTCCTTAACACATTAAACTCCTTCCTTAAAGTTGGATTATTTCCCACATTTAGAAATCTGTCTTTTCAAGGTAAAAGCAGGAATTCCCCCTCTCTCTAGAATCCCTTGCAGCTGCACCCCTCTGGGCAGAACCTACACCTTCATCTTTCTCTTCTCATATTTCACCCCTTTCCCCCCACTCCTGTATTGCCTTCTTATTTCCAACTCCAATTCTGTCTCTATCTCTCTGACTTATGCTTTCTGGAACATTTCCTCAATTCTTCAACCAGTAGAATAGCTTCAGGAAGGGAAGTTTGGGTGAAATTTAGCTTGTTCCTCATTTTAAGTTTTTTAAAAGTGTTACTGTATGTGTGATGTAAATACATTTACTCTAATTAAATGTTGGGCATTGACTTTTGATGGAATTTTTTTCTTATTTTTTATGTGAATAAGGCTAGCTCAGATTGAGGCCTGACTGGATGACTGAGAGTCTTATTTATATTTATATAAATTTATATTTTGTCCCATTTACTTATCTTCTCTGTCTCTCCCACTCTCTCTCTCTTGAGTGCTCGCACGCGTGTGTATTACAGAGTATATTTGAAGGGAATTTTTAAATAGTTCTTAATGATCTTTCTTACTCACTGATCTTTTCAGGTTTTCTTTTTTTTTTTTTTTAATTTTATTTATTCATTTGAGACACAGAAATAGAGGGAGAGAGAGAGAGCATGAGCAGTGGGAGAGGCAGAGGGAGAGGAAAAAGCAGATTCCCCGCTGAGTCAGGAGCCCGATGTGGGGCTCGATCCCAGGACCCTGGGACCATGACCTGAGCCAAAGGCAGACGCTTAACCATCTGAGCCACCCAGGCGCCCGATCTTTTCAGGTTTTCTCTGTTTTGGGACAAATTAGAGTAATTCATATTTTTCTACCATGTTGTCAATTTTGTACAGCTTTTCAACATTTTGGGGAAAGTATGTCATATAGTGGCATCATAAAAACAAAAGGTCTTATATAATCTTACAGCTATTTTTTGTTTGTTAATTCACACTTTCTTTAACTTATTGATTGGATTTTCTGGGGCAAACCTTCCTTTTTGATTCATCTCTCTAAAAGCAATAAATAAGATTGGATACTCAGATACTTTCTAAATAAGATAGAATACCAAAAACAGATTGCTAAGAATAGGTTTAAGGTTATATAGTTTTGTTTCTTATTTTTTCAGATTTTAATTTATTTATTTGAGAGAGAAAGGAGAGCACAAGCAGGGGGAGCAGCAGAGGGAGAGGGAGAAGCAGGCTCCCCGCAGGGCTCAATCCCAGGACCCCAGGATCATGATCTGAGCTAAAGGAAGACACTTAACCAACTAAGCCACCCAGGTGCCCCTGCTTCTTATTTTTTATATGCTACAGAAAAGTTATTTCCTGGGTCACGTTACTCAGATATGTTCATCTTATCCACTTTAAGAAGATGTAAAAAGAATGTGTGTGGGTATAAGATGTGTTGTTGTTTTCATGAGCCTCACAAGCCTTAGAATACTTGTGCTTGATGGATAATTCTCAATTATCAACCACCAATTTTCTCTGTGAAATAAGTCAGTTATTTGGGTAGAAGTTTATACTGAATATAGACAGTTGAGAGAAAGAATATTTATGACAGAGAAATTCAACTATGCATGCTTTTTTTTTCCCTAAGGAAAAGAGTAGTTTTTCACTAAAGCAGCATCTCCCAAACTTTTTGGTCTCTGGGTCTCTAAAATTTTCCTTTTATGTGGGGTGTAATATAAATGACTGCTATCAAAATTATACTCTCAGAAATTTAAATAAAGAAAAACTTTAAAATACATATGTATCAATTCATTTGAAAATAGGCAAAGTGAACTCATTTTATGTTAGCAAAGTAACATTTTTATGAAGAAATAACTCTTTTCCAAAGGAAAAAAATAATCATGATTGGAGTGGCATTTTTGCAATCTCTTAAATGTCTTACTTCCTAGAAGACAGATGGGTTCTTAGGTCTGCTTCTGTACTTGGTCTTCTGAGGTATCACATGTTATACAGCCTCTAAGAACATCCCCAGTACGTTCCTGGAAGAGTGCAAAAGGCAAATAACATTGTAGTGTTACAATAAAAATAGTTTTGATTTTGCAGACCTAATTGAGAGAGAATAACTGTTCTAAAGTGAAATGTCAGTCTGTTCCAGAATACCAAAGAGCACAGTGCAGAACAATATGGAATTGAATTTTATTTGCCTCAGTTCAGAATACCTGGATTTGCAAGTAGGCCACAAAAGATATTAAAATTTTAGCAACTTTTACTTAAGTCTTTTTTTTTTTTAATTTTATTATATTATGTTAGTCACCATACAATACATCATTAGTTTTTGATGTGGAGATCCACAATCCATTGTTTTCGTATAACACCCAGTGCTCCAGGCAGTATGTGCCCTCCTTAGTACCCATCACCGGGCTAACCAATCCCCCCTCCCCCCTTCCCTCTAAAACCCTATTTGTTTCTCAGAGTCCATAGTCTCTCATCGTTCATCTCTCCCTCCAATCCCCCCCCCATTTTTCCCTTCCTTCTCCTAGTGTCCTCCATGCTATTCCTTATGTTCCACAAATAAGTGAAACCATATAATTGACTTTCTCTGCTTGACTTATTTCACTTAGCATAATCTCTTCCAGTCCCATCCATGTTGATGTAAAAGTTGGGTATTCATCTTTTCTGATGGCTGAGTAATATTCCATTGTATATATGGACCAAATATTCTTTATCCATTCATCTGTTGAAGGGCATCTCAGCTCTTTCCACAGTTTGGCTATTGTTGACATTGCTGCTATGAACATTGGGGTGCATATGGCCCTTCTTTTCACTACATCTGTGTCTTTGGGGTAAATACCCAAAGTGCAATTGCTGGGTCATAGGGTAGCTCTATTTTTAAATTTTTGAGGAACCTCCACACTGTTTTCCAAAGTGGCTGTACCAACTTGCATTCCCACCAACAGTGTAAGAGGGTTCCCCTTTCTCCACAACTTCTCCAACATTTGTTATTTCTTTCCCTGTCCATTTTTGCCATTCTAACTGGTGTAAGGTGGTATCTCAATGTGGTTTTGATTTGAATTTCCCTGATGGCTAATGATGATGAACATTTTTTCATGTGTCTGTTAGCCATTTGTATGTCTTCTTCAGAGAATTGTCTTTTCATATCTTCTGCCCACTTTTTGACTTGATTATTTGTTTTTTGGGTGTTGAGTTTGAGAAGTTCTTTATAGATTTTGGATACCAGCCCTTTATCTATAGTGTCATTTGCAAATATCTTCTCCTATTCTGTGGGTTGCCTCTTTGTTTTGTTGACTATTTCCTTTGCTGTGCAGAAGCTTTTTATCTGATGAAGTCCCAAAAGTTGTTTTGCTTTTGTTTCACTAGCTTTTGGAGATGTATCTTGAAAGAAGTTGCTGTGGCCGATGTCAAAGAGGTTACTGCCTATGTTCTCTTCTAGGATTTTGATGGATTCCTGTCTCACATTGAGGTCTTTCATCCACTTTGAGTTTATCTTTGTCAATGGTGTTAACGAAAGGTCGAGTTTCATTCTTCTGCATGTGGCTATCCAATTTTCCCAGCACCATTTATTGAAGAGACTGTCTTTTTTCCATTGCATGTCTTTTCCTGCTTTGTCAAAGATTATTTGATCATAGAGTTGAGGGTCCATATCTGGGTTCTCTATTCTGTTCCATTGGTCTGTATGTCTGTTTCTGTGCCAGTACCATACTGCCTTGGTGATCACAGCTTTGTAATATAGCTTGAAATCAGGCAACGTGATGCCCCCAGCTTTGTTTTTCTTTTTCAACATCTCCTTGGTGATTCGAGGTCTTTTCTGATTCCATACAAATTTTAGGATTGTTTGTTCCAGCACTTTGAAAAATGTCACTGGAATTTTGATCAGGATGGCACTGAAGGTACAGATTGCTCTGGGTAGCATAGACATTTTAACAATGTTTATTCTTCCGATCCATGAGCATGGAATATTTTTCCATCTTTTTGTGTCTTCTTCAATTTCTTTCATGCGTGTTCTGTAGTTCCTAGAGTATAGATCCTTTACCTCTTTGGTTAGGTTTATTCCGAGGTATCTTACGGTTTTTGGTGCTCTTGTAAATGGAATCGTTTCTTTAATTTCTCTTTCTACAGTTGTGTTGTTAGTGTATAAGAAAGCAACTGATTTCTGTGCATTGATTTTTGTATCCTGCCACATTCCTGAATTGCTGAATGAGTTCTAGTAATTTGGGGGTGGAGTCTTTTGGGTTTTCCACATAAAGTATCATGTCGTCTGCGAAAAGAGAAAGTTTGACTTCTTCTTTGCCAATTTGAATCCTTTTTTCTTTTTGTTGTCTGATTGCTGTTGCTAGGACTTCTAGTACTATGTTGAACAATAGTGGCGAGAATGGGCATCCTTGACGTTTTCCTGATCTTAAGGGAAAGGCTCTCAGCTTTTCCCCATTGAGGATGATATTCGCTGTTGATTTTTCATAGATGGATTTTATGAACTTGAAGAATGTTTTCTTTATCCCTATACTCTGAAGAGTTTTAATCATAAAAGGATGTTGTATTTTGTCAAATGCTTTTTCTGCATCAATTGAGAGGACCATATGGTTCTTCTTCCTCCGCTTATTAATGTGTTCTATCACATTGATTGATTTGCGAATGTTGAACCACCTTGCATCCCGGGGATAAATCCCACGTGGTCCTGGTGGATGATCCTTTTAATGTATTGTTGGATCCTATTAGCTAGGATTTTGTTGAGGATTTTGGAATCCATATTCATCAGGGATATCGGTGTGAAATTCTCCTTTAATGGGGTCTTTGTCTGGTTTGGGGATTAAGGTAATGCTGGCCTCATAGAATGAGTTTGGAAGTTTTCCTTCTGTTTCTATTTTTTGAAACAGCTTCAGTAGAATAGGTATTATTTCTTCTTTGAATGTTTGGTAGAATTCCCCAGGGAATCCATCAGGCCCTGGACTCTTGTTTTTTAGGAGGTTTTTGATCACTGCTTCAATCTCATTACTGGTTATTGGCCTATTCAGGTTGTCAATTTCTTCCTGTTTCAGTCTTGGCAGCTCATAGGTTTCCAGGAAGGCCTCCATTTCATCCAGATTGCTCAGTTTATTGGCATATAGTTGTTGATAATAATTTCTAATAATTGTTTCTATTTCCTTGGTGTTAGTCGTGATCTCTCCCCTTTCATTCATAATTTTATTAATTTGGGTCCTTTCTCTTTTCTTTTGGATAAGTCTGGCTAGTGGTTTATCAATCTTATTAATTCTTTCAAAGAACCAACTTCTAGTTTTGTTGATCTGATCTACTGGGTTTCTGGTTTCTAATTCATTGATTCTGTTTTAATTTTAATTATTTCTCTTCTAATGCATGGCTTAGGCTTCGTTTGTTGCTTTTTCTCTAGTTATTTAAGGTGTAGAGTTAGTTGGTGAATTCAGGATTTTTCTATTTTTTTGAGTGAGGCTTGGATGGCTATGTATTTCCCCCTTAGGACGGCCTTTGCAGTATCCCATAGGTTTTGGACCGATGTGTTTTTGTTCTCATTGATTTCCATGAATTGTTTAAGTTCTTCTTTGATTTCTTGGTTGACCCAAACATTCTTGAGCAGAGTGGTCTTTAGCTTCCAAGTGTTTGAATTTCTGCCAAATTTTTTCTTGTGATTGAGTTCCAGTTTTAAAGCATTGTGGTCTGAGAATATGCAGGGAATAATCTCAATCTTTTGGTATGGGTTGAGACCTGATTTGTGACCCAGTATGTGGTCTATTCTGGAGAAAGTTCCATGTGCACTCGAGAAGAATGAGTATTCTGTTGTTTTAGGGTGGAATGTTCTGTAAATATCTATGAGGTCCATCTGGTCCAATGTATCATTCAAAGCTCTTGTTTCCTTGTTGATTTTCTGCTTAGATGATCTGTCCATTGCTGAGAGTGGAGTATTGAGGTCTCCTACAATTAACATATTGTTATCCATATGACTCTTTATTTTGGTTAACAGTTGGCTTATGTAGATGGCTGCTCCCATGTTGGGGGCATAGATATTTACAATTGTCAGATCTTCGTGTTGGATAGACCCTTTAAGAATGATAAAGTGTCCTTCTGTGTCTCTAATCACGGACTTTAGTTTAAAATCTAATTTGTCTGATATAAGAATTGCTACCCCAGCTTTCTTTTGAGGTCCACTGGCATGGAAGGTGGATCTCCATCCCTTCACTTTCAGTCTGGATGTATCTTTAGGTTCAAAATGAGTCTCTTGTAGACAGCATATGGATGGGTCCTGTCTTTTTATCCAATCTGCAACCCTGTGCTGTTTTATGGGAGCATTTAGGCCACTCACATTGAGAGTGATTATTGAAAGATATGAATTAATTGTCATCATGTTGCCTGTGAAGATGTTGTTTTTATAGATTATCCCTGTAAATTTCTGTTGTATATCACTCTTGGGGTCTTTCTCCTTTTATAGAACCCCCTTAATATTTCTTGCAGGGCCGGCTTAATGGTCACATATTCTTTCAGTTTCTGCTGGTCATGGAAGCTCTGCATCTCTCCATCCATTCTAAATGAAAGCCTTGCCAGATAAAGTATTCTTGGCTGCATGTTCTTCTCATTTAGTACACTGAATATGTCTTGCCAGGCCTTTCTGGCTTGCCAGGTCTCTGTGGATAGGTCTGATGTTATTCTGATGTTCCTCCCTCTGTACATAAGGAATTTCTTCCCCCTAACTGCCCTTAAGATGGTTTCCTTGGTTCTAAGATTTGCAAGTTTTACTATTACACGCCGGGGTGTTGGCCTATTTTCCTTGATCTTGGGAGGGGTCCTCTCTGCCTCTAGGACATGAATGTTTGTTTCTTTCCCCAGATTAGGGAAGTTCTCAGGTACGATTTGCTCAAATACATCTTCTAGTCCTCTCTCTCTTTCCACTCCCTCTGGGATTCCTATTATTCTGACATTGGAACGCTTCATGGTGTCACTTATTTCTCTGATTCTATTTTCATGGATTCTGAGTTGTTTTTTCCTGGCCTCCTCTTTTCCCTTTTTATCTATTATATTGTCTCCCAGGTTGTGTATTCGTTCTTCTGCCTCAGTTACCCTAGCTGTTAGATTATCTAGATTGGATTGGATCTCATTGATAGCATTTTTAAGTTCTGCCCATTCCCCTTTTATTTCTGCCCTTAGAGACTCTATGTTGCCATTAATTGATTTCTCCATTCTAGCCATTGTCTTCACAATTGCTAGCCTGAATTCCATCTCCGACATCTTGGTTATATCTGCATCCATTTGTAAATCTGCAGCATGTCATAATCTCTGAGTCTTTTCTATTTTGGGGGCTCCTTCTCCTAGTGTTTCTGTTGATGGGTGTTTGAGGGAATGTATAGAGTCGAAATTATTGACCAGAACCCAAGCAAGATGCATCTGTTTTCTTGGGACCTTAGGGTTGTTGGCCTCTTGTTTTACCAGCCTCTCTTCTGCGGGAGGGGCCTGCCGCGCTGTTACTCAGGCAACCCTGTTTGGGCGGAGCTGCCCTGCCCCCCTGTGGTGGGGGATGGGCTTAGTGGGACTCAGTTTTGGGGGCTTTGTTCTCTGGCGCCTTTCCCTGGGGGCTTTCCATGTATCTTCTGCGAGTCAGAGCAGAAGAGACCGTTTCCAACCCTCTGCCTCAGAGCAGAGAGACCACAGTGTGTTCTTCAGTGAGCTCTCCAGGCCACACCATCTCTGTTTCTGTCCGTGCTGCTATAAAGTGCAGCGTCCTGGGTTGTGTGCCCCTCCGCAGTGCCCCCAGTCCTGCCTCCAGGTCGGGGCATGTCTCTGCCCTTTGTGCTTCTAAAACCTCCAGCCACTCCCAGTTCGCCCGCATGACCCTGCCACTCCAGGTTTCCACCCTGGGGGCTGCCCTAAAGTCCTTTCCTCGCTGCTACCGGTCTGCGAGTCTGTGCCCAGTCCTCAGAGCATGAGGCTGTTGCTCACCGGTGGTGTAGGATCCCCACGGCCAGGGACCCTCCCGCTGCCATTTATCCTCCAATATCTGCCCACAGAATCAGGGCTCCCCTCTTTGTACCTCAAAACCAACCACCTGTGATATTCTGTTTATAGAGATCCAGATCTTCTTACATCTCAGGCTGGTTTCGTGGGTGCTCAGAGTGGTCTGGTAGTTATCCAGCTCAATTCCAGGGACCAGTTGCAATAGGGTCCCCTACTCCTCCGCCATCTTTCCTTCCCCCCTTTTACTTAAGTCTTGATGGGCTGTCTTCCTTGGTAAACTAATTGAAGTCTTAACCTATACTACTGACAGGTGTTCTTTACCTTCTGTGTTATTTGCCTAAATAAAAGTGATCCTGCTTCTTACTAGAATAATTTTCTGTGCTTCATGTCACTCTTATTATGTCTGTGATAGTGAAGAAACAAAAAACACAAAAAACTAAGGTTCTTCACTTATTGAAGAGCTAAGATACTTTACAATAGTATTACCTTTTATATGTATTTTTATTTCTTTTTATTATTAACATATAATGTATTATTTGTTTCAGGGGAACAGGTCTGTGATTCCTCAGTCTTACACAATACACAGAGCTCCCCACAATACATACCTTCCCCAATGTCCATCACTCAGCCACCCTATCCCTTTTATATGTATTTTTAAATGTTTTATTGTCCATTTGATAAAATAGGTAACCAAGTGATTTCTCAGTCACTTGCAATTCTTTTTAAAAAAATTTTTAAAAACACTTTATTTAGAAACAAATAATACATTATATGTTAATTTTTTAAAAAGATTTTATTTATTTATTTGAAAGAGAGAGAAAGCACAGAGGGAGAGGAAAAGATAGAAACAGACTCCCCGCTGAGCAGAGAGCTTGATTTGGGGCTCGTTCTCAGGATCCTGAGATCGTGAGCTGAGCCAAAGGCAGATGCTTAACCTACTGAACCACCCAGGCGCCCCAGTCACTTACATTTCTTAATCAGCCAAGTAAACAAATCTGTGAAAATATTTTTGAAATCTGCATTCACAAAATAAATTTAGAAAAAAATAAAATATTTTAGGATACCTATTACATGTAAAAATATCTTTGAAATTTTCCAGGAAGCTTCTGGAAAATCACAAATACATGTTTCTTTTCTTTCTTTTTTTTAACTTCAAAAAAAGAGAGATGTTAGAAATAATTAGGTTTGTCTCTGGATATTATATTATAGTGGAAAAGTTTCTATGTCTTCAAGGAAGGAAAAGAAATCTTTGCCAATCCCTTTCCTTTGTGGTCATGTTCTTGTTTCAGAGGCTTAGGTATGAATTAGTCTATAATTTTTGCTAATCTACCTACGCTATAGTTTATTTAGGGATAGTTACTCTAAAAGCATGTTTTTCAAACAACTTTAACTGTAATTCACAATACGTTTTCACATTTTGATGTAACACACACACTCATAAATATTCACCACTAAAAAAAACATTTTATGAAATACTACTAGCCTATACATTTGAGATATATTTCTATTCTAGTCCATTCTATATGCTGATTTGACTCAATTTAATTCTATTTTTTTAGACAAAAACTGGTTGCAAGACACTAAACTGATTTGACAATCCACTATTGGGTTGTGAATTCTAGACTGAAAAACATTTCATCAAAGAAACTTTTTATTGATAATCTTACCTTTCCCTGTCATGCAAATTTTCATACTTTTTTAACAATGAAAAGGTGAGGATAGTACATCAGCAACCAGTCTGTGACATCATGTTGTGCCTGTGATCTGTTTTTTCTTTTCCCTTACTACAGCGTGATAGAAGCAACCACATGATAAACCATAAGAAAGGCCATCTAAAATGTGGATCTAATCTGGACCAGCAGATCCAAGGGATTGTTTACTTTTCCTTTTCCTCTGGGCAACTCAGAGTAAAAGGAAAGTTACATGCTAAACTAATTTCAGACACTATGCACTCTTCTCCGGCAAATGAATCTATTAAAATCTAGGGAGCACCCGCTGACCTGTGCACATTGCTATTCAATGCTGACTCAGTATTTTTAGGGAGAGAGTGGAACAAAAGCTTGTATTTTAATAATATCTACTAATCATGTGTCCTAGCAGCTGTTTTATTTTTGCTGACATAGCAGAGAAAACAGTACCTCATCCTTGGAAAGTATGAGCTTCTGTTGGAGAATTGTACAATTCCGAGTGTTCCTGAACTTTATGCATTTCTCAGAGCATGCCAAGACCAGCATGAAGCGCTCTCCTTTTCTTTCCCACTACGGGGTTCAGCACCTAAGTCTGTCTTCCTTTCTCTTCATTTGTATCACCACCCACTGTCATGTGACATTCCCCAGAGTGGCTGCCTGAAGATTTTTAATAAAAAGTGTTACCGAGAAGACAGACTTGAGCATAACACATTAAAATATAAATATGGCAACGTGACAATAATGTAAGGACTTTTCTTTTAACAGTTCTTGTAGTCATTATCCTTAGTGTCTTTTTTTTTTTTTTTAAGATTTTATTTACCTATTTGAGAAAGACAGAAAGAGCATGAGCAGAGAGACAGAGAAGCAGACTCCCAACTGAGCAGGGAGCCCAATGCGGGGCTCGATCCGAGGACCCTTTGATCATAACCCGAGCTGAAGGCAGACGCTTAAGTGACTGAGCCACCCAGGCGCCCCTATCCTAAATTTCTTAATGGCAACAGGACGTTTACAAATGGCTTTCCAGTCTTCCTTTCTACTTTGAAGGGTAGAATACATCCACCCTTCTCCTCCCTTAGTTCCTGGCTCTTTTCTGGATTGCTCACTCATATTTTATTTGTTCATCCTGAAATATCTACTGCAATTCATAGGTTTCATTTTGTATCTAAGTATCCACTTATGTCAAGTAAGTAGTTTTATTTCTGGGGACCACCAGTGTATTTCCCACATGACTGAACCCTATATATATTTACTACATCCTCATGAAATGTCTCATGGCTGTCTTTATTCACAATCATATTTTTATATTATCTTTGCTCTTTTCGTAACCACAAAGGTTAAAACTAGTGATTTCCTCAAATGCATTTTTCTTCAAATATAATCTTAAGTGGAAAAGCAATATATAAACCCAATTAAAAAGGAGCATTTCTTTTTGAGATCTCCTCAAAAAGAAAAGTTCTGGAGTCCATTCCTATACAGTCACCTCATCCCCAGTACATATCCCTATGGAATTCCTAAGACTTTGCAGCTGACCTAAAACCCACAAATACATATATGTGAGCACCCACATACTAATGTGTCTAAACAGATTCATTGCTACTATGTGATATTAAAGTTTTTAAAAAAGAAGGCAAGATAAGACACATCAGTTTCTGGTTAGATATTTAATCACTACTACTCAATTTAAAATCACTACTAAATCACTACTAAATTGAAAGCTCACGAATAAAAACTTTATGGACCCACAAGGGACAATGAGAATAGGAGAGGGAGCTGCAGATGAAATATTTCTGCAAATCTTTGGAAGACAAAAACCAGATGGAGAAGTGATAGCTGAGCCTAGAAATCTAAAAAAAGAAAAACAAAGAAAAGCTACAGTTTAAGAACCTGAAGAGGCTTTGCCTAAGGATGATAGTAAAAATATTTCATGATCTGTATAGCATGGGCTCTACCAGTAAATTTATGTTGTATCTGGACTAGGTGAAAAGTACCAACCCTGAGAAAGCCAATGAAAATAAGCATTTCTAGTAAGTTTTCTTTATGGCAGTACCCACTGCCTTTGGCAGAGAGGTGTGAAATATGGCCCAGAAAACTTGGGAGCTAGTTTTAAATTTGTCTAGTGAGTGGTTACTTAATGTAGCACTTACTATGTGCTAATAAGCACATTCTTGGTGCTTTACAGAAAATAGAGTTTTACTTCTATAATAGAACCTAAGAGTAGAATATTAATGTTATCTCTTTACAGCTAAGGAAACTGAGGCACAGAAAATTTAACTTGCTCACGGTCACCCATATAGTAAGTGGGGGTACTATGATTCAAACCCGGGGCAGTCTGTCTCCGTTCTCTTAATGACTGATACGTTGCCTCCTTTTTTCTCAGAATTTGAATGGAAAAGGCTATTTCTAAGGGAATTTATGCATAGCAGAAAGTAGAGTCCAAGGAAGGAGCTGAAAACAAAGGGATTGAGTTAATTTCTTTACTCTGAATCGCGTGGCCTTTAGACCCACTTTGTTCTCAGGATAATGGCATGGACATATTACCTCCTCCCACCTCAATATGAACATGCATACTGACAGGGGATTGGAGGATGTGTGTCCAAAGAAACATCTTAAGAGGAAAGATGCTCACGTGCAATTCAGGGAGTCTCATGGGGGAAAAGTCAGATATTAAGTAGACCATCAATTAACAATCCTCACCTTATCAAACTTTATTGGCTTATCCTTAAATTAAAAAGACCAGAAAAATTCCACTAAGAATTTGAGAAATAGTTTCAATATGAAGAAGATACTACCAATCCTATTAATTGTTATAATTACTCAGAATGAGATAGATGAAGCCAAAGACAACAATTAGTAATATCCTCAAAATGATGTTGTATCTACAAACAAGATCTGAATTCTATGACACAGGTATTTTTTTTTTAAGATTTTATTTATTTATTTGAGAAAGAGAGAATGAGAGAGAGCAAGCACATGAGAGGGGGGAGGGTCAGAGAGAGAAGCAGACTCCCTGCCGAGCAGGGAGCCCGATGCGGGACTCGATCCAGGGACTCCAGGATCATGACCTGAGCCGAAGGCAGTCAGTCGCCCAACCAACTGAGCCACCCAGGCGCCCTGACACAGGTATTTTAAGAAAACAAGAAACAGCTCTTAAAAAATAAAAATACATGAGAAATTTTAAGATTTCAGTAAATGGGTTGAAATATAAATTGAGTTGAGATCTCAGAAAGTAAAACACAACAGCAAAGTGATCAAACAGAAGACCCAAACATAAGAACAACTCTCCTGAACTCTTATTTCCATTTGTTAACCCATAAAAGTTCTTGCATTTTCTTTGTGGACCAACACATGCATAAAAATAATTTCAGTATAATCTTATGCTTTCTAAATCCTCTCCCCACTTTTGTTTTCTATTCTATTGCTTAGGCTAAGATTTTCAGTACAATGTTGAATAGTAAGAACAATAAGATAAATCCTTACTATCTTTCTCATTTTAATAGTAATGTTTTCTGATATGCCATTTGCAAATATCTTTTCCCACTCTGTCAGTTGTCTTTTGGTTTTGTTAACTGTTTCCTTTGCGGTGCAAAAGCTTTTTATCTTGATGAAGTCCCAATAGTTCATTTTTACCCTTGCTTCCCTTGCCTTTGGCGGTGTTTGTAGGAAGAAGTTGCTGCAGCTGAGGTCGAAGAGGTTGCTGCCCGTGTTCTTCTCTAGGATTCTGATGGACTCCTGTCTCACATTGAGGTCTTTCATCCATTTGGAGTCTATTTTTGTGTATGGTGTAAGGAAATGGTCCAGTTTCATTCTTCTGCATGTGACTGTCCAATTTTCTCAACACCATTTGTTGAAGAGAATGTCTTTTTTCCATTGGACAATCTTTCCTGGTTTGTCAAAGATTCGTTGACCATAAAGTTGAGGGTCAATTTCACAGAAGAAAAGAGAAATTAAGGAGTCGATCCCATTTACAATTGCATCCAAAACCATAAGATACCTAGGAATAAATCTAATCAAAGAGGCAAAGAATCTGTACTCAGAAAACTATAAAATACTCATGAAAGAAACTGAGGAAGACACAAAGGAATGGAAAAACATTCCATGCTCATGGATTGGAAGAACAAATATTGTGAAGATGTCAATGCTACCTAGAGCAATCTACACATTTAATGCAATCCCTATCAAAATACCATCAACCTTTTTTTCCAAAGAAATGGAATAAATAATCCTAAAATTTGTATAGAACCAGAAAAGACCCCAAATAGCCAGAGGAATGTTGAAAAAGAAAAGCAAAGCTGGTGGCATCACAATTCCGGACTTCAAGCTCTATTACGAAGCTGTCATCATCAAGACAGTATGATTCCAAAGAAGACATCCAAATGGCCAACAGACACATGAAAAAGTGCTCAACATCGCTCGGCATCAGGGAAATCCAAATCAAAACCTCAATGAGATACCACCTCACACCAGTCAGAATGGCTAAAATTAACAAGTCAGGAAACAACAGATGTTGGTGAGGATGCGGAGAAAGGGGAACCCTCCTTCACTGTTGGTGGGAATGCAAGCTGGTGCAGCCACTCTGGAAAACAGTATGGAGGTTCCTCAAAAAGTTGAAAATAGAGCTACCATATGATCCAGCAATTGTACTACTGGGTATTACCCTAAGGATACAAATGTAGTGATCCAAAAGGGAATGTGCACCCCAATGTTTATAGCAGCAATGTCCACAATAGCCAAACTATGGAAAGAGTCAAGATGTCCATCAACAGATGAATAGATAAAGAAGATGTGGTATATATACATACAATAGAATATTATGCAGCCATCAAAAGGAATGAAATCTTGCCATTTGCAACAACGTGGATGGAACTGGAGGGTATTATGCTGAGCGAAATAAGTCAATCAGAGAAAGATATGTATCATATAATATCACTGATAAGAGGAATTCTTAATCTCAGGAAACAAACTGAGGGTTGTGGTATGGTGGGGGGTGGAAGGGATGGGGTGGCTGGGTGACAGACATTGGGGAGGGTATTTGCTATGGTGAGTGCCGTGAATTGTGTAAGACTGTTGAATCACAGACCTGTACCTCTGAAACAAATAATACATTATATGTTAAAAAAAAAAAAGAAGATAGTAGGAAGGGAAAAATGAAGGGGGGGAAATTGGAGGGGGAGACGAACCATGAGAGACGATGGACTCTGAGAAACAAACTGAGGGTTCTAGAGGGGAGGGGGGTGGGGAGATGGGTTAGCCTGGTGATGGGTATTAAAGAGGGCATGTATTGAATAGAGCACTGGGTGTTATATGCAAACAGTGAAAAATGGAACACTACATCAAAAAAATTAATTAATTAAAAAAAATAGTAATATTTTCAAAATAAGCCTGTATGCTAACATTTGTGATATATTATTATTTGATTAAATAAATCATATTATATTCTTACTTTTCAGAAAATTTAATAATAAAAGACTGTTAAATTTTATAAAAGGCTCAGAATTTCTCCTTTTAAGTATATTAAGATGCTGAATTATATAAGCAAATTTTCTAATATTGAAAATTCTTTCACTCTTAGGATAAACTCTGCTTATGCATATTCTAAATGTTAGAATTATTAACTTTTATAAGTATATTGATGGATTCAGTTTGATATTTATAGCACTCAATTTTATTTAAGATTTTTCATATTTATTTTGATAAAGGAAATTATCTACAACTTTTCCCTAACTTGGCTGTATTTGTTGGATGTTACCAAATATATGATAGAATTATGAACTATGTGGGGTAGTACCATTATTATTAGTAGTAAGAACACAAGGTTCACTCTCTTAGAAAATGTTAAGTATATAATACAGTATTGTAAGCTATAGGCACTATACTTTATAGTAGATCTCTGGAACTTAACTTTACACAACTGAAACTTCGTATCCTTTGACCATTGTCTCTCCATTTTCCCTTCCTTCTATTCTATTCTCTACTTCTATGAATCTATTTTAGGTTCCACAATTAAGTAAGATCATACAGTATTTGTCCTTCTCTGTGTAGCTTATTTCACTTAACTTATGTCCTCTAGGATTATTATTCAGCCTTAAAAAAAAAGAAGGAAATCCTGTCATTTGATCTCTAAAAATTTTAATTATTGTATTTCATATATGTCTGCCTTTGATTCATAGCTCCTTTTTTGTCTTTATAATTGCTTCCAATTGGTCTATCATTTACATTTTATCAGAAAAAAATAAATTTTCCTTTTTTTTCTAGCATTAGTTTTAGTCATGCACTTTGGTATGTTTTTACACATTTATTTGTTTGAGAGAGATTTTGTTCTCTTCTCCACAAAGTGGGTTTGAATTTGCTTTTTAAAATCCAGTTTCTAAGTGTGAAAGTTCATTGATTTTAAACATGTCTGCTTTTCTGTTAAAGCATTTGGTACTATAACTTTTCTCTTAAGCACCTGTTTAAGTGCATTCCACAAATTTTGTAACGTGTTTTCATTTTCATTCAAATCAAATTCTAATTTCCTTATTACTTCTTTTTCTCATGGGTTATTTATAAGTATGCCATTTAATTTCTAAATATATGAGGATTTTCCATATATTATTCTGTTATTGGCTTTTAGATAATATTGTTGTCAGAGAACATACTTTGCATGGCTTAAATTTTTTAAAATTTATTAAGGTTTTCTGACCTAGAATATGGTCTAACTTTGTGGCTGTTTCATGTACACTTGAAAAGAATATATATTTGGTTTTTGTTCAGTGGAGGACTCTATAAATGGTAGTTATGTCAAATTGTTTGATAGTGTTTTTCAGGTCTTCTATATCCTTAAAAGATTTTCTCTCTATATTCATTCTATCAGTTACTGAGAAGAGCATTAATATCTCCAACCGTAATTGTGGATACGTCTACTTCTCCTTTCTATCTATTAATTTTATTTCATGTGTTTTGAAGCTGTGTTATTAAGTGAATTCCCATTCAAGATTTTTACGTGTTTTTGTTAAAATGAACTTTTTTTGGTAAGTTTTTTTCTTTTTTTCATAGCAATTTTCCTTGTTCTGAAGTGTACTTTGATACTAAGATAGCCACTCAAACTTCCTTTTGATTAATGTTTGTTCAGGATATATTTTTTCATTGTACTTTTAACCTATCAGTGTTTTGTTTTGTTTTTTAAAGATTTTATTTATTTATTCATGAGAGACAGACAGAGAGAGAGAGAGAGAGAGAGAGGCAGAGGGAGAAGCAGGCTTCCCGCGGAGCAGGGAGCCCGATGTGGGACTTGATCCCAGGACCCTGGGATCATGACCTGAGCAGAAGGCAGATGCTTAACCATCTGAGCCACCCAGGCGCCCAACCTATCAGTGTTTTTCTATTTAAAAACACTTTCTTTCATACAATTACATGTTTTCTAAAAAATTCTATGAACAATCTCTTATCTTTGTCTTTTGTCTTTTATTAATATGTTGACTGTTTATATTTAATGTAATTATTGGTATGTTTAGACTAAATCTTACCATTTAGCTCATTGTTTCTATTTATTCTACCCCTCCTTTTTCTTTTGTTTTTCTCTGCTGGCTTTTGGATTAATTACATATTTTCCATTATGTAGAAATTTTGTCTCCATTACTGGTTCAATATTTATACTTCTTTTTTTAAAGACTAGGGTTACAACATTCATCTTTAATTAATCACCATCTACCTTCAAATAATGTTAAATCACTTCAGAGAGTATTAAACTTTATACAACATACTTGCGATTCTTCCCTTGTCTTCTCTTATTATCTTGTCTTCTATTATCTACATTTTACTTTAACATATGCTATAAACCCAAACTACATAGGTATTATTATTGCTTTATATTATCTATTTCAATAGAAGAGAGAATACTTTACATGTATGTTCATTTTACTATTTCTGGGTACATATTTTATATATATGTTTGATCTTAGTTTCTGTGTAGTACATTGTTTCTGCAAAGGAACTTCCTTTAACATACCTTATATTGAAGGTCTGCTAGTAATACAATTTCTTTGCTTTTGTTGGTCTAAAAACGTTTTTATTTGACCTCCATTTTTGAATAGTATTTTTGCTCTGTATAGGATTCTGGGTTGGTAACTTGTTTTATCTTCTTTCAAACCTTTAAACATGTCATTATACTGTCTTTTGGCTTACATAGTTTCCAACACAATAATTCTCATTCTTGTTCTTCTGTATATAATGTGTCTTTTTTCTTTGGCTGCCTTCAAGATTTTTTCTTTATTTTTGTTTTTCAGCAGTTTCAATATGATAGGTGTGTTTTCAGAGGAGAATATTTGTCCTGTTTGGTGGTTCTCTGAGCTTATTGGATCTGTAGTTTAATTTCTTTTATCCATAATTAAATTTTTGTTGTGGTGGTTGTCTCTTCCTTTTTGGGGGATTGCAAGTAAATGTTTGCTAAGCCATTTGATCTTGCTCCATAGCTCTTGAATTCTATGTTTTTGGTTTTTTTAAAATAACTTTGTGTTTCAGTCTTGGTTATTTCTTCTTCTTTTGATATTCACTGATTTTTTTGCTTAGGCTATGTCTAGTCCACTTATGAGTCCATCAAAGGCATTTTCACCTCTAATATCATGCTTTTTATCTTCAGAATATCTATTTGTTTCTTTCTAATGGAGTCTCTATCTCTGCTGAAAATTCCCATATATTCATGTAATGACATTCACTTTTTCCAAAATAATGTTTCCATATTAATCAGAGCTAATTTGAATTTCCTCTATGATAGTTCCTATAAGTGGGCCATTTTTGGGAGTCTGGTTCTATCGATGACTTTGTCTTCTGAAAATGAGCTGTTTTTCTTCTTTTCCTTGTGATTTTTATTGAACTACTATCATTGATTGCAGAACAGATTTTAAAATATATGGCATTTATGCCTGGAAATGGGCATACTTCTTTTCAACATACTTTTGCTAGTGTTTTGTATGTGGAGACAATACAGTCAGAAGTTGCACTGGGTTTTGTTTAGTTTAAACTGTTACTATGGATACCTTTAAGCAGTGCTGACTTCAATTTCTTAATGTCCCTGCCCAGCATTTGAACTTTGGCAATTTGTTAAGTATTTTAGCTAAAATATTCTTGTCTGCTTATACGGCACTTGACATCTCTTCCTGTGGTTTGCTTCAGGGAAGCCACTGCTTTCTGTCTCTTCCTAGACTTTCAGCTGCTAGGTTGTCTTGAGACAACATAGTCAGCTATCTGATGAGTTCAAGAATAGTTATGATTTTATAGATTACCTGGTGTTTTCTTATTGTTAGGGTGGCAACAACACTACTTATAATTTTTTACATTGTTAAGTGGAAGTGAAACTACTCTATCCAGTGATTGCTGTGTTTTGACATTGCCTTCTGAGATCACTAAGCCAAAACCAAAACTAGTACTATCGGCCCCGTTCAGGAGTCAGTGGCTGTAGTCAACTTGGCTCAGTTACAGAGGTAAGGACATCCCTGCTTCTTTCCAACTTTCTACAAACCCACATGGAAGAATTCGTATTCTTTCCTCAGCTTATTTTAATGAGACTGTAGTTTCTCATCAGACTTTGGGCATACCATCCTTATCATTCTACAGGGTTAGAGTTTCTGACTTCTTTGGCCTGCTTCTGAGCCTGGAGATGGGGTCTTTGGCTTCAATCTTGGTTCCACACCTATCTAAAATAGCCAATAAAATAGTACCTCTAGGGAAGTGCAATGTTCTAAGTAAAGAAAACCATTTTGGTTTTGGAAGACCTGGATTCACAGTCTGTCTCCAGCAGTGGTAAGATGTAGAAAATACATTCCTCATATAATTTGAAATACGTATTTTAGTTGGTTGCATTTAGGTCAGTCTTGAAAATTAAGGATGACGCATTTGACATATAATGTTACACAGTATCTGTAAATCAATAAGGATTAAAGATAAACTAGACATAATTAGATAAATAGTATTTCAAAACAATATTCCCATTTACTTACAAAACCTTTCACGTGCCCTCATAGTCTTGGGAATCATTTGGATTAATATCTTCATTTTAATAATGAGGCTATGGGGACATAATAATAAGTGACAAGCTACTAAGAGACAGACTGAGATACAAACACAAGTGTTTCCAACTCTACCTTCATGTATTTCTTCTATTACAAAATGATGTCTCCTTAAAAATGTGACTATACATTGCCATACAGCACGTAGCCTCTATTACATGGCTCCACAAAGAACAGGAAACCCTTTCAATCACTACAAAATAATTCAGTGCTTTCTGTTAGAGTGTAAAAAAGATTTTCTCGCCTCATTGTTTAGCTTAAAACTTGCTGAACTGACAGAGTAATGATGGAAATGGCTGATATGGATGCTTTTAAAACACTGATGGTGCAAAAAGGAAAATGGAAACATGGGCTGTCTGTAGCAGAACAGAACCCAGGAATACTGGTAAAAAATCAATTATCTCAGGGGCGCCTGGGTGGCTCAGTCTATTAAGCATCTGCCTTTGGCTCAGGTCATGATCCCATGGTCCTGGGATGGAGCCTGCATCAGTATCCCTGCTCAGTGGGGGAGTCTGCTTCTCCCTCTCCCTCTGCCATCCCCCATGCCCTCTCTCTTTCAAATAAATAAAATCTAAAAAAAGTCGATTATCTCAGCAGGGTTATTGAAGCTGAGCATGCAAAGTGCAAGTTGATAATGAAAGTCTGCTGCTTTGGATAACACAGACATCTGAGCGTTTACAGTTACCCATAAGCAGTATGTAATCCTATATTTTGTCTCAAGAAATAAGCCTGTCATGTCTCCGTGCTGTATCTTTAGGCAGCAGGACTAATGGGTTTGTTTTCAACAGCTTTAATTTTACTCCCCAACTTCTTAGAAAGTGTAAATCTCTGCAGGGTACTACTGCTAGATCTTTCTCATTGGAGTCTCTCCATTTTCCTGTCACTTCCCATGTTTACTCACAAGGCCTGAAGCAACTTCAAAGCAATGGGTCAAGCCTCGATGAGCAAAAGGAGTTTCATTTTCTTAAAAACTTCATTCTATAAGCATCTTACCCTTTAGAAAAATTAGGTAGTTGTTAGAAATACATATTTTAATTTTACTTTTTGGTTTGCTAGGCTTCTTTCTAAATAATTCATTATATGTTACAAAATCTGTTAATAAATTTGATATCAATGTATATTTAACTTTTTTTGGTTGTAGGAAAAAAATTAAGAGCAAAGCCTATCAGTATTGAAATGTTAAGAGTTTGAGGAATTTAAAAAAATAATCTTGTGTTTAGAGTTTCAAAGTCTTTTCACATGTTATCTTATTTTAACATATGTGGGGATTCGTGAAGTTCATTTCAATAATCTGTTTTTCAAACAACTAATTATTGTAGAAGTGGGATTAAATCCACTTCTCTAGCCTTATGTTCTATTAGGCCCAAATATTTCCTATTTCTAATTCTTGACCTAATTTTACTCTATAACAAGAGAAAACCTTATTTCTTCACTTTAAATTTAAGGTTAGAATTATATGGAAGCAAATCAGGCCAAATATACCAAGAAAAATGAGTCAGTGATGTGCCTCAAAGGACGCCTATATCTAAAAAATTTGAGTTTAAAGAAACCATTCTCCCCAGTCACATATAATCACATATGATTTGTCCCTATGTGTATAAAGCTAGATATTTAGTAAAGGCAACTGCATCTTCCACATTTGTCCTGTTCAATACAGAGTATTATTTACAATTTTTAGAAGGTACTTATAAGACATTCAGGCTCAGCAATCTGGGTTTTTGATTTATCTGAAAGGCAACTAAAGGTAGTTAAATTGGTTTTTCCTTGGGCTTGCTTTAAGTCCTACAAGTCCACTCAGGTTAGCAATAATAGCTTTATGTAGCTCTCAGAACTTGGGTCAGACTCTTCTGACACTTTGGGTACAGATATGCCCACAGGCATACGATCCCACATGCGAAGCCAGCTATAATACCTATGATAAGAGGAAAACTTGTATCCACCACTTTACTAGCAGGAAGCATTTATATTTGTGCATAATATTTCTCATGAGGTTTGGTAGGGAACATGATGAGAATAACTTTCTACATTTTTATTAATGACTTCACACTTTAGAATACCTAAAAGCAAGAAGTTCAAGCTTTCTGACCTAAAGCAGCCACACAGAACAACAGCTAAGGTAACTGCTTTCAGTAAGGGATCAAACCTTAGAGACAGCTTTGATGTCAGCTTATTCGCTGAGGTACAGATAATATTGCTCACGGCACTTTTTATATCTCAGGGTATGTTATTGAGGTCCACAGTTCATACTGCAAAAATAATTTGCCAAGATATCTTTGATCATTTTTATACATTTCCAGTTTTGGAGAAATGCTGTGCTTCCATCATATGTCCTGGTTTAGGTAAAGATCTTACCACTCAATTTCATAAACCATTCTTGATTTCTTAAGTTACTTGTTAACTACTTGGGAAACCTTCAATGCTATTACTTCAGACAGCCTTGGGGATTTCAGCTTCCTAAACAAGAACAAACTACTCCATTTAGTCACTGCAGGTTTTTATTACTTTAAATCTCTATTGTCCATGAAGAGTTAATCCATAAATTTACACAAGAAACCATAGCTATTCCTGTACCCCATGCCTGACTCTCTTATTTAGGCTAGCTGAGATCCGAACACTTCAACAAGCATAATGGGAGGCAGAAAATGGTGTGAAAATATATTAAAATATAGAGATATTTACTTGAACTTGTTGTTTAGTAACCAGAAATTAAAATAATTTGAACAGATCTTGGGTGAAAGAAGAGAAAGTTTGAGAGCTGTTAAATGTTAATTCATCTGCTCTGAAAGATCCAAGATAATACCAGATACATAGATTGTTATAAAACTCTTTTTGATGTAAAATATTTCTTATTCCTTAAATTTAATGATTTGCTCAGAGTGATAAACACTGTAATTTAATTCTGTTTACTGAAGGTATTCAAATAGATGATATGGAATTTGTTATGACCAAACGAATCATGATTCTTCAAACATCTGCCGACTAACACGGTGGGTAGAAAATTCCTCTCAGAGAGGAGGTGCTGTATCAATAACCAAAAAGTAAAATGCCACGTTATATTTAGATAATAATTTTTAGAGCATTTCTAAATACTTCAGTGATGTGACCCTCAAAGCAGCACTTTAAGGTAAGCAAATGTCATAAGAATATGAATGCAGGGCGCCTGGGTGGCTCAGTCGTTGGGCGTCTGCCTTTGGCTCAGGTCATGATCCCAGGGTCCTGGGATCGAGTCCCGCATCGGGCTTCCCGCTCTGCGGGAGGCCTGCTTCTCCCTCTCCCACTCCCCCTGCTTGTGTTCCTGCTCTCGCTATGTCTCTCTCTGTTAAATAAATAAATAAAATCCTTAAAAAAAAAAAAAGAATATGAATGCAATGGTATGATACCTTTCCCAAATGAAAGTTAAGATTACCCTTTAAAAATGAGATTGGGGAGAATACAAATGCAATGCATGAGATCATTCTGCTTCAGAAATGACACAATCCATGAGGCTGCCTGTGATTGTATTATCAAAGACCTCAGAAAATACTAAAAATTTAATCAAGGATGTCCTGTCTGCACACAATTAGGATGCATGAGGCTGCAATGCCATCTTAACAAAGCAAGGCTCTGTGGTTACAGGGTAAGGGGGTCCACAAGAAGTTCACAAATGCAAGGTCCAGTGAGCAGAAAATCATGGTATACTTGCACCAGTATGCCTGGAAGAGGCTTCCCTGATGAACGAGCACAAATATTTATTTGTGGATCTCTCCTTGAGTCAGATTGGATGCATCAGGCTAACATTATTTGATCCCACAGGCAGTCAAAGTCATCCAACTTACATCTCTTGCTCTGTTTCCATGTTAACAAGACGACATCCTATTTCAATAATAAATTTGCTTGACCTGTATGCTTCTGGTGGGAAGGAAAGACACTTATCAGTCAAGTAGATTATGTAGGTCTGTTTAGAAATGATAAAATTATGATGCATTTTGGGAAGATGGCAATGTAAACTCATTTTGGTTACTTGGCAATGAAAACTTTTCCATTAAGAAGATCTAACTCTCCCACTCCAGAGTCCTATTGAAATGAGTACTCACTATAAAATAGTAAAAGGAAAACAAGCATCACTGGAAAGTGGGAAAGCTGCTATGAACATGTTACAAACTTCATATATTCATGCTACTTTAATTTATTATATGCTCACTAGAGGCCAGGTATTCTCTAAGGGCTTGCGATATATCAACAAGTGAAAGACACAAAAATCCTTACCCTTATGTAGTTTACATTTTAATTGGAGGATTATGAAAATAATGGTAAACACAAAATAAGTAAATAATATATTAGAGTCCTTTGGCAAAAGAAAAACTCAAGCAGGGTAAGAGGGGTTGCGAATCTTGAGAGTAAGAAGAAAATTTCTGGTATTCAATAGGGAGACAAACGTAGATGATTTCATTGAGAAGGTGAAAGCTGAGCAGAAATTTAAGAGGACAGGGCATTAGGCAAACAGATAACTACAAGAACTGCATATCTGCCAGAGGGAACAGCTAGACTGAAGGTCCTAGGTGAGTATACATTGAAGGCTTTCTCATATATGGATACCATGGCTCAGACTGGGTGCAAACAAGGGAAGAGACTGCTGGCACTACTCCCCTTGCCCACTCAAAGCAGTGCAGGTAACTGGAGAAGAATCTAGTGAGTGGCCGCTAACCCTCCATGACTTACAGTGTCATGGAAGAGGCAACAACAGTAACAGCAGAGGAGGATTTCTTATCCTCAGTTCCAAAAACCTCTTTGAAATAGATTTACTCAAAAAAGGAAGAGAAAGGAGTATTTCTTACTTCTATTCAGTAAGAGTTCAATAATAATTGGTTAGTTCTTGGATATATTCAATTAAGCATTCATGGAAAAAACAAAACTTTAAAATTAATAAAACTTGCATTGAGATAATTCTGCTACAAATTTAGTGATTTTAGCCTGTGCTTTCCACATGGATCCACCTTCTGGAATGTGAATAAATGATCAAAGAAAAATAAGAACATTTATGTCAGCCAGGAAAGCATGAAGGGTTTTTGAGGAATCTCTGAAAAACTTAGAACAGGCAAGAATGATTGAAAAAGAAAAGCAAAGTGGGTGGCATCACAATTCTGGACTTCAAGCTCTATTACAAAGCTGTCATCATCAAGACAGTATGGTACTGGCACAAAAACAGATACATAGATCAATGGAACAGAATAGACAGCCCAGAAATGGACCCTCAACTCTATGGTCAACTCATCTTTGACAAAGCAGGAAAGAATGTCCAATGGAAAAAAGACAGTCTCTTCAACAAATGGTGCTGGGAAAATTGGACAGCCACATGCAGAAGAATGAAACTGGACCATTTCCTTACACCCCACACAAAAACAGACTCAAAATGGTTGAAAGACCTAAATGTGAGACAGGAGTCCATGAAAATCCTAGAGAAGAACACAGGCAGCAACCTCTTTGACCTCAGCTGCAGCAACTTCTTCCTAGAAACATCGCCAAAGGCAAGGGAAGCAAGGGCAAAAATGAACTATTGGGACTTCATCAAGATAAAAAGCTTTTGCACAGCAAAGGAAACAGCCAACAAAACCAAAAGACAACTGACAGAATGGGAGAAGATATTTGCAAATGACATATCAGATAAAGGGCTAGTATCCAGAATCTATAAAGAACTCATCAAACTCAACACCCAAAGAACAAATGATCCAATCAAGAAATGGGCAGAAGACATGAACAGACATTTTTCCAAAGAAGACATCCAAATGGCCAACAGACACATGAAAACGTGCTCAACATCGCTCGGCATCAGGGAAATCCAAATCAAAACCTCAATGAGATACCACCTCACACCAGTCAGAATGGCTAAAATTAACAAATCAGGAAATGACAGATGTTGGCGAGGATGTAGAGAAAGGGGAACCCTCCTTCACTGTTGATGGGAATGCAAGCTGGTGCAGCCACTCTGGAAACCAGTATGGAGGTTCCTCAAAAAGTTGAAAATAGAGCTACCATATGACCCAGCAGTTGCACTACTGGGTATTTACCCCAAAGATACAAATGTAGTGATCCGAAGGGGTACATGCACCCCGATGTTTATAGCAGCAATGTCCACAATAGTCAAACTATGGAAAGAGTCAAGATGTCCATCGACAGATGAATGGATAAAGAAGATGTGGTATATATACATACAATGGAATATTATGCAGCCATCAAAAGGAATGAAATCTTGCCATTTGCAACAATGTGGATGGAACTGGAGGGTATTATGCTAAGCGAAATAAGTCAATCAGAGAAAGATATGTATCATATGATATCACTGATATGAGGAATTTTTAATCTCAGGAAACAAACTGAGGGTTGCTGGAATGGTGGGGGGTGGAAGGGATGGGGTGGCTGGGTGACAGACATTGGGGAGGGTATGTGCTATGGTGAGTACTGTGAATTGTGCAAGACTGTTGAATCACAGACCTGTACCTCTGAAACAAATAATACATTATATGTTAAAAAAAAAAAAGAAGATAGTAGGAAGGGAAAAATGAAGGGGGGGAAATTGGAGGGGGAGACGAACCATGAGAGACGATGGACTCTGAGAAACAAACTGAGGGTTCTAGAGGGGAGGGGGGTGGGGAGATGGGTTAGCCTGGTGATGGGTATTAAAGAGGGCATGTACTGAATGGAGCACTGGGTGTTATATGCAAACAATGAACCATGGAACACTACATCAAAAACTAATGACGTAATGTATGGTGATTAACATAACATAATAATAATATATATATATATATATATATATATATATATATATATATATATACCTGGAAAAAAAAATGGTTTAAAGAAAGAGTCATTCAACCCATATGATTCACCAAGATGGAAAATTAATATGAGGTCTGGAGAAGGAAAAGCTGAGGATCAAGGCTGATTGAGGGGCAGTTGGTGGAGAGCACATAACCTGTTTCCATGTATATCTCAATTTATCTGGTGTAGACACAAAGAAGTTTGTTAACACTATCTGCTAGAATACATCGGAAAGATATTGGCAACTGTTGCCAATTTAAAAAATAGTGAGGGGCGCCTGGGTGGCTTAGTCGTTAAGCGTCTGCCTTCGGCTCAGGTCATGGTCCCAGGGTTCTGGGATCAAGCCCCACATCGGGCTCCCTGCTCAGCGGGAAGCCTGATTCTCCCTCTCCCACTCCCCCTGCTTGTGTTCCCTCTCTCTCTATGTCTCTGTCAAAATAAATTTAAAAAATCTTTTAAAAATAATAAAAAAATAAAAAGTAGTGAAATAACAACAACAAAATACTTCAGTAGAGAACATGCATACTACAGTGAGACTCTTTCCCCTTCTTCTAAATATGGATCTCTGGTGAACAGAAATAGATTCATCATAATCCTTGGTTTGTTATATATTGACATCATTGGCCTGTGCAAAGGCCTTTTTATTTACTTGATCATGTATTTATTTTTAGTAATATAACAAGTACCCTTAAAATCACCACTGAAGCCAAAAACTTGAACAATAATATTAACTTACTTCTGTCTAAGTCGTCCTCCTCTAGTTTGTCTCCTTGCTTCTCTCTAGAGTGGATAACTATATTAAATTTTATGCTTGCCTTTTGTTTTTTTTTTAAAAAGAGTTATCACATGTATACATATAATCAATATATTTAGTTTTGCTTGATTTTTAATTTCATAACAGGGAATGAGGTAATAGAGTCTTCTGGATCTTGCTTTTTTGACTTATTGAATTATGAAGACTTGACCATAGTTTCTTTGGAGGATCTGCAGCTGCCTTAGCACAGCTCAGCTCTCTGATCCAGGTGAAGCAATCTCTGGCTGATTTTTGTGGCCTCCCTACAACCTCTGCACCAGCTTCTGCTCTTGATGGTACAGTACTATTCATGGCTTCGTATTTCTAGGTGTTCCCATATCGGCAGACTCCCTTCTAGGTGACTGCTTTTGTCAAAAAAATGACATGGTAAAAATTAAAATGGTTAAAATTAAAACCAAATCAGTAAAATAGTAAGAGTTTATTGTGCACAAGAGAAGAGTTTGCAAACTGAGTCTTCAAATCCAAAACCAATATAAATCTCAGAGGCATGACATTACAGGATGGCTTATAAAGTGAAAAAGAAGTTGTTTAACCTTTATAATGACTGGTTATTATGATGAGGGTTTTCCAGAGAGCAGGGAATTAGTTAAAAGTGATTATCCTACACCATTTCAGGAAGATGACTTAAGTTTCTTTTATCATTATCAGAGGCATTTACAAGAAATAATCTAGGTTTTGCTAGATTTTATTTTGCTTACCTGGTTTAAATGGTTTTTTTCTGCTTGGGAAATTTTCAGGCCTGGTGTCCATTTAACTTTACTTTAACACTATAAAGATAGCTCAAGCCAAGGTACTTTCTCCTCAGGGGCCACCTGGCCCATGTAAACTTCTAAATGTTGGGAGTTAGTTCCCAGCTGCTTGCCCTAAGCCATTTATGTAACTGCTCCAGCCAGGTCTTGCCTGAAGAATTCCCAGGAGGGACAGAAGCAACTTCTTGATGTTCAGGGACTGGATACTTCCAAATTCTTTACTCACCCAAGGGCCTTCACTGAACCCTTTCTGCTATAGTAGTGAGTACTCAAATGTTTCTGCAGTTTATCAGGCAGCCAGTGGGGATTCAGATCAGCTCCCCTTCTTGCAGGCACTCCAGTCTCTCCAAGAGCCCTTCCCATTTCACTTGAAGAGTAGGAAAGTAGCTCTCTGTCTTCTAGGAAGTGAGGGGAAAGGCTACAGAGCTCCCCCTAAAGGCAACTCACTGCTCAAAAGAATGCTTTCCTTTAAACCCTTGCTGTCTATTTATATATTAAAGATTAAGCTGAGATTTGCTTTGCAGCTTTTCTTTCTCTCTCTTTTCCCTCTTTCCTTCCTTCATTCCTTTCAAAGGTTTCCATCTATTGTTTTCAACTTTGACACCTTACCTAATATTTCTTTTTTTTTTTTAAGATTTTATTTATTTATTTGAGAGACAGAGAGAGAGAGAGTGCACAAATAGGGTGAAGGGCAGAGGGAGAAACAGACTCCCCACTCAGCAGAGAGCCCGATGCGAAACTCAATCCCGGGACCCCGGGATCATGACCCGAGCTTAGCTGGCTGAGCCACCCAGGTGCCCTTAACTAATATTCCTAAGAATGTTGGAAAATATATCAACACTGGCTAGATATCAACTGTTGACACTGTTTATCATGGTGGGGTGGAGTTCAAGGTGTGTACGACAAGACTTATTTTTTGCTTTGTGTTGCTTGCTTTGTTATAATTATCGTGTTACTTCTTGCAGTTTAAAAAAATTATTTTGGGAAAACATGAAAATCAAGACTTAGCAGAAAATTATTAACAGATTGGGTAGCAAACCTGCAAATGATCTATTTCTAAAGGGTTGTCTTCAGGGAGTCCATCTGATGAGATGATTATCTTTGTCTTCGGAACCCCTGGTAGGCTTTCAAGTTTCACCCAATCACTTCAAAAGCAGGAAATTCTTTGTATTTTGATTCCACAAGACAAATGAGTCCTCTCCCAGACATTTAACAAAACACTTAATCATGAAAGGAGATTAGAAAATATTCTACTATAAAAAGGAACGATTATCAGGAATATCGAGTTAAAACAGTGAAACATTCTGGAATATTCACTCTTGACATGTATGTTTCAGAAGATTAACTCATTTTGAAAATTATTTAACTGAATAGAAAGATAAGGTATTACTTTTTGATTTTGGTAAACTAAACAAAAACATTTAAATAAGTATGACTTTACTAATAAAAAATGTTTTAATATTTCAAGTATTTAGAGATTAGAGAGTAGAATAATTTTTCTCCTTAAATATAATCTCACCCTCTTCCATTGTTCATATTGCTATAAAAGGCACTTCTGGGGGCGCCTGGGTGGCTCGGTTGTTGGGCGTCTGCCTTCGGCTCAGGTCATGGTCCCAGGGTCCTGGGATTGAGCCCTGCATCGGGCTCCCTGTGCCGCGGGAAGCCCGCTTCTCCCTCTCCCACTCCCCCTGCTGTGTTCCCTCTCTTGCTGTGTCTCTCTCTGTCAAATAAATAAATAAAATCTTAAAAAAAAAAAGGCACTTTTGCTCATGCCAGCCTCTAGCTTAAAAATACTCAAATTCTGCCATTTGCCTGCTAGATAAAATTAACATTTCTTACTTTAATGCACAGAGTCCTTCTTTATTAGGCATGAGACCCCTTCTCATTTTTAACTTCATGGCACTTCTCATGTACTCTACCCTTCAGTATCATTGAAGAATTTGCTGTTCCCTGACTCATCATAGCCTTTTATATATCTATTCATTTGCTCATTTTATTCTTTCTGGCTGAAGTCCTGAAATGACCTTCTGGCCATGAACTACAAATTATCCTTCTATACCCAACCCATATGTCATCTCTGCAAGACCTCTCTTAAAAGCCTGGGTGGCTAGTCACTCCATTCTCTTATAATTATTCACTTATGGCAGTTACCTCCATCTACTGTGACAACTTATTCAACTCTCTAACTCAAACTCCTCAGAGAGTTCCTAGTGTAGATACTCAATAGACATTTTTTCAGTTTTAATGAATAAATTAAAAAAATTAATCCCTAGATTTAACAGAATATACTAAAGTGGTTCAATAATCATAATTTAATGTTACAGTTTACTTAGGAAATCCAAGATCATTTTGTACCCTAGCTCCCTATATGGTAAAGTCAGTAGCTAATGCAGGTAAAAAGCATTCAATAGCCTGCATATATACACAGGGATTTTATATAGAGCCACAAAAAATCTTTTTTTTAGCAAAAATCTGATTTTTTTTTTTTCAGATTCAAAGTATAAATTGTTTAAGCTTTAGTTTAAAACTTTCACTTTGGAGCTTTTTGTCACTCTACCCAGGACTAAACGATATCATATTCCCTCAGAAAAGGTGACTAGAAAGAAGAAGAATATGTTTTTCTCTCTTCAAAAAAAGTATTATTTTTAGTAATGTAAGTTACTTGCTATAATCCAAGACTTGTATAGCTCTCTTCTTACATGCCCATTATTATCAAGTGTGGAAAGAGAGTTGTCTCCATCCTGTGAATGAGTACACTTCTTTGCAAAACTCTGATATTGGGGCACCTGGGTGGCTCAGGTGGTTAAGCGGCTGCCTTGGGTTCAGGTCATGATCTCAGGGTCCTGGGATCGGGCCCTGTTGGGCTGTCTGCTCAGCAGGGATTCTGCTTCTCCCTCTCCCTCTGTTTTCTCTCTCTCTCTCTCTCTCAAATAAATAAATAAAATCTTAAAAAAAAAAAAAACTCTGATATTAATCTTGTCTTACCCCAGGAGTGGCTGCTTTAGCCAGATCTGCTGATTTCTTATCATAGATCACTGCAAAGGTGATTATAGCAGGATGGTAAATGACTAGGAACTCAGTTTATTGCTCTGGGTTACCCCTGAAGCTTTGCAATTACTTCACCCAAGGTTGACTGCACTTCCCCAAGCTATTTTTGTCTCAGTAGAGGTATGTAACTTGCCCCTGTAGTTTTTCTACTTGGTGATGTGGTAAGTACAACTGTTTCAGGTCAAACAGCTCATTCTGGCTTATAGTCATCAGGACACTAAAGGAACATGGAAATTCAGACAAACTGCCATCCGCCCAGGTTGAGGGAACCACTGTGCTCTCAGCTTTGTGAAGTTTGCATTGATGTGTTCTCTATCAGAGAGAGCATTGTAAGCCCCAGCTGCTTGTTACTGCCAGATGCTGTTGCTAAGGCAGCTTGCCAATCTCTTTCCTCTAGACCTGCTTGTTTTCCCAGAGTTGTCTTGGCAGGCTATGTAAATATTTTAACAATGAAAAAGCATGCAGGAGGGAATTCTGAGAGAGATTATGGTATAATAGATGACAGAGAAGAAACTGATCTAAACAACTAAAAAGAAATGTGAAAGAAAACAAAGCAAAACCCTTCACCAAGGCTGAAATTATGGAATGGTGCCAACCACATACTCCAGATAATTCAAATCAAAGGAAGTCACCAGGAGAAAATGCAAAATTCCCCTTTCTAGAGAGTAGTGCAGTACTGCAGGAAATTACAGAAAGACCTTTCAGAAAACCCATAAAATATACACTAATTTGGAGGAATGAGGCCCTAGTGACAGGGCTATGTGACAAAACGTGTGGTTATTCCTTTCTTTGACCCAGATTCTTAATTATGATGTGAGATTATTCTAATATAATTGAGAGAAAAGGGAGATAAAGTTGGACCATGAAAAAGGTGGGAAACAGCCTATAAGGAGCCATTTATGTAAAGCCCAGCAGCAGTAAAGAGAGCTAAAGTGGGAAAGGTGACAATACGCAGACTCATTAAATTCAGTTTTTTTTTAACCTAATTCCTTAGCAATGTTGTGACTTCGTTTTAATGCAAATGAGCAATCCAGAAACAGTAGAACCCTCATCCACCAGGGGAAGTTTAGCAATCCCCCAACCCCTCAAAAATCAAAAGACTCAAAATAAGCACAAAACAAACCAAATATAGAACTAAACAAAAAACCTTTTTTAGTTGAAACTACCCAACTTTCCTCAGATTGCTGTATGACTGAACATAGAATTTAAAACTCATGTCTTCAATAAACTCTCGGACATAAATCACAGGGAGGGGCTACAAGATTCACCTACATTATTTAGGGGGAAATAGGGAGACACTAAGATTGCTTAGGTGTGTTCTGGCTTAAACATGAATATCCATTAAAACAAACACAAAGTTATACAAAATGCCTGAATCAAAATAAATGAAATAAATCTAGCTTGTATAACATTTTACAGTCCTAGAGTTGAAGTGCAAAAATATTATCTGGAATGGACTATATTTGAATCTGAACCCCCACTCTAGTTCCATTTAAGTTCACTCTACTTTCTCATCACCCCTCCTCTGTCACTGGCAGCAAGAAATTTAAGAAGAGAGCTAGGGCCACTCCTCCTAGCCCCAACAATCTACTTCCTCACCACAGAAAATGTCACAGTCACTATTAACTCTCACTTCTTTTTCTTATCCTACTCTTATTTTCCTTTCCTGTTTACAGACCGCTTTCTCTTATTTTAAGCAGGAGAGAAAAATCAGTTTTTAAGATATTTTATGTCTTCCTTTTTTTTGTTTTTGGCTTCCCCCTAGTAGGTCTTCAAACCTGGTGATTGGAACCTGAAGTCTTCTTTATCATTAATATGTTAGGTAATAGTTGGTGAAAGAATATAAAACATCTCACTTATTGACTCAGTTTATGTGATCCGCCACAAATTAATAATCCACATATTATCTTGATAAAGCTGCAAAAGGTGGCTTAAAAAGGATCTGTTGGCGGGGCACCTGAGTGGCTTAGTCGGTTGAGTGTCCAACTCTTGATTTTGGCTCAGGTCATGACTTCAGGGTCTTGAGATTGAGCCCTGCATCACAGTCTGCACTCAGCAGTGAATCTGCTTGAGATTCTCTCCCTCTTCCTTTCCCTCTGCCCCTCCTCTGCTTGTACGTGTGCTCTCTCTTTCGCAAATACATAAATAAATCTTTTTTAAAAAAAGATTGTTGGATAATTTACTTCAGGAAATAGATTATCACTAGAACATTTGAGGCAACATAAATTTGTATTCTTCAGGAAATTAAAGCATAAGTTCTGTAAAATAAGAGATATGCTGATAATAAAATAGACTGAGATGAAAAAGTTTCTGGCATGTCTAAGGAATAAATTTAAGAGAAAAGAGACTATCAATATAAAACCTAAAACTAAATTAGAAGCAGTATAAAATTGAAACTGTTGGAAACATAATAAATTGATATGGAGCATAGATAAAAGAAAATTTTCCAGAATATAGAGAAAAGGAACAGAGATGAAAGTGATCAGAAAAAATATAATTTATATATAACTCATATTAATAAATAGCATAATTAAGGAGAACAAAAATATATCTAAAAAATAATTAGAAATTGGAGGAAAACAATTCCTAAAGGAAGACTAATTTTTACACATAAAATTATTTGTGACAGATATACATAACGAAAAGCAATCAAGTGGATATTTATTTTGGAAAAAATTATTGAACTTTAAAGACAGAGAATCATACAAACATTAGAGTAAAAAAACATGTCAAATAAAATTCAGATAAGTTTTAGATGTATTCTCTTCAATACGAGGAATCAAAATACAATGTAATAATTTGTACTAAGTTTTGAGGAGAAAAACTGTGATTTAAGAATTCTCAACTAGTCACATAGGCACACATGTGAAGGTAACAGAAATATATTCTCCAATATGCTATGGCAAAATATGTTGGCATGTCCTCCAATTATCTTACTTAAATTTAAAACAAGAGAGAGAAACTTGTACACAACAATCACAGTATTGAAAATCACAAAACATTTGAAGATACATTTTAGTTTATTAGATATCATTTTGTTTATAAACTTATCGGAAGAAGAAGAAAACCTAAAATTATATGAGACCCAATATTTCATAAACATAAAAGAAATGATAAAAACTATTAAAACAAAAGATTCTCTGATTTGGGGTAGCAGATAATCTCTATAACATTAACCTTAAAAAGCATATTAGACCAAATGTATTAAATAGATATATACAGAACATCCCAACCAAAAGCAACAGAATATACATTCTTCTCAAGTGCACAGAAAACATTCTCCAGGACTGATTACATGGTAGGCCATAAAATAAGTCTCAATAAACTCAAGAAGGCTGAAATCATATCAAGCATCTTCTCTGACCACAATGTTATGAAACTAGAAATCAATTACAAAAAGAAAACTGGAAAAAAAATGTGGAGACTAAACAACATGATACTAAACAACCAATGGGTCATTGGAGATATCAAAGAAGAAATAAAAAAAATACCTAGAGACAAATGAAAACAGAAATATGACATAGCAAAATTTATGGGATGTAGCAAAAGCAGTTCTGAGAGGGAAGTTCATAGCAATACAGACTTAGGACAAGAAACAAGAACAATCTCAAACTATCTAAATTCATACCTAAAGAAACTACAAAAAGAACAAATGAAGCCCAGAGTAACAGAAGAAAGGCTATAATAAAGATCAGAGCAGAAATAAATGAAACAGAGACTTAAACAACAGAAAAGATCAGTGAAACTAAGAGTTGGGTTCTTAGAAAAGATAAATTTGACAAATGTTTAGCTAGACTAACAAAGAAAAAGAGGGATCAAATAAACAAAATCAGAAATGAAAGACATTACAATTGATACTACAAAAATACAAAGGATTATAAGAGATACTGCAAACAATTATGTGCCAACAAATTGGACAACCTAGAAGAAATGGACAAATGCCTAGAAACATACAATCTTCCAAGACTAATTATGAAGAAAATCTGAATAGACTGATTACTGGTAAGGAGATTGAAAGAGTAATCAAAAATCTCCCAAGGAGCAAAAGTCTAGGGCCAGAGAGCTGCACTGGTGTATTCTACCAAACATTCAAAGAACATTGAATACCTATCTTTCTCACTCTTCCCAAAAATTGAAGTATCCTCTTCCTTTTTTTAAAATAAAGATTTTATTTATTTGACAGAGAGAAAGAGAGAGAGAGAGAGCACAAGCAAGGGGAGTGGCAGACAAGAGGGAGAGGGAGAAGCAGGCTCCCCACTTAGCAGGGAGCCCAATGCAGGGCTCAATTCCAGGACCCTGGGATCATGACCTGAGCCAAAGGCAGATGTTTAACCGACTGAAACACCCAGCACCTGAAATATCCTCTTCCATACTCATTTTATGAAGTCAGCATTACCCTGATACCAAAATCAGACAAGAACACCACATACACACAAAGAAATTACAGGCCAATAATAAGCATAGATGCAAAATTACCCAACAAAATATTAGCAAACCAAATTCAACAATACATTAAAAAGATCGTTCACCATGATCAAGTGAGATTTATTTCAGGAATGTAAGGAGAGTTTAACATCCACAGATCAATCAACATGATATACCACATTAACAAAATGAAGGATAAAAGTCACAGGATCATCTCAATAGATGCAGAAAAAGTATTTGACAAAATTCAACATCCATCTATTATAAAAACTCTTAACAAAGTAGGTATAGAGGGAACATATCAGAACATAATAAAGGCTATATATAACAAGTCCACAGCTAACGTCATACTCAATGGTGACTTTTTCCTCTAAAACCAGGAACAACACAAGGATACCCACTGTTGCCACATTTATTCAACATAACATTGGAATTCCCAACTACAGGAATTAAACAATAAAATGAGATAAAAGACATTCAAATGGGAAAGAAAGAAGTAAACTGTCACTATTTGCCAGTGACATGATACTTTATATAGAAAATCCTAAAGAGCCACCAAAAAGCTACTAAAATAAATTAATTCAGTAAAGGTGCAGGATACAAAAAATCAATCTACAGAAACCACTGGCATTTCTATACACTAAAAAATGAACTATCAGAAAGATAAATTAAGAAAACCATCCATCCCATTTATGATTGAATCAAAAATAATTAAATACCTAGGAATAAATTTAACCAAGGAGGTGAAAGACCTCCATATTGAAGACTATAAAATATGGATGAAGGAAATTGAAGAAGACACAAATAAATGGAAAGATATTCTATGCACATGGGCTGGAAGACTCAATATTGTTAAAATGTTCATACTACCCAAAGCAATCTATAGATTTGATGCAATCTCTATCAAAATTCCAATGGTATTTTTCAGAGAAATAGAACAAATAATTAAAAAACTTGTATAGAACCACAAAAGACCCCCAATAGACAAAGAAATCTTGAAAAAGAAGAACAAAGTTGGAGGTATCACATTCCCTGACTTCAAACTTTGCAAAGCTATAGCAATCAAAACAGTATAGTATTGGCATAATAACAGACACACAGATAAGTGAACAGAATTGAGAGCCCAGAAATAAATCCACACATACATGGACAATTAATTTTTGATGAAGGAGCCAAGAACATACAGAAAAAGGACAGTCTTTTCAAAAAATGGTGTTGAGAAAACTGGAAAGTCACATGCAAAAGAATAAAACTAGATACCATACACAAAAATTAACTCAAAATGATAAAAGACATGAATGTAAGACCAGAAACCATGAAATTCCTGAAGAAAACAGAGGTAGTAAATTTCTTGACATTGATCTTAGCAATGTTTTTGTGAATCTAACTCCAAAGGCAAGAGAAACAAAAGCAAAATAAATAAATGGGACTACATCAATCTAAAAAGTTTCTGCACAGTGAAGGAAACCATTATCAAGACAAAAAGGGAACCAACTGAATGGGAGGAGATATTTGAAAATCACGTATCTGACAAGGGGTTAATATCCAAAATATATAAAGAACTCATATAACTTAACAACAAAAAACAAACAACCTGATTAAAAAATGAGCAGAGGAAGTGAATAGACATCTTTCCAAAAAAGACATATGGCAATCAAACAGACACATGAAAAGATGTTCAATAACACAAATTATTAGGGGACTGCAAATTTTTGAGATATCACCTTAACACCAGTTTGATTATCTATCATCAAAAAAAAGACAAGAAATAATAAGAGTTGGAAAGGATGTGGAAAAAAGGGAACCTTCATACATTACTGGTGGGGAATGTAAAGTGGTTGTAGCCACTACGGAAAAAAGTATGGAGATGCCTCAAAAAGTTAAGAAAAACCTACCACAATCTAGCTATTCCACTTCTGGATATTTATCCAAATAATATGAAACATTAATTTGAAAATATATATGCATCTCAATGTTCATAACAGCATTATTTATAATAGTCAAGATATGTAAACAATCCAAGTGTCCATCACTGGATAAATGGATAAAGAAGATGTGGTATACACACACCCACCCACACACACATTACCCGCCCCCCCACACGAATACTACTTGGCTATAAAAAGAATGCAATCTTGCCATTTTCAACACTATGAGAGACCTTGAGAGTACTGTGTTAAGTGAAATAAGTCAGAGGAGAAAGACAAAAACAGTATTTCATCCATATGTGGAATCTAAAAGAAACATAAACAAAAACAAGAAAAATGAACAAACAAAACCAAACTCATAGACACAAAGAGCAGATTGGTAGTTACCAGAAGGGAAATGAGGGTTGAGGTGGGGGAAATGGGTAAAGAGGGTCAAATGTATGGAAAGGAATGGTAACTTGACTTTTTGTTGTGATCACTTTGTAATGGATACAGATGATTATAATGTTGTATACTTGAAACTTATATAAGGTGATATGCCAGTTTTATCTCAATTAAAAAAAGAATCTCCATAATATACGTCATTTTTTCAGAGATTCACATAAAAAAGTGACTGGGAGATGATGTGTACGGTAGGCTGGGTAATGTCTCCCATTCCTTCAAAGATGCCCACACTCTAATCCCCAGAAAGTGTAAGAATATTACTTCACATGGCAAAGGGGGCTTTTCAGATGTGGTTAAGGGTAAGAACCTTGAGATGGGTAGAATATCCTGGATTATCCTGGTGGGACCAATTGAATCATATAAATTCTTGAAAGTATGGAATCTTTCAGGGCTATAAACAGAGAAAGGGAGATGTGATTGTGTAAGAAGGGTCAAAGAGATGACACATTGCTGGTTTTGAATATGGGGGATGAGAGTTATAAGACAAGGAATATTAATGGACTAGAAGCTGACAAAGACAAGGAAAGAGATTATCCTCTAGAATACATCTTAATTCTCAATCCTTATACCTCAACTCTTGGCTTCTGACCAAGGTCCTGAAAATCAAAAACACTATACATTAAAGATTCCAGTTGTGGCTGGGTCCTTAATGTTGCTCTAAGTCATTTCCAAGTTTTTCTAAGTTTTATCTCCCATTCTCCATACTGGTATGTCAAATTTTGTCAGTTTTCTTATAATACATACTCTTGATTTTGTCTGCCTAGCATCTATTCCTCCATTTTCTGAGAACATTACATTGATTTTCATTTAGATAACTACTTTCCTTCCACGTTCAGACAATACCATTGGTTTTGCTCTGAGCCACTTGAGTTTCATAGATGGGCACATGATCCAGGGTTGGCCAATCAATACATTCCATAGCATTGTCAATGACTGATTTTGGGAAGAAGCCATAACCCAAGCTGTCCCAATGAGAAGTCAACCCTAACAATTTTGCTAAAACTACTGAAAAGATGTATCTCTGCTTTCTGTTATAGTTGTTAGTCTGATGCAATATAAACTTAGAGACTCAAGTGTCATTCACACAGAAAATCAGCTTGAAAATGTGGCCAATACAAAGAGGAAGTTGAAACAAGAAGTGGAGAAAGAGCTCTACTAACATCTTTTGAACCTATTGAGCCAGATGTGATTAAAGCCATATCAACTTTGTAATTCCCAGTTAAGTTAGCCATGCATATCTTTTTTCTTCTTTAAACTACTTTGAATTGGCTTTCTCTCACTTACTGCTGAGAGTTAAAGAGACTCCTGAAATACCAAAGCATACCAACTACACAGAATTTGATTCAAGAATCAGAGCCACAATGAGTAATATACACTAAAGGACTTAATACAGTGATTATACCTTTATACAATTGTTGGATCTGCGGTGGAATTCTTTTTTTTTTTATTCTTATGTTAATCCCCATACATTACATCATTAGTTTTAGATGAAGTGTTCCATGATTCATTGTTTGTGCACAACACCCAGTGCTCCATGCAGAATGTGCCCTCCTCAATACCCACCACCAGGCTAACCCATCCTCCCACCCCCCTCCCCTCTAGAACCCTCAGTTTGTTTTTCAGAGTCTATCGTCTCTCATGGTTCGTCTACCCCTCCAATTTCCCCCGCTTCATTCTTCCCCTCCCGCTACCTTCTTCTTCTTCTTCTTTTTTTTTTCTTAACATATATTGCATTATTTGTTTCAGAGGTACAGATCTGAGATTCAATAGTCTTGCACAATTCACAGCGCTTACCAGAGCACACACCCTCCCCAGTGTCCATCACCCAGTCACCCCATCCCTCCCAACCCACCCCCCACTCCAACAACACTCAGTTTGTTTCCTGTGATTAAGAATTCCTCATATCAGTGAGATCATATGATACATGTCTTTCTCTGTTTGACTTATTTCACTCAACATAATACCCTCCAGTTCCATCCACGTCGTTGCAAATGGCAAGATCTCATTCCTTTTGATGGCTGCATAATATTCCATTGTATATATATACCACATCTTCTTTATCCATTCATCTGTTGATGGACATCTTGGCTCTTTCCACAGTTTGGCTATTGTGGACATTGCCTGCGGTGGAATTCTATAGAAGGTTTTACTTCTGAGTCTGGTAAGAGCCTAAAGTCACTATACTCTAGGTCAGTAATTGGAAGTAAAGCTGGATAGGAAGAGGTGGGAGATAGCAAGGACAAACTGTTAAGTCCTGAGCAAAAACTGGAGCCCATATCAGTCTCTCGCCATCTCTAACAGTGATGAGATGGTGATCTGCAGGAAATGATAACCTTCACCACAGAGTTATAAATGTAGTTCTCTGGGGTCTTGGAGAAATCGAAGGAAGATATATGAGATCCACTAGGAGATGAAGGAGTTGCAGGCTGGCTGATGCCCAACTAAGGTAAACTATCAAATGAGTTACAGTGTATACAAGCTGCAACAGGACCCTCATGTCTGACACCAACCTGCAGAGCACAATAGCAGCTACTTAGCTTTCACTTTTCAAATCTCACACAAATTTCTCTTGAGGCTGACCTTAAAACCTTAAAATGAAGAAATTATGGAAAGTTACTTCCAGCTTAGTTAACCTCAGTTAACAAATCCAAATCCACGACACCAACTCTTCTATCACTATCTGTAGCAAAATAATTTTTTACTTTAGAGAGTAAAGAGAAGACATTAAGACAGAAACTGACAAAATGTCCTGTCACCACACCTATACAGGTACTTGTATGTGAATCCATTCATTATTCCTTCCTTCATATTTCCTGTTCTTTATTCTTTAACTTGTACTCTGTATTCCATTTATTCTTAGCTACTTGGGGACCTCATCACACTGATTCTTTTTCATCCCTTTCTAAGGGATTCTCTTCATCTAACGGAATTACATACTGTGGAAAACCTTCCATGGAATGCTATTTCAGCTCTAACAATTGCATAAAAGTACAATGGTGCCATTAAAAATAGAGAACCTAGAGGGGCGCCTGGGTGGCTCAGTCGTTAAGCGTCTGCCTTTGGCTCAGGTCATGGTCCCAGGGTCCTGGGATCGAGCCCCGCATCAGGCTCCCTGCTTGGCCGGGAGCCTGCTTCTCCCTCTCCCACTCCCCCTGCTTGTGTTCCCCTCTCTCGCTGTGTCTCTCTCTGTCAAATAAATAAAATCTTTAAAAAAAAAATAGAGAACCTAGAAATGGACCCTCAACTCTATGGTCAACTAATCTTCAACAAAGCAGGAAAGAATATCAAATGGAAAAAAGACAGTCTCTTAAACAAATGGTGTTGGGAAAATCGGACAGCCACATGTAGAAGGATGAAACTGGATCATTTTCCTATACCATACACAAAGATAAATTCAAAATGGATGAAAGATCTAAATGTGAGACAGGAATCCATCAAAATCCTATAGGAGAACACAGGCAGCAACCTCTCTGAACTTGGCCACAGCAACTTCTTGCTAGACACGTCTCCAGAGGCAATGGAAACAAAAGCAAACATGAACTATTAGGGACTTCATCAAGATAAAATGCTTTTGCACAGCAAAGGAAACAGTCAACAAAACTAAAAGACAACCTAGGGAATGAGAGAAGATATTCTCAAATGACATATCAGATAAAGGGCTAGTATCCAAAATCTATCAAGAACTTCCTAAACTCTCTCTATATAGATTATTACTCAGCCATCAAAAAAATATTACTCAGCCATCAAAAAAAATGAAATCTTGGGGCACCTGAGTGGCTCAGTCATTAAGCGTCTGCCTTTGGCTCAGGTCATGATCCCAGGGTCCTGGGACTGAGCCCATGTCAGGCTCCCTGCTCAGAGGGAAGCCTGCTTCTCCCTCTCCCACTCCCCCTGCTTGTGTTCCCTCTCTCTCTCTCTGTCTCTCTCTCAAATAAACAAATAAAATCTTTAAAAAAAAGTGAAATCTTGCCATTTGTAACGATGTGGATGGAACTAGAGGGTATTATGCTAAGTGAAATAAGTCAGTCAGAGAGACAAATACCATATGATTTCACTCATATGTGGAATTTAAGAAACAAAACACATAAACATAGGGGACGGGAAGAAAAAATAAAATAAGATAAAAATAGAGAGGGGGCAAACCATAAGAGACTCTTAACTATAGGGAACAAACTTAGGGTTGCTGGAGGGGATGAGGGTAGGGATATGGGGTAACTGGGTCATGGGCATTAAGGTGGGCACTTGATGTAATGAGCACTGGTGTTATATGCAACTGATGAATCACTAAATTCTACCCCTGAAACTAATAATACACTATATATTAACTAAATTGAATTTAAATAAAAAATTTTGTAAAAATGAGATAGATTAGTATGCACTAAACATGAAAAGACTGTCCAGTCTATGTTTTTGAATGTAAAAACGATATGTATGTAAATATGGATTCAATGCTTATTACATCTCACACACACACACACACACACACACATACCCCATATATAAACATTTATCCAAAAAACATAACAAGGGGGGAGGTTTTGGAAGGATACACATGACATCAAGAACATTTACACTTAGAGTGTGGGGTTAGGGTAGAGTTGTGAATTTTTATTTTTATTTTATATATTTTAGTACTCTTTGATTTTTGTACAATTATTAATTTTGTAAATAAAAATATTAAAAACCAGATCAAATTTACATTTTGAAAGTCTCCCAATTTTTAAAATTCAAAGCTAGCTTAAGATCAGGAGAGAAAGAAATCAACTGGCCAAAATAAAATAAAATAACAAACAATCAGAAAAAAAATGTAAAAGTTAGGTTTCATATATAAATTTATTCATGAGTTTTTTCTTGAACAAAAGAGATAACAGGGAGATAGTTCATTTAAAACATTCAAGAGAGAATTAGCAATTACGAAAAACCAATAATGAGAATATAGATACAAATATGTATATGAAAAAAATGTAAGTACATGAGGATATGTCAACATTATAAATAATAAGAACCTATAAATACACATGTATTATGTGTATTTGGATTTGAATATATGCTGCTCACAACTCACTGGTTTGTGTGTATGTGGTTATTTTATACTGGCTGGAGTGCCTGAGGTTTCTGGAGAACAATTTGGAAAGTATTACTTTGTAAATATTAAGTTTTTATTTTCTTAAAAAGTAAGTCACTAGAGGAATAATTTTTAATGCTGAAATTTTCTGGACTTAAAAAATGATAAATTGTAACCAAATTTCCTTGGGACACATATTTCATCAGCTTAGACGAAATTTAGAGCTAACAGGGCATAATGCATTCATAGAACTCTTGTTTTTATTAAGTTGTCTTTATATGATTAAATTGCTTACAGATATTTTTTTTAACTTTGGCTGAAAATATGAAGAAAATCAAATTAACATTTTTACTATTTATGTTTACTTCTTAAAATAAATATTTATACATTGTTAATAGTTTTTCTTAGTATGCTTATTGAAAATGATGCTATGTTAATAAAGTGATTTTGTATAGAGATATCTTCTACCATTTCCTTACCAATCATACTAATTTCTCTGTGAAAAATAATATTATTGTATGAGTATATGAATATATATTATTTAATATATGTGAATATATTATTTATATAGAATTTATATGGAATATTAATTAAATTTTATATTCTTGAATTCTTCTGTTGCAAAGATAAAAACATATCTTTTACTTACTAACCATCAAACCACATCTTTTAGCATATAATTGAAATGGTGAATGAAGTCCCTTTGATTCATTATATGCACACAACTTGCTGATCAAACATTTGAATCTATTATATTTATTGATTTCACTTTTCCTTGAATATACTTATGATAGATTTTTTTAAAACAAGCAAGTAAATTAACAATAGTGAATGCATAAGGCATACTCTGGAGAAATTTTCATTTTTCTTTTAGTCTATGCTCAGAGAGGTTTGTGGTAATTGCAACAAAATTCTTAATGTTCATGTTAATTTGTGCTCTGTGGGGGCTTATAAGATTGTTAGTCAAATCTACATTTTGCCTCTGAAAAACACAGTGGGATAGGAAATCTCTTGTTCTTGATTTTACAGAATATTGCCACTGAATCATATGTTTTAGGATTTTCAGTGGTAATAAGAATTGTTAAAAAATATTTTTATAATTTACTTCTGAATAAATGAGTTTGTGTAACTTTTTTTCTGTCATATACCTTATTTATTTAAAAAACTAGTAAATGCCTTTGGAATATGCATGCTGACTTGAAGTAAGAAGACTGCATCTTTTAATAAATCCTTTTTGTTAAAATTTCAAATTAAAAGTTACACACTACATGTTACCCTCCAAGAGGAAAAATATAACCCATTCATTTGATGCAGGAGGGAGGGGTAGAGAGAGAAGCAGACTCCCTGCCAAGCAGGGACAACCGACACGGGACCCGATCCCAGGACTCTGGGATCGTGACCTGAGTCAAAGATAGACGTCTAACCGACTGAGCCACCCAGGGACCTGATGCAGCTAATTTCTTGAAAAGTGCCAGGTGGTTGGTGAGGCAGTGCCTGCTATGTGACTCTGGTTGCTTCTGTCCCAGGTACTGAATTCTATGCACTTAGATTCCCATTTCCTTAGTTCTTTCAGAGTCAGTGTAAGATCAGCTCTGTTGTGACCTCTGTTTCCATGGCAAGATATTTACCTGAACAGGATGCAACAGAATTTCATGGAGCTTAGGTCAAAAGAGTTGTATCATCAAACTCTGGACCTCTGAATCCCAGCTCCATTCACAATGTAGCTGTATTAATGTCTCTATCCTTTTCCACAGTCAGGATTTATGTATACCAAAGGAGTGTGTCCTTACCATATCCTTTAGTAACACAAATTTTGAGAGCAAACTTCCACTCATCCTACATTTTCCCCCTTTTTCTGACTAGGTTTGCTTTCCTTTCAACCTGAAGAAAATGATAGTGGTCCAAAAATAGCAGTATGATTCCATGAGGGCTGCTGGTGTGGTTAAGGTTGCCAGGTCAGGGCTGACTAGAGTCTCAGAACCATACCTATATTGTCTGTGACATGGTCTATGTATATAATTTCAGATGGCATTCTTAGAAAGTTAATCAACATGTCTAGACCTTAAATTTCTCATCTATTATTAGATAATGGGAAATAAACTGCATTTTGGGAGACTGTAAAATTCAGTTGAAATAATTTATGTGAAATTATTTTAGAAATCTTGAGAACAAACTGATGCCAGTGATAATATCAGATGATCTGGGGATTAGAACACTATTAAGTAATAATAAAAAAGAATTTTAATGCCTTTGAGTTAGAAATGCACTCTATCTTTGACCAAGTAACTAGATTTTCATCAATCTATAATGTCTTATGCATTTATACTACCTGCTTGCCTGCTGGAAGCATTTGAATTAACATCTCCTGATACAAGCTTTAAGATTGAATTATAATTATGATATAGAACTTAAGATACATTTTCCTAACAGTAAGCTTACAGTTTATGCAAATTATTTCTATGTAATCAGAAGTTCTATTATCAGATTGTATGCTATTTAACGTTTCATATAATAATAAATGCTCGATTTTATCTTGTGTTTGCCAGGTCACTAAAGATAAGAATGATAATAATGTATAAAATTTGAGTTCTATAATGACCCTGAGAAATAATTCTAATCACTCCTTTAATATGTAGAAATCTCAGTTTAATAAAATTTTCATAAGATAGTTTTGTTCCTTGGCAACAAGTATTTGTAAAACCTATGATATTTACAGAATATTTTGTGCTTGAAGTGGTATCTTGGGATCAAAAATACTTAAAAGTTGCTCTTTGAGACTGTCTTTTTATTACAAGAAAGCAGTAAATAAGCTCTGCACAAGCCAAAATTTCATAGCTGTTTGGAGGGAAAGAAATCTGGTACTGCCTGAAGTCTTTTTTTTTTTTTAAAGAATATACATTTATTTGAACATATAATTAAATTCCTATACAGGTAAATTTTCACAATTTGTGTTTTGCATGGATACAGGAAAGGAGAAATTTAATTTTGTATCTCTGTGTGGAGTTACTGCAACAGAATAAACTCTGTTTTATTGATTTGATTTGCACGCAGCTACCTTCAGAAACAGCTATTTAAATCATATTTGGTTATTAATAAAACTAGATTGCTTTCCTCATGCTTTTTCTTTGTAACACATTTTCAATAGGTATCTACTCTCATTTTATTTTGGTTTTGGATGAAACCATATGAACATGCTTAAATCGTACAAAATGACTATCTGGAAAAAATGAGAAAGGGCCTTACAAATGGAGTCAACATAAAAATCCTGGAATTAATAATGAAAACAGAAGCTTGGATTTGATAGGGTTGCAAGAGAGAAGAAGTGCCATTTAGCAGGAGCCTGTCCAGAAGCTACAGCATGGAGTCCCTACTCGGAAGGGGAGGAGGGCAAGGGAACTTCCCCAGGGGCAGGGATGTCGGAGAGGAATTTACATGTCTAGGTGATGTCACTCTGCAGCATGGCAGGGAATCTTCGGGTCGGAGAACTCCAAAGGAAAAATCTACTGTTTGGACTATATTTTAAATGATTGGATGGGTAAAAAGTTTGGCACTAGTGGGTATGTGAGCTAATGGGTCTTAGCATATGGTAAAGAAACAAGCTCGGGTCCAATATACAGAGGCTAAATTTGGCTCACCTATTAGAATAAAACATTTGTTCGATGAAGGCATCTCTATGTATATAAAAAGTACTGGATCCTTTTGGGTCAAGAAGGTTGAGAACACTTTAAAATGTTTCCTTCTTAAAAAATAAAATAAAGTAAAATAAAATATTCCTTTCTTGCATCAAACTCATAATTATTTTGTATTTAAATACACACACATAGTAGCGCCTGGGTGGCAGAGTAGGTTAAGCTACTGACTCTTGGTTTCAGCTCAGGTCTTGATCTCAGGTCATGAGATCAAGCCCTGGGTCAGGCTCTGTGCTCAGCACTGAGTCTGCTAAAGTTTCTCTCTCTCTCTGCCCCTCCCCCATGCATGCATGCATGTGCATGCTCTCTCTCTAAAATAAATAAAATAAATCTTTAAAAAAATAAATAAATAGGGACACCTGTGTGGCTCAGTTGGTTAAGCGACTGCCTTCGGCTCAGGTCATGGTCCCAGGGTCCTGGGATTGAGCCCCACAGCTTCTCCCTCTCCCTTTATCTGCTACTCCACCTGCTTATGCACTCTCTGTCAAATAAATAAATAAACATTCTTAAAAAAAATAAATATACACACATATACATATTCACCTTTGAAATCTAGAAAGAGAAGTCATCATCTGAGACAGAAGACCCAAGTTAGTAAATGGGGACAATGGTACATAACTTGGGACAAGCTAGGAACACAGAGTCTTTGGGCCTGAGGTCTTGAAACATATGTAGGTCAAGGCCGTAAGCCAAGAACCACATGTAGATTGAGGACATATGTGGATTCCCATCTTGAAGCAGACAGCAAGAGTGCACTGAAGAGGGCCTAAGATATCTCTTTCCACTGCCTGGATAGATACCAGAAAGGAGGTACCAACTCTGGTAAGAGTGGCAGTAGATTTACTTCTATGACACCAGAAACTTGTCTAAACGTAAGTGCATCATTACATCCACAACTGAGCTCTGAGCCAAGTATGTGATTCGGGTCCCAGCTTCCTTTAGGGCCATAATAAGGGCAGTTGCTATTTTGAAGTGTTTCCTGTGATATGTGTGTGTGTGTATACGCATGCACACAGTAATATTTCTTCATCTTTGCTTTATTAATTTATAAGTGTTCCTTAGTAGGAAATATAGGAGGCCTATATTATATATATTGCCTGTCGTAAATTTTACATCATCCCCCTCCCCTCAATTTTGCCCTTTGCTGCTTCAGGTATCATCCTTCTCAATGTAGCCTTCTTACATTTTTCCTAGACTGTAATAATTCCTAAAATTATTCTTATCTTCATTTCTCATGCTATTAGAGATTCTCTTGTCACTTAAGGATAACACTGCCACACCTGTCACTACAGGCTTTGTGTTTGAAGACATGGACCTAGTCCTTCTATCCATCAGCTAGCCACAGCTCAAATTCGGTGTTCTACAGCAACGAAAGGGTCTTCAAGTAAAATATTCTTTTCATTCCTCATATCCTATCCTTATTTATAATTCTCACACATCTGGGGTGCCTGGGTGGCTCAGTTGGTTAAGCAACTGCCTTCAGCTCAGGTCATGATCCCAGGGTCCTGGGATCAAGCCCCACATCCTGCTCCTTGGTCAGCGGGGAACCTGTTTCTCCCTCTCCCTCTGCCTGCTACTCCGCCTGCTTGTGTGCGCGCTCTCTCTCTGTCAAATAAATAAATAAAAATTCTTTAAAAAAATAATTCTCACACATCCAAAATTGTGCCATTATCCTTGGGGTACAGAATCTCTATTTATCCAAAGGGCCCATATTGTTAACTTGGAAGGTGAATAGCTATCTGCTCACTGGGTTATTTCCTAAAATGTCCATGTTAGATATAGCATTTTCTAGAATTTAAGTGGGAACTTTCCCTAGCTTTCAGTAGTAATGCAGTTTCCCTTATTTTTATATCTCCATGCTCATTTCTGTTACATTACTAAGGATTGGGTGGGCAGGAGCTAGAAAGAATGCAACACCTATAACTATTTGATACCTTTATCTTGAATAGTTTAAATTCTATAAGCCCAATATTTACCAAACTTACTAATTATGAAATTAATCAGAGCATATAAACTATTAAGTAGGAGAATCAATTTAAAACTATTAACCACTTTCATCCCTTAAAGAAAGAACATTTAAAAAATCTTGTCCTATTATAAATACTTTGAAGTTAACATTACTTTCTATAAGTACTTGTTTGCATAGTCAACATTCGCTGACAATAATTTTATAGAAAGGTCAAACCATTTAAATATTTGAGAATACTTTGTAATAACACATTGAAAATTACCTGTATGGTGGATAATATTGTTTTCCCTTCCTATGGGAGGATTACACCTCACTGTCTCATAGATGTCAGGCTTGACCATGTCACCTGCCAGGCTCTGCCTGGCTGGAGGGTTATATAACCCCTCCCACACCCCCACAGCAGACTTGGCCAAGTGACCTGCTGTGGCTAATGCATTTTGAATACAAGTGACATAAATAGAAACTTTAAGAGTCAGCATAGGGTTCATCATTTCTTTTTTCCATCTGCCATGAGACAGGCAGTGTTCCAGCTAGAGGTTGCTTCATTAGCCTTGGTCCTAAAAGGAAGACAATATGGAGCGGAACCATAGCCAACCTTACTCAAGGGCAGGGTGTGTGAGGAATAAACATGTTTTTTTGTCAGTCTTTGAGACTTCAGATCATTTATTGGTAACTAAGACTAAGCTAAAGATAAAATGCTCAAGAAGAGTTGCATCAGTTTGATTCTAAAAAGCAGGATATGTACTGATGATTAAATTCTATGTGTCAGCTTGGCTAGGCTGTGGTGCCCAAACAGTGCCCAAACTGGATATTGTGAGATGGCTGTGAAAGTATCCTATAGAAATGTTTAACATCTACAATCTGTTGGCTTCAAGTAAGGAAAACAGCCTTTGATGATGAGGTGGGACACGTCCAATCAGTTGAAGGCCTTAAGGACAAAAATTGAGGTTTCCTGGAGAAGGAATTATGACTCAATACTGTAATACAGTAATCCTGCCTGAATTTCTAGCCTGCCAACCTACCCCACAGATTTTGATTTTTCCCACCCTCACAATCATATGAGCCCATTTCTTAAACATTTTACACACATCACACATTCTATTGGTTCTATGACTGATCTATTCGGTATCTAAAATTGTGCATTGTATTCATAGCACTATTATAAATTGACTCAAAGAAACACAGATGATAGATATAGAAAACTATAAGGAAATATTGTGATAAACTCTGAGCAAATAGCTTAAGACATTAATTTAAACTTCTAAGTTCAATATAACATTTTTAATACTATAATTATCCTTCCAGAGCATGAAGAAATACAGAAAACAATCTAATGGTTTATAATGTAAATCTGGTAGAAAAAGCCTGAAAAAAAAAACCCGTCAATACTAAATTATAGATGGTTGTCAATTATGATAGTAAATGAGAAAATTCTAAATAAGCCAACAGGAAATCATATCTAAAATTATAGCAAAATAATTTACCTAGTAAGGTTAATTTATCATGAAAAGTTTAAATATTAGAAAAATGTGGTTTTTTTTACCCTATCTTTTCTACTATCAATGATCTAGACAATTTTAACTTATCCTTGTGTTTTATCCTTGTCCATACCGTGTCACTGGTTTCCCAACAGACTGGATGAGTGACATTTGTCAAGGACATGAGTATGATTCCTTACAGTGAGATTAGTATGCCTTAGTGCCATATAGAATCGTCTGTGTCGAGGCAGGAAAACAAAAATTTATTTGGAAGACAACTGTAACAATTTGTTCTACATATGTAGGTCTTAGTTTTCTGGGTGAATTAACTAATCTCATCTCTCCAGGAACCTATAGATTCCCAGAGAAAACAAATTTATCCTATCTGTAGACCCTTTTTCACAAAGTAGTATAAATTATAAAACAATATAAGTTCTCTTGTCTCCTAGATGTAAAACTGACTAGGGGTGATTATATTAAATAGTGTTAATTAGGTCAATGTGTTAAGTTACTGGACTACACAATCCAGTGGATAATTTCTTACTTTCAGGCATAAAAGGCAATTAATACTGCTGCAGCTGATACTTATGATGACATTAATATTTATTTAGAGCTTACTGTGTGCCAGGCGCTGCTTTGCATATATTAAAACTTTTAATTTTCAAAATGACCCTATTTACGGGGCAGGCACTGTTGGTGGCTCAATTTTTACATCCAAAGAAAATAAGTAGAGATGTCAGGCAACTTACCCATTATTTTGAAGACCCAATCATCAACGTCCACTGATTTCTATGTTGGACTTCTAGTGCTCTTCGAAGGAGGAGCAAGAGGTGATGAAAACCATGAGATAGCCAAATAATTACAAGGAATAGTTTCCCCTCTCCCTTTCGAAGACATGAGGGATGCCTGCCAGCATGGCCGGCCAGGACCTGGTCCAGGTGGCTGGTGTGTGAGGTTTCCCAGAAAGGCAAACAGGACAGACCTGGAGGCTGCAGAGTGCTGGGTGACTTCGGTATACGTGGGCGTGTGAGGAAGTAAGTGCAGGTCCTGAGGGAGGGGCAGGGAGACGGGTTGGGATGGTCCGGGCATTAAGGGCAGCTCAGAAAATGGCCAAATTGGCCCCCGGCACTGCATCTACAGGCGCATTTCCAGGAGGAAGTCTGATCTCGCGAGATCTTGTGAGCTCGCAGGGGAAGCCTGGGCTGAGAAACACCTGGGTGCCGCGGTGCTGAAGGCTCCTCCTCCCAGACTCCTCCTAAGGAGTTTGACTCACACCACCTGTCACACAATCCCATGCCATTATATTGTAAACTCTGATCTGATCTCAGACAAACAACTTAGCATTTTGAACCTTAGTTTTTCTGATCGGTAAAGTGGTAATAATCATGGTGTCATAGTATAAATAAAAATTCAATGATACTACCACTAGAGATTGAAAACTTCAACAAATACCATGGATGTAGGTAAGAAATTATGGAAGAAGTGAATAAGTTTCATGATGAACGTAATTTTCGATCTCAGATGGAGGAACCAAGATGCTCAGAAGGTAATTTGAGGATAATACTTGGAGACAGGGGATAAACTACCCACAGACCTATTTCTGGTGATCCTGAGATCTAACAGCTTTCCATTTTCATTTTTGTCTGCTTGGTTTAGTTATTTTCTTTAATAATAGCAGAAGGACTTATTTTTAGCTCAAAGCAAATAATGGCAATAAAACAGATTATGCTGATTAATATAAAAGTGGCTACTTACAGTTTTCAGTGCTTGAGGGTTGTGCAAGAGGTCTAATTCCTGCTCTGTGACATGCAAGGGCTTTCTTTTCTCCTCCTAGAAAGAAATGTAAGATTTATAGATACACAAGGAGGGTCAGTAAATCAATCATATGAACTTAAGAATACCTATTAAAGATTACCATGCTTGTTATGAAAATCAAGGTGGCCTCAGATTCAGGTTTCACTGCAATATCTAGCTTCATCTCTCTTTGCTGCTTACCTTACCCTCTGTAAGTAATCAAAACTTCATGGTCAAACAATGAACAAAATAAAACACGCTTTCCCTCCCTTGCTTGTGAATTTGCACATGCTGTTCTCTTTATATAGAATTTTTCCCGACTTTCTTCACCAAGTTAACTATGACTCATCCTTTAACTATTATACCAGATGTTAATTTCCTCTCATAACTCTTTCCTCTGTCTTTGGTCAGGTTCCCAGGTAAACAACTCCAATGCGGGCATTGTGCATGGAGGTTTATTAGGGAATGCTGTCAGGATCAATATCTGAAAAGGCATGGAGAAACTAGATTGGGCACAAATTGCACTGGGATCCCATTTTGTCAGAGGCCTCTCATAATCCTACTGTAAGTTGCAATAGCCAGAGATTGATGCAAAAGGGCCAGATCTTGGTATCTTTTTATTCCACATTGAACTGATGTAGAGAAAGGGGTGTAAATTTGGGCAAGGAAGCTCCCTTTGGCATTTGAAATTCTCAAAACTGGTTTCAGCTGTAAGCCAATGTAGGGACCAAGGGCAGGCTGCCGCAAGATGGGCCACTTTGGCATGACCATTATTTTGAGCTAAACAAAACAAAACAGAAGATGCAGGGAAAGCTCTCTCCTGGGCCCTCAATTTACATTGGAAAGGAGAGCCTGTACCAGGAAGAGAGCTATTAACACAGACTTCCCTTTACCTAAGGAACTGATCTGCAAAACATCTCCTTTTACCTTCTTTCCAATGGCCCACCTCGCCTTTGTATCCTCAGACCCTACCCCTCTCCTTAGCTCATATAAGCTTCATGTTGCCTCGTTATCTTTGGAATTTCATGTTTGTGGATTCCCCATATGTATGCTTATTAAATTTTATTTTCACCTGTTAACTTGTCTCATGTCAATTTGATTTTAAGTCCAACTAGGACTTTTTTTAAGGATTTTATTTATTTATTTATTTATTTATTTATTTATTCATTCATTCATTCATTCATTCATTCATTTGAGAGAGAGTGCACGCATATGCAAGCAAGCAGTGCAAGGGGTAGAGGGGGAGGGAGAGGGACAGGGAAAGAATTCCAAGCTGACTCCTTGCTGAGCAGGGAGCCCAACCTGAGGCTGGATCTCATGACCCTGAGATCATGACCTGAGCCCAAACCAAGAGTTGGATGCTCAATCAACTGAGCCACTCAGGCACCCCTAGAAGGACCTTGAAGATCAGAGGAAGGTCTTCCTGACACCAACACTCCCAGAAGTTGGGTGAACAGTATTCTCAGTCTTGAGGGGGAAATCTGACTGGGACACCATAGCATCCATTGTACCTTCCCAGCCTCTACCCGTGTGGGTTACTTGTGCCTCTTTATAACAGCTTATATTTCCCCTTCACAAACTCTTACACTATTTATAAATTGCTGGCTTATTTCATTTCACTGTAAGATTTCAGAACCATTCCCAGCCTCTACACCAGACTCTTGTACATGAAGGTACGTGGTAAATACTGCTTAAATAAAAGAGTGGATGAAGAAAGTCAGGTTGGAGCAGAGATTGAGAGGAATAAGAGGATTTTTCCAAGAAAGGGAGGACACACTAGGCAGAGGAAATAGCAAGTAGTTTCAGAGGCATGAAAGCAAGACATATTCAGAAAACTATAAATAAAATAGGTCCGTAGGGCTGAGATAAAATGAGAAATGAAGAAATAGCAGACAGTAAGGCTGAAGAGTTGGGCAAGGGTCAGAACATGAATGGTCTTGTAAGCTAGGTAAAAGGATTTCTATTTTACCCTGTAAAATCTCTATTGAAAATAGCTTTTTGAAAAAGTGCCAGTAATCATATCTTCATAAAGAACAAAATAGCACTTCTATTCCTTCTCTTTACCTATGTTTTTGCTCTATGTTATTAATATTCAGCACATGTGCATACAGAAGATCAGATGTAGGGCAATGGATGTCAATCCAACACTACTGCCCCATTTTAGTAGCAAGCATACATAATAATATACCTTGTATTTTTCATGAACTTTAGTGGAATTATTTGGGTCAGTTCACACTGACATGAACTTGTTATTCCAATCAAATGTCAATATGATACTGGAATGCTAATTTATTTAAGCAGATCCATTTCAATGTCACCCTGAAACAAAAGCACTATCATTACCATGCCAACAAAAGTTGTCAAAACAACGAGAAAAACAATAACAAAACATCCAAACCTGCTTCTGAATAAAAGTTACTAGGCAGATATTTATTTGGATCAGGTGTTAGAAATTTGTCAATTGACTAGATGCCATTTGATCAGCAATGGCTTTAGGGATGTTACATTCAAACATTCAAATTAAAAAAATATTATTTGATAAACCAGTTAAATCTTATCCCCAGAGTATCTATTTGTATTAAAATAATCATTACATGCACATAAAATTTGCATAAAAATATGATCAAAATGACAGATCTTTAAGTAAATGCACAGCTTCCAGCAGGAATAAACCATGTTCAAGAAACAGAATAGATTGTGATTTCCTTGTTGAATTTGAAAATGCAATCTTAGTAATTGATTGAAAGTCAGGACATTTTCGGGCTATAAAGGACTAAGAATAGTTCAATCCAACTATTATTTTAAAGACGTGGAAAGTGAGGTCTTCAAATATAACATGTCTCATTCAAGGCCATACAAGTTCATAACAAATCCAGTAATAGGTTCTGAATTCTGAATCTGAATCCAATTGTCTTTACCTCTTTCCACATTGTTTCCTAGCCTGCATTTGTAAATAGTTAAGTGAATAAGGGCTCATGGCAAAGGGTAGGTTGCCATTTTTAGCCAGTTTAGTTTAGCTGCAACCTATTTTAAAATAAAATTATAGCAGTTAGGCATTTCACACTCGTGATGCAATCACTGAAGCAAAAGTGCTAATCCACAGTTGAAACAGGTCAATGTCAATTAGAATTACACCAATTTTCGATATGACACATTTCATAGCGTGCCAAATAGAAAGTAAATTGGTAATGCTAAGCATGCGAGTATGTTTTACAGGCAGCTGATTTAATTTAATCAGGGTGCAGAAGCCATGAGACCCTTATTTAAATACAGAGATTTGAAATCCTCTTGCCTTCATTCCCCAAAGCTTCAAACTGCTCTGTAATGTTTGACTGTCATGCTTTTAAAAATTACACTTGCTTAATCTAGGAATGAATAACTTCCTCTATCCCAGGTCAAATTCACCTGGTTCTAAAGGTCAGTAACTTTAACTATTGTAACTCTAATGTATGAAAAACGTTTAACTAGAAATCAAACACCTAGGACATAAGTGAATGTGTTCGCTAATAAATGTGAGTTATGGGAGATAACTGAAGTTAGCAGAAGCAATGATCTTTAATTAGCACAACCAGCAGGTTTCTATATAATACTCATAGAACTTTGAGACACTATAGATCTATGGGTGACACGCTAGCTTTAAGAACACAAGATAAAGGTTGAGACTGTTCCCTGGAATATGCAGTGTTTTAACCAAACTATGTGTATAATGTCTGGTATTATTTAATATGTGCAGCACAAACCTGCTATTATTCTCATGATGTGGTACTAGGTGATATAAAAGGGCCAGTTTCTAATTAGATTTCTAATGAAAGTTTTAGGAGAAAATTAAGTTTTGAAAAACTTGAGGTTTGTTTCCATGTCCTTATGTGTGGAAATGCCTACCCAGATGTACATGAAATGAGTGGCAATCTTTGAAAGTGAGCGGGTAAGATATGAGTATGTGAGTGCAACATCTGAATCAGGATAGCCATAGACCAAGTCACTGAAAATCTAAATGAATGTGCACGGTCTGTCAGAGTCAAGCATTCACTGTATTGGGTCAGGAATAATTTGTATAAACTCTTTAATTGGTGAGTAGCTTCCTAATTCCTCATCTAACCAAGACTCCTGATGAAATAAGCTATATTCTTTTATCTCCTGTGTCAGAACTCCACTGAAAAGGACTTGGAGACAGAAAAACAAGTTATCAAAGTAGAAACTAGGGTGAAGGTAGTAGTATATGACATATGGTAAGAGTGTATACTTGTTAAACTTCTTTAATGGACATTGAGTTGTGAGTGATTGCTTTTACTTTCTGGGAAACAGCTTGCAATAATGTTTGGTTTGTTAAATCCAAAGAAAATGAAAGCAAAGAGCAAGGCTGACCTTTTAATGGCATTTCTTAAGGAAGATTTTGATAGTGTTTGTTCCTATTCACATTCAGTTACAGCCTACTTATTCTTTTTTTTTTATGATTTTATTTATTTATTTGAGACAGAGAGAATGAGAGACAGAGAGCATGAGAGGGAGGAGGGTCAGAGGGAGAAGCAGACTCCCCGCCGAGCAGGGAGCCCGATGCAGGACTCGATCCCGGGACTCCAGGATCATGACCTGAGCCAAAGGCAGTCGCTTAACCAACTGAGCCACCCAGGCGCCCTACAGCCTACTTATTCTTAGGTCTAACACTTAGTATTTAGAATCTTTTATAATAACTGTAATAGAGCTTGAAAAGTCTTTTGATTTACCCAAAGCAAACAAATACAATTAAACCATTTGTTGTGATTTGGAGCCTTTCTCTTTATAGTTTGTGTGTGTGTGTGTTTTAAGTATTGTCTCAGTTCTCTGTCCTTTATGGTCATTATATTCTGAAATGTCATCACATCATTGGAATTGATATTGTTTTGGCTGATGCTGAGCAAAATAGAGTTACTGACACCTTAAGGACTTTTCTGTGTCACCACTCTTTTATTCACTTAGTTAAAAAACATTTATTGGGTCCTACTAAATACTGGTATTAGGGGATGAAAATTCGCTAGTGAATAAGACAGATCCTGCTCCTGTCCTCTTGGAATTAAGAGTCTAGTGGAGTTATAAAGAGGCAATCACAACAGAGAGTGGTGAGCTCTATAATGTGGAAAATACGGGGTGTTAGAGGCCGCAGGACATGATGTCTAAGCGAGTGGTACAAAATCAGATGGATTTAGGCTGAGTAGCAAGAGCTGAAGGACTCCAGATTATGGAGGGGCTAAAGGTGAGAGAGCATGGCCTGTTCCAATAAGTAAAACAAACTCTGGCTAGAAGGTAGAGTGTGAAAAGCTAATGGTGAGAGAATTGGCCGGACGGATGCAGGGTTTCACAGCCTGCTGTGGTATACTGAGAAGTTTAAACTATTACAAAGTTTTAAATAAGCAATGACATAATCAGACTTAAGTTTCAGAAAAAAATATTATTCTTGCTACAGTTTAAAAAGAGGATTATAAGGGAGCAAGCCTGGAGACAGGTAGAACCAGTAAGGAAGCTATTACAATAATCCCAGAGCAAAGAGGATAGCAGCCCATTCGAAGGATATAGCTGGAGGAGAGGTATGTACGGTTGGAAAAGAGGGCTGAGAAATAGAATAGAAGGACCTTTGTGATTGATTGAAATTGAAGAATTATGTAACATGTGGACAAATTATTGTCAAGGTTTCCCTGTGAAGAAGAGTAAAGAAATGAAGTAAAATTTGGGGGATCTGAGTTTTAAGAAAATATTTCTTTTTAAAGATTTTTTTTTTTTTTTTGACAGAGAGAGACAGTGAGAGAGAGAACACAAGCAGGGGGAGTGGGAGAGGGAGAAACAGGCTTCCCACAGAGCAGGGAACCCGATGCGGGGCTCAATCCCAGGACTCTGGGATCATGACCTGAGCCTAAGGCAGACGCTTAACGACTGAGCCACCCAGGCGCCCCCAAGAAAATATTTCTGAGATAAAAGAAATTTAAGAATCCTACCCAGATTACTGTCCCCAGGCACAAATTGATTAGATGTATTGGGCTTATAATCCATGATCGAATTGCATTAAATTTTTTTTTGATGTAGTGTTCCATGATTCATTGTTTGTGTATAACACCCAGTGCTCCATTCAATATGTGCCCTCTTTAATACCTGTCACCAGGCTAACCCATCCCCTCTAGAACCCTCAGTTTTTTTTCTCAGAGTCCATAGTCTCTCATGGTTCATCTCCCGCTCCGATTCCCGCCCTTCATTTTTCCCTTCCTACTATCTTTTTTTTTTTTTAACATATAATGTATTATTTGTTTCAGAGGTACAGGTCTGTGATTCATTAGTCTTATACAATTCACAGCGCTCACCATAGCACATACCCTCCCCAATGTCTATCATCCAGTCACCCCATCCCTCCCACCCCCTACCACTTTACATTAAATTTTAACTAAGTTGATACAAACCAACACTTGTATTCCAAAATCAAATGATTCTGATACTAAAGTCATTATTGTATTATTATAATCATCATTAGTTCATAGTAACTCTAATTCCAGAGTGCTCATGGATCTGACAACAAATTGTAGAGTCACTAAAATTTTATAGTAATAGGAAAAATATAATAACATGGTTATTTCAAAGAATCTTGCCAAGTAAGAATCCTTGAGCAGAGCTACATTAAGATGAACAAGATGGGACCAAAGAGAGTTGGAATCCAGGGTTTAAACGGACCTTTTCTGGCAGGCTTATTTCCCAGGGAGCTTCTCCCACTTGCAATATGTACTGTATCACTTTTCACCCTGATGCTGATTTTTCCCTGCTGTGTCTGGACTAAAATGGCTCTACTAGCCAGTTCACCTCTTACCCTGCTTCTCTCTTACAGCATTCTTCCATTTTAACCCATTCAGTTGACTAAGCTGGTAGGTCTTCCAGAGCCTAGAGCTTGGCTGAGCTACCTTCTGAGGGCAGCCTTGCCCATTAGCTAGAATCTGTGCAGGTTACTTGCATGCTTCCAGTGGTCCCAAACTTTGATTATTTTGCCTCACTGAACTAAGTCACATATACATATTTTTAGCCTTACCTTAGAATTACTTTTCTAGACTCCATTTTTCCCATATCCATGTCTTTACTTGCATTGTTTCCATTTTCTAAAATCTGTCAACTCTACATGTTGAAATGTTACTGATATTTCAAGAGAAATCTCAATTGTGCCTTCTCCAGGAAAGTTTTCTTTATGTCCCCAATTAGGCTAATTAACTTTTAAGCAAATATTTATCATATGCACATACATCTTTGCTTTATATCCACATTTATGCATTTTATTCAGACTCTGGGGCTCAAAATTCATCAAAATATATTTAAGGGCATTCAAAGCATTTTTAGCAATAAATCTTGCTTTTAAATTGTAACACAGCTCTTTATTTAACCTCATTTTTTTTTTTTTTTGCAGTCAAATGCTCTACCCCTGGCTATACCCCCCATTTAACCTCATTTTTTTTTTTTTGGATGCGTTGTAGGTTGCAACTGTAATTGAAGGGGCGTGGAAAGGCTGTGCTGTTTTAAACACATTCATGGTCCTAATTCCTCACAAGTATTCCTGCCCTTTCTGCCTACTCCCCACAGATTATATTTCCTTTTTATTCATTCAGGTATTTACTATGCACTCCCAGTTACTAATCTCACACACACATAGATTTATGAGGTCTTTCTATAGTAAAGAGAACCCAACTCACATTTAAGAGGCACCAATTTTGAGCCTGTTTTAAATTCAGACAATGCTTGAACCAGTCTGAGAAAACATATAATTCATCTAAGTTACATGTCTTTCATGAATACAAATCTTCTTATGCATGGACATGAACCAGTTTTAAAATTTCCACTTCTGATTCTCAAATGATTAGTTGGATTGATCCAAAGATACTTTTGGAGATTGTTGTTGAAAATATTCACATCCACAATAAGTAAAATTAAACTGATTTACTTTCTTTAATTATGTTACTAAATACAGAGTTTTGATGTAAGTTTTTGTTGTTGTTTTGGAAGGGGTGGTTGGCTTCACATTTGTTTATGTGTTTATTCCTTCTAGACCTCTTCCTGGTCCTCTTGGTTTCAGGGCCAACCAGTGGGAGTGGGGGAGGGGGGGCAATGCAGAAGGAGGGAAATGCTGCTGTCATTTAGAATAGCACATTCTGTCATTGACGTATCCTGACTACATTTCCTGCCCACAAGCTAGTGTTCCCTCTAGCTAACCTGAACAAAGGCATTCCAACTGCTCCATATTGTTGACTTGACGGAAATTTTCTCAGAATCCATCACAATCTTTCTTATCAGGGTGATTCATCCCTGAGAATTCTTAGTAGAATTACTGAGAGTCTCAGTAAACATTCTTTTTCCAGAGTGCCTACAGATGCACTTATCTTTATGAACTAGTTTGAAATGCTTTAACCAGGACTGCATGGATAAGGTGTGGGTGAGCTATAGAAAAATGATCTTAAGTTTTGCTAATACTTTGTCCTACCAAGAATTTTACATTCGATGGATTTTCTAATATACTCTTTCAGTGAAATCACAACAACTGTAGTTGAAAGTGTATGGATATGGTCTAAAGATGAAGATCCCAGGGACTTAGCTCTTTTGATGGGTCTTTACAATACATGACTGTAGATCATGGTTTTAAAAACCCATTTGATCATGAGGAAGCCTTTATATATATTTTTTCTCCCATGATTAAGATTGGGCAAATAACCTTTTTATAAAGCTAAGGGATAGCTGGCCCTTCTAATTTTGTTAATTGGAGTGGAACTACGACCAAACTCACTTCCTAGCTTAGGTAATAAGAAATTGCTACTCCTGGTCTTAAATTAGATCTCTGACAAATTCAAATCTTCTATCAAGGCATATACTTTCATATGATCTTTTAATCTTTATTTATTCTCTGTAACCTAATGTGAAATTAATTATTTCTTGGGACTTGAATGCCAGATTGATTGGGCTTTACTTAGAAGTACTGAAAAATAAAGATTCCTCATGGAGTCTCCATGCCAACATTAATAGAGAAAGTCTTCATGAAATCTATATATAAGCAGAATCTAAGGGCTAAATGGTGGTGGCAGATGGGAAAAATTCAGCAGAAATGTTACTCCTGTGATATTCATGTGGTCAGAATTTATATTAGTTGTACACTACATTTTTTTAATTTTACTTTTTAAAAAAAAGAATTATCATGATATAAAATAGTGTTTTTCAAAACTTAGTGTGGCACAGAATCACCTAGGATGTTTACTGAAAATTCTTACTTCTATATTCTAAACCTATATATTTTTACTTAAAACTTCTTGGGTTGGGCTCAGGAATGTATATTTGAATATTCACTTCAGTTGATAATTTTGGGTGTAGATATAGAGAAAAGGCTGTTCTGAGCCTTTGAATCAGGATTCATGGAGTGGTAGAAGAGTGGGTTTCCCTACCTTCTTTCTGGGGGACAGGTTTGGTCTCTCTTAGGCATTAAATCACAAATTTTCTAAGACTTGAGATTCTTTATTTACCTGTACAGTTGAATGTATTTAGTGGAATTTAGTGGAATTTATTTAGTGGAATTTCCTTCAAGAATCTAGTGAAAGACTTGTCATTATTATTTCTCAATATTTTGATGAGATTTCATCTCTTTCTGTGTGTTCATTGGTATATATTAATGGAAATTTTGGAAAGACTGAGTCAAGAATGGCTAATCAGATGCTATTTTAATCAGATTCTGATCTCTGTTCCTTTGAAGGTTCTTTCAAGATCACTTTAGTAAAAAACATGACTTATAATCTGAGTGGACTATTAATGAAGGTCTCTTTGTACCTCTTTATAAAGTCGCAGCAAATCATTCAACCCTTTTCTGAAGGTCAAGCTTCATGCTGAGGAAATGATTGATTTCCATTGCTTAATCAGGGAGGTTTGAAGCCTGGAATAAGGAATTGCTCAACTCAAGTGTTTTGGAGTCAGCTTCATATTTATTCCCATAACTTTCTTTTATACCACATCATCACTCAGTGATGTCAGCCATGCTTTGAAGTATTTCTCTGATGATTCCTGAGAGCAAGTGTCTAGTGGGAAGGGGATTTGAATTGACTTAATGCACAACCTCACAGTTATGTGGATGTTTCAATGTTTTAATCTATTGCCAATGAAGGGAAAGCTTAAACACTATATGTGGCCTCATTCCATAGTTTCTAATGTTTAATTGAGTGCGTTGATTAATTTATTCACCAATCACTTAATTTTTGTTAAGGCAAAAACTATTCTTTTGATGCAAATTGAAGATCATTCATTAATTAATGAAATCTGCTATATAATTAGACTAATATCCTTCTTTGGTAGCTCTTGAATGCTTTGACCAAATATTGATCCATGAATTAAAGGAATAAAATCTTGCTTGAAGGAAATAAAGTCTCAAACATAAGTATAGGATGACAATAAGTGAATAAGAGCATTGTACAGATTTAGAAAAAAATTTGATACATTTTTTCTATTAAATTCTGTTCAACCTAACAAATTAAATATATTTTATTTTTTAATTTTTAAAAAAATATTTTACTTATTTATTGAGAGAGAATGAGAGAGTGAAAGCGAGAGCATGGGCCGGGGGGTGGGGTGGAGAAGACAGAAGGAGAGGGGGAAGCAGACTCCCTGCTGAGCAGGGAGCCTGGGGCTCAATCCCAGGACCCTGAGATTATGATCTGAGCTGAAGGCAGACACTCACCCCCTGAGCCACCCAGGTGCCCCAAATTAAACGTATTTTAATCATGTCCTCAACTAGGAAAAGATACTCATTTTTTAAAAATTTAACTCAAGGAATAGGAGATTAATTTCCCTTCCCCACAAAAGAAAAAATGTTTAGGATTCTAGAAAATTATGCAATTTTTCTTGAAGTCCACTGAAGCATTGACTCCAAAGATAATTAGCTTGATCTTTGCTGCCTTAAAGCAATTTCCCCCTTTCAAATGAATATACAATCAATGAGGAGTATTATAATACATCAGTCTCAGGTGCTGAAGACCTGTTCAGGAAAATAACACATAGTCTTAATTATTTTCACAAATATTCAGTATTCTTTCATGTAGCGGCAATATATATTAGTGTTTCTCCTTTATTTACTGTCAATATTTTTTTTAAAGAACATTGTTTGTTTTTTTAAGATTTTATTTATTTATTTGACAGAGAGACACAGTGAGAGAGGGAACACAAGCAGGGGGAGTGGGAGAGGGAGAAGCAGGCTTCCCGCTGAGCAAGGAGCCTGATGCGGGGCTTGATTCCAGGACCCTGGGATCATGACCTGAGCCAAAGGCGGACGCTTAATGACTGAGCCACTCAAGTGCCCTTACTGTCAAATTTTTATGCAGACCATGGCACATGCTAGCAATTTCACGTTACTACTTCCCTCCCAGAAATTTTGGAACTTTGATGCCTCCTGAAGTTCTACTTTATTTTTTTAAAGTTTTTATTTAAATTCCAGGGAGCAGAAATAAATGATATAGAAACCAAAAAAAAAAAAAATAGAACAGATCAATGAAATTAGGAGCTGGTTCTTTGAAAAAATTAATAAAATTGGTAAACCTCTAGCCAGACTTATCAAAGAAGAAAAGAGAAAGGACCCAAATAAAATCGCAAATGAGTGAGGAGAAATAACAATCGACACCACAGAAATACAATTATAAGGGAATATTATGAAAAGCTATATGCCAACAAATTGGACAACCTGGAAGAAATGGATAAATTCCTAGAAACATATAAACTACCAAAACTGAAACAGGAAGAAATAGAAAACTTGAACAGACTGATAACCAGCAAAGTAAACTATCTACAATAGTCTCCCAAAGTTTTAATGAACTCTGTACGTCTATTTTTCCAGTTGCAGGTTATATGTATACTAAGTAGCATTTTTCAGTCTATTACTTTATACAAATATTTTCTATCTCTTGTCATTTTCTTGCTATTTATATCATTGAGACATTTATAGATTTAATTTTGTTATATAAGTTGTAATATTAGATCTAAATTATTTATTGGTGAATTATAATTTTATTAATCCCAAAAAGCTTTCTAAAAGCATTATTCTAATCGTTGCAAAGAACCCCATCAGAGGTTTTATTTCTCATAAATATATATGAGGAAAATATATATATGTGCATATTTTAAAGGTACCAAATTTTTCCCTTTAGCAATTTCCTGTTTCCATCACCCATTTACTTGCTCACATGCTTAGGGGGGTCATCATTTATTAACATGCTATTTTTAAAAATTTAAATGATATATAAGAGTGTACATTTTTGAGGAATTGATAGCATCAATATATAACATTTGCATTTAATGAATGGAATGGTGCATTCAGTCATAAGTATACTTTGTTAATATTCTAAGTTAATAGAAATGTATATACATAGCAGAAAGGATGGGAGGAATTTACACCAACATTTCCAGATGGAGCGAATATAGATCATTTTACTTTCTTAATTTTGTTTATATATATTTTCTAAATTTCTACCATGGGCATGTGTGACTTTCATAAGCCAGCACCCTGAGGATGTTGCTGCTATTCTGTGGTTGTCTATTTGGGGTCACTAACATTAAGAATCATCCAGAGAATCCAGAAATCTAGTATTTCAGAGGATTCTTTATTTAGGATCCTTGTAGAGACCACAGAAGTATCTGTAGAAGAAGAATTTTAAAACATTAAGAAACAAAACTTTACACAGTATTGACCTATGATATAGATGAACCATGAAAGACATATGAAAGGTCTTAATATCTATCTCCAGCCCCTCCTCCCTGACATCACCTGTCTGCTGTAGGTGGAGTAGGTTTTGTTCATTCTAGAACCTCTGTCTTTAATATATGCCTTATCTCTAAGTTGCTTTTCTAAGTTTCCTGGTTATTATATCAGCAACCAAGAGAGTCCTTGGACATGGCTAAAGCAAAATATTAAGGTACCATATAATAAATAACCCTGCTTTCTAGAGAAGGACTCATTTCCCTGTAAAGTGCTTGGCGTATTCAGTCTGCTTGCAATTCAAGGTAATAGAAATGGCTGAGCCATACTGCAGCTCTCTTTCTCTGTAACATTAAGAATTATTTCTTGAAATCTGAGCATCATATGTAGCTTTATGGTATTTTCTGTCTTTTGACAGCAGCAGCTTAATTGTTTATTTACTTCATGCTCAATATTGTGTGTGCTATCTAAGCACCACGTGACTGCATAAAAGAAAAGAGACAATTGTTTTTGTGGAATAGAGAGTTCATTGCTTTTTGGCTTTCTCTTTCACAGAGCACTTTTTCTACTAAAAAAAGTACTTTAGGGGCACCTGGGTGGCTCAGTCAGTTAAGCATCTGCCTATGGCTCAGGTCTTGATCCCAGAGTCCTGAGATCAAGTCCCACATTGGGCTCCCTGCTCAGCGGGGAGTCTGCTTCTTCCTCTCCTCCCGGCTCATGCTCTCTCTTGCTATCTCTCTCATTATCTCTCTCTCTCTCTCAAATAAATAAAAATAAAATCTTAAAAAAATTTTTAATTCACTTGTTTAATTCTTTTTATTAATTCATTTTTTGAGTTATTATATTTATAGGGCTTTAAGGAAACCTTTGAAATGGAGTATGGTGAGCCTTATTACTTTAAAATGTATTCTAAGGACAAAGGACACTCCTGAATCTTTGAAACCTATTTTCCAGTGTAGCCTAATTTTTGGCAGTCATTTAGAGTTTTCCCATGCAGAATTGTTTATTTAAATTGTATAATTTCTGTGTAAACCTGATATTATTTTTCCAGAGGACACACGTAACTAGATGCAATTTGAGTAACATAAATTTGTGCCAGGGGAACCTCATTCTGTTCAGCTGACATTTTTATTCTTTCATTTAAAATTTTTTTGCCCCACTAAACTTACCTAAAGATTAGTGCTGTATGATCAACATACCTAGCTCCATGAAGAAGTTATGGTTGGCTGCCAAGTGGTGATACTGGGTTGGTTTATCTTTGGGTTGGTGATGTGCAACTGTGTGGCTACAAAAGCATGACACTGTAGATTCTTTTCTATAGTATAATGGGTTGCATATCTGCAGATTCACAGTGGGTTTAAATTGATTATTATGTGAGGGAGGCTCTTAAGGGAATGGATAGGGTGACCTGGATCATATGCTCTTAAAAAAAAAAGCCAACTTCAAAGCCTTAGGATCAAAGGTCCATTACCTTTCACTGTGAAACCAATGTGCATCAGGGGTTAATGCAATCTTCTAACAATCTAAAAGCCAGATTGATCTTTGTCTTTTAAATGTCTCCTGGGGCTTCCAAGCTATGAGGGGAGAGCTGAAGGGCAACAACAATATATTTTCATGAGAGAGAGTGAATGTGACTGACTGCTAGCATGCCACAGGCAGAAGAACAAAGGTGAAAATGAAAGTGACTCAGAGGTGCATCCCATTTCAGGTGTCTGTCTGCAGAACAATGACTAATTTAGTTGAACTCAGACTTCCTCACATTTACTCTAGGTACAAGTCTTACTGCTAGGGAAAATATATACATAAATGAATCCACATATATTTTTCATTTCCAATAAGAGAACTCATGGTTGGGGAAAGATTCAGGTACACACTAGTGTGTGAATAATTGGAGGAGATTAAAATTTACCACAAACTATAAGTGACATTTAAAGAAGTCACTGAATCCCCCTAGGTCTTTTTTAACTCTTAAATATGCTAGAAAATTTAAGGAGTTCCTAAATTTGAAATCAGTCTTCTCCAAATGGTTGTGTGTGTGTGTTTTGTTATGTGTGTGTGTGCTTGACAATATTGACAAATTACTTAATAAAGTCCAGTAAAATATAAAAAACTCTAAAATGGAGATGTTGTATAAAGATGTTTATGTACTTGAAATAAATGTCTGTATGTAAATGTGTGTTGTGAATTGATAAACCCATATCAATATTTTAGTTTCAAGGACAAATTTCAAAATTTTATTACGTACATAGCCCTACATTTAGATAATATGGCGTTTAAAAATGTACTTTGAACAGAACAGTTGTCTGTTTATATGACAAGTAAGGCCTTATGACAAGTAATACATAAAGATTGGAATTCAGTAACATCTCCATTTCACTCTCATTATCTAGCAACCAACCCCGTACAAGAGTATTCGCCACAGTCCGTAGCAAATAATTGTTTCTTTCTTCGTATGTATCAGTCACTACCCAATTATGACTGTTATTATTCATCAAAAATAATATTGCCTCCAAACCTTCAATTTTATTCATCCCACCTCCAGACAAACATCTCCTATGTTACTATCTATTATGCCTCTCATCTTATTCCCACATCTCCTTCTGCTTAACATGGTATTTCTCTGCTCTTCTTCATAACAAACCTTATTCAGAGTTGAATAGACACTTTTTTTCATTTCACAGTCTTTCCTCAAACCACTCCAAAGTGGCAGCCGTCATTAAAATGGGAAAAGCAGAAGAAGCTAGCTTAAAGGGTTCCGTGAATATTAAATGAGTCACTACACTAAACAAAGATACTTAAAGGAGAGTTTGGCCCATAGTGAGACCTCATTAAATATTAATTAAACCATAACTATCAGTATTGCAATCAGTATCACTATTTTACTCATCAGGACTATTTTGTGAGTAAAGATCTCCATGCTGGTCTGGAGTCCTTAAAGAATGAAGATCATGTTTTATTTATGTTTGTAGCTCTGGTACTGAGCACATTCCCTGGAAGATAGTGTAAACTCAATACTATTATTCCAGTAGTTCCTCAAATGTTCATTTTTTTTATATAAGCACATAATACTTATTTATTAAACATTGTATTATTCCCATAAATGTGCTTATTTAAATCAGACCTAACTATACGGTCTTACAAGATCATGAAGACTATTTTTGTAATTAAATCCATTCATAAAATGTAAAGAAACTCATTTGGGTAGAGAATCTTTAGGAACTATTCAGATGGTTTTCAAGTACAGTACAACTCCAGAAATATGCCTAACTCTAAATAACATCCTACAGATACATATAGTTAGCACCTTCTTTAAGTTAAAACCATACAAAAGACTGAGAAACAATGGTGAATAGTGCTTAACCTGACCTACAAACAGTTTACCTTCAATTATAGAAGAATGTAAGCAGATAATCACAGCAAAGTATGGTGAATGCAGGGTACTCTTAGACTCTCATAGAAAAGGCATCAGCTGATGATTATGGGATTTCTTGGCAAAAGTGGGAAGTTGGGGAAAGCATTCTTGACAGAAGCGGCAACATCTACAAAGGTTTAGAGCCCAGAGAAAAGAATGCTTTGAGAGGGAAACTATGGTTTTGTACATTTTGAATCTGAAGAGATTAAGTCGAGAGTAATGAAAGATGAAGTTGGAGAAGAAAATGCTTCAATGACAAGGGCCATAGAAGCCATGCCAAGGAATTCTGAATGAATCAATGAGTAACAATAAGGTCACTACATGAACTCTTCTGATCGCAAAGCAATATGGCGGGGGTAGATTGAAGGCTGCGAGACTAGAAGCAGAGACGTTAGGAGGCTGTTGCAGTGATCCAGGTTACTCTTGACAGTTGCCTAAAACAAGGGGGTACTAGTGGAGGTAGAGGTAAAGGAATGGATTTGAGAAATATTAAGGAGAAATATCAAGTATTGTAGCAGGTATTCATAGGAATATTATTGGCTGAGAAAACCAGGAACTGTAGGAAATTAAAAAATGTTCCAGCCATGTTAATAAGCTTTACCAGTTGTCAGAGCTGAAGGGAGAGGAAAGTCACTCTCCATGCTTACATGTCAACTACGACAAATGGGAGCTGAATAGCAAACTGCATGTTTATCATTGTGACTGCTGAAGGTAATGCCTGCTAAGCAGTTAATACTACAGACACCAGAGAGGGGTGAGTGCAGATTGCACTTGGCATATGGTAGACATTAGCTCATTAGAATATTCAGACTAGCAGATGTACACATTTCAGGATGCTAGGGAAAATATTAATTTTAAGAATTAAAAACTCCTGAGACTTTGGAAGTTTTAAAGTTCTTGGTTCTCAAAGTTCTCTGTTGGGCAAATTGGAGGCATTTCAGCTGAATGGGCTCAAACTCTACTATTAAGGTAAACCTGGGGAGAAGAGAATGAGGAGAGAAACATGCTGTAAAATTCCTGTAATTACACTTTATGCCAAGCATTTGAAATGAAGACACACTACACACACTACTAAAGATAGAAAACATTTCACGGAAGAGATTTAAAACAGTTTTAAAATATGAAACTATAGATATATAGCTGAAGCTATTACTTGATGCTGTATTTAAAGGGGATGACAAAATCTTATCAATTCTACAATCTATGACTGAAAGACTTTTCTATCACAACTTTCCTTTTTGGAAAATTAAGCTCAAAGAGACCAGGCAAAAGTTCTACTCAAAACAAAGCCATAGAATCTGACCTAGAGAGTAAGAATCAGTTTTGAGTCATCATTTCTATTTAAATTTATTTATTTATTTAAGATTTTATTTATTTATTTGACAGAAAGTGAGAGACAGAGCATGAGCAGAAGGGGACAGGCAACAGGAGAAGGAGAGGCAGACTCCCCACTGAGCAGGGAGCCCACTGCCATGTGGGACTTGATCCTAGGACCCAAGGATGAGGACCTGAACCAAAGGCAGATGCTTAAACAACTGAGCCACACAGGCGCCCCCTATTTAAATTTAAAATGCGAAAGAATTCCCCTCCCTCCTTTTTTGGTGGGACATGAATAGACAGGAAAGGAAGAATGAAGGAAAGGTGGGAAAAGAAAACAAAGAATGAAAAAGAGAGTAAGGAAGAAAGGAAGGAAAGTACATTTCCTTTTACACTGAATAAAAGGAAAAAGCAATCATTTGAACACATTTTATTTATAAAAGAGAATTTATATTTTAGCATATTTATTCAATTGTAACTAATCGTGTTTATGAAAATGGTGAATACTCAGAGTTTGGGTCCATGGGAGGACTGAACACTTGTGTTTAACTCACTTACAAATATATGTACATAGAGTCATTTATATGGGATTGGGTGAACATCTGTCATATTTATCTGTCATTTTTTTAAAAAAGATTTTATTTATTTATTCGACAGAGAGAGAGATAGCGAGAGCAGGAACACAAGCAGGGGAGTGGGAGAGGGAGAAGCAGGCTTCCTGCTGAGCAGGGAGCCCGATGTGGGACTCAATCCCAGGACCCTGGGATCATGACCTGAGCCGAAGGCAGACGCTTAACAACTGAGCCACCCAGGAGCCCTTATCTGTCATTTTTAAGAAACATGTGTGTGTTTGTGTGTGTGTGCATGCATTCACAATAAGTCTAGAAAGAGTATTTTCTTCAATCAATAGATAGCAATTTTGAGGCATCCATCCCTGAAATCAAATAGCAGATGAAGCTGATTGTCAGAAACAACCACAATCCAAAAATATGCCCTTGAGAGAACTATATACAACATGACCAGGATTGAGAACTCATGTAGCTAGAAAACAAGCCATTTGCATAACCTAAGGAAAATCGACAAAGTTGGACTCTAGCGTACTGGGAGAACACTAAAGCCAGGGACACTGTAATAAAAATCACACTGATTGTCAGTGGCACAGATGTTATCACTCAAGCTGAGAAAATATATTCTAACCAGCTAGGCTGATGAACCTCTCTACTTTCATCTAAACATAAACAGATGATCAAGAATCACCAAATATTTGAGGAAAATAAAAACAATAAATAGAACTAACCCCAAGGGTAAACAGAAGGAAACTTTGAAATAAGTACTATTAATATCACCAGAAAAGAAATTTATGGATAAGAAAGGAACAGATTGTCAAGGAAAAAATAAGCAATTAGCTCTCTTTTTGACATTGAAACCATATTTACTGAAAGAAACTGCACCTTAATACATTGGATGACTAGTAAAATGGAAATGCTGAAAATGAATTAGGGGAACATAGAGTCAAGGTATTCTTTCCAAAGGCAGTTATAAAGACATAAAGAAGGGATGCCTGGGTGACTCAGTCAGTTCAGTGTCTGCCTTTGGCTTAGGTCATGATCCCAGGGTCCCAGGATCAAGTACCGCATTGGGCTCCTTGCTCAGTGGGGAGCCTACTTCTCCCTCTGCCCTGCTGCTCCCCCTGCTTGTGCTCTCTCTCTCTCTGACAAATAAATAAAATCTTAAGATAAAAAAAAAAGACACAAAAAAGAAAAAGTTAAGAAACCAGAAAATAGTTCCAGGAGTTCCAATAGCCATCTAATAGGAAAACCAGAGAGAGAACAAAGAAAAAGCATGGGTGGGTGGTTGGAGAAGTGGTTAATAAAGTAAGTAAAGTAATAAAATTTCCCAGAACTGAAGACATAAATCTTTTATGTAAGAGCCCTTTAAATGCAAATGGAATAATAATATGCAATTATATCTAAAAATATTTTAGAAATACCCTGGCGAAATTCATTCTTTTTAATATTTTAGTATCAATATTTATTTTAGGGGCACCTGGGTGGCTCAGTCGGTTTAGCATCTGACTCTTGATTTCAGCTCAGGTCATGATCTCAGAGTCCTGGGATTGAGCCCTGCTTTGGGCTCTGCACTCAGTAGGGAGTCTGCTTGAGATTCTCTCTCTAACTTTCCCTCTGCTCCTCCCCCAAATCATACACTGTCTCTCAAGCTCTCTAAAATAAATAAATAAATCTTTTAAAAAATATGTCAATATTTATTTTAAAAATGAAAAAAACCCAGATATCTCTCCTAACACCTTACTCTGCTCAAATCCTACCAACTCTCTTCAGAAGTAATTATGTAAAACAGTTTGGTATATTTCCTTCCCGAATTTCTCTTATAATATACGAGATGCACATAGATGTGTATGTGCCCACATACACACATATATATCACACTCTACATTTTATTTTAGAAATTCAAATCCATTAAAAATTTAGCAGAGGTAATTAAATGAATAAACAAATACAAAATGATGTCCAGTCTTATTATCATCAGAAAAATGTAAATTAAAATGATTGACCAAAGAAAAATGGTTTGTAATATCTTGTGTTGGCAAGAGGGGGATAGTCATGCATAGTCAAGCACAACTTGTTGGAAATAAAACAGGTACAGTCAATTAGAGAGAAATTTGGGAGTATCAATAAAGACGCACATACTCTGACTCAGAAATACCACATCTATGAATCTATCTACAAAGGTACTATTTACCCCAACATATATATATTTAAATATCTAATCACAAAGTTGTTTGTTTGAGCATTCTTGAAAAGCCAAAAATAAATTTGGAAAAACATACATGTCCACCAAAAGTGGGAAGTTTAAAGAAATATATCAACACATACTATGAAATCATGTCTACCTATTCAAATAAATTAACTAGATATACAACTTAAATAACTAAACATGCACTGTTAAGTGACAAAAGCTAGTTGTAGTGGCCCATTTCATGTTTCAGCCTCCGTTTTGTGTGGCCTCTCTGGTAGGAGTGAGTTGGAGCTGTGCCTCATGTATGGAATGGCCCCGATGCCCACTCTATCATAAGGAAAATCTCCATTTTAAGGAGAAAATCCATAATGTTGGCTTTCTTCTTCCTTTGTAAGCATTGCATGAGCTCTCCATGTCTGCTGATGGACTTTTGGGTTGTTTCTACCTTTCTGCTATTATGAATAATGTTGTTATGAGCCTTTGTGTACAACTTTCTGTGTGGGTATGTATTTTCATTTCCCTTGGGTTATATCTAGGAGTGAATTGCTTGGTCATACGTCACTCTATGTTTAACCATTTGAGAAACTGCCAGGCTGTTTTCCAAAGTAGCTGCACCCTTTTACACCCCCACTAGCAGTGTATAAGTGTTCTGATTTCTCCACATATTCGTCAACATTTGTAACACTTGTAACCTCACTTTTTGATTCTCACCATCCTAGTAGGTGTTAAATGGTACCTCACTGTGGTTCTAAAATTACATTTTCCTGATGATAAAGGATATTGACCATCTTTCCGTGTGCTTATTAGACATTTATATATATTCTTTGGAGAAACGTTTATTCATATCCTATGCTCATTTTTTTAAGAGAGGGGGATAGGGGATGGAGGGAAAGGGAAAGGGAGAAAGAGAATCCTAATTAGACTCTGGAGCCTGACGAGGGCTCGATCTCACAACCTTGAGATAATGACCTGAGCCAAAATCAAGAGTGGGACGCTTAACTGACTGAGCCACCCAGATGCCCCTCCCATGCCCATTTTTAAAAATTGGGTTGTCTTTTTATATTGCATTTTAAAGGTTCTTTATGTATTCTAGACACAAGTCCGCTATCAAATATATGATTTCCAAGTATTTCTCCCATTCTGTGGGTCTTTTCACTTTCTTGGTGGTACCATTTGAAGCACAGGAGTTTTTAATTTTGATGAAGTCTAATATATCTACATTTTTTCTTTTGTTGCTTGTGTTTTTGGTGTCATATCAAAAATTCTTTCCCAGGGTGCGTGGCTGGCTCACTCAGTAGAGCATGTGAATCTTGATCTTGGGGTTGTGAGTTTGAGCCCCATGTTGGGTGTGGAGGTTACTTAAAAATAAAATCTTAGGGGTGTCTGGGTGGCTCAGGCTTTAGGCGTCTGGCTTTGGCTCAGGTCATGGTCCCAGGGTCCTGGGATCGAGCCCCACATCGGGCTCCCTGCTCGGCGGGAAGCCTGCTTCTCCCTCTCCCACTCCCCCTGCTTGTGTTCTCTCTCTCACTCGCTGTGTTTCTCTCTGTCAAATAAATAAAAACCTAAAAAATAAAAATAAAAATAAAAAAATAAAATCTTAAAAAAAAATCTTTTTCCAAATCCAAAGTCATGAAGATTTACTCCTATGTTTGTTTGTTCATCTGTTTTTTAAAGAATTGTAAAGTTTTTGCTCTAACTTTAGGTCTTTGGTTAATTTTGAGTTAATTTTTGTATATGGTGTGAAGTAAGGATCCAACTTCATTCTCTGGTACAAATTTATTGTACCTCTAAGTACAATATTGAATAGAAGTGGCAAGAGAAGACATCTTTGTCTTATTCCTGAAATTAGGGGGAAAGCATCACTCCTTTACCATTAAGTAAGATGTTAGCTATGGGTTTTTCATTGACATCCTTTATCAGGTTGAGGAAGTTCCCCTCTATTCCTTGTTTGTTGAGTGTTTTTATAATAAAAGGTGTCGAATTTTGCCAACTGCTTTTTCTGCATCTTTTAAAGTGATCATGTGATACTTGTTTTCTATTATACTGATAGAATGTATTACATGAATTGATTTTCAGATGTTAGACCAGCATTGTTGTGCTGAGGCTGAGATAAATCCCACCTGGTCATGGTGTGTAATTCTCTATATGCTGATGGATTTGGCTTGCTAGAATTCTTGAGGATTTTGGCATTCACATTCATAAAAGATGTTGGTCTGCAGTTTTCTTTTATGATGTTTCTGCCTGGTTTTAGATATATATTTTTTTTAATTTTATATGATAAACTATAATATGGAATATGAAATACTAATACTATAATTTTTTTCTAATACTATAATAATAAGAGCTATACCTAATTGAGTAGAGAAACTCTGCCAGGAGATCTAAAATTTATTTTAGATAATAATAACACAAAAACTGTATGAGTTTGGTACTATTGTTTTCTGTAAAAACTGAAAACAAAACAAAACACAAAAGAACAAAATCCTGAGGCTTAGGTAATAAACTTGCCCAAAGTCACAAAGCTAATTGTAGGTCATGTGGAGACTTGGACTAAGTATGCCTGTCTTCAAATCTATGCTCTAAATATGCTGATTTTGGAGTATTTTCCTTTTTTTTTTTCATTATCTCAAGGGACATTTTGGGAAGCAGTAGATCTGTGCTATTCTTCTGGTATGGATGGCAATGAAATCACATAGCTATAAAATTGGTGGTACAAGAGCATTGGAAGAGAAAACTGTGTCACTTTTTCACTACCAAAGTGCTACACATTAGAGGTGAAATGTCAAATCATTCAGTATTTTCTCTAAATAGGCACATTATTAAATTTTTTTTCTGATAAATTGATTGATTTGAAGGTCTCTGCATTATAGTGAAAAGAAAACTTACCAGATGAGCTGATTCAAAAACCAGCTATAAAAAGATAATCATGGGGGGCGCCTGGGTGGCTCAGTTGGTTAAGCAACTGCTTTCGGCTCAGGTCATGATCTCAGGGTCCTGGGATTGAGCCCCGCATCGGGCTCCCTGCTCAGCTGGGAGCTTGCTTCTCCCTCTCCCACTGCCCCTGCTTGTGTTCCCTCTCTCTCTGTCAAATAAATAAATAAACAAACAAACAAACAAACAAATAAATAAATAAATAAAAAATCTTTTAAAAAAGAGATAATCATGGAAATTTTAGTAAGGGCTGGGTATATGATTATGTCAGGGAATTATCTTTAATTTGCTAGTTGTGACAAAAACACATTGGTTCTGTAAGAAAATGGCCATATTTTCTGGAAATTCATGCTAAAGTATGTAGAAGTTATGAAATAACATGTTTTAATGATGACTTAAGAAACAAAAGGACATTGAAGCCGATGAGACTACGTATTTACAAATGTGGAATAAAGATGATGATTAAATGGTGATTAATTTCCTCCACATTTGTATTTGTTGATAAATATTCACAATTAATGGTAGCAAAAATGTGATCTTAGGGTTCAGTTTTCTTACTCACAGAATGTAGATAGTAATGATTGCCACAGTGAGGATTCAAAGAGATTATATTTGTATAAACACTTTCTAAGTTTTATATACTTCACAAATAATTGCTTAATTAATTTTAGTGATTCAAGAGAAAAGATTGATAGGTAGCTAATGTATACAGGTAGAGGTTGCTTTTCAGGATACAAAAGTATGGATGGCAGACTCCTGACCTTTAGGGGAGTCATAGTCTATTCCATTCTAAAGTCTGCAATTCCTGGATAGAAGAATATTTAATATCCTTTTTAAAAATTTCGTTTCAAAGATTTTATTTACTTATTTGACAGAGAGAGAGAGAGGTCACAAGTAGGCAGAGGGAGAGGGAGAAGCATGTCCCCCGCTGAGCAGAGAGCCCAATGCGGGGCTCAATCCCAGGACCCTGGGATCATGACCTGAGCTTCTGAAGGCAGTCGCTTAACAGACTGAGCCACTCAGGCGCCCCAGAATATTTAATATCTTAAATAAATATTAAAATGTATTTTATGGGGCGTCTGGGTGGCTCAGTAGGTTAAGCATCTGACTTTGATTTTAGCTCAGATCATGATCTCAGGGCTCTGGGATCAAATGCCGCCTCAAGCTCTGTGTTCAGCTGGGAGTCTGCTTGGGGATTCTCTCTCTCCTTCTCCCTCCACTCGTGCTCTTTGTCTGTCTCTCTCTAAAAATAAATAAATAAATCTCTTAAAAAATGCATTTATTTGTTTATTTATTAGTATTGAAATAACAAGTCTCAACCATAAGAAATTATAAACAGTCATATGAGAAATGTTGGATTAGATTCAACCTGACCAGACACTTACAGAAGTTAATAAGGGTAAAGATAGGTAACATTTTAAAAATTGGGTACATATACTGTTCATTTTTTTTTTAAGATTTTATTTTTAAGTAATCTCTACACCCAACATGGGGCTCAAACTTACAACCCCAAGATCAAGAGTTGCATGCTTCACCGACTGAGCCAGCCAGGTGCCCCGATACCTATAGTGTTCTATATCTTATTCTATATTATGATCATTATCCCAGCTGCAGTATTGGAAGTATTCAAAACTATCATTGGATGCCAAAATATCTAAAGTGTACAGATCAGACACACTGATTATATATAACTAAAGGGTAGGTTCAAAGTTTTGGTCCCCTCTGAGCTGGTTTGACATTCTCTAGCAGCTGCATCTGCACACGTGCTTTCGTAATTCAAAGGGCACTGCATCAGGGTCTCCATGCCTTCTCTCTTACTATGCTTTCTGGACCTTCTTGGTGTGTGATCTGTATACTCAGTTTCTTCCTTTATACCAAATGCCTGGATTTAGCCTCTTCCTGTCTTCTCTATATCTAAGCCTTAGCTTAATGGTATATCCTGATTTATTCCATCTGGCTTTGGCCCTATCAGCTGTCTTTTAGAACAACCTGGGCTTTAAATCTCTGTAGTGCAATGTGAGCCATTCCTGTCCCACTCCAGCATCTGAGTGACAAACCTCAAACTTCCTCATGTCCCAAAAGGAAGTTTGGACAAAAAGCCACACTATTTTGCCTACAAATAGCCTTCTTCAGATTTCTAGTAGATTGTTCTCATAATTAAGTTGTTTAATAATTTAGTAGCTTGAGTGTATGCTCAAAATGTACTTTGAAACACAGAATGCACAGCCAAATCATGTGACATTGTATTAGTGGTCCCTGGTGTGTGTGTGTGTTTTCTTGCTCAATTTCATGAGGAAAAATCCTATAAGACACTGAACAAATATAAAAAGTTAGAATAATTCACAAAACAGTTCAGAAACTCAAGAAGAGATACTTTGCCAGAATCTGGGAAGAATTTCCAGGATATTTTAAGTTCAAAGAGCAAGATTTAGATAAATAATTAGTTGTCTAGTGATGTACTTGTGCTCATAAGACAAAGCCATCTTGATTGAGGGAAAATAAATTTAAAGACTCATTTCCTCTCAGTGCTTTTCCCTTACATCAGACATTTAAGGTGTGTATTTATCAAGCAATGGCAGCCACCCCTCTATTTCATGAGTATTGTTCAAAGTAATGACAGTCCTACCTTTACTTCCATCTTTTTCTGTCTTTTGGGAAATAACTCCAAACAAACATCAGGAAGTAAAGATATGTGATGGGTAAAGGAAACTGGCAATGTTACCTGGGAACTGAGCTCCCTAAAATATAGTCCTACATTGGGAATGCCTTTTAGGAATGTAATTTTTCACTTTGGTATCAGATCAATTATCAAAAAAGCAATAATCAATGAAAAGAAAAGAGGCTGTCATATAAATATAGAACAGAGGGGTGCCTGGTGGCTCAGTCAGTTAAGCAACCAATTCTTGGTTTCGGCTCAGGTCATGATCTCAGGCTCCTGGGAGAAAGCCCTGCATTGGGCTCCGCACTCAGCACCAAGGCTGCTTGAGGATTCTTTCTCTCCCTCTCCCTTTGCCCCTCTCCTTACTGGTGTGCATGCACACTCTCTCTCTCTAAAATAAATAAATAAATAAATAAATAAATAAATAAATAAATAAATAAATAACCAAACCTTTAAAAATATATAGAAGAACAGAATAAAATTAGTGTTCATTAGAAAGTAGAAATTGAAATGAAGATGATACAAATAAACCTGTCTTTTAAATGACAATCAGTCAACATCCCAGTAGAGAGTGATAGCCTCACCAGGTACCTAAAAAACATACTTCTGAAAACTAATATAGGAACCAGAAGAAAAACTCAATAAATCATTTGGTATTTCCCAAAGAAGGCAAGAAAACAGAACTTTTTTGAAATGACATTAAAAATAAAAACAATAATGACAAACATAAATACCAAAATAGGATCAGGGACTGTGTTAAGTGCCTTAGGTATATTTTCTCACTTAATAAACAGAAATAATGGAAAAATAGTCTGAAATAAAGGCCAATTGCATGTATAATAATCTATTAAGATCAAAGGGAAACAAAAAACTAAAATGGTTCAGTAGCTTGAGCTTAGGCAAGGAGATTAAAACTATAATAGAAAAATTAAACTCTGCATTTACAATAATAAAGAATAACAATATTATTGTGGAAAATAGAGGAGTTGATGTGGAAGAAACTCTATTAGAATGAAGAGAAATTTGGATAAAAACTGTAATGATTAGAATAGTTGGCCACAGATAACTTTCAGGGTTAGCACTGTTTTCTTCATACTAAAATTTATACCAATCTTCTTTTTTCTATTCTGATAGTAAATTATTTTTATAATTAAAATGTACCTGCTTGATAACTTCACTGATAGTTTCTCTGCTCTCTTGGCCCTAATACATAGTTTCAATATTTTATGACTGCATAAATCTCCTTAAATTAGGTTTTAAATTTTATTTCTCTGAACTACTGAATATATTTGCAAATATAGTTTATCCACAGCATGACACAGCATTAGAAGCTTTGAGTTGGATTTTGGGTTCACGTTCCAGTATAAGATTTTGCATACTGTAACTTAAAGTCTCTGTGCCTCTGTTTTTCCACATGTAAAGTGTAGATAATGACTTCCCTAACAGTCACTCATCACTTTTTTTGAAGTTTGGAGATCCAAATCCTGGGAAACATTTGCTGAACGCTATGATTAAAATAGGTGCTACTATTATTTACTCCCATAATATCCAGCACTTCTCCAATAACACATTCATCATGCATGAAAATATCTGTTAAGTGTCTATATCCCGAGCTACACTATATGCTTCTTGAGGCTAAAGTACATATCTGTCTTATTTATTCACTACCTAGAGCTTAACCAGAGTAAATGTAAAAATATTGAACAAATGAAACGATAACTAAAAGGATAGATGAATTTAAAACTTTTGACAGAATACTACTTTTTAAATACTATATAAGAAAAAAGCTGAAATCATCTAATAATCAATTTATAGAGAAGTCTCTATTTCCCAATCCATAAGGACATGATGAAAGAAAATGAAAGTTTATTTGGCTCCTATATGCACGTGATCTTATAGAACTATCCATCACCAATTCATCATTCAAAAGCATTCTGTATTCATGGAAGACCTATTATTTTGTTTACAAATCTGTCATTGTTCTTCTAAAGGTTATGTTTGCTAAAGTCTATAGGATCTTGACATCTTAACAAACTTATAAAGTAAAGTGAACTCAAAGCTTAGCCCCAGTTCCATTTCTAAAGATAAGGAAGGTGGATATTAAAGCCAAAGTAATATTTGAGCCAGGGTTCTAAAACAGAATAAGATATGGCGATAAAAATTTCATGCTCACTTTGGATTATTTTTAAATTGTGTGTTATAGGCTGAATAATGCCCTCCCCAAAGATGTCCATGCCATAATTCCCAGAACATTTGACTATGTTACATCACATAGCAAAAGGGACTTTGCAGATATAAATAAGAGACCTTAATTAATTACAGACCTTAAGATAAGGAGGTGATCATAGATTATTCTAGCAGGGCTCAATCTAATTACAGGAGCCCTTAAAAGCAGAGAACTATCCCAGGATGGAGTCAGATGAGATGTAGCATAAGGAGAAGTCAGAGGGATTAAAATTATGAGAAGGATTTGGTGTGTGTGAGAATGGAGGGGACACCACGATGAGGAATGCAGGTGACTTCAAAGAGCTGAGAGAGGCTTCTGGCTGAAAGCCAGCAACAGGACAGGGGCCTCAGCCTTGTAACCATAAAGAACTCAATCTGCCAACAACCAGAATGTGCTTGGAAGCAGATTGTTCCCAGGGCAGCCTGATAAGAGCCCAGGCAACCTGCTGGCATGTTAATTTTGGACCTGAGAAACCCAGAACAAAGCTTACTGACTTCTGACTTTCAGAACTGTGAGATAACAAATTTATGTTTTAAGTCACTAAGCATGTAGTAATTTGCTTTGGCAACAATGGAAAACAAATACACTATATTTATACTAAGAATGTATATTTAGGCCAATTTTACTCTAGATTTTAGGGACTAAGTCTGTCTCCTTTGGCAGTATTTTCCTTGAATTGTTTGTGTGGTATTTCTTACCACCTGAAGGGTAAGAACTCTAGGGATAAGAATGAGTCTAGGGAAAAGATGTAAGAAGGCTGTTAGTTGAGCTTCCAGTCTAGACATTAGGGAAAACGTTTAAAAACGTAACCCTTGGCACCCCACTATAATCTGGCCTACTTTACTATGGTTGAGAGGCTAAATAAGGGTTTTGAGGCAATAGTAATAAATAAAATAGTAGAAAGAATATTTGTTCATTTTCCCAGACTTTTCTCGATGCATATTGCCCTTTGAAATCTGAAATGGTAGTAGATTGCTGGTTTAAGATTCAGATTTTGAACTTCTAGCCACCTCTTTTTCCATGTGTTAAATATATAAGGATATTAATCCTGTTGGAAAATGTATAATTCTAATTTTTGAAGATCAACTATCTTTGCTTCCTCACACCATATAATCTTTTATTGCTAAAAGATTCATTAACACACAAAGAGAATTTTAAAAATATAGCTCAGGAAATCACCCATTTGCCTTTGGTGTGCTGTCTCTTTTGTGGCAACTGAACATGCCACAGACTACTTAGGAATTCATTCCTGAAATCCTAAGTATAAAGGGATAAAATGAGCATGATGTGTTCTGTGGGATAGGCCTTTCAATTACAATGTAATTAGAAAATAATTCATTTTTACTTATATTGTTTGTAATGAAGAAACTATGTGATGGGAAAATATAATATTTGAAATTATAATAATGAATTTAATTTAAACTGTAACAAAAATTAAACATTTTAAAATAGTATTATTTCTAATTATTGATAATTACAACTAAAAATGTTTTCTTAGGTATTTTTATATGCTGTCCATTATTCTAGGCATTTTGAGGGGAAGAGAAACACAATGGAGCCTAAAGAAGAAAGAAGAACAAAGTTTATTAAATTCTTAGATTATCTTACTCAATTCTTAAATAATGGGCAATTCTCTGAGTCTCATCTTACTGATGAGAAACATAGTTTATCATGAATCAATAACTTTCCCAAAGATATTTAACTTTTAAGTAGTAAAAACCATGATTCAATTCTAACACTGATTTTCACCTAAATCCATGCTTTATCCAAGATGAATCCCAGTTTGTGACTTTTGGGAAGTTAAAATTTAATGGTTAATACAAAATAACTAAAAATTAAAATAAAACCAAAAGAATATAGTGCTAAAGACAAAAAAAAGGAAGAATATAATTCATTACTATACATCTACTCATTCTTTCATCTATTCACCAAATTTTAGTTGATTACCTATTTTTTTTAAAGATTTTATTTATTTATTTGAGAGAGAGAGAATGAGAGACAGAGAGCATGAGAGGGAGGAGGGTCAGAGGGAGAAGCAGACTCCCTGCCGAGCAGGGAGCCCGATGCGGGACTCGATGTGGGACTCGATCCCGGGACTCCAGGATCATGACCTGAGCCGAAGGCAGTTGCTTAACCAACTGAGCCACCCAGGCGCCCCTTTGGTTGATTACCTATTACTGTGACCTCTCTTCCAAGCATTAGGATGAAATAGAGGATGAGACAAATTCTCTGTCATGCTGAGATTACTTTCTGCTGGGGGAAGTAGACAATAAAGATAATAAAAGATGTGCATAATATAAACGTTTATATAGAATCTAAGAAAAAAAATCAACCAGGTGTATCAGTCAGAATAACAGTACTAACAAACTACCTCTAAAACTATAGTTGCTCAAAATCCAAATAACTATTTTTTGTTCATCCTACATGTCCCTTATGTGTAACTAGGGGAGTTCTGCTCTCTGTAGTCAGAATCCAGAATGACTGTGAAGTCACCACTTCAAACATTGGTAAGTCCAAGTCCAAGGGAAAAGAGAGTTCTAAAAAGGTCTTTAAAAGGCAATTAAATCCTTTGTCCTGGGAGTAAAGATATCAATTCCATAACATATTGGCCAGAAGTTCTTATGTCTCACCCCTCACAGGCCAACACAAACTGCCAAAAAGTGTAATGCTTCAAATGATGGATAAGGGGGAGAACTGGAAACTTTTGGTGAATAGCCCTATGATGAGTTGAATTATGTACCCAAAAAAGACATTTTGAAACCCTAATCCCTGGTACTTGTGAATGTGACCTTATTTGGAAATAGAGTCTTTGAAGGTATAATCAAGATCAGACTATTAGTGTGGCTCCTAATCCCATATGACTGGTGTCCTTATAAAAAGAGTGTGATTTGGACACAGACACACAGGGAGAATGCCATATGAGAATGGGGCAGATATTGGAGTGATGCACCCACAAGCCAAGGAATGCCAAGCATTGTCAGCTGTCGGCAGAGGCTAAGAGAGAGGCATGGAATAGGTTCTCTCTCAGAGCCCTCAGTAATCCAATACCTTGATTTCATACTTCTAGCCTTCAAAAGTGAGAGACAATAAATGTCTGTTATTTTAAGCTACCCAGTTAATGGTACTTTGTTCTGGCAGCCCTAGGAAACGAATACAAACACTAATGACTATCAAAAGAGTAAAAAGATTAGTGCCAGGGCAGCTAATGAATAACCAAAGAGGTTTTCTTTAAGAAGGTGTTATTTTAGGGTCACCTGGGTGGCTCAGTTGGTTAAGCGACTGCCTTCAGCTCAGGTCATGATCCTGGAGTCCTGGGATTGAGTCCCGCATCGGGCTCCCTGCTCGGCAGGGAGTCTGCTTCTCCCTCTGACCCTCCCCCTCTCATGCTCTCTCTCTCTCTCTCTCATTCTCGCTCTCAAATAAATAAATAAAATCTTTAAAAAAAAAAAAAGAAGGTGTTATTTAAGCAGAAACCTGAAAAAGAAAGGGAGTGAGCCTTGTTAAAATTGAGGAATACGCACTTGGTGTCAACGACTTTGATATTCACGTTACATAAGGCTTCCTGTACAAAAACAACTTGAATTCACAAACTGTATACTAGAAAAAAAGCCTTTTCTAGGACTTCCTAGATTTGTAAATTCCAGGAGGTCTAGGAGAGAAATTACACTTGGCTCGCTTTTCCATCTTGCACAGTCCATGAAATGTTGCTTGTATATATTAGAGGTCAGTTTTTGCATACTTGAATCAAAGGACTCTATCAAAGTTAAATAAGAAACTTTGGCTCTGAAATTTAAACCTGGAATCCTTATAACAGAAGAAATGTTCCTTATCTACTCCTTAATAGGGTAAGTTAGATTTTTAGATATATATTTTATTTTAATTATCTTTGAGTTGAAGGGGTAAAATAGCTTTAATTAAGATCTTAATTCATATTCTACTCAAAATAATCTGTAAAAGCTATTTAAATAGACAACCGCTAGGTCTGGGAAAAGCAGATGTAATTATTTTGAGTAAGATATGAATTAAGGAAGGAAAAATGTAATATTCTTCTAAGTCTGGGGGGAAAAGCCCCTAAATTAATTTAAGTCTCAGGCTGAGGTAAACTACCCTAATTGTTGTTGAGCTATAAGGCGTGTGAAATCATTAGGTTAGACTGTTATAATTTCTGGGGGGTCAACTGCTTCAAACATCTTTGGGGAAATTTTGCAAATATTTTTCTGATTTAAGCAAAATTATGATGACATAGTCCAGTCTTATGAAAGGATATGGACACCTCAAATGTAGGAAAAAAATAACTCATGTGTAGTAATTGGAGAATTTGCTCATTTTATTATCTGATAACTCATGTTATTGTTGGTACGGTTATGTTGATGTAAATGCAGTGTTGTACCTTAGTAAAAATATGATAAGGTCACCAGCTAGCTCACTAGATTTGCAATTATAATTGTTCCTACTCCCTTGTGGCAACCTGCACAGTTGGTTTTTAAAAGAGTGAGTCTGTCTACTTAGGAGCTAGTGTTGTTTCTAATTTCACTTATACACACACAAAAAAACTGGGTCACAGAAATTAGTTCAACAAACTGCTGCAACTGCTTAAATTAAATGAAATTAAACATACAATCACTTTCTGCTTAAGAGTTTTCCATAACACACACTATTTTTTGGTGATTTTTAGTGGCATTCTTATTTTAATTTTTAAAGTTTAATACTTTCACAGTTAGACATTAAACTAAGATTTTCATTGGTAGGAGCCTCCCAGAAAAATGGGTTATTTGGGGAGCCTGGACTAACTATTCAATAACTATTACTTTATTGTCATGAAGCTTTACCTTTGGGTTATACCTGAGGGGATTTTGTTTGTATGGTAGTCTGGTAATTGGCTTTTAAGAAGCCACACTTCCTAGTACTCAACCCCTGAGTCATCAACTTCACTTGAATTTGGGCTGGGCATATGATCTGCTTTAACCAAAAGGATGTCACAGAGGTGAGACTGTGCCAATAACAGGCCTAAACTTAAAAATGCCTGGCAGTTTAACAATAAAAAATTAAAAAAAAAAATGCCTGGCAGCTTCTACTTTTATACCTTTGGGATCCTTGGTCTTTCTGGTGTGAAATCCTTCTACCTGGCTAAAAAGACAAGTTGATGCAAGTAAAGCTCCGAGATTACACGGAGAGAAGGAAACCCCAGTTGCCCCAGTGTCTAGCTGAGTCTGGTCCCTCGCTGACCCATTAGGTGAGTGTATCCATATGAATAACTACTGGCTAGAACTACAGAAGAACTGCCCTGAGGAGCTCTGATTGTCTAATCCTGAGCAGATAACACAGTTGTTGGGAACCACTCAATGTCGATGTGGGTTGTTCGGCAGCAATAGGAAACCAAAGGAGTTACAGTGTGGAATTTGAATTTAAGCACAGACACTATGTTAGAGTTATAAAGTCTTGAATAGCCTTTTAGTGGTATGGTGTGAATGTAAGGGAGGGAAGCTGAGGGGCTCCATTTTAGAGAGTCTCTGTCTCTGCTGCTTTTCTGTTAGGCCCCATTTGCTCATGATCTATATTTTTGCCTCTGAATCAGCCAAAGAAGCTATGCTCCAATTTCAAGGGGGAAGAAGGAAAGTGAGTCATTCTGAGTTTTTGTCCTAGGCCCCAAATACCTAATAATGTCTAAGCAGAGCCAGATCCCAAGCTTGTTCCCAGTCACTAGCTTGGAAGAGACCTCAGCTGATGCTGGCATCATTACCCCCTGCCTTTGGTAATTTATGGAATAACAGCCAATGTTCACCCGACACTTGCCTTTGATCAGACCCTACCCTGGATTCCTGAAGGAACACATACCCTAGATCCCTTTCCAATATAAATCTCTAACCCCAAACAACAACAAGACCCATTCTTTCCTTTCTGAGTCTCCCAGACACTCTGCTATTCTCTGTCACTCACGCTATTTAGTAAACTCTGTCTTCACTTTCTCTGGCTCATCTTCAATTTCTACCCTGTGTGAAGCCAAGGACCCTCTTGGCTGGTCCTGTGGAATGCTCCCCTGGGTTCTCAGACCCAGCCTATCTGCATCAAATGAATTAGTGAGTTAGTGTGGATTTGCAGTTTGGCTGAAGATCTTTGTTCTCTTTATCAGATCAATATCCTTACTCACCAAAGAAATATCCTTGGCCCACCAAAGAAAGTACTCTCTGGCCACTTTTCTGGAGCAACCTGATGGAATAGAACATGTCCTATAGTGCCATCTGTTATTGTTTTAGCCACTGGAACCCACTGAAAAAAATAGCTATTCTTTGTCTAAGTAGTTATGGCAGATCCTGTATTCCTCAGGGATCCTCAAGTCTGTCCACTTTCTGCATATACTTAAAGTAATGAGAATCACTACCTAAGCAAAGGACTCTGCCTTTTACTCTCCACTGGGTCTTGGGTCAACAAGAAGTGTCATTAAAATTTCACACATCAAGTATCTTTGGTAAATCTGTTTCTCTATTAGTAGGGATCCACTCAGAAGGGAGATATTAAATAAAATCCACTTTATTCACTTCAAAAATAAGAAATTGTACCTAATTAAAGCATAACAGAAGTTACAAAAAGGAATTTTGGAGCATGGGCTCTTACCCATTGAAAACATACCACAAAATAAAAGCAGAACAACCTTAAATCATCTACAATTGTAGTAGGCGGGACCTTTTCCCCCCAGAACTTCTCTATAATTACCTAGGTTGTGATGAAGATGGAAGTATTTAACTCAGCAAAAAAATAGTAAGTTGGTCATTAGCAGCAGAAGTAGTCAATAGGCATGCTATAGGGAGTAAATACTTAATGTTAGAAGTTAGTTGGACGGTTAGCTAGTCAGAGCTAGGGTTGCCAACAAGAAAATATGGATTCAGGACAGCTAAGATAAAACAGCATTAATGTCCTGTTTTGCAGCTTAGATAGGACCACACTAGCATTCTGTTTTGCAGCCTTTGCAGAAATCACTTCTGCAAAACAGCCTAAAATAAGACAATTAACCACAAGGCATTTGTCCCTATCACGGGAAGGGTCAGTTAAGACATAAGCCCCAAATGTCAGCAAAAAACACCATCAGTATGTTGACATCAACCTAAAAGATAGACAGATTATGTGACCAAAGCCCTGATTGGCATGACTCAGCACACCCTGATTGCTTAAGATGGTTCCGCAAAAGAGCTCACAAAACCCCCGAAACTTTGAAACTCCAAGGGCAACCCTTTCTGGTACCCTCCCTCTCCAGAAGTTTTGTACTATTGTTCAATAAACTTTGCCTTGCTGCCCACCATTCTTTGTCTGGTCTACCTCTTCATTCTTCGAAGCGGTATGACCAAGAACCATGGGCACTAAAGGCAGAGAAATCCTGCAACATTAAGGTGTATGTATATGTGTAAGAAGATAGATGTTTTTTAATGGAGATACAATGCTAGTGACCTTAAGTGTCTCTTTTTTAGGAATCCCTGAATAGTAATGCAAATATCATGATTCTTATAACAACAGGTAAAAAAGGAGTCATATAAAATTAAATGAAAATCAATGGAACTTTTATAACTGTTCAAAAAGAGAAGTCTGTCTGCAAAGTAGCCTGAGAAAACACACACACAAATAAATAAATGTTTTTTTTAACAGTTTACTTCAAGGTCTTTTTCGGATTTGCTTTATGGAATGAAATATGTATAATGTGGAGGAGAAGAGGCACTTGGGAAATCCCTCGATTATACAGAGGAAAGTATGTCTGGACTCAAAAGGGAGGCAGGTAAGGGAAGGAAAAAAAGACTATTCAACTTTTTAAATTTTTTTTTACTTAAGCTCAAAAGAATAACTTGAACAACTTGTTGAGTGGCTCATGTTAAGATGATTCTTTACCATTCACTAGATAAAAGCATGTACTTAACATTCTGACTGTTTGTCCAGGTCCCTGTATTGACAATGTTAATTTCCCAAGAGCTTGATGTTAAACAAACAAATAAAAAAAATAGTAGGCATTGGGGGAGGGTGGTGCACAATATCACTTTAGGACAAATAAGATATGCAGTGTGTGCATGGATGACCCCCTACCCTTGACAGGGCCAACTCAAAGTCTTGAACACAAGATTGAATTGTTATTGTCTGTCAAGGACAAACAAAATGCATTACAGCTGAAGGTAAAAATTCAAGGTGGAGTCGGTATATCATTGTTCTCAATGTTGGCTTGTTTACTAAATATTATTTGAAACAAAACACAGTAAATAATATAAAGCATAAACCATACATATTTTTTGCATATATCAAGACTTCTATTATTCATACATTTAAAGCATTTATTAAGACCTATTGTGTGTAGAGATAATGTTCTACAAGCTGAAAATGAAATTTTAGAATTGGAAGGAGAGATTTATTCTTAGTGACTATTAATGGAATTCAATCCATTAGCCAGGGTTAAAATGTATGGCATTAGAAAAAATATAACGGGTGTCATCATTAATCACCTTTATTCTTGGCTCAGATTTTTTCCCTCTCAAAATAGTATACATTTTTCCATTCACTTCTTTCAGTTAGTGATACAGTAGAGAAAACCCTGTAAGCCTGATTTGTGTTCTTTTGTAGGTAATCAATGTTTTGTTGTATGCACATGCTACATATGTATATGTATATCAAATAGATATATTATCAAATGTATATTATCAGATTTTATTATAAAAAAACCAAACCAGATAACACTGGATCAGAGATCCTTTCAGCTCATCATATCACACTAGCAATTTGACCTCAAAAGAAGTTAACACAAACACCAGTATTTCCACTAATAAGTTAAGAGCATTTTAATATAGTACATTTCTATAGCAGCATGTTGAGCCTCTTTCTTTAGTAATTTCTCAGCTATGGCTTATAAAGCAGTATTTAAAATGCTGCTATTTATATCCATGTATTGGCATGTCTCCGAGTACACAAAATATATAATGATGCCAAAACAGAACCGATAAATTGTCCTTATGTTAAATCTGATACAGTGTTAGCTCTTTTCAATTCAGCACAATTTCCTAAAACCAAAAAGACTGTATGCCTTGTTCTTGTTACGTTAACTGAGACAAGTAAGTCATTTTTCCCTGTTGGTAAATAATTTAAAGCATTACTTTGATAATCAAACAGCACATAGTTAATGTGAAGTTAAGGGAAAGTTCACATGATTTTTTTAAAAAAAGAAAACATGAGAAAAGATCAGCTGGGATCTGTCCTCAGATTCTCTGGGAGTATATTTTCATACTGTTTTGCCATTAGAGTATTTCTTTGCAAAATTTTGAGGATTGCTGTAATTAAGATAAGCAGATAGTTATCACAACAAATTCAGTAGGCATTTGTATTTAACTCACCTCAATTTATCGGTTCCTTTGCTTCCTTGAGCTGAAACTGGCCCCCCTGCCTTTCAGTGTTTTTGGCCCTCACAAGGGCAGACTTTAACTCACAGGTGAAAACGATTTGCTAGTGGGTCAGTGAGTCAGTGAATATGCTTCCTTTTTCAAATCACCTGGTGTTACACAGGGTCTGTGGAAAAGCCTGATTGCACTGCTGGATGGGTATGAGTTTATCTGGCTCTGGCATTCAAATTCTGCTACTGTTGCAAAGTTTTTTACAAACTGCCAGATGGTATTTGATTATATAGCTCATAAAGAATAATTGGTATGTAATCATGCACCTAATGCCTTTTTTACCCTTATTTTGCATGGGACACAAAGATTGGTGCTTCCATCATCACAGAAATTAGAAATACTAAGGCAAAGGAAATGCCCTTTTCCTGCTTTGAATTGGAATGTGGGATTGAGGAGAAGGAAAGTTATGTTCTTAGAGTTCATTTACATATTTCTAAAGAGATTATTTTCTCACTGCAAAGGTGCTTCAAAATCAACACTCTGGATTGGTAAAAAGTAAAAGATTAAGAGGATGATGAAGCAGCACAGGACTTATTTATTCTCTCTTAAAGGATATTTGATATTTGATCTTCCTCCAAACATTTCCCTATATCATATCAACATATTCCTATAATATCAACAATTATTTATTAAACATCTTTCAGGAAGTGGCTTCTGTGGTTCATAATGACAAATCAGATGTTCCTTTACCCTTGGGGAGCTTGCAATCTAGTGAGGAAGACAGACATGTAAACAAGTAGGTTCAGTAAGTGGCAGAGATTTGCCCAAGGGCAGCCTTGTGTCAGTGTAGTTAATTCTACCGAGACCCGAGACTAGAAAAGGCTCAATATGGTGTGGTTCCATTCAATACAACTTTCTGCAGTGATGGGAAGTTTCTCTATCTGCATTGTTTAGCAAGGTAGCCACATGTGACCACTGAGCATTTGAAATGTGCTGTCACCACAGAGAAACCGAATTTTTAATTTCATTTAATTTTCAGTAATGTAAACTGAAATTTAAGGAACCACATGTGGCTACTGGCTACCATATTGGAGAGTGCAATGATGGAAGGATCCATGTGAGTTGAGTTCCTTCTGTCTTTATTCTCACTTCTTACATTTTTATTCTGTAGGTATGTGTCTGAGGCCTGGACGACTCTCAAATACAAGGAAAAAGTTCCCACTCCCATTTAGAAGCTTGTCCTCTGTTTTATTTGAAGAAAAAAGAGGTATGACGACTAATGACTAATGACTACATTGAACCTCACTCTTCTAACTTACTTTACTTGGAGATGGGTCAAATTCCAGACACTTTGATAGACCAGTGGATGAGGAGAAATGATTTCAGGTTTCCTTATTTCCCATAATGGCCTCATGATTACAAGTTCCTCTGGGGTAACAGATAGTATGAAAGTTTAGAGATAATTGGAGGGGGTTATAATCTAAAGAGAAAAAAAATCCTAAAATATTATTGCATATTAAATACATATTATATATGACTCTTTTTATAATTCAATATCAAAAGTCATTTTATGGGTTTTTTTTAAATTTTTCTCTGGATTTATTGGACTTTTGCATTCCTTCTTTTGTAACAATTTTCTCAGGTTTTTGTCCATTACTCAATTTGGGTTTGTTTATTAAATTCTAAGAACTTTAAAATGTTGAGACTTACAGCCCTTTGTCATATATGTTGCAAATATGTTTACAGCTTGTGCTTACAGTTTATCAGTGGTTCATTTTTGGGCAATAAAATATTTTAAAATTTCCCTAGTGTTGGTCTATTTATCTTGGTTTTTATTTTTTTTTCCTCTCTGGTGTCATGCTTAGACACGCTGTGCTATACAAAGATTAGATTCCTTCAATAACATTTCCTTCCAGAAATGGTTTCAGTTTTTACATTTAAAGCTTTAATTTATCTGGACCTTACTATTATGTATGATGTGCAGTGTGAATCTAATGTTATTTTTCTCTCCAAATGGCTAGCCATTTGTCCCCAAAGCATTCATTAAAACATCCATCATTTTCTCCAATCTGATATAAAATGTCACCTTTATCATAAGCTAAGTTTATTGTACTCTCAAGTAGTTTTTGTATTTTCTATCTTGTTTCATTGATCTGTCTTTTTTTCCTCTGCACAGGTACCACCATGTATTCTTTATGTTTCTCTAAATGTCAGTGCCAAGACTGAGATGACATCTTTTCTATCGTCTCTTTAAGAGAACTAGTTCATATTGACTTTTGTTTTTCCTACATCATTTTCCCCCTCCCGATCACACATACTTCAATGTTCTTTTGATAGAATATGAATTTTATATTCATTTAAAGATTTATTTTATATATCTTTCATTCAAAATTAATTTTGGCATTTACCTTAAGTTTAATGACCATATTGAGAATAATTATTTGTGCATGTGTGCATGCACATACATGTGTGTGTACCTATGTATATTAAATACATGTGTGGGGTGCATGAGTGGCTCGGTCTGTCAAGAAGCTAACTCTTGATTTCGGCTCAGGTCATGATTTTAGGGTCCTGAGATCCAGTTCCATGTCAGGCTCTGTGCTTAGTGTGGAGCCTGCTTAAGATTCTCTTTATCCTTTTCCCTCTCCCTCTGCCCCTTCCCCTGCTCATGCTCTCTCTCTCTCAAATAAATCTTAAAAAAAATAAATACGTGTGTGTACACACACACACACACACACACACTACACTTTTCTAGATTTCAATGTTTACCACAAGTCCTTTTAGTCCATGAATTCTCCATTCTTGAGCTTACATTTTTATTTCTTTTCTTATTCATATCCTTATTTGCTTTTTTAAAAAAATGATATAAAGACTATATACATTTTTAATACTTCCTTAACTTATTCTATTGGTTTCACATATGAAATGTAGCTTGGCTTCATTTAATATTCTTGATTCAGTTTTTCCCTTCAAAATTGGAGATATTTTTCCATATATGTCTCATATTTAGTGATGCTGTAGAGAACATAGAAGTAAATCTGATTTGTGTACTTTTATAGGTAATGTGTTCATTCCCGTTGCTTTACTTTGTAGTTCAAATATGATTCTAGAATTTACTTATATATGATCCTTTGTTTAAAATTGATTTATCCTGGTATGTGACAGTTCCTTACATTTGTATTGATAGTTATTTTGTTAAAGAACTTTTTTTCACGTATATTTGGGTTATTCCCTCTGTCTTGTTTTTTTTCTTTTTACTCCAATAATACCAAGTTACTCATATCATGGTTTTCCTTATTTATTTATTTATTTATTTATTTATTTATTTATTTATTTATTAAGATTTTATTTAGTTATTTGACAGAGAGAGACACAGCGAGAGAGGGAACACAAGCAGGGGGAGTGGGAGAGGGAGAAGCAGGCTCCCAGCTGAGCAGGGAGCCCTATACGGGGCTCCACCCCAGGACTCTGGGATCATGACCTGACCCGAAGGCAGACGCTTAACACCTGACCCACCCAGGCGCCCTGGTTTTCTTTATTTTATCATCTTATTTCATATTATTCTTCATTTGCATAGAAATTTCATCTTGAATCATGCAGTTATCAAGACTGTAGTTTGCATAACTAAGTCAATACTCTGTAGAGTCGATTTTTTGTTGACTGTCATTAATGTGTACTTTAATTCTGCTTTTATACTTCTTATGGAAATATTGTCCATTACATGATTCCAATGTTTTATATATTTCCACATGTGGAATTTAATGTCACATAAGACTCCCATAAAAACAGAGTATTTTTCACCTCTAAAGTAATTGTATGTTTCCATATACTTTGAATGTCAAGTTTAGAGCATGTTTGTTGTTATGGTTTCTTTGTTTTTGCTTGCATAGCAACTGCATTTAATCTTAGATACAACATAATTGTTTTTCTCCTCTTTACTATAATATTGTCCTTCAAAATATGATTTTCACTTTTATCAGTTCACAATAATCTTGAGTATGGACATGAATTTTTATAGACACATGAAATATTTTTGCATGTTTGCATGCTTTGCATTTTTTAGGACTTGTTATTGTTCTAGATTAGTTGGTAAGAACACAGGTTCTGCAGTTAGTTGAAATGGTTTCATATCCTGGCTGTGCAGCTAACTGGCTATATGACCTTTTTCTTTTTTTTTTTTTTTTTTTTTTTTAAGATTTTGTTTATTTATTTGAGAGAGAGAATGAGACAGAGACAGAGAGCATGAGAGGGAGGAGGGTCAGAGGGAGAAGCAGACTCCCCGCCGAGCAGGGAGCCCTATGCGGGACTCGATCCCGGGACTCCAGGATCATGACCTGAGCCGAAGGCAGTCGCTTAACCGACTGAGCCACCCAGGCGCCCTATATGACCTTTTTCAATCTAGGAAGACTCTCTGTGACTCAGTGTTCTTATCTTCACCGTAGGGATGATAGAAGTAATTACTTCTAGTGTTTTGAGGATTAAATAGCATGTCTACACAAAGCATGGAGAACAGAGATGCACATAAACTAAGTGCTCACTAGATATCAGCTGTGATTATTTTCTGCATATGCGTTACAAAATTCTTTCATTCATTCACCCAGAAGATACTGTTGAGTATCTAATTTATAAGACTTATTCTAGGAACTAGGCACAGAACATGAAAAAACAGGAGGGCGGAGCAAAATGGTGGAGGAATAGGAGACCTGGATTTCGTCTCCTCTCAGGAATTCAGCTGGATAGGGATCAAACCATTCTGAACACCTACAAACTCAACAGGAGATCGAAGAAAAGAATAGCAACAACTCTGAACAGAAAAGTGAGCACTTACTGGAAGGTAGGACGTGCGGAGAAGTGAATCTGAGGCAATATTCGTGAGGATAGACGGCGGGGGAGGGGGCCTCCCTCTACCACTTCGGGCAAGTGATAGAGCCGTGGAGCACAAAATCAGAACTTTTAGATGTCGGCACCGCTGAGGGACGTCGCTCCAGTGGCTAAGCGGGGGGTGGAACCCTCGTGGGACAGTGTGGTCGCAGGACCCTCAGGGTCACAGAAAGACCGGGGGTGCCTGAGTGTGGCAGAAGCTCCTAGGTACCGGAGCTGGGAAGTTGGCTGCAGAGACAGAGCTGAGGAGTGGGCTCTCAGCTCTGGGTTGCCATAAACTGTGATCTGTGGCACAGTCGGGCCACTGCTCCTCCAGCAGGGACCCAACAAGTGGCAGATCCGGGCAGACTCCCCTTTCTCCCCTGGGAGGAGCTGCCCGGGAGCACACCGCAGGGCTCTGCTGGGTTTGGAGACTCCACATGGGGTCGGGTGCCAGAGATAGAAACGCTCTGTCACAGGCTGGGTGAGCACGGAGTGCAGCCGGAGACTGGGGAGACGGGAGTGACTGACGGCTTTTCTCTGGGGGTGCACTAAGGAGTGGGGCCCCAAGTTCTCGGCTCCTCTGGGGCGGAGACTGGGAGGCCACCATTTTCACTCTCGGCCTCCAAAGCTGTACGGAAAGCTTGCAGGGAACAAAAGCTCCCGAGAGCAAACCCGAGCCGATTACCTACCCCGGACCGGGCAAGAGCGGGGCAATTCCACCTCCAGCAAAGACATTTGGGAACCACAGCAACAGGCCCCTCCCCCAGAAGATCAGCAAGAAGAGCCAGCCAAGACCAAGTTTACCGATCAATGAGAATGGCAGAACTCCAGCACTAGGGGAATACTGCACAGGGAATCCATGGCTTTCTTTAGTCTTTCAAAGTTAATTCTTTTTTTAACTGTCTTTTTTTTTTCAATTTTTCTTTTTCCCTTTTTCAATCAACATCTTATCAATCCCTTTTTTTAAAAAAATCTTTGTATTTTTCATTGTTAGAGTCATATTCTATCCCTTCATAGTAGTTACCCTTATTTTTGGCATATATATATGTTGTTCTCTCTCTAAAATTTTGAGATACAGTTTCTTCAAACAGATTAAAATATACCCTAAATCTCTAGTGTATGGCTTTGTTCTAGTCTCCTGCCTGATCACATTCTCTCCCTTTTTTTTCTTTTTTTTTAAATCCTCTTTCTTTTTTCAAACAACTTCTTATCAATTCCTTTAATAAAATTTTTTATAATTTTTATCTTTACAGTCATATTCCATCCCTTCATCATATCAACCCTTATTTTTGTACATATATAAGTTTTTCTTTCTTTAAAATTTTGGGAGGCACTTTCTTCTAACAGACCAAAATACACCCAAAATCTAGTGTGTGGCACTGATCTATGCACCAGCTGATCATATTTGATCATATTCTGTTTTTTTGTTTTGTTCTGTTTTTGTTTGTTTTTATCTTTATCTTTTTCTATTTTTTCTTTTTCTTTTTTCTTTCTTTCCCTTTCTTTTCCCCTGACTTCAGGTCTTTTCTGATTTGTTTAGAGTATATTTTCTGGGGATGTTGTTACCCTGTTAGCATTTTGTTCTCTCATTCATCTATTCTATTCTGGACAAAATGACAAGACAGAAAAAATCACCTCAACAAAAAGAACAAGAGGTAGTACTGACTGCCAGGGACCTACTCAGTATGGACATTAGTATGATGTCGGACCTAGAGTTAAGAATTATGATTTTAAAAGATACTAGCTGGGCTTGAAAAAAGCATGGAAGTTAATAGAGAAACGCTTTCTGGAGAAATAAAAGAACTAAAATCTAACCAAGTCGAAATCAAAAAGGCTATTAATGAGGTGCAATAAAAAATGGGGGCTCTAACTGCTAGGATAAATGAGGCAGAAGAGAGTATCAGTGATACAGACCAAATGATGGAAAATAAAGAAGCTGAGAAAAAGAGAGATAAACAACTACTGGATCACGAGGGCAGAATTCGAGAGATAAACGATACCATAAGACGAAACAATATTAGGGGGCGCCTGGGTGGCTCAGTTGGTTAAGCAACTGCCTTCGGGTCAGGTCATGATCCTGGAGTCCCGGGATCGAGTCCCGCATCAGGCTCCCTGCTCGGCAGGGAGTCTGCTTCTCCCTCTGACCCTCCTCCCTCTCATGATCTCTGTCTGTCATTCTCTCTCTCTCAAATAAATAAATAAATAAATCTTAAAAAAAAAAAGACGAAACAACATTAGAATAATTGGGATCCCAGAAGAAGAAGAAAGAGAGAGGGGGCAGAAGATATATTGGAGCAAATTATAGCAGAGAACTTCCCTAATTTGGGGAAGGAAACAGACATCAAAATCCAGGAAGCACAGAGAACCCCTCTCAAAATCAATAAAAATAGGTCAACTCCCCGACATCTCATAGTAAAACTTATGAGTCTCAGAGACAAAGAGAAAATCCTGAAAGCAGCTCTGGAGAAGAAATATGTAACCTACAATGGTAGAAACATTAGATTGGCAACAAACCTATCCACAGAGACCTGGCAGGCCAGAAAGGACTGGCAGGATATATTCAGAGCACTAAATGAGAAAAATATGCAGCCAAGAATACTCTATCCAGCTAGGCTGTCATTGAAAATAGAAGGAGAGATAAAAAGCTTCCAGGACAAACAAAAACTAAAGGAATTTGCAAACATGAAACCAGCCCTACAAGAAATATTGAAAGGGGTCCTCTAAGCAAAGAGAGACCCTAAAAGCAACATAGACCAGAAAGGAACACAGACAATATACAGCAACAGTCACCTTATAGGCAATACAATGGCACTAAATTCCTATCTTTCAATAGTTACCCTGAATGTAAATGGGCTAAATACCCCAATCAAAAGACACAGGCTATCAGACTGGATTAAAAAACAAGACCCATCGATATGCTGTCCGCAAGAGACTCATTTTAGACCCAAAGACACCCCCAGATTGAAAGTGAGGGGTGGAAAACCATTTACCATGCTAATGGACACCAAAAGAAAGCTGGGGTGGCAATCCTTATATCAGACACATTAGATTTTAAACCAAAGACTGTAATAAGAGATGAGGAAGGACACTATATCCTACTTAAAGGGTCTATCCAACAAGAAGATCTAACAATTGTAAATATTGATGCCCCTAACATCGGAGCAGCCAATTGTATAAGCCAATTAATAACAAAAGCAAAGAAACACATTGACAACAATACAATAATACTAGGGGACTTTAGCACCCCCCTCACTGAAATGGACAGATCATCTAAGCAAAAGATCAACAAGGAAATAAAGACTTTATTTACTTATTTTTTTAAAGATTTTATTTATCTGACAGAGAGATACAGCGAGAGAGGAAACACAAGCAGGGGGAGTGGGAGAGGAAGAAGCAGGCTTCCCGTGGTGCAGGGAGCCTGATGTGGGGCTTGATCCCAGGACCCTGGGATCATGACCTGAGCCGAAGGCAGACGTTTAACGACTGAGCCACCCAGGCGCCCCGGAAATAAAGACTTTAAATGACACACTGGACCAAATGGACTTCACAGACATATTCAGAACATTCCATCCCAAAGTAACAGAATATACATTCTTCTCTAGTGCCCATGGAACATTCTCCAGAATAGATCACATCCTAGGTCACAAATCAGGTCTCAACTGGTACCAAAAGACTGGGATTATTCCATGCATATTTTCAGACCACAATGCTTTGAAACTAGAACTCAATCACAAGAGGAAAGTCAGAAAGAACTCAAATACATGGAGGCTAAAGAGCATCCTACTAAAGAATGAATGGGTCAACCAGGAAATTAAAGAAGAATTTAAAAAGTTCATAGAAACGAATGAAAATGAAAACACAACTGTTCAAAATCTTTGGGATGCAGCAAAGGCAGTCCTAAGAGGAAAGTATATAGCAATACAAGCCTTTCTCAAGAAACAAGAAAGGTCTCAAATACACAACTTAACCCTACACCTAAAGGAGCTAGAGAGAAAACAGCAAATAAAGCCTAAACCCAGCAGGAGAAGAGAAATAATAAAGATCAGAGCAGAAATCAATGAAATAGAAACCAAAAGAACAGTAGAACAGATCAACGAAATTAGGAGCTCGTTCTTTGAAAGAATTAACAAGATTGATAAACCCCTGGCCAGACTTATCAAAAAGAGAAGAGAAATGACCCAAATCAACAAAATCATGAATGAAAGAGGAGAGATCACAACCAACACCAAAGAAATACAAACAATTATAAGAACAGATTATGAGCAACTCTATGCCAGCAAATTAGATAACCTGGAAGAGATGGATGCATTCCTAGAGATGTATCAACTACCAAAACTGAACCAGGAAGAAATAGAAAACCTGAACAGACCCATAACCACTAAGGAAATTGAAGCAGTCATCAAAAATCTCCCAATAAACAAAAGCCCAGGGCCAGATGGTTTCCCAGGGGAATTCTACCAAACATTTCAAGAAGAATTAATACCTAGTCTTCTGAAACTGTTCCAAAAAATAGAAATGGAAGGAAAACTTCCAAACTCATTTTATGAGACCACCATTATCTTGATCCCCAAACCAGAAAAAGACCCCATCAAAAAGGAGAAGTACAGACCAATATCCTTGATGAACATGGATGCAAAAATTCTCACCAAAATACTAGCCAGTAGAATCCAACAGTACATTAAAAGGATTATTCACCATGACCAAGTGGGATTTATCCCTGGGCTGCAAGGTTGGTTCAACATCTGCAAATCAATCAACGTGATACAATACATTAACAAAAGAAAGAACAAGAATCATATAATCCTCTCAATAGATGCAGAAAAAGCATTTGACAAAGTACAGCATCCTTTCTTGATCAAAACTCTTCAGAGTATAGGGATAGAGAGTACATACCTCAATATCATAAAAGCCATCTATGAAAAACCTACAGTGAATATCATTCTCAATGGGGAAAAACTGAGAGCTTTCCCCCTAAGGTCAGGAATGTGGCAGGGATGTCCACTATCACCTCTGCTATTCAACATAGTTATAGAAGTCCTAGCCACAGCAATCAGACTACCAAAAGAAATAAAAGGCATACAAATCAGCAAAGAAGAAGTCAAACTCTCACTCTTTGCAGATGATATGATACTTTATGTGGAAAACCCAAAAGACTCCACCCCAAAAGTGCTAGAACTCATACAGGAATTCAGTAAAGCGGCAGGATATGAAATCAATGCACAGAAATCAGTGGCATTCCTATACACCAACAAGACAGAAGAAAGAGAAATTAAGGGGTCGATCCCATTTACAATTGCATCCCAAACCATAAGATACCTAGGAATAAATCTAACCAAAGAGGCAAAGGATCTGTACTCAGAGAACTACAAAATACTTATGAAAGAAATTGAGGAAGACACAAAGAAATGGAAAAACGTTCCATGCTCATGGATTGGAAGAACAAATATTGTGAAGATGTCAATGCTACCTAGAGCAATCTACACATTCAATGCAATCCCCATCAAAATACCATCCACTTTTTTCAAAGAAATGGAACAAATAATCCCAAAATTTGTATGGAACCAGGAAAGACCCCAAATAGCCAGAGGAATGTTGAAAAAGCAAAGCAAAGCTGGGGGTGCCTGGTGGCTCAGTTGGTTAAGCGGCTGCCTTCGGCTCAGGTCATGATCCTGGGGTCCTGGGATCGAGCCCCGCATTGGGCTCCCTGCTCCACAGGAAGCCTGCTTCTCCCTCTCCCTCTGCCTCCCTGTCTGCCTGCTTGTTCTCTCTCTCTCTATCTCTCTGTCACATAAATAAAATCTTTAAAAAAAAAAAAAGAAAAGAAAAGCAAAGCTGGTGGCATCACAATTCCAGACTTCAAGCTCTATTACAAAGCTGTCATCATCAAGACAGTATGGTACTGGCACAAAAACAGACACATAGATCAATGGAACAGAATAGAGCCCAGAAATGGACCCTCAACTCTATGGTCAACTCATCTTTGACAAAGCAGGAAAGAATGTCCAATGGAAAAAAGACAGTCTCTTCAACAAATGGTGCTGGGAAAATTGGACAGCCACATGCAGAAGAATGAAACTGGACCACACACAAAAATACACTCAAAATGGTTGAAAGACCTAAATGTGAGACAGGAGTCCATCAACATCCTAAAGGAGAACACAGGCAGCATCCTCTTCGACCTCAGCTGTAGCAACTTCTTCCTAGAAATATCGCCAAAGGCAAGGGAAGCAAGGGCAAAAATGAACTATTGGGACTTCATGAAGATAAAAAGCTTTTGCACAGCAAAAGAAACAGTCAACAAAACCAAAAGACAACCGACAGAATGGGAGAAGATATTTGCAAATGACTTATCAGATAAAGGGCTAGTATCTAAAATCTATAAAGAACTTATCAAACTCAACACCCAAAGAACAAAGAATCTAATCAAGAAATGGGCAGAAGACATGAACAGACATTTTTCCAAAGAAGACATCCAAATGGCCAACAGACACATGAAAAAGTGCTCAACATCACTTGGCATCAGGGAAATCCAAATCAAAACCTCAGTGAGATACCACCTCACACCAGTCAGAATGGCTAAAATTAACAAGTCAGGATATGACAGATGTTGGCGGGGATGCGGAGAAAGGGGAACCCTCCTACACTGTTGGTGGGAATGCAAGCTGGTGCAGCCACTCTGGAAAACAGTATGGAGGTTCTTCAAAAAGTTGAAAATAGAGCTACCATACAATTCAGCAATTGCACTACTGGGTATTTACCCCAAAGATACAAATGTAGGGATCTGAAGGGATATGTGCAACATAGGGATATGTTTATAGTAGCAATGTCCACAATAGTCAAACTGTGGAAAGAGCCAAGATGTCCATCGACAGATGAATGGATAAAGAAGTGGTATATATATCCAATGGAATATTATGCAGCCATCAAAAGGAATGAGATCTTGCCATTTGCAACAACATGGATGGAACTGGAGGGTATTATGCTAAGTGAAATAAGTCAATCAGAGAAAGATATGTATCATATGACCTCACTGATATGAGGAATTCTTAATCTCAGGAAACAAATTGAGGGTTGCTGGAGTGGGGTGGGGGGAGGGATGGGGTGGCTGAGTGATAGACATTGGGGAGGATATATGCTATGGTGAGCACTGTGAATTTTGCAAGACTGTTGAATCACAGATTTGTACCTCTGAAACAAATAATGCAATATATATGTTAAGGAAAAAAAAAAGATAGCAGGAGAGGAAGAATGAAGTGGGGGAAATCGGAGGGGGAGATGAACCATGAGAGATGATGGAATCTGAAAAACAAACTGAGGGTTCTAGAGGGGCGGGCGGTGGGAGGATGGGTTAGCCTGGTGATGGGTATTAAAGAGGGCACATTCTGCATGGAGCACTGGGTGTTATGCACAAACAATCATGGGACACTACATCAAAAACTAATGATGTAATGTATGGTGATTAACATAACAATAAAAAATTAAAAATAAAACAAATACAATTTCTGTACTCATGGAATTTATTCATTTCTGAGAGGTAAAATGCACAATACAAATTTAAATAAAATAAATTTAAGATCGCTTCAAGGCCCTGAGTTTGATCACAAATAGGACAGAGAAATTGATTGTTTTGCAATTCCTAGAGAAAACATCATTTTGAAGTATAAGAGTTCCACCAGTATCACCATCACCGGAGTACTCTGTAGTCTTACACATGGCTGTGGACAACCCGACTGCTGGCCACTCTTTTTTCTTCTTCTTCTTCTTTTTTTTTTTTTAGATTTTATTTATTTACTTGACAGAGAGAAAACACAAGAAAGGGGAGCAGCAGTCTGAGGGAGAGGGAGAAGCAGGCTCTCCACAGAGTAAGGAGCCTGATATGGGACTCGATCCCGGGACCCTGGGATCACAACCCAAGCTGAAGGCAGATGCTTAACCCACTGAGCCACCCAGGTGCCCCATCAGAACGTTTTCTTTAGTGAGTTCAGAGGAGTGTGAGGTTGTACCTGTGAGAACTATTTCCTCAAAAATGTGCTTCAGAGAGGCCCCTAGAGGACTCAGGTATTATTAACAATGGTGCAGTTTTCCAACCAAGAGAAGGAAGATATAGTTAGTCAGATGCCTTGGGAGACTGTCAGGTAAAGACCATGTGCCTGGATTTAAGAGAAGGCACATGGTATGGACAGCTTTCTGAAACCCACAGCCTCAGGGGACACTGACCCCATGTAGGTGTTCAAAGAACAGTCAACAGGCCCAGGAATATAGTTGTAACAGAAATGTGCATTTCCTGCCAGTGAGTGATTGTTGATGAATGGTTCTGATTGAAATGAATGTAACTATTAGCAAGGCTACAGGCCATATGGGAGATAACACTATAATAGGTAAGGGAAATTGGTATATTATAAGTAACTGAAGGGTTTGATTTTTTTCCTCTATATCATAATATCTAGCGAATATAAATCAAAAGGCCTGAGATCTTACCTCTCTGTCAAATTGCTCAGGCAAAATTAACTGGATCATAAAGGAAACCAAATGCTCATATTGGCTTCATTTGCACCATGCTCCATCAGCTGAATGGTGAAGATTAACCTATCCTGATGTTCCCATTATTATCAGATACTGTGCAAGGTGCTTCATAAATCCACTGTACTTTAGAAATTAGCAAATAGGAATTATGCCTACATTAACTAGAATTGGATAAAACTAAAAATGATTTCATTTTATTTTCTGTCCTTTAAGATTGTGGCTTTCTGGGTTAGTAAAATATAGTTTCCAGAAAGTATAGTCCATTCCATTCAACACTCTTTATCAACAATAATCTTTAGAATCTTTATGCGCTACTACATACAAGGTAAGATATCAGCGGAATCTTAAAAAGAATATAAGTGCTCTTACACTTTTTTTTTTCATTCTGAAACATTCATAGTGCTTAAAATCTCCAAAAAATGACAAGCAGGTGTGTAAATAACTGAAATTTATGTAATGATATATTCAATAGTGATGGGTCCGGGTTGTTACAGGAGTTTAGAAGAGGAAGGAATGAGGCAAATTTTCCCAGATAGGACAAGAAAAAAAGGACATTTCAGATAGAGGTCATATGGAAATTTTCCAAGGAAATTAATAGTACTCCGGGTTCAGATAACAGAGAAGACTGGTGAGGCTGAATTATAGGGTTCATATAAAGAGAATGAGGGAGATGAAAAATCTCGGTGAGTTAATTAGTTGGAAAGGCTTTGCCACCGTCCCAACCATGGAAAGGTAGAATGTAGCGTAAGAATATGTTCTTTAGTGAAAAATCCTGTGTCAGTTGCTTAATCTCTCTTCAACTGAACAAAACATGTGGCACGTCAATCAATATAAATTTAGTAATGCCACAACACTAATTTTTTTTTGCAAATGCTCTACCACTGAGCTATACCCCCAAACTAATTTTTTTTTGAATGCTAATGAAAAAAGAGAATTTAATCAATAGTTTCTTTTAGATTGGATAATCATGTCCCTTTTTGAATCGTCACTATTATCAGAATAAGAAATCTTCTTACAACTTGCTTTAGATTTTAAAATATTCATTTACATAATTTAGCTTACCTTGTCATCACTACAACTATAAAGGAAGAAATCTATATTGAGAAGCACTTATTATCAGATGTACTTTGGGGTTTATACACAGTGTCTGATACTAATAATGTTAAACATTACCACACTATTTTTTGATAGATTCATACAATATGTTATATGTAAGCAGTTACAGGTTGGTAACCAGCTTTCAAACAAAACAAAACCTTGATTTGCTGCATTTGTTATATTCCTTGGTCTGTATATTCATTTTGTGGCTGATTTCAGGCTACCAACAGTTTAACAACTGGTTCATAAAATTTCTGAATATTTAACAATTTGCTTTCCTAAACTGGTATTGAGCTGGCTCCAGCACACCATTGTATGAAGACCCCTATTAGGGGTGGTGGTGTTCATATTAAACAAAATTACTGGAGTGTTTATTGTATGCTAGACACTATGTTAAGGGCTTTGTAAACATCACAAAAACTTTATGAAGCAGGATTGTTATTGTCCCTATTTTATTTTATTTTATTTTAATTTTTTTATTTTCTTATTTAAGTTCAAGTTAGTTAACATACAGTGCAGCACTGGTTTCAGGAGCACCATCCAGTTATTGATCACTCACATACAATACCCAGTGCTCATTCCAACAAGTGCCCTCCTAATGCTCACCACTCAATTACCCCATCCCCCCACCCACCTCCCCTGTAGCAACCCTCAGTTTGTTCTCTATATTTAAGAGTCTCTTTTGGTTTGTCTCCCTCTCTGTTTTTATCTTATTTTATTTTTCCTTCCCTTCCCCTATGTTCAACTGTTTTGTTTCTTACATTCCACATATGAGTGAAGTCATATGATATTTGTCTTTCTCTGACTTATTTTGCTTAGCATAATACATTCTAGTACCAACCACATTTTTGCAAGTGGCAAGCTTTCATTCTTTTCGATTGTCTATATTCCATTGTTTGTATGGATGTGTGTGTGTATACACACACACACACATATACCATCTCTTCTTTATCCATTCATCAGTCAATGGGCATTTGGATTCTTTCCATAATTTGGCTATTGTTGATAGTGCTGCTGTAAACATTGGGGTGCATGTGCCTCTTTGAATCAGCATATTTTTTATCCTTTGGATAAATGCCTAGTAGTGCAATTGCTGGGTCATAAGGTAGCTCTATTTTCAACTTTTTGGGGAACTTCCATACCATTTTCCAGAGTGGCTGCACCAGTCTGCATTCCCACCAACAGTGGAAGATGGTTCTCCTTTCTCTGCATCCTCACCAATACCTTTTGTTTCCTTAGTTGTTAATTTTAGCCATTCTGACAGATGTGAGGTGGTATATTATTGTAGTTTTGATTTGTATTTCCCTGATGATGAGTGATGTTGAGCATCTTTTCATGTGTGTGTTAGCCATGGATGTCTTCTTTGGAAAAGTGTCTATTCATGTCATCTGCCCATTTCTTAACTGGGTTTTTTGTTTTTTGGGTGTTGAGTTTGATAAGTTCTATATAGATTTGGATACTAACCCTTTATCCGATATGTCACTTGCAAATATCTTCTTCCATTCTGTCGGTTGCCTTTTAGTTTTGTTGATTGTTTCATTTACTGTGCAGAAGCTTTTTATCTTGATGAGGTCCCAAAAGTTCATTTTTGCTTTTGTTTCCCTTGCCTCCAGAGACATGTATAGTAAGAGTTGTTGTGGCCAAGGTCAAAGAGGTTGCTGCCTGTTTTCTCCTCTAAGATTTTGGTGGTTTCCTGTCTTACATTTAGGTCTTTCATCCATTTTGAATTTATTTTTTGTATTGTGTAAGAAAGTGGTCTGGTTTCTTTCTTTTGCATGTTGCTGTCCAGTTTTCCCAACATTGTTTGTTGAAGAGACTATGTTTTTTCCACTGGCTATTCTTTCCTGCTTTGTCAAAGATTAGTTGATTATTGTACCTATTTTTAGATGAGGACCTGTGGTTTAAGAATGATTAAGTCATTGTCTACAAGCTACATAACAAGTTATATATAAAAAAGTAGAGTCAAGATTGAACCTACTGTTAAGGAAATATTGACTATTATTACCAACTTTTCTGTATCAAAGGACATATACTGGATAGAAGTGTTAAAATCAAATTGCCTTGTGTTGGGGGAATTTGTTTACAAGAAGGACAAGGAAAGAGACAGAAAAACACATACAGAGACAGAAAGAGAGGACCCTGACTACTGAGAAAAAAATGAAGAAATTTGATAGCTTAATCAGGTGCATAAAGAATTTCAAGAGGTATATAATCACATGATTTGTAACTTGTCCAATAAAGAACCTACCCCATCCCTGATAGGAAAAAAGTGAAGCAACAAAGGCAGTGACCTTTCAAAGTATCAAAATCCTGGACCAAGCAGGTGAGTGAAGCTCTTTGGGAATAGAGGTGTGTGGTTACAAGTGTCTATGCGAGGGGGCTGTTTCTAGGTTTCCAGTTATTAGAGATACTCACTGAGCTATTGAGGTCTGACCTTGGTCTCTGTTTCCTCTCGTGGTTGAAGAATTATAGACTCTCATATAGGATAAAATAAACGTTTTTTCTAGCTATCTCATCCACTGGTTTTTGCATTAAAGAAACTCTCAGGCCTGCAGAGCTTTGCTGGTGAGAATTCCCAGACCTAAGGCAGGGGATGATGTTAGCAATAGCATAAACCATAATTCTTATTTTGATATCTGCATCCCAATTCCCACTACACAATTTCTGTTTTAAGAGCCTGGATGTCAAGCATGTTTAATGTGATCAACTCATGCAGGTTAGGAAGGAAATTAGAGATCTTAGCAAGGGGCTCAGAGCTCTAAGTCTTCATTAGTGACTCAGACCTACCCTGGGGTTACAATCTGTTATCAAATCCATGAGTTAAAGCCAGCTTTATCATCCTCTTCTTCTCTGAGGAGGCAATTGCGGCTCGGAAAAGTTAAATAACTTTTACAAGGTCACATAATAAGAAAATGTCAAAGTGCAGAAATCCTTGGTCTTCAACCTCAAATCACATCTTTATCCACAATACAACTCCGGTTCTTTGAGATCAGCTCATATTTGAGAGCATTGAGGTAACATTTTTGTTGGCCAGTAAGCTTTTCTCAGCCATTTATATATGTATGTATGTAAGTATTTACTTACTTTTCTCAGCCTATTATACATTTATGTTTTTATTTATTTATTTTTGTTTATTCAACAAACACTAGTGTGTGATGAAGTCTCCGTCAGGAGCTGATGAGTCACAAACAGGAAGAACTCAACCTTTTGGACATAGATACCCTTCAACAACCACAGTATAACAGAGATTGTAAAATGGGTTTATTTACAAAATGAGCACATAGAGAGAGTAAACTAACTTTGTCATGAGGACTTGAAAAAATGCTCACAGAAGTGATGGCATTACGGATGGGATTTAGAAGGTGAGGAAGTATACTTAGAAAGAGTTCCAGGAACCCTTTAAAGAAGGTGTGAATAGATTCATGGCCAGAGAGAAGAATTCCTCTGGGGAAGAATGGCCTGGAGAGTTGGTCTGGTTTTGAAGAAGCTTTTATACTATATTAAGGAGCATAACCTTGATTTGTAAGCAATGAGAAATTAGAGGTGCGTGGAATCATCCCATTATTTTTTCCATAGGCTTGCCAATGTTTCCTTTATTACATATTATATATTAATAAACCTCATACTTTATATTTAGACACATATTTTGTGGTTTTCCCAAATGTTAAATCTATTAGGCATGATGTCATTGTTTTGGAATATCTTTCCTCTACTTTTTTTTTCACCCCACTTAATTTTGACTAAAATTAAATTATGGACTGCACTGAAGGTGGGCCAGAATAGAGAAATATTTGCTTCTGCAATTTTTCTAGAGAGAAATGATGTTGACTCAATATAGCACCAGTGGTAGGGATGGAATGGAGACCAAGCACTAGGAAGTCTCTTCCAGACTTGAGGGGATTTACTGACTTAGTATGTGTGGGATTTGAGAATGTGGAGTGTTAAGGAAAGTAGAAACAGAATGGTTGCAGCTTCTAAATTAGAAAACCATAAGTGCTAGAAATAAAAAAGATGGTGAAAATTAAAATGTGTTCTGATCTTAAGATGTGAGGCAAAGATATACTATAGAAAGATATTTTATTGTTATTATTTAGTCTCTTAGAAGTCACACATTTTAGGAGCACCTGGGTGGCTCAGTCCGTTAAACATCTGCCTTTGACTCAGGTCATGATCCCAGGGTCCTGGGATCAAGCCCCTTGTCAGATAGTCTGCTCAGTGGGGAGCCTGCTTCTCTCTCTCCCTCTGCCTGTTGCTCCCCACTCCTTGTGTTCTCTGTCAAATAAATAAAATCTTAAAAAAAAAGTCACACATTTTATTTCATGAATGTGTCCCTTCATAAGGTATTTCAAATTCACCTATTTATAAATTAAATTACATATTTTACTTTATTAATATTTTTAATTTAAAGTTAAATTATCAAGTTACATGTTTATGTGCACTCTAATTGAGCTCAGGTAGATTCAATATGTAATTAACTTAATGGTTCAGCTATTAAAAGAGCCCACCATTAGTTAAAGAACAAAGGAAAGATCAATTACTTAATGCTGTGAGGATTTTTACTATAATTATGTGAGATCAACTGAAATCTTAGGCCAGGATTTCTATAAACAAGTAACTATAAAACTGGAAAAAGAACTTACTACGCTGTATTAATTATTTGTGGAAACAATTCAGGAGAAACATAATTTTTTTACCTCATGTTTTGTACTAGATTACCCAGAAAATGAAACACTTTACTTTAATCTTGGGTCTGCAAGCCCCCCTTGAAAGTCAACACTTGTAAACACTTGGTAATATATCTAGAACAGATTGGTGAGGAAGACTGATGAAAATTGTGTGGCAACTTTGTTAATCAGCAAGACATTTGGATGGATTTTATTCCACAATGAAATCAGATAGGGGATGATCTGCATTTAATGGAAAACACACCGGTTAAAGAAGCAGAACATCCGGGATGTAATAATAGCTCCATTGCTAATTAGCCTAAGAACTTTGTCAAGGTAAAAGCTCCCTGAATCTTAATTACTTCATGTGTAAATTACAAACCATGATGCCTGCCTTACCAACTAAATAGAGATTTTGCATGCCAAAGTCATCATATACAAAAGCAGGTAGAATTCTAAAACAATACAAATATGAAGCTGTTACAATCAGAAAAGTGAACTAGAAGTTCAGTGTATGGCAACTATTGAGAGGAGTAATTGTAGCTATGTTCTCATTTCTACATTTTTTTTTCAAATCTTGCCTGTCTTCATTTATGAAGTCTGGAGAATTTCAAACTTAGGTTGGAAAAAATATAGACTAATCATCTGTCCTCTTCTGACCCTTCCAGACCAAAGATTCAATCTTTGGATTGAATTTTGTTGAACAGTTATCATGTTCTCATGATAGCAACCAAGTTTAGCATGAAAAGAAATTAATACAAATAATCAAAATAATAATAGTGAACTATTGAGGACTTTCTCTGTGCCAGGTATGAAGTATTTTAACATATTAGCTAATTATTTTTTCTCTATAAACAAGCTATTGAAAATTATGTGCTGTCCACATTCTGCTTCTATGAGTGGAGCTTATTTCTCTCTTTTTTGGCTACAAGTTTGGCCCTATGACTGGCTTTGATCAGTAGAATGTTAGCAGGTATAATGTGACCAAAGGCTTGGACTCCCTCTCTTGTGCTTCTGTTACGTGGAAGGAATAACATGTCTGCTGGTCCCAGAAGGAGAGGGATACATATGTGCAACAGAGACATTCTGAATGAACTGCCACTAGCCGAGCCTCATCAGATCAGCCATTTCCCCAGCTGATCACAGAAATGTGAGCTAAATAAATGTTTGTTACATTGTACTCCACTGAGATTTTGTGGAGTGTACATCTCCACAGTGTTATCAGTGTTGACTGATAGAGTAAGGTTCTATCATCATCCCCATTTAATGGTGGAGGAAATTGGGACAAGAAAAGATTAAGTAATTTGCACAGAATCACACTGCCAAAGAGGAGCAGAGCTGGATTTTGAGCCTAAGTAATTCAACTCCAATACCATAAAGACCAACAAATTCATGCATAATATTTAGATTTAATTCCTCTTACTGGGCACAAACAAACTCAGTGATTATTCTTTTAGATTTTTTTTTTTTCTCTTTTCAAACTCTTGTTCAGGGATAAAAAATTCTCAAAAGGGTATTGGTAACAAAAACATGTCATAGGATTAGCAGAAAGGTGACAATATGGACATGTTTTAATATATAATTAGTATGTAGTATATTATTAATATAATTACTAGATATTATAATATTACTATTTTAATATTTAACATTCTATATTTTTCCTTTTAATATTTTCTACTCCTATTCTGTTGATACAATGCCTTCTCTCATTCTACTGAGATTGACAAGTTCCTGAAATTTTTTCTGGATTTGTTAGTAGATGATTTCTTAGAGGTATTCATTCTTTTGAGTCTTTGGGATGAAGTTTCCTTTAATTACTGCTCTACTTTCTTTCCATAATCTCTTTATTTTGTTGTACTCTTTAATCATCTTTGAATGAAGCAAGAAATATACAGACTCACAGCCTGTAGATTGCCCTTGAACACCCTCTAATGTCTATTTCAGTGAAGGCTGAGTCTGTTTCTCTGATCTAGGACAGAAGAAATGTTTATAATCCACAGTTTCCAGCCCAATTCCCATTTTCTCACAGCTACTAATTTTAAGTGAATCTTTTGTTCTGAGAGGAAATTATCTTTTCTGTCTGCAGTCTTATTTTCTCAATTGCTTATCTAATAGGGAATATATATATTTTCCCCTTTCTGCTCCCATTTGTCATAATTTCCTAGAATTCTATCCCAAAGCAGATTCTAAATACTATTTCTGATTCTGCTCTGGAGCAGTGAATCTATTTTTGTTTTTGAAAATATTTAGATATTTGATCAGGACAATTTTTCAGTTTTCCAAATCATCACCTTTTTAGCAGAGGCACAATTATCCATATATCTGACTAGAGCACAGCTTTTGTAGCTGAATCAAAAGGGAGAAAAAGGGTGAGAAGCAAAGTGATCTCCAACCTTTTTTCCTGGCGATTTCTGTTTTTGAGTGAAATGTTTTACAATGACATAAAACCAGAACATGGTTTTAACTGTACAGTTTCACCTGCCTCATGGATAATGTGACTGCCCTCCAGATTCTGGAGTAGAATTTTACCAAGTTTGAACTTTTATTTCTTTCTAGGTAACAAAACACATATCAGCAGAAAGGTATTAAGGGCTGCTTGATAGATCATCAGAGGTCCTGTTAAACTGGCGGTCTGAAGTTTCCTTTGAGCTATGATTTTAGTATTCTACTGATTTTGTTTTCACTGTGACTACCGGTTCTATTTTCCATGATTAATAAATAACTATTTAAATCTTAATTTAGTAATCTCACCATAGCATTTGAAGAGCAAAAACACTGTAGTTAACATACACCACTTTAATTGCTTTGGTAGTTTTTGGGGTTGAAAAACTTGAGGAATTTATAGGTCATCTTCATTTTACAGATGAGAAGGAGTTACTAGGTTGCTTTAAGACAAACAACAAGCTAGTATTAAAGAAAGTACTAAAATTTGGGCACTAATTCATTTAATCCAACTGGCTTCTAACTTTATCACATGATTTTTGGTTGGCCAAGTAAATTACCCTGGGAGCCAACTCTGCTCACAGGCTTAAACATAGTTGTGAAAACCAAGGAGATTCAAATCCAGGAAGGAAACTCAAGCGATGAGTGTACATCACACATTACACACTGAGAGGACATGGTGAATATTATCTCATCTTCTGCCAACAACCACCCTCTAGAAGATAATATTTTCCCAATTAAAAGGCAAGAAAAATACTTAACTGAGGCATGCAATCACTTGTTCACAGTCACACAACCAGTAAAGTCAGAGCCTTAATTTAATTCAAATTTGGAGGGCGTGTTGAAACTCACTTCACATTTTTTTAGACATTGTTTACTTGGTCAAGTTACTTGCAATCCCTGAACATCAGTTTTTGCATTTGTTTAGAAGAAAAAAGAAAAAAAAAGATTATTACCTATTTCATAAAATTGTTGTGATGGTAAAATTGGAGAATGAATGTGGAAGTGCTTTTAAAATCATATTGTGCTATACTAATGTTAGATATTATTTATATCCTCTTAAAGTAGTCATCATCACCGGGTTTTACCGTCACTCTTAGCACTTAAAGGCAGTCAAGCATTACAGAGTTCTGTTTTGACAAGGGAAAGATAACAGCAGGCTAAAATGAATGCTCCCTAATCCCTACCCACTCATCCACAGTTGCTGTGAATTGATAATACTCCTCGGAAATTTCCACTGTGGTTTTGCTAGCTTCAAAAGTGAACAAGTGAAGTTGTTCAGTTCTAAGCCACATTTATCTGCAGAGGTCCATATCTTTTAGCTTACAACGTTGTAGAAACAACCTGCCAAGATGAAAGATGTAAAATATTGCCCTACATTTATAGCAGTTTATCCCACACTGCAGAAGCACTGATTTTGCCCATCCACCCTGACAGAGCACCTGGTGGCCACTGTTAAGTGTGAAAGTGGAGATTGGCCAATGCCTTTACCTTTACCCAGGGGAAAAGGCTTTAAAAGTAAGAATGTTGTTTTGGCTATTTTGAAAGTTTGCCATCTACGTTTCCACATACTTATAGGTGATATAAAAGAATACTGTTATTTTTTTGAAGGGATTCAGAGCAATTCTCCCCCAAATGTGCCACTTTGCCATGTGGACTATTTTGAGCTGAAGGCAGTTGAGACCCTGTAGGCTCAAAGAGAAAGTTTTGCCCCTCCCTTACCTACCTAGAGGAGTCTAAATTGGGGGTCTCTCCCAGAATTAGAGTTAGTTCCAGATATAAATTTTATTTGTGTATAGCAGGGCAAACATCTATTTACCTATCTTGTTACCCAGTGAATTGCCCTCCTCCCCTTTTAAGCCCCAGGTCCTTATCCCATACTCAGTTCAGAATGGCATATGAGTTCCATTTTACCTTTCTGTCTTAGAACCTCTCATGTATGTAGTGTTCCTGTACATATGAAATTAAGTTAGCTTTCCTCCTGTTAATCTGTTTTATGTCAATGTAATTCTTAGACCAGCCAGAAAATCTTTGAAGGATTTAAGAAAATTTTTGCCCCAATATTTTAAAGAATATATATATGTTTATGGTTTTCTAATAAATTTAAACATATGATTGAGAAGATCCTATTGAGTAAGGGGAGTTTTTCTAAGGATAAAAAGAAGTCTCATGTATTCTCAAATATTTAAAATAATAAGATAAAATGATAAATATTAAAATAATATTAGAAACATATTTAATATTTATAACATGTTGAGAAACCTTGTGCAGAGTGAAGGACAACCATACTCCTGATAAACAGATAAGAAAACTAAGACTCAGAGAGATGATGTGTTTTCTCAATGTCACACAGTTATAGATTATTAGAGTAATGTGGAAATATATATGTGGAGAGGAGGGAGAAGAATTTTATATCTACTACTCTTTTTATATATTCAGAGGCTCTTCATTTAAATCAATTTATTGAGAAGTTAGGTATTTCATACAACCCGATTCCCAGGTAATGAATTTTTATTCCTTCATACCCCACCACCCAAATCTTTAATTTTAGCACTTGGAAGAAAGTGTTACTAGAGATGAATTTAATATTTACTTTCTCTTTTCCTTTATAGCTCAGTGTTATTATCATGAAGGTCAATGGGCTGCAATTCAAAAATGCCTTTAAAATTACATGGGAAGTGGATGCTATTTGACCAAACAATGAATGGATGTGCTGTATTTTTATATTGAGGGGAATGTATTTTTCTGGCTGCTAAATTATTGTCTTCTTTCCCATATGTCTTTTTAGGAAATAATATTTCTTCCTCTTTTCAGCACCAGTCCCAGTCTTTCTACTTTGATGATGCAGGGGAGGAAAAATAATTTTTCCTCTACCCTTCTAGATTCTTGGTTGAGAACCACCACTCCCATAATAAAAAACAGATTAACAGGAGAAAAACAGAAGTTTTATAACATGAATACCTCCTGTATACAAGGGAGATACCTAGGAAAACTAAGTAACCCCCTGAAATGGCCCAAGCCACCACCTTAAATACCATCTCCATCTACAGATAAAAGGAGATGCTGGGGTGGGGGGTGGGAAGCCAGTTGTGGAAGGTTATCAGGAAAAGCAGAGGGGTTTGGGGTTGTTATGCAGATTTGGGTTGCTGCTTCTCCACTGGTAAGTTTCTAGAGATTTAGTCATCCTCCTCTTTCTGGTACAGAGAGGGGGGCACCCTTACAGATGAAGATTTCATTATAAATGTAAATTTTTCTTACAAAAGGGTAACTTCTACTCAGTTTTCAGGGCTTCTCCTGTGTCTGCTGTTTCTTAAAAATAATCAGTGTAAAATAATCCTTATGCCAAAAAAGTGTATTTTGGGGTGACAAATTCTGGTCCCCTTCACTATTTATTTGTTTCAAAGTAAGGGCAATATACTTAGAGCTGAGAATTTGAGGATTTTCCTGAGATTAAATGCACAAGACTCAATGAAAAAAAAATTGCTAACTTTGTGACATTGAAGCTAAGAGTTTATGTGTTTAAACTCCATTGGAATTCCACATTTTCAGTTATATTCTGAGGGGTTATAATACATACAGATTTACTTAACCTTCCTAATAGTGACATGTTATCTGTTCTCAATTGAGAATGTGTTTCATCATATTCATGGTATGAATAATTTTCCTGGACTACTGTTTAATTTTTTTCCTATATTTTCTTCTCTTTTTTTTGGACTCTGTACAAACTACTTTTCATTATTTTTGTACAAAGCATGAGATTTCAACACAAAGTTATACTAAATAGAGACATTGGAAAACCGGGGTTCAAAGGTGTTTCTCTGAGCAATATAAGAGGAGTGATAAAGGTAAGGGAAGAGAAGCTATCTGGCCACCAGTGTAGGGGTTAATTATCCTTGCCCAAGGCAAAAGAGAAGAGGGTTCCTGGAACTCTCTTTCCTCTGCATTTTGTGCTTTTGAGGTAAAAAGACTTCAGGAAGACTGGCCAGCACCATCCTGCCCAACAGAAAAGCCTCAGGGTCTGAGCAGGGAGGGGTGAGCTTGTCTTCAGGGAAGAACTGAATTTCTGGCATCTCCTCTGATTTGAAACTCTAAATCAGGCTTGGAAAACATTAGGAAAATGGACATCGATGAGAGTGGTGGCAAAGTGTTAGGTCTGTCCAGGTACTAAATTGTTAAGGGTAGTAGATGAAGAATATATTTTAAGTCCTTTAAAGCCACACAAAATGTTCCGTATGTCTATTAACACCAAGGGCAGTTGCAGGCCTAGATGTTTGCTCATATTTTCACTTTCCTACATAAACCTTTACCCAAAATTCAGTCTCTTCACTGGCTTTCACAAGATAACCTGTCTTACCTAGAATTTAGCGAGTTTCTAAACAAAGAGTTCCAATTGGCCCAGACCACCCAGACCAGTTTGAACTTAACCCCTGACTCAAGCCAGCACAGATGGACCATGGAGTGACCCAGGGAGTGATGGAGAATTACCTTTACTTCATTATAATACTAAAATCTCCGCCCAAGGAGGAGCACAAGCCTCATTTACATAACATACAATCTATGTATAGGCATGTTTCCTTAAGGCACATGCACCACTTTATGCTCACCTCTACACAGGATGGCAAGGGTCCCCCATCTAAATATTCATCCTAACCCTAAATAAAAGAAACCCATTCACTCTTTTTTTTTTTTTAAGATTTTATTTATTTATTTGACAGAGAGATAGCGAGAGCAGGAACACAAGCAGGGGGAGTGGGAGAGGAAGAAGCAGGCTTCCCGAGGAGCAGGGAGCCCGATGCGGGGCTCGATCCCAGGACCCTAAGATCATGACCCGAGCCGAAGGCAGACACCTAACGACTGAGCCACCCAGGTACCCCAACACATTCACTCTTGCTTGGGAAGTCATGGCTTTGCAAGTTATTCCCCATGATCTTATTTGATGCAGATAAAGTTTCCTCTGTGTGATAACTCTACCTGGTGTAGTTTCTACCCATGACTTGCCAAGAAGCAAACTCATGTTAATTCCATTATGCTTCTAGCAACATAACTACATGTATGACAGTTCCCATTCTTTCTCACTTTTGTTCCCCCCCTCTATGCAAGTTTCCTCCTGTGAGCTCTCAATTTACACATTTTTCAATGTAGAACTTTCTCCTTTAAATATGTTGGTGCTGGCTATTCTACCTGATGAAGCCTTTTAAGACATTTCCTACAAGATGAATTATTGTATTAGCTGTTAAAATAATGCAACTTTGCGCTTAGATTTAAAGGGGAAAAAACTATTGAACACATGAAAAAGTGCTTGATTGTGGAGCACATATCAAAAGTGTTGACAACAGAAACTCAGCCACCTAGAAATACTTCATAAAAATAACTATTTTAACAAAGTCATGAACAGTTTAATAGACTGTGTTGCTACATACTCATGTGCAATTCCTTTTACTTTCACTTTTTAAAACTTGTCCATTATGAAAATTTCTAAGCGTACTGAAATAAATAATACCATCACCATCAGCCAGCTTTAAAAGCTATCAACATTTTTCTGTACACATTTTATCTATTCCTCCTGCTTTCTACTTCTGCTAGGGTATGTCAAAGCACTTCATCTTTAAATTCTTCAATATGCATCTTAAAAAAAAAGACCCTTTGAAAATCCAAAGTGCCTTATCATTATCTTAATCACTAACAAAAATATTTAATAACATTTAATTCTCAATACATAGTTCGAGTTCTTTGGTTGTTTAAAATGTTTCTTTTTCAGAAAATCAGCATCAACTCAAAGCCCACTATATCCTCTAACATGTTTCTGTTTTACACATGAAAAGTCTTAATCGTTTTATTCTAGTTTCATGTCCTTGAAATGAATCTGCTGAAAGCAAAATTCAAATAGAGCAGAAGAGGAATGTTGTGGATCCCAGGAAATAAGCCGGTTGTGATAGACATGGGCAGGAAAGAGGAGGCATATTTCAGAAAGTGTAGCAACGGTGAAATACAATTTTAAAGAAGAGAACATTGCCTTAGAACCTGTGCAAATTCCACTGTAGGCTGTTTTTCAAACTTAGATCATCTGAAGTTCTTTTAGTTCATTTTAACTTTTGGGTTAACTGTTTCCATCTCTTTTCCTGGCCACATTTTCCAGACATGTGCTAATTATCTCTTGGGATGTCATTTATTTCAAGGTGAATTTTATTTTTTGAAGGCACATATTTGTTTGATAATTCTAGGATCTTTGACAGCTAAACTGCTTTGGCAATGTTGAATTCTCCACAATCCCCTTAGTGATTCTCCTCATTGTTGTTTACCCCACCTTTGGAGTTTATAAGGACTTTTTCCAAATATTTTCAGTTGGTCTCAGATTCCCACAAAATATATGATCTCCTTTTGGGGTGAGTATTGGGAATTTCCCAGGGCCCTTTCCCTCTTTCTGTTCTCATTGCTATTAATACTGTCCAGCTGCTCATGATGCTTACAGAGTATTGATCATGTTCATCCATATTTTGGGTTTGTGAGGATTACTTTGTCACTTCGCCCTGCTTAAGATGTCCATACATGTGTTTTGACTTAATTTCATTATTTTAGTTTTTCTCTCTGTGTTTAGATAGATTGTTATGTTCTTGTCACCAGAAGAATTCTCTTTGCACAGTTGATAAAAATTACTCACACTTTGAGAATATTTAGTTGTTGTTTTTGATATTTCACTAGCATGCCCTTAGAGAACACAAGTTCTAGTGATAACAGATGTCAAAACAGAAACCCCTGCAGTCTTCATTCTGTGTGTCTGTGTGTAAGCAAGTCAAGAATCCCTGCAGGGTATAATACCTATAAATATTAATTTTTTTAAATTTATTTTTTTTATTCTTATGTTAATCTCCATACATTACATCATTAGTTTTAGATGTAGTGTTCCATGATTCATTGTTTGGGCATAACACCCAGTGCTCCATGCAGAACGTGCCCTCCTCAATACCCACCACCAGGCTAACCCATCCTCCCACCCCCCTCCCCTCTAGAACCCTCAGTTTGTTTTTCAGAGTCCATCGTCTCTCATGGTTCGTCTACCCCTCCGATTTCCCCCACTTCATTCTTCCCCTCCCACTACCTTCTTCTTCTTCTTTTTTTTTCTTAACATATATTGCATTATTTGTTTCAGAGGTAATATTAATTTTTTTTAAAGTTAAAATTGTAGTTACTCTAACAATGTTAATATCACAATATAATTCTAGATGTAGAAACACTGAGTTTCAGGAATGTCACCTTTAGAAAGAAATGATTAGATCCCTTTTGTTACATCCCTTCATGTCAGGAAGAAGCAGGATAGGATCCTGGGGGCATTTCTTGCCTACAGTCTCGGTACTCAGTCACAGTTTGAAGTCAGTATGGTTACTGTTGGTGTTCACGTAAGTCCAGCAAGGACATGATGAACTGTTTTCTTTCATCACAGATATAGAGGAGACAATGAGTTGATATGAATATGGGGAGAACAGGGGTAAGATTTAATCTAACAAATGCCCTTACTATTATAGTTAGTTATCAAGTACTATCACTAATCTCTTTCTCTGACTAGTTACAGAGGATAGATACCATACCATGGTGATAGGATTGAAATAAAGGATTAGCCACATTGACACATTTCTAAAGATAGTTTACAGATATTTTGTCTAAACCTTGGTTTCATCATGGAGCACTACATCAAAAACTAATGATGTACTGTATGGTGACTAACATAATAAAAAAATAAATAAACCTTAGTTTCAGCTTGTTACTGTCTTGTTTGTTTTCTAGAAAACTGGAATCTTTAATTTTTTTTTTTTTTAACTCCAAACCTAAGACTCTTAGGATAATGGTATGATTGACAGAATCTAGATGGTGGGCTGAGCCATAAACCCCTGATTAGATGCACTGTTATCATGGTTTTTCTTAGTTTCAGATGTACTCAAATGATGCTAAGGCTGCATGAAAGGGATGTTCAGCAGTTAGGTTTGCTCACCTTTCTGGTCTTCCTCAGCAGCACGCATAAGTCATTGGCTGAGACCTAGCAGCTTGCAATGCTGAGTCTCATCCTGTCTGAGAGCACTTAAAAAGGCCTCCTTCATCAACACTGAGGCCCTCACTCCCTCTGATTTCCTCAAATGTGTTATTTGCTTTTTCCTTTTTCATAGGAAAAGCTGGTACTTACTTTTAAAAATATTAACATTTATCAAGTTAATCATATATTCAGTTTATGTGTATGTCTAGATAACTTCCCTTGAACAGTTTTAAATGTCTGAGCAACTGTTGGCATAAACACCCACCGCTACCCACCTGCTGATCATGTGATTTTTATAATTTAATCTTTGTATTATATAAATTGCTATGATCACTGCAGGTCTCACTGGTAGCTATGGATTTAAATACTTTAACATTTTTTTTAAAGATTTTATTTATTTATTCATGAGAGACAGAGAGAGAGAGAGAGAGAGAAGCAGAGGGAGAAGCAGGCTCCCAAGGAGCAGGGAACCCAATGCGGGACTCGATCCCAGGACGCTGGGATCATGACCTGAGCCGAAGGCAGACGCTTAACCGTCTGAGCCACCCAGGCGCCCCAATACTTTAACATTTTTATTGAAAATAATGTATATGGAGTTTTAACATCTTAACCCACACACTTGAGTAATAGGCATATATTCCACCTGTGCAAGAATCTTAATCCTAATTGGCTAAAATGCCAATCATGTTACGACCATCCTAGTTACTACACATACACAATCTTTTGAGAGAGTGTTATTGAGAGACAGGGAAGAGCATGAAACTACTTTTACAAAGTAAAGGCAAATTCACAAGCACACACAGTTCTATACAGTTCCATTACTTATCCACCATTGTGTGAACCATCTCCCATTTGCCTACCCGAATCTTTCATCAACTTTTTTATTTTTAGTCTCAGTGTCCGTTCATTGAAATTCCTCACCCTGCACTGGGAGAAAGATATTCTCCATTTTTTCAGTACTGGAAATCACAGCCACATGTTTTGTTTAAACTAAAGTTGTATCAGAAAACAAGTGTATTCCACAAACATCAGAAGGCAGCATACAATAAAAATTCAGGGGCGCCTGGGTGGCTCTGTTGGTTAAAGCGACTGCCTTTGGCTCAGGTCATGATCCTGGAGTCCCGGGATCGAGTCCCGCATCGGGCTCCCTGCTCAGCGGGGAGTCTGCTTCTCCCTCTCCCGCTCCCCCCTCTTTTGCTCTCTCTCTCTCAAATAAATAAATAAAATCTTAAAAAAAAAACACAATAAAAATTCAAGTAAGACAAAGAAAAGTGTCTCATTTGTCTAAGGGACGAAGCTAGTCCACAAGGCCATACCTGCCCCCCTACCAAGCTTGTGGCTTCAGCCTGTGACTCCATAACCTCACTACCATAACCTTCATCCAGGACCAAGTTAAGGTAATTGAAGGCTCAAAAAAAGGAGCAGAAACTACTATGCAGCCCAACACATATTCCATAGGTAATGAATGCTACAATTCTCCAACTATTGCTCTATGGTTATCAGAACAGTGAAAGGTACTTTATTATATAGAATGCATAGATATATTTCTGACCCCTGAAAAGAGTCAAGAAAAATAAAGTAAGAGCATTAAATCATTCTTAGAGCTGAGTAATTAACATGTAGTTCCTTCTCTATAGGGGTCTATCCCTTTTAGGGGTTTTATGTTAACAAAGAGAAAAATAAGAGAATAAAAGGTTGTAGAATAAAATTATTTTACAGGAAGGATTTACCCAGATACATGGAAATTACCTGGCTGAGAAACACAAAGACATGAGATGGCATTAAAGGTCAAATTACAGGACAATAGGGCCAAATACTTGATAACTAACAGGAATATCAAGTGATAGACCCAAGTGCTATTTCCTTCAGCAAATGATTGCTACATTTTCTTTCTGAGAAAGAGGTCATACTCAGAAAGAATTGTGAAATTATAGTAGCTAATTGGATTTACTACCCCCTAATGGAATGCTTAAGGAAAATTTTCAGTCAGGTACAGAAACTATAATTAAATTTGATTTTGAATGTTAATGTTGATTGTGGGAATGGGGTCCTGGTAATCTCAGCAACTGCAGAGGGATAGTGGCATTTACATGATGTTTGTTATCTTTACATGAATTCTATAGCATTTGATATGAGTTTCATCTATACTTGCATTCACCAAATATTTCTTGAGCATCTTAAGTGCTAGGGACTCTAGTAGGTGTTGGATACCTCAGAGATAAACATTCTCACATTCTAGTGAGTATGACTTTTTTTTTTTTAATATTGAACTTGTATAACTAGCTTGTTGAACCTATAAGCCAGCATATACTCTTGACCCTTGAACAACATGGGGGTGAGGGGTGCCAACCCCCCATAGTAGAAAATCCATCTATAATTTTTGACTCAAACTACTAATAGCTTATTATTAACTGGAAGCCTTACTGATAACATAAACAGTTGATTAATACATATTTTGTATGTTATTTTGCATTATATACTATTTTTATATATCATATTCTTTTTTAAATTTAATTTTATTATATTATGTTAATCACCATACATTATACATCATTAGTTTTTTTTTTAAGATTTTATTTATTTATTTGACAGAGAGAGACACAGCAAGAGAGGAAACACAAGCAGGGGGAGTGGGAGAAGGAGAAGCCCCGTGGAGCAGGGATCCTGATGCGGGGCTCGATCCCAGGACCCTGGGATCATGACCTGAGCCAAAGGCAGACGCTTAACAACTGAGCCACCCAGGAGCCCTACATCATTAGTTTTTGATGTAGTCTTTCATGATTCATTGTTTGCATATAACACCCAGTGCTCCGTTCAATACATGCCCTCTTTAATTTACCATATTCTTATAATAAAATAAGCTAAAGAGACAAAAATGTTAAGAAAATCAGAAAGAATAAAGTACTGTGCTGTAACAAATCTGCATATAAGTGGACCCATACAGTTTAAAGCTGTGGTGGCCAAGGGTCAACTGTATACATATATATTTCATTTAACTCTCATCCTGGATTTGGGCTCATCCTGGATTTGGGCTCAACTTCCTGGCCTGTGAAGATAATTTGAAATCTTGTATTTGTCATCTACTCTATTAGTTGCTGTCTCTCTTCTTTCTTTTCTTCCCACCAACCTATTTCATCTATAAAATTGATAGCTATTTCATTTATATTATCACCAAGGTAAAGTGATAAACAGTTGAGAAGCATAGTTTTATGAGTTTGTAGTCAAGCAGAATTTCTTGTCTTTTTTTTTTTTTAAAGATTTTATTTATTTATTCATTCATTAGAGACAGAGAGAGAGAGGCAGAGGGAGAAGCAGGCTCCCAAGGAGCAGGGAGCCCGATGCGGGACTCTATCCCAGGACCCTGAGATCATGACCCGAGCCGAAGGCAGACGCTTAACCATCTGAGCCACCCAGGCGCCCTCAAGCAGAATTTCTTTTACTCAAATTATAATCTGTGAAATGTAGAGAAACTTTACCAAACTGCTTTTGTCTTCAGTCTGGTCACATGCAAAGTAGTAAAAATAATATTTATCTCTGAGGCCTTATATAACAATTAAATTGATATTCCATTATTGTATTCAAAGTGCTTGGCACATCATAGGGACTAATTAACTAACCAACAAACTATGGCAGAGGACCACAGTCATCCTTTCTAGTTACTATTGATCCACTATTCAAACATCTATTGAATATCAACACTACTCCAAGTACGTTTCCATTACTCAAATAATTTTTGCCTTTTTCTTTGGACCAGTCTTTGAAGACACTAACAAAAATCATTATTTTACATCTATTCCTCTTTTTTCCTACTAAATAAATCATCACTTCACTGATAACTTGCATTGCTCACCAAGTTATATTCTAATTGCCAAAAGGTTAAACACACCTTCAAATTGTATATGTTAAAAAAAAGTGTCTGAATCTGAAGTACTTCCAAAAAGAGATTTTTAATGATTCTTCAGCATCATTGAAATAATTTTCTAGAAGGCTACTTAAAAGATGACAGAACTCATCTTTTCATTCATTATGTATCTACCAAGATAATCTGCTTTATTGTTTTAGTGTTTTATATTTGTATGACATTTCACAATTTTTAAAGAACTTTCACATATATGTTTTTCATTTGACCCTCATATCAGCATTGTAATGTAGACAAGTAGTTATTAAACACCCTTATTTTACTGATGGTTCTGTGACACTCAAAGTCATTGTGTTCATCCTCCACCAAAAAACTACTTGAATAAATGAATTCAGTAAAGTTGTTGGATACAAAATTAATATGCATAAATATGTGGCATTTCTATATTCTAATAATGATCAGAAAGAGAAATTAAGAAAACAATACCATTCACAATTGCATTAAAAAGAATAAAATACCTAGCAATAAATTTAATCAAGGAGATGAAAAACCTGTAGTCTGAAACTGTAAGAGATTGATGAAAGAAATTAAGATGGCACAAATAAATGAAAAGATACTCTGTCTTCATGGATTGGATGAATTAATATTGTTAAAATGTCCACACTACCCAAAGGAATCTACAGACTCAACGCAATCCCTATCAAAATACTAATAGCATTTTTTACAGAACTAGAACAAATAATACTAAAATTTGTGTGGAACCAAACAAGATCTTGAATATCCAAAGCAATCTGGAGAAAGAACAAAGCTAGAGGTATCATACTTCCTGATTTAAAATTATACTACAGAGTTGTGGTAATCAAAACAGTATGTTACTGGCACAAAACAGAAACATAGATCAATGGAGCAGAATAAAGAGTCCAGAAATAAGTCCATGCTTTTATGGTTAATTAATCTTTGACAAAGGAGGCAAGAACATACAATGGGAAAAATACAGTATCTTCAACAAATGGTGTTGGAAAAACTGAACAGCTACATGCAAAAGAACAAAACTGGATCACTGTCTTATTCCATATACAAAAATAAACTCAAAATATATTAAATACTTAAAAGTAAGATCAGAAACCATAAAACTACTAGAAGGAAATACAGGCAGTAACTTCTTGGACATTGGTCTAAGCAATACTTTCTTTTTTTTTTTTTGATATGTCATCTTCATCAAGTCAAAAGCAAAAATAAACAAATGGGAGTATATCAAACTAAAAAGCTGTCGCATAGCAAAGGAATCATCAATAAAACAAAAAGACAACCTACTGAATGGGAGAAAATATTTCCAAATGGTATAACTGATAATGGGTTAATAGCCAAAATATATAAAGAACTTACACAATTCAATATTAAAAAAACCACAAAAAATCCAATTAAAAAATGGGCAGAAGACCTGAATAGACATTTCTCCAAAGAAGACACAGAGATGGCCAACAGACACATGAAAAGATGTTCAACATCACTCATCATCAGGGAAATGCAAATCAAAACCACAATGAGATATTACCTCATACCTATCAGAATGACTATTACCAAAATGTCAAGAAATAATAAGTTTTGGTGAGGATGTGGAGAAAAGGAAAACCTCATGCATGTTGGTGAGAATGCAAAATGGTGCAGCCACTATGGAAACTAGTATGAGGCTTCCCTGAAACATTAAAAATAGAACTTCCATATGATCCAGCAATCCCATTTATGGGTATTTATCCAAATAAAATGAAAACATTAATTCTAAAAGACATATACTCCCATGTTCATTGTAACATCATTTACAATAGCCAGTCATAGAAGCAACCTAAGTGTCCATCAATAGATGAATGGATAAAGAAAATATGATATATTAAGCACTCAAAGAGCCGGGCTAGCTTCCTGAAGTGTGTGAAGGAAAATCATCAGAAAAAGAAGGAAGCCAAAGAGAAAAGTACTTGGGTTCAACTTAAGTGCCAGCCTGCTCCACCCAGGGAAGCACAATTTGTGAGAACCAATGGAAAGGAACCTGAGGTGCTGGAACTCATTCCCTATGAATTCATAGTATAATAAGTGTAAAAAAAAAAAAAGAAAAAGATCTCAAGACTATAAAAAAAAAAACAAGAATGAAATATTGCCATTTGGGATAACATGGATGGACCTAGAGTGTATTATGCTGAGTGAAATAAATCCAACAGAGAAAGACAAATACCATGTGATTTCACTTAACTGTGCAATCTAAAAAGCAAAACAGAGAAAACAAAAAAGAAACAGACTCAGATATAGCGAGCATAACAATCTGGTGGTTGGCAGGGGGGAGGGGTTGGGGAGGATGGGCAAAATAGGAGAAGATTATTAAACGGAACAAACTTTGAGTGATAAAATAAATAAGACACAGGGATACAATGTACAGCATAAGAAATATAATTAATAAATATGTAACAACTTTGGTGACAGATAATAGCTAGATTTATTAAGATGATTGCTTTGCAATGTATATAAGTGTTGAATTACTATGTTGTACACCTGAAACTAATATAATATCGTATGTCAACTATACCTCAATAAAATTAGGAAAGAAAAGATATTGTGTCCATCCTGACACCAAAAGGTCAGTAGACCATGAAACTGAGACTAATATTCAGGACTCTTGATTTCTAGCCTATTTTTACTCCTCACGCTGTCTTCAAGCTGTTAGGATTCCTTATCATCTGAAAATGCCTCCAGAACTGTGAATTAATTAACCTGACATAGTAGGAGACTTTGTAAATCTCTGTACTTCATAATTAGTAGTCTCATGCCTATAGAGAAATATAATAGGCTTCATTTTCTAGTACTTTTATATATTTTTCCACTAAGCAGTATATTACCTATGATAATGAACTCTCATGTTTTATTGCATGTACCAACAACTCAGTAAACTTACTGTACTCTGGGGCTTTAAGCACCTTTAATAGTCTTCTAGCTAATTAATTATTGAGCTAACTGCTTGTAGTCCAAAAAAAGACATAATATCTTTCCAACTCTTACAATAATTTTTTTACCTAAGGATAAATATAAAAGATTAAACAGCAAATGTCTTATTGTTTCATGATTCTTATAACACTTCAGCCACTCAGAAGGCACGGTATCTACAAAATAAGTTAGGACAACTGATTTATTAAATTCTTTTCCATTTTTATGTATGTAACATATTGAATATCTTCAAATAAGGTACTCCAGGGAAACTCCTAGTTAGGATGCTCAGGAAAGTTTGAAATCTCTAAGGCTGCTTTAGAAAGTTCCATGTTATGCCAGATGGTTTTCCAGAATTCTTAGATTATCATAAGATTCCCAGGAGCCTGTGAGGCAGATCAAAAGTCTGAGTAGAATCTGGATCCCTTCTGCCACTCGGTGTGTACTTTTGACTTTCAGAAACTTGATTTAGTTCAAGTTAGCAAACACTTACTTCATACTTACCATATACCAGATACTGGGTAGGGTTGGCAACATAAAGGTGAATAATTTAAGACCCATGCCTTTAAAGTATCTTATTAATAAATAGGAAAAATAGGCAGGTAAATGAATAAACTAAGTATGGTCAGTACAAGAGAAATATGTGTAAGATAAATGGGTGGCAAAGAAAGGATTGTAAAGCTTTGTAAGAAACAGCTTCCATGCTGAGCCCCAGTGATCTCACTTTTCTATCTGGAGCTGTTTGGGGATAGCAATCACATTTATTTCACAGACTGTTCCACCTACTTATGAAGCACTAAATATGCATACTAGTTTGCTCAGGTTTCCTTGGGACATAACCTATCATCTTGGTGTTTCAGACCCTGGAGATAATCGGGCACCCCACCTAAAAGATGTTTTTAACAACCCTTGACTTTAGAATTGGATATTTGGGAATGTTTTCCTTTTATTAACAAATCATTTAAAGGCAAACCATTAGAGCCTAACTTTGTGTGGTTTTATCAAGTATTTCCTTTGAATAATAGCATAAGGAATGAAATAAGACATAATTTATGTCAAAAAATATATTAATCGGGGTTTAGTTAGGAATACAGAAGCCATGTTAACTTTTTGAGTGGAGCTATTTAAAATATGGAAGTAGAGATTTGTGCAGTGTTTGAAAGGGCTGCAGAGGCAGAGGTGGAAAAGCTATCACTAGGAATATTAGCTTCTCGCAGCCACAAAAGTGGAAGATTCTCAGAAAACCCCCTGACAACCTGGCTGCAGATGCCACCCGAGAATACTGATTTATCCCTGCCTCTTTATTACTTCCAACTCTTCCTTAGCTGCTTTTCATTGACAGAGTCTCACTGGGAACAATACAGGAAACAGATTCCAAGAGAACTAGATCCACTTTTCTCCCTTGCCTTTCAGTAGATATTTTATAGGGCTTATATCGAATTGACAACAGATCCTGTCATGTGCCTGCCAAAATTACCCTCAACATACACCTAGAAATGGGACTACTAATCTGCTTTTTATTAAGTTTATTATGGTTTCCATATTTACATTATAATTTCAAGCAGAACATAGATAGCCAAGAGTTACCATACAAATGACAAGCCACTTAAGAACTGTTATTTGACTTTTGTGTAGGAAAGTGACGGTATATAAAACGGTTCAGAGCATAAACAGATGAGACTAGACCTATGTTTCAGTTCCACCTTGTCAAAGGACAAAAATGAAGAAGTGACAAAGTTTAGAGAATTGTATAAGACCAATCATTCAGAATGATTAGTTGCATAATTTGGAGCAAGATATTTCAATTTTTTAATTCTTGGTTTCCACATCCAAAAAAATGGGGATAATAATCTTCAAATTGCTTGGGCAGAAGAGAATAGATAAATGCATAAGGAGAACTTAGCAGAGAGCTTCACACATATTAGTAAGCACTCAGTAAATGATGGAAGTTATTACGGTTGTTATCATTGCTATCATCATCAACATTATCATACTTGTTGAGTAAAGCATAAATCATATGATACTCAACCTGCTACTTAGTCTGAAAATATGCAAAATTTGGAATGAAATCACAGTCCTTAGGGGAAATTAAAGCACAAATTGAGGTTTATTTTTTCAGGAGAGTGGAGTGTGAAGATCCTAAGCAGAATATTAGCCAATTAAGGAGGGGTTGTGTGTGTGTGTGTGTGTGTGTTAATATTGGAAAAGCTGTCATGAACAACAAGAAAACCATATTCAAGCTCATAAATGTGTGAGAATAAGATATTTTGGGGAAACTGGAAATAGTTTAGTTTAGCTGAAGTTTAAAGTTTGATAATGGGCAATGGATTAGGGTTCTCCAGAGAAATAGAACGGAAAGGCACACCCACATTGGGAAAGGCAATTGGTTTTATCAGTTCACTGATTAAATGCTAATCTCATTTTGAAACACATTCACAGACACATCCAGAATAATGTTTAACCAAACATTGGGCATCCTATGGCTGTCAAGTTGACACAAAAAATTAACCACCACAGGCAGGGATTAAGGAGAGACAAGGATAAAACAATACACACAATTTATCAATTGTGAAGCAGGCTGAAGAGTTTGGATTTTATCTTAAATGGAAATAGGAGCCAGTAAAGATTTTTTTTGGCAGGTTATTGGTAACATCAGATGGGGTTTAAAAAAGATCCATCTGTTTAGTGTGTGAAGAATGAATTATGGAGGAGAGACATGAATCAGAGAAATTAATTACAACAATTTAGATAAGAAATGATGATGGCTTGAACTCAAACAGTGGCAGTGAGAATGGGGAGGAGATGTAAATGAACTAAACTTTAGAGAAGTTGGGGATGGAGGCAGGAGCTCTATTACCAAAAAAGGAGAAGTCAAGAGTGACACCATGTTTTTGTCTTGAGTTAGTTGTACGTGCTACCATTCAGATATTCAGAGATAGGGAATATTAAGGTGAAGGACAAAAGCTCAGATCAGAACAAGTTTGGCCTGACATAGCCATAGGATATCAGAGTAGAGGTATCTGGACAATGCAGCTGAGAAGACATATCTAGGCTGGAGATTTAAAATTGGAAATCATCTGGGTATAGGATGATTGTGGGAGTGGAAAAGCCATTTCTGGAAAATATGTAGAATAAGAAAAGGGGCATAGAAGGAAAATAAGAAAGGGGGAAAGAAGGAAAGATAGGAGATGAAAGATGGTGAGGTGAGTGGCAGAAGGTAAACCCTGGTTTTATTTTGCTTTAAGATTTTTTTTAAAAAAAATATTTATTTGATAGAGCACACACAGAGCTAGCGAGAGAGAACACGAGTGGGGGGGGAGGGGCAGGGAGCCCAATGTGGGGCTCAACCCCAGGACCCTAGGATCATGGCCTAACCGACTGAGGCACCCAGGCACCCTGTGAGCCCTGGTTTTAAAGAATAAAAGCTTAGGGAGCAATACCATGAGGACTCCCAGTTATCATCTCAAAAAGGAGTAAAAACCAGAGTTCAGGGATTCTGAATGATTGGTCTTATACAATTCTCTAAACTTTGTCACTTCTTCATTTTTGTCCTTTGATTTTCCCAATCCATGTCAGCACTGTGATCATCAGTCAAATTCTAAAATGAACACGTCTTTGTAATTATTTTGAGGGCAGTTAGTAAAAAGATGATTGGAGACAGCATTTCCCTTCTGCAGCCAGTTTCTGTGAGAACAGGAGCCCAAAGGATAAGGTAGGAAAGTGTAACTGGAATGAGGAAAGACAAGCGTGCTGAGTTCAAGCTCCAAAGGAATAAGAACATTGACTTTCAGCCCAGTGCTTTCTTAAGGAGTTGGTTTTAAGTCTAGGAGAAAGTTAAGAAATCCTGTAGATTTTCTTATAATTATTTATGGCAAGAAAGAAGGCAGGTAAATGGAAACAAACTTTAGCTGTGGTAACAGAGGGGGCATTTGACAGAAATATCCCTAGTGTCACGGTTTTTAGGACCCTGATTGTGACACAGTAGCATATGGAACCCTTAGCCTTTTTATTTCTAATTTATCTATCCCTGGTGGAAAGACAGAGTTGAGTTGTGAGGTAAAGATTCAGGTAACCCCTTGGCAGTTGGTTTCTGACATTTACTGCTGAAACCACCTTTCTTCCTATTTTTAGAAGTATCTCCGCATCAAATAGGAAACCATATCTCACTCCTGGTTGTGGAAACCAGACTTCAGCTTAACTTGATGACCTTTGCCCAGAATCAACTTGCACTGACTTCAGTTTAGAGACTAGGGGCTGTTGCAATATCTATGATCTCCCTTCAAAATGACACTTAAAGTATAAGACTGGCATATTTTTATGTGGTACTCTTAGTGCAGAATATGCCCTTTTTCATTCACAGTGTTAAAAACTGATCTTCCAGCATGACAGTTTTCTCTGTCTTTTGCAGTAACTTCATTGAAATTACTTGCTAATTTGAGTAGAAAGTTATTTTTTACTAAGGGAATCCTTAAGATGAGTAAAATATTGTGTTTCATCTTTGTTTGAATACTTGGTAAATGACACATTCAGGTTTGACAAACATGCTACTTCTCCATTATTTTGGCTAGGAAATGCCATCTTTGTCTCTTTTTTTTTTTTTTTTTAAGATTTTATTTATTTATTTGACAGAGAGAGAGAGAGACAGCGAGAGAGGGAACACAAGCAGGGGGAGTGGGAGAGGGAGAAGCAGGCTTCCCGCGGAGCAGGGAGCCCGATGCGGGGCTCGATCCCAGGACCTGGAATCATGACCTGAGCTGAAGGCAGACGCTTAACGACTGAGCCACCCAGGCGCCCCCATCTTTGTCTCTTCTTATGGGAAACATCCTCTTCCCAATACTGAAGTTTTGTTTTCCTATAGCAATAGCCTCTCATTTTAACTCAAAACATTTGGATAGAGCTTTGGACTATTTCTACCTTCTCCTAGTCTATCAGTACTGGATTGTACCTCTATTCTCTAGCTTTATAGAGGGCAATCTGATTCACTGGGAATGACACTGGTTTGACTCTCAAGGTTTCAATAACAACGTGGATTCTGGTTTCCACAATCTGGCCCCTGTTCTCCAATTCTAGAATTAGAAGTGTTGTCCCATCGTGGCACCATGATTAGATTTCTCTCAAATAGTGCACTCTCTGTCTCTCTAGGTCCCATAATGACTATTCTTCCTTGTCCATATCACTATTTTTCCTCCAGTTGGTTTTATGCCGAAGTTCCATTTTGACTTCTGTTCATCTGAGATCCTCTCAGTGCTTCCCAGAAGCATAACCAGGTAGAGGCAGGCTGATTTTCATGAGTCTAGATGAGAGAGTCTGGGATGGGAGTGTCCACTAAATCAATATTTATCACCAATATTCACTGAAGTGCACACCAGAATATATAAATGTGCAGTATTTCCAGATAAGCAATTAAAAATTAGAAGGCTTATACACATTCCAGCAGCAATAATAATTAATATCAAATATTGAGGACATGAGGAATCTGTTCTAAGTTGGGCCCTAATTAAAGTGGAGAGAGAGACGTGTTAGATATGGAATATCCCTTTCTTCAGATTGACAGCCTATGTGAAAAAGAGAGATCATACTGTTCTGAGAGTTACAACCTCTAGAGGGCATTCTAGAGAGCACACTTACAACCAATGGGTGGAAGTCAGTAAGAAGAAAGGATTATTAACCCATATACATAAGAACTTCCTGATAATTTGAAGAATATATATATTGAACTTTTGAATTAATGGTCTTCTTATTCATGCCTAGGAAGTTTAAGCAGAGGCTACCAGTTAGGAATATTGTATTGAGTATTTATTAGGTCAGTGGTTGTACTGGGCAAACTTAAAAAACAACTTTTGGGGTTCCAATTCCTGTGGTTTAAATAGTCAGTGCAGCATCATGGAAAAGAGTATCAGCTTTTGAGTCAGAAAAGCTGTTATCAGTTCTGAGCTATTAGTTAAGAGTGTGATTTAGAGCAAATCATGTAAGCTCAATGAGCCTCATTTCTTTATCTGTAAAATGGCAAAAATATCTGCTCACCAGGAAATGAGGGTGAGATTAGAGAACATGTAAAGCACTTAGGACGCAGATGGATCTTCCCATTAATTCTACAGGTGTTGATTCTGGGATAATTTTTGCCCAATCAGCAATCTAAAGCAGGGGAAGAGACAGGATGGGAAATGCAGGCAGCACAGATTTCCAGAATGCAACTGGCAGGAAACACTGCTCTAGGCTACCATGTGTCTTTTCTGTTTCTAATCCTACCTGGCCTGGGTATAATTGTCAAAATCATGACAATGCTGATTCCTTGTACATTTAGTTCAGATGTCAGTTACTGAATTAACCAGTAGACAATAGAAATTTATCAGGCATGAATCACAAAGATTTGCTGAGTGCCTACTAGAAGCCAGACACTATATCCCAAACCTAATAAATTTAGAAAAAAAAAACAATAACTAGAGCCCTGAGGTAGCATGAATTAAGATTTTAAAGCCTACCTCAAATTTAGGCTGCTTTCCTTGAAATTTAAAATTAATCTTATTCTTGCTTTCAACAGCTTCCTGGTGAAGATTATTGCAGCAAGGGGGCATCATGGCTAATTACTTTAAAATTGTCTTTTCATAGGAAGTATATTAATATGTTTTATATCATTGTAGTCCTCAAAGGGAAAATAAAAAAAAATTCCCTGGTTTTCTTCTTTTTATCAAGCTGAATTTTTATATCTTTTTTTCTCCTTAAATTTACACCAGTGCTTGAGGGGGAATTTTAGCATATCAAGTTCCTAAGTCCTCAGCAAATTTGTTAAGAAAAATTTTTTAAAAATCTGAAAAGATTTTTTCTTTCTTTTCTGAAAAGAAAGAAAACAATGGCAAAACACACCACATAAAACTATTTTTATATCTTTTTAGATTGAAGGCTATATCAGTTGGGGCCCAGTCAGGAAACAGAAACCACAGATTAATTTGGGCAGGAAATTTCATATGAAGGATTATTAACCAATCAACAGAGGATTAACTACTAAGTGTTAACAATAATTCTAAAAAATACAGGAAAAGCAGATATTGGAAGCAGACACTACCCTGGGGCTGATGCAGAATACTTAAGGAAGGAAAAATTTTAGAAGAGGCTACCCCCATCGTCAAGACTGAGATCCAGATCTCACTGGAGGGTGGCTCTGGTCTCCTGGACGGCTGAGAGGTGGGTGGAGAAGCCATAGGCTGAGGCTGGCAAGCAGGAAACTGCCCCCTGGAGTGCCCATGAAACAGGAAACTGCCTTCTGGGGTACTGCTGAAACTTGCTGGCATCTCCCATTAGGGCATCTCCAGGCCTGGCTGGGAAGTCCGTTGCGGTGCTGACGGAACTTGCTGGGAATCTGACTGTGGGGTTGGTGCCAAACTTCCTGGGAAACTGGCTGTGGTGCTGGTGGCATTTTCTGAGAAGATTGCCTGCCAGAATTGTATTGAACCCCCCAGCAAGCCCGTTGGGGTGCTGACTGAACTCTGGAATGTCAGCAAAACTCCCTGGGAGGTAACTACCACTGAGTGACCGGCTTACTGACCAGAAATGGAGCAGTAAGAACAGGGGAGCATGTTGGGATCAAAAAGAGAAGCCCTTCCTCTAGTGTCACTCCAGCATCCTCTTCTGACCAAGTTTCACATCGTGCCAGCTGGCAAAAAAGAAATATTTATAGGGTCTGACTCTGGCATCACACAACAGGGCAATAAAGAATGGATTTATTGTTGACAGCAAAACATTGAAAACTGGCATAAAGGCCATTAATAACTTTCATCCATGAAATTCTGGGTTGGTTGCAATGAATTATGCCAATTAACAGAAGTCTGCAGATTGAGAAGCTGAATACACTTAGAGCCAAAACAAGAATATAGCGTCCAGTGCACCTGGGTGGCTCAGTCAGTTAAGTGTCTGCCTTTGGCTTGTGTCCTGATTTAGGGCTCGTGGGATGGAGCCCCTCCTCGGATTCCCTGCTCAGCGGGGAGCCTGCTAGACTCTCTCCCTCTGCCCCTCCCCCTGCTTGTATGCTCTCTCTCTCTCAAATAAATAAAATCTTTAAAAAAAAAAAAAGTAGAACGTACAGGTAATACTTTGTGCTCAGTTTTTAACCTTGCCCAAAGAGAAGTTTGGCCTTTGCTCCTGGCTCTTGGGGGGTAACCTCTAAGGCCTTGCACTGTCTTACCTGACACGTGTCTTTGTTTACCTGGGGGCCCTGGGCCACATCGGATGGTCTACACTATCAGTGGGATTTATGGTGGAAAGTTCAGGTCATGCAGTATTAGCTTGACCTCTGGGTAGGCTGGAGGCTAAGGTCAGCCAGACAGGCAGTCAGCCATGTCTATGTGACTACACCCCAGGAAATATTCTAGACACCAAGGATTGGGTGAACTTCCATAGTTGGCAATACTCTGCTTGTTGTCACATATCATTGAAGGGAGAAATAAGCACTGTCCACACAACTCCACTGGGAGTCATCAAGTGGAAGATCCATACCTGATTTTTCCTGGACTCTGTCCTAAGTACCTTTTCCTATTGCCAATTCTAATCTGTATCCTTTTGTTATAATACACCATAAACATGAGTATAACAGCTCAAGCTCACTGACCTCTTAAACTCATACATTTATTAGTTATCTATTGCTACATAACAAATCACCTCAAAACTTAGCAGTTTAAAACAACTCACATTTCCCTTATCTCACAGTTTCTGTGGGTCAGGAACCTAGCATGGCTTAATTGAATCTTCTGCTGCAGGGTCTCTGATAAGATTGCAAAAAAAGTAGGAGTTGAGGCCACTGTCTTAATTGAATGCTCAAATGTTCCAAGCTCATTCACATGATTCTGGACAGGATTAATTCTCTCAAAGGTTGTTGGAATGTGGGCCTTAGGTCCTTCAGGCTATTGGCTAGTGTCCACACCGGGTTCCTTGCCACATGGCCTCTGCTAGGGCAGCTCAAAACATGGCACCTTCCTTCCTCAGAACAAATATGTCAGAAGAGCCAGAGAAAGAGTACAAACAAGATAAAAGTCACAATATTTTATAGTCTGATTTTGGAATTGACCTCCCATCCTTTTGCCATAGTCTATTTGTTAGAAGCAAGTCACTAGGTCCAGCTCACACACAAGGTAGACGATTATACGAGAGCATGAGGCGAGGGTCATTGGGAGCCATTTCAAAAACTGCCTACAACAAACACTTAAACTTTCTTATGAAGTCTGAATAAAATAATGTCTGTGCAGATATTTAACACAAAGTGTTTTTTGTAATGATTAGTGTTATTAGTCCACAAGGTATTATTTTTGCTCTGATCTCTAATTTGAATTCCTGTTCTATAAATTACCTGGTTCTCTCATCTTATTTTATAATTGGAAGATGCCTTGACTCCGGCCAGTTTCACTCTGGGGATTACAGTCCTGCCAAATCCCTGATCACCAAACACTAGGGTTGATGTTATCATTTCTAGTGTCAGGCATTGCAGATTCTGCCTGCCTGGACATAGAGTACTAGTTAGCTTGGTTCTCCATTCCTGTTCTATCGATGGATTTTGTCACTGACACTGTCCCAGAGCCAACCATTTGCTGAGCTGCTGGGGACCACGCCTTGTCTGTTCTGCCAAATTTCTATGGTCAGCCCTCTGTGGAAGTACTGTACTTGACAGAAGATGTACTCTTCCCTAATTACATATGGATTCTGGGCTTTGGGGAGGCATATGTCATGCAATATCACTACCCTCTGCCTGACTAGGGATCTAGAATTAGATCATCATGACTTGTGGAAAAGTGTATGAACATTTTCAAAGTTTCAGACAGAGAAGGATAGGATGATTCAGTGAAATTATTGCATGTGCTCAGCCCCCTCCCCCCTACCACACTGTAAAAAAAAAAAATGAGCATGAGTATTAAAAAAGAATGATTAGTGGTTCTGAGGCAAAATTTTATGTGTCTTAGTTGAGGAATTTGACCATGGAAACTAAGAATACCTACGAAGTTGGAAAGATTATTTATCAAAGGTAAATATTCATAATGATTGAGTTTTTCTGTAAAGACTAAATTCAGCTTTCTGTGCTATTGGAACTTTGTCATTCTTAAGGTCAATTTCATTAACCTTGCTCTCTTTTGGCCATGTTATACAATTATTCTCCACAGGAGGATAGGAATTTGTAATGTGCAATAGTATATGAAGAGTCAGTTATATAATTGGAACTTAAAATGCATGTGGAGCTCCTTTTCCCCACCAGCAGTTTTTAGAATATAATCCTCTACGCGTTTAAACTCAACCCAAATTATAGAGCTTCCTTTGGTTTGTTGAATGTGATAATTTTGATAATGCACTCCAGTCTCAGTTCATATTTCATGCCATTGTTTCATATAAACTGAAAGGAATTTCCTGATTCTTTAAGCTATAAATGACAATGGTTCAAACTTTGGCAAGGCTTTAAAACGTTCTCAAGGAAATTTTCCAATTCTGCTACTCATTGCCTGATCTTGCCTTTCTGAACTTACTATTACAAGGATTACAGGAATGATGTTTTCAGTATTGAGGGGTACATATGATCAATGAATGAAAAACTGAATCCTACTAGAACCCTTTCCACTTTTCAAGAATCCTAGTCAAGTTACTATAGTAGATAAGGCTATAGTTACTACCCAACAAATAAAACTAGGAAGAAAAAAAATTCATTATTGTCTTGAAAAGCACACCATCCAACATTTCCTCCACATGCCTAACGTTGCAGCTCCCCCAAAATGTGGTAAGCAGACTGCTAAAATGACACTTAAAATTTCCACTCCCTCTCCATCCTCCCATCCCTTGCCTGCTTCAGTGAACACACCCTGTGTAATCTTCACTTGAGTTGTATACAAAACAGGTGAATGTGATTAATGTCAATTACATGATTAGGTTACACTTTACGGCAAAGGGATTTAACACATGTGTTTAAGGTCCTTAATCAATTGACTCTAAGTTAATCAGAAGGGGGGATTATCATGAGTGGGCCTGGCATAACAGGTGAATCTTTTAAGAGGGTCAGAGACTCGAAGACTTGAAACAGATTGCTTGCTCTCTCCCTCTCTCTCTCTCTAGATTGCTGGCTTTGAAGAAGCAAGCTTCCATGTGTTCTACAGATGCAAGGATATAAATTCTGCCAACCACGTGAACTTGGAAGAGTTCACGAACTTGCAGCTGCCCGACAAGTCTTGTACGTAAATTCCCTTGCTTATTAAACTTGTCACTTACCAATCTGCAATGGTCTGTTTCTTCCATCTCTTCTTGCTCTCCATGTCCAGGGGCCAGATTTTACCCTGGAAACTCCCATGGTTGCAAACCACTACCCCTCCACCTCCCACCCCGGTATATATGTAGGATATTTAGGGGCAGGTCCTTTTTCACGCTAATGTTGGATATGGTGCATGCAGATCACCTATGCCTGGCTTCAGCTGTGGATAAATGCAACTTCAGAGAATTGTGTGCCCTCTACTACTCTGCATTTAGTTTTACCTGATAAACCCTATTTTGTATGTGTACTGTACGTAGAGTTGGTAGATTTAGCAAATTAAAATATAGGACCCCATGGGGTGGCTGGGTGATAGACATTGGGGAGGGTATGTGCTATGGTGAGTGCTGTGAATTGTGTAAGACTGTTGAATCACAGACCTGTACCCCTGAAACAAATAATACATTATATGTTAAAAAAAAAAAAAAGATAGTAAGAAGGGAAAATAATAAAATAAAATAAAATTTAAAAAATATAGGACCCCAGTTAAATTTGAATCTTAGATAAATAATTTTAGATATACTTTCAGATAAAGCATAAATAAATATATTTTATGTATGCCCATGCAGTACTTAGGATATATATATATACTTAAAAATTGTTGTTCATCTGAAATTTAAATTTAACTGGTTATTTTATCTTGCAATCCTAACTGCATGGCTTTAGTAGTGTCTTCAGCACATTATAGCACATTATACAACAGAACTTCTTTCTCACTTCCTCCAATTTTGTGTATTCATATATATTTGTATTTTGTTTACTTTTTTTTATTCTTATGTTAATCCCCATACATTACATCATCAGTTTTAGATGAAGTGTTCCATGATTCATTGTTTGTGCATAACACCCAGTGCTCCATGCAGAATGTGCCCTCCTCAATACCCACCACCAGGCTAACCCATCCTCCCACCCCCCTCCCCTCTAGAACCCTCAGTTTGTTTTTCAGAGTCCATCGTCTCTCATGGTTCGTCTACCCCTCCGATTTCCCCCGCTTCATTCTTCCCCTCCCGCTACCTTCTTCTTCTTCTTTTTTTTTTCTTAACATATATTGCATTATTTGTTTCAGAGGTACAGATCTGAGATTCAACAGTCTTGAACAATTCACAGCACTTACCAGAGCACATACCCTCCCCAGTGTCTATTACCCAGCCACCCCATCCCTCCCACCCCACCCCCCACTCCAGCAACCCTCAGTTTGTTTCCTGCAATTAAGAATTCCTCATATCAGTGAGATCATATGATACATGTCTTTCTCTGTTTGACTTATTTCACTCAACATAATACCCTCCAGTTCCATCCACGTCGTTGCAAATGGCAAGATCTCATTCCTTTTGATGGCTGCATAATATTCCATTGTATATATATACCACATCTTCTTTATCCATTCATCTGTCGATGGACATCTTGGCTCTTTCCAAAGACAGTCTCTTCAACAAATGGTGTTGGGAAAATTGGATAGCCACATGCAGAAGAATGAAACTGGACCATTTCCTTATACCACACACAAAAATAGACTCCAAATGGTTGAAAGACCTCAATGTGAGACAGGAGTCCATCAAAATCCTAAAGGAGAACACAGGCAGCAACCTCTTTGACCTCAGCTGCAGCAACTTCTTCCTAGAAACATCGCCAAAGGCAAGGGAAGCAAGGGCAAAAATGAACTATTGGGACTTCATCAAGATAAAAAGCTTTTGCAAAGCAAAGGAAACAGTCAACAAAACCAAAAGACAACCGACAGAATGGGAGAAGATATTTGCAAATGACATATCAGATAAAGGGCTAGTATCCAAAATCTATAAAGAACTCATCAAACTCAACACCCAAAGAACAAAGAATCCAATCAAGAAATGTATTTTGTTTACTTTTTATTGATAGGCTAGTTAGCATTTAATTTTTTTTAAAAGATTTTATTTATTTATTTGACAGAGAGAGAGCACAAGCAGGGGGAGTGGCAGGCAGAGGCAGAGGGAGAAGCAGGCTCCTTGCAGAACAGGGAGACCAATGCAGGGATGCAGGACTCGATCCCAGGACCCTGGGATCATGACCTGAGCTGAAGGCAGTTGCTTAACCAACTGAGCCATCCAGGAGCCCAGCATTTAATTTTTTAAAAATATTTTGTCTTATTTTCAAACTTCTATTCATAGGCTTAATTAATTACTTCTATTATTCTTATGTTGTGTATTTCCTTTCTGCCTACATCATTTATTAATTCCTTCTTTTTCCTTTGGTTCATCTGTGGTTTTGTTTCGTGCTTCCATCTTTGTAGGCTTAATTAATTAAAACTTTTTTAAAAAGATTTTATTTATTTGAGAGAGAGTGAGAGAGCACAAGCAGAGGGAGCTACAGAGAGGGAAGGAGCCCCAAAGTGGGGCTGGATTCCAGGACTCTGGGATCATGACCAGAGCCTAAAGCAGATGCTTAACTGACTGAAACACCCAGGCGCCCCCAAATCTTTTTTATTCAGTAATAAAATTATTTCCTATCATAACTGTTTTATCATATATTCATATATCAATTTCAGTTAGGTTTTGATACTTTAAAATTCATTTTCTCTCAAATATTTTGTTTTTGTAATTTTGCTTCCCTTTTCTTCAGTTGGAACCTGAGATTGATTTTAAAGGAGATAATAATGATATTTAACATATATCCTTTTTTTTAAACCACAATCTATAGAGATAATTTTAATTTACTATTAGAGGAACGATTATTATTATATCTCTGCCATGGATAGTAAAAATTGTATGAAAAATTTTCTGTCTTTGGTCAATATTATTCAGACTAGATGATTTTCTGGTCACCTTATAAATATTTCTAAGACTAGACTTCATAAACTCCTTTGGTACCTCTAAATTAATTCATACCCTCCACTATTATTGTCTTTGGTACCATCTTTTGCCTTTAGATATATTTCCCAGAATAGTAGTACTTACTTATTGCTTAAATACTGAGTGAAAAGGAGAAAATCTACAAGGTTGGCTCTCTTTATGTAAAAGTCAACCTTCTTTCTTTTATTTTTCTTCATGTTTCAGTTGTTGTATGACCTTACTGTTTTCAAAGATCTTTAGTCTCATTTCATAACCACTGAAAGTGAGCCCAGAAGGGCTTGTAATGTTCAGATAAGTGAACCAAGGTTAAGTGAGAGTAGGGGTCTGCCCAAGGTATCCTGGTAATTATCACATTACCTGTTATGGTAGCCTACCTCATACCTTTCCTTTATAAAATTTTAGGAGCTAGTTTTTAAAGCAATTTTCAAAAATAGCAATAAAGAGCTGTTTCTCAGAAATGAACGGTTGGAAATTAACACTTGGTAAATTCATGGCTCAGCTCTTTTTTTTTTTTTCCTTTTTGTTAACTAGACTGTATACTTAAAATTAAATCCTCTCCTGGGCTCACAGCTGCTACCACAAACACTGCTAATTGGACAGACTGAAGTGTGAAACTAAATATATATGTTGTCATTTTACTCAACGGTTTCGGGAAAATGTATTGCAGGTAAATCAGCAGGCGTTAGCAAAGCTTTCGAGAAAGTACACACAAGCATATTAAGCCTCATGATGGATATGTTTCCCTGCTGGAGCAAAGCAAGCATCTGACTTTTGTAGCCGTTACAAAAGAAGCATAGATTTGTCATTCTGAAAACAAATGGGACTTTTCCCTCATGCAATTTTGAATGTTTTGATTGATTTTTGGATAAGAGCCTTCCCAATTCCTTTGCAACTTTTTCTCCTTCAAGATTTTATTCCTTTCTTTGTCCTAAGAGGAATACCAAATATCTCCTATCAAATAATTCCAAAATAAGTTTTAAAGGCCTTTCATTGTCTCAATCACACAAGAGGAACTTGCAAAATGTATGTCTGACTTCTGTGGATTGTAGCACCAGATATCTTTGCTATGTGGCTATCATTTGGTTGTCTCCCTCAATTATGATTCATCTCCATAAATTGTCCTTTCGATGAATTCTCTTCAATCAAACTCTTTGATGTGCTGTTTGCTGCTATGAACCTGACTGAAGGGACAAAGTCCTTAAAATACAACATGGAGCTATTGGATCTTCTTGACTTTCCAGTTTGTAATCTACATTGTATTAGGAGACAGGAAATGAAGTCAAGTACTGTTCTCTCCTCTGAAGATTCTCTCTGTGCCTCTGTTCTTTCTGTTAGCAATGGCCCCCATGATGTGATTTGCACATCTATATCCAAGACTTGTTATGGTAGCTGGTCAACAGGGACCTGTTGGCATATGGACTTTCTTGCCTTTCTGGGAACAACAGTGACAAGGTATTATACTCTGAGAAACTGGTCTTAGAAGTCAGAAAGGAAGTGGCCACACCATTTTCTAAAAATGGTGACCTACTCTGAGAATACACTCAAGAAATAAAAGATAGCCAAGGCTCATACATCTTAGTTCAGCACACTGATTGATTATTAGTGAGAGGAAAATTCCTGATTCTGACACAGTGGGAATTTCTTAACTCTGTCTCAGTTTCTGTGAAACATTTTTCAAGTTGCAAGAAAGAGAATAAGCTGTGAAACAGGGAAGACCTCCTTTCACAGTGTATGAGAATCATGATAGCTTGGGAGAAACCTACTTTGAAATGTCAATATTGGCTACAGTGAGCAGAGCCAATAGTTCAACAATTGCAGGAATGGACTTGTGTGTCATTTTTGTTACTTGCATTATTGAAAGGAATAGTCAACAAAGGCATAAATTGGTCATAAGCTTGCAAAGACTCATTACAAAGAGAAAGTTCTCAGTGATCTGTGGTTCTAGTATCTGCAATATTAGTTGAGGGATCAGAGTAAATACCATTATGATCATGAGCAATTTTGGTGTGGCCTGGGGATACTGTTAAAGGTAGTAATCATTACTACTGTTTATTGAGCCTCTACTATGTGCTAGACAGCATATGGGACTTGGTATACTTTATTCCATTAATGCGAACAACTTTTCAAAGTACCTCTATGCTCACTTTATATATGAAGGAATGAAATCTGAGTGAATTTTATTAACTTGTCTAAGTAACAGACCTAGTAGGTCAAGTCTAGATTCAAATCTTGTTCATGCCAATTCCTAGAGTATGGTTGACTCTAAACATGCTTGCTGACCATAGGCCCAGTATTGGCCTACGATTCTGTTTAGAGGAAATTCCTCTCCTTTCATTATTGGCGTTTTTGTGGGAGTAGGTTTTTATGTGTTCTTTTTTTCCCTCATATCAGCTGTATATATCTTCTATCTCATGTGAAATGATGCCAACTGCAGAGACTATAGCCCAATTCATAAAAAGAAATAGAGCAGAGAGAACAGAGAGTGAGGAAGACCTGGCAATAGCTTAATAGCTTTTAGGCCCTGGATTCACGCTAAACCTTCGTTGGTTTGGTTTGCATTGTTTCTGTCATTTACAACAAAAGAAATGCCCACTAATACAATGAAGATCTAGAAAAATCATGATCATTATCCTGGAAACCTGAATTAGTAGCCCAATGATGAACTAAATTGGCCTCCTTTTGCTGGTAGGCTAGCTTGAACTTGTACACTAGTTTTTTTCTTTAGGTATTTGCTAGTTTGTGAGAACAAGTAAACAAAACACATTTTTCCTTGTAATTATAACCAAGCACCTACCTTATGGATAAAATGTTTTAAAACCTCTCTTGAGATATAGCACAGAATTCCAATACTCCTTGCACTACAGTTTTGTTTTGTTTTGTTTTCTCATTTAAAAACCTTTCATTTGGGACAACATTCTGTCCATGAAAATCCCGAACCTACACTTGCGGTCTCACTTTCCAATTTCAGGCCCTACAATTGGTAACTCATTTTTGTCTTCCTGTGTCTCTGAATGTCATCTCCTGAATTTCCCATTACCTTTACAATTCCTCTTCCACTAGCCACAACACATTCAAATTCTCTGTGATACTTTTGATATGAGCTCATCTTTTTTGACTCAACTACTAGTAATGGCAATTAACTTTATACCTTCTGTGCATGGCCCACCTGACTGGATAGGTATTACTGTTTTCTCTTCATCCTCTCCTACTCCTGCCTTACTCTGCCTGCGACTCCTTGCAGACTTCTATATCAACAAAATTGTGATATAGAACGCCCCTTTTCCTCTATACAATCCTCCCTGATACTCTGATGGTGCATCTGTCACAGAAAAAGCACTATGACTAGTATTCCCTGATAATGGAAGAGAGACCTGACATGATTTCTAAGATGAATTTTAACAAAACATATGAAGATTTTTTCCTGCCTTATCAGTTTATGGACTAATTATGTGCAAGTATGTGTATGTGATGATATTGTTCTTCAGAAAGCTATCAGTGAGGGCTGGATCTGCTATCACAAGTCAACTCAACAAACTTACTCAATAAGCAATTCAATTATAAACTTATTTGATGGGCTCTAAAGGGAAGTTTCAGCCAGGAAAATAAGGCAATAATTATTAGATCTCAACGTTATTATTTGTCAGACTATCCTAAAAGCATGTAGTTATTGAAAGAAAAAAAAGTTACAATGCATCTTAAGCCCTTTATCCACATATAGTTCTTTAAAGATTTGAATTATGGTAGATGAGCCTGGGTATTTTATAAGACTTTCTTTGTGGACAGCTGGTCTCTAAGGCCTATTACCTTTCAGCCAAGAAGTATCAACCCAAGCTTTATGAGACGTATTTCAGAGGTACAGTTCAAAGGGCTTAATAAGTGTCTTCTGCAGTTAAACATTAGCTCTCTGCATCCAGTGAACAGAAGAAGAGAAAGCTGTGATAGGATCAACATTTATACCTCTCTGCCTTTACCCCCTTTGGATCAAATATGACCAACTGGGAGAGAGGGCCACACTGAAACCATTTAAAACCCTGCCTACAATAATCTCTGAAAGAGGCAAAGATAGCCTAATAGAGAGCAGGGTGCATTTAAACCAATTACAATAGCAATAGCAATAAAAGCAGGATTGGAGTGAGGTTGGCCAACAAAAAGGAGCACATTACCCAGATCCTGGGAAATGCATTCTCCTGGTGGAAAATGTAAGAATCTAGGAAAGCACCAAAGAAAGAAAGAGTCCTATTTAAAAATCTGCTCCACCCAGAGGGTACATAAGAGTGAAGTAAAATAAGAACTTCATGATCACACTGATAGTTAATTTTATGTGTCAATTTGACTAAGCCACGGTACCCAGATATTTGCCCAAACACCAGTCTTGATGACCTGTGAAAATATTTTTTTTTGGATGAAATTTTAACATTTACTTTTTTTTAGGTGAGATTTTAACAGTTAAATTGGTAGAGTTTGAAGAAAGCAGATTGCCTTCCATAATGTGGTGGGTCTCATCCAATCAGTTAAAGGCCTTTAAAAAAAAAATTGAAATTCAGCTACGATAACAATTCCTCCCTGGGTCTCTACCTCTTGGCCTGCCCTGTGGTTTAGAGTCTTAGAGCGAGCCAATTCTTTAAAATAAATTTCTCTCTCTCTCCATATATATATATATGCACATCCTATGGATTCTGTTTCTCTGGAGAAACCCAACTGACTAATACAACCTCCTAACCTGTTCTCCTTTCTTCATCTGACCATGGATGGGGGGCAAAAAAATGATCTGTAAATTGTCTTTTAGTTAGCAAGATGAGGTGAAGGAATAGAAGCATTGGAAATGGAAAAAGAACTATCCTCCCTTTCCTAGGCTTGTCAGTAATTAAAGGACTCAAATGATAAGAAGGAAAATTTACTTTACATCAGCTTTGATTCAGATATAAACAAGGACATTTTATAAACCTTTTTATTGGGGTGAAATGTAGGTAGAGAAGAAAGCTCTTATTATAAATGTATAGTTTGCTCAGTTTTCACAAATGAAATACATATATGCAACCAGCACCCAAATCAAGAAATAGACCATTACCAATATTATCAGAAATAAATTTTAAGGGTAGAAACAAACAAAATAAATTTGCTTTTGGATTATAACCAGTGATTCATAACTGTTTAATGAAAAGGTTACAAATAGAGTTAATATTTCATTCTGATTCTTCATAATGCAAAAGCTGCAAAGTGCATGCACGTTTGTGTGTGTGTGTGTGTGTGTGTGTTTATAACCATAAAAGGCTAGCATTTAACTTGAGGACTTGATTTTATGCCCTACGTCTCTTCTTATATATATATTTTAAGATTTTTATTTACTTATTTGACAGAGAGAGAGAGACACAGCGAGAGAGGGAACACAAGCAGGGGAGTGGGAGAGGGAGAAGCAGGCTTCCCACTGAGCAGGGAGCCTGACGTGGGGCTCAATGCCAGGACCCTGGGCTCATGACCTGAGCCAAAGGCAGACGCCTAATGACTGAGCCACCCAGGTGCCCCTGCCCTAGGTCTCTTCTAATAGTATATGCTGCATATTCAAATTCATAAGGTTCAAAGGGAATTCAAATATCCTTTGTCATAGTTTTTACTAAATTCACACATCCCTTTTATTAACAACTATCATTTTTCTGTCAGCCAAATCAGAAAGTATTAATCCAGTAAAGCAACTACAATGAATTCAGTGCAGCAATTTGGTGAACCAAAATTTATTTTTCTGATTTTCATTGAATTGACTTAATTGCTGGAATGTCTTCCTATCATGTAGAAACCTCTAAATTTATGGATCAAGCTTTCTTTTTCCTATCCTAGGTAGGATTTAATAATCATTCCTATGTTGTTTTCTATGGGTATAATGTGATGCTTAAAATAATTAAAGAAAAATCACTTTTTCAAAAACAGAACCATTATTTTTTAACAAGCTCCTATAATTAATTGTTTAATCCAGGTATAGCTTAAAATCCCTAACAACAAATTGAATCTCATGTCCACAAACCTCTCATGCTGACTTAGGAAATATTTCCTACTAAATTTCTGTATATCTTTAAAAACCCCAACCAAGTCCTAGATTATGCTTTTTCATTAAATTTAAGCCTTATAAATAGGAGGAAAAAATGAATCTGTAAATTGCCTATTAGCATAGCTCCAGGTACACTGGGACATTTATTAAATATTGTTTGGTGACTTCCAGGTGAAAATGAATAATATATAACTCAGTAATTGGTGGCTTTAATATTTTACAGAGAATAAACAAATTGAGTAATAAAAATAGTTAGCATTTGTATATTAATGAACAAATGTTTATGGGACACTTTCATATTTTCCAGTCCATTTTCTATTATTAATATTATTACACCATTTTACAGATGAAGAAACAGACTCAGTAAGATATTATAATTTCAAGATCTGTGCTCTGGCCACATTATAATAAATGGGAACATTTTATTTTAATTAGATATACCTACTATCGTTTCCATAGTAGCACAGTAAAATAATTGATACCTCTACTACAAAGGATGCAGGATCAGGAAAAGAAGAAAACAGTTCCTAATTTAAGGCAATGAATTAGCTCATTTCCACCTAAAATAACTGTGCTGTTTACTAAATGTGAGTTGAGAATCAAGTGCTAGCATTAAATAAATTCTGGCTTATTAACAAATTCCAGAAAAGAGAAAATGGAGAAAATAGGAAATGTCCCCATATAAAATTGGTTTTGGATTCATTACCCTGTAATTTTTTACACCCAATAGACATGGTCTGTAGTTTTAAGGGGATTAACCCAGAAATGAGAGCTTGTACAATTAGAGTCTTAATTTACAGACATTGGGTTAATGCAGCCTGTAAAACTACATTTCTTGCACTAGTTCTGATTTAAGTCTGGTCCTTAAGAGTATAGAACATTATGTTTCAAAGTGTACTGCTCTTTTTACTATCAAGTATACAGTTCTTCAACTAAGTTATAGGATGACAAGGAACTTCAGTGTTCTGTGGAACTCTTTACATTGGAATTTTATTATAAAGCATGTCTCTTAAGGATATAACGTATTTTGCAAAATAGTATGCTATGCCATCAGAGGAAAGCAGTATAATTTTTTTTTTTGGTACATTTCATTTCTATTTCAGATGGTTCACAAGCATCCTGAAGCTTACTCACTGATTCCCAAAAAGTTCAATTACAGGATAAGAACCTTAGTTCTAAATTATATATTCATTGTGATTTCTCTACCAATATTGATCTGTTATTTCCTCCAACTCTTTTTTTTTAATTTTTTTATTCTTATGTTAATCCCCATACATTACATCATTAATTTTAGATGTAGTGTTCCATGATTCATTGTTTGTGCATAACATCCAGTGCTCCATGCAGAATGTGCCCTCCTCAATACCCATTACCAGGCTAACCCATCCTCCCACCCCCCTCCCCTCTAGAACCCTCAGTTTGTTTTTCAGAGTCCATCGTCTCTCATGGTTCGTCTACCCCTCCGATTTCCCCCCCTTCATTCTTCCCCTCCCGCTACCTTCTTTTTTTTTTCTTAACATATATTGCATTATTTGTTTCAGAGGTACAGATCTGAGATTCAACAGTCTTGCACAATTCACAGCGCTTACCAGAGCACATACCCTCCCCAGTGTCTATTACCCAGTCACCCCCTCCATCCCACCCCACCCCCCACTCCAGCAACCCTCAGTTTGTTTCCTGCGATTAAGAATTCCTCATATCAGTGAGGTCATATGATACATGTCTTTCTCTGTTTGACTTATTTCGCTCAACATAATACCCTCCAGTTCCATCCACATCATTGCAAATGGCAAGATCTCATTCCTTTTGATGGCTGCATAATATTCCATTATATATATATACCACTTCTTCTTTATCCATTCATCTGTTGATGGACATCTTGGCTCTTTCCACAGTTTGCCTATTGTGGACATTGCTGCTATAAACATCGGGGTGCACATACCCTTTCGGATCCCTACTTTTGTATCTTTGGGGTAAATACCCAGTAGTGCAATTGCTGGATCATATGGTAGCTCTATTTTCAACTTTTTGAGGAACCTCCATACTGTTTTCCAGAGTGGCTGCACCAGCTTGCATTCCCACCAACAGTGTAGGAGGGTTCCCCTTTCTCCACATCCCCGCCAACATCTGTCGTTTCCTGACTTGTTAATTTTAGCCATTCTGACTGGTGTGAGGTGGTATCTCATTGAGGTTTTGATTTGGATTTCCCTAATGCCGAGCGATGTTGAGCACTTTTTCATGTGTCTGTTGGCCATTTGGATGTCTTCTTTGGAAAAATGTCTGTTCATGTCTTCTGCCCATTTCTTGATTGGAAAGCAGTATAATTTATAGCAAGGAATAGTAATAAAACAGTTTAGTCAAATGACATTCATAAAATAAATATACAAATACCCCTACATATTCACAATTAGGAATTATGAAATATAATGGAAAACTGATTGCCTTTATGAATTTTTAAGAACCACGTAAGTCATAAAATAATAAAGCTATAAGTTTACTAAGTAAAATTTGAGGTCTCAGTGAAGACAGTTAATAAATTGCAAGAAAGAACAAAAATAAAATTTGAATAACTGTAGACCCCACCCATTTTTGGAAGTGGAGAAGAAATACATTTTTCTTTCCTGTGTTAATATATAGGTTTATTTCAACTCAAAACAAATGAGAGTGATTCTAAAAGCCATGTAGAGGAAAAATTGAGTGAGAATAACCATAACCAAGAATACTTCTAAAAGTAGGCAGATAATGGGAATACAGGCATAAATTATTCAAGTTATTTTAAGTTTTAATAACAGTAGAACTCAAAAGCATATTTTGGTGCATATATGGTTCTGCACATGGTAAAGGAGGCATTTCATAAGAATGAGAGATAAGAATTCAATACTAGGAGATCAAGTAAATTTTTGAGAAAACTAATTAGAGCATAATTTATTATTAATAATTCTAGATAAATTAATGCATTTAAAAGGGAATCTTAAAATTTATTTTTAAAGTGTGGGCAAGTATATAACTGAAATTTCAGATACAGGTTAAGTATGAAACCAATGAAAAAGGTTGATATCTTTGTCTTCATAAAATTTAATGTACTTCCATTATCAAAATGGATGTAGATGCTTGAAGGCTGGTCTTTTACTCTTGATTCCTGCTAAGTTGACTAGACCAACAATGGTCAATCAACAGAACAGGAAGAAATCTCCTCAACACATATTTTCAGTTTTCTGGGAAGACCCAGATTTCAAAGGAAATTCATTCTTGGTGATCATGCTCTAGACCTGAATTTGTACACAGAAGGAATAGACAACTTTACAAGTAAATAAACAATGGTAACAGCAAAAACTCATCACCTGAAAGGAGAGCATGCTTATCACCCAGGATAGGTGTATTCATTATAACAGATTTAATGGAAGAAACAAGAGAGGCCATAAGATAAATAAACCAATACAATAATATTTCTAATGAATAGTTTCTATGGGCCCAGGAAGATGCAGAAAAGATAGAGTGATATTAGCTCTAGATCCATTCTCCCCTTTTTTCCCACCCCGTTTCTTTTGCCACTTTTTAAAGTATAAAATTTTAGGGGTTAAAACTGAAATTTTAAGTATTCAAAAATTAAAGACCTTTGTCTACCTTAGAACCAGATGAACACAAAAGCAACTGACAGTAAAAAATATTCATTTCCTTAGCAACAGTTAATTTTGTTATTGTTATACTTTACATATTACATTTGAAATGAAATTTTCTTCACAGTTCTCCAGGGTCCTATGAATTTAAAGTGAGAGGATGAAGCAAACAAAAAAGCCAGATTTGCAGATTTTAAATGATCCTGAAAACATCTGTTTAGTTCTTTTCCAATCAAAGAAGTAACCCAAGTAACCCAAAATGAGTAGCACAGTGTTTCTCAAACTAGAGTGTGCCTCAGAATCACCTAGTAAGCTGGGTGAAATACAGACTGCTAAGAGTTTCTTATTCAGCTGATCTGGGGGTGGGCCAAGAAGAGGCACTGGTGGTTTCCTAGGTGATGCAGATGCTGCTAGTCCAGGTACCACACTTTGTGAACCACTGAAAGAGAAGCTGCTCTGGAGGTAGACAGTGGTAGGTTAAAAACTTAATTCTACTCTTACTGGTGCAGAGAAATACTTGGCTTATTTGATACCAAATCTATTTGAACCTATTTTCTCATTTGGGGACAGGGGAAAATAATTCCTATAACAAAGGGTTGTTATGAGAGTTGAGTTAGACTAACACATGTTAAAAACATTTAACATGGTATCTGAAAAATGAGATTATGCCATAAATATCATCTCCCCCTTTCCTCTGTAGTAATGGAAATTCCAGTGTTTTGTACTGTATCTTGTATTTCAGTGAATGTTAACTTTCTTTCAAGATCTGAGCTGAGATCAAGAGTCGGATGCTTAATCGACTGAGCCATCCAAGCACCCCATCAGTGAATGTTAACTTTCTTTTCCATTCCATTTACTAGTGATTTCCTCATGATGCATTTTAAACATGAAATACTGTAAACACTGTAATTAAAGTATTATCAAACTCTTCCAGGTATAGGAAGCCAAACAACTTTAAATGTTTTAAAGCTGTTTGTCAAGACTGGCACAAATTTGAAAAGTCAAGTTTTATCATCATTGTTAAACTTGGAATACATGTAGAATATTGAATTATTTATAGACAGCATTTCCTCTATTTTCACCACTACCCATGGGACTTATAAATGATTTTCTTTCCCAGTATTCTGGGCATCATTTTTAAATTGATTATATTAATACAGAAAGAAAAAATTAAAAACAACCAGAAAAGATTTTGCAGATTTATAAATTAATAGACTTGTCATAGATGTAGGTTTTATTTATTTACACAAAGCTATAGTAAACTGTTATTTTTAAATTTAATAACATGTTTATTTAGAAAATAGAAAATAATATTCACAAAAAGAAAACACATTTTTCTACTCACTGTTAACACATAGTTTATATCTTCACTGATGTATAGTGTGTGTGTGTATGTGTGTGTGTGTGTGTGTGTGTGTGTGTGGAGATGACAGAAGATAGACTCTCTTATCTTGTCAGACTGGACTCAGTTTTGAATCAGCAAATTTGAAAAAGTCAGTTTAATCAGGGAATCCTAAAAATACATTATTTCAAATTAAGTTCAGACATACATGTTCATTGATTTGGGCACACTTTGATGTAGGGCCAAGAAATATTCATGACATTTAAGTTGACCAGGGGAAATTTCATTCTGTTATTCCATAAGCCACACTCCTAGTGCATCCTCTAGAATCCCAATTTTAGTTTTTACAGTGGAGTGAAAAGTTATTTTATAAAGCAATAGGAGTATATCATTTTAATTTTTATTATTTCTTCTAATCTTTATAAGGTGTCTTTACAGTTGTTTATAATATTTTAAAAATTACGTTTACTGGGACTTTGTAAAACATTCAACTTAAAGCATACAGAAACTAAAATTTGTCACAGTAATGTTTTATCAGATTACATAATATCAATATTATTAGATTACATCATCAAAATAACAAGTACAGCTGACAAAAACTGTGTTAGGAACAAATGCAAATGACTGTTGGTTGCCACTTACCCGGTGGGTGCAGAAAGATATTATACTCCTTCTTTTGCTAATTAATGCTATTTTTTTTTGGTATGATGCTATTTTTTAAACTCGTCACCAATGGGCAGAAAAGCTAATATATCAAAAACATTTTATGGCTACTGTCATTTATTATACTAAAATCCCTCATTTTTAAGATTCCTAATTTTGATTCATCTTCTTTGTTGGTGTTTATGTGTTATTGAGTAACTTCCTGAATATGCATGGATGGTATGCTTTTCAATGCCTTGGCTCTGTTAAGTCAAATAAATATCTTTATTTAAAAATATCTTTCCTTTTTTGGCTCTATAGAAAAAGAAATGTTACCTTTTGACTTTGGGTATTACCATGAATATGTTTCAAGATACGTATACATTTCTTTTTAGATATTCTACTTTCTGTTCCTGGATTATTATGAATACTTGAAATATATATAAATACTTACATGTATATACATATATTTATTTATGTGTAATTTGTTTAAATCAACAACTTTGTCTAAGCATAGTTGTGTTTAGTTCTGCCATATACTTAGTTATGGATGCTTATCTTTTTTGAGAGATTATGTACTAAACTGCTTTAGAGCACAGACTGTAGAGTCTGACGGCCTCGGGTTTAATCCTGCCTCTATCGCAACTGTGACCCCAGGCAGTCGATCTGGTGTTTTGGTTTTCTGGTCTGTAAATGACCATGATAATCATAGCCCTCAGCCTCACAGTTGTTGTGAGGATTAACTGAACGAATAAACTCATATGTTTTGAGCAACATGACCATGATAGGCAGGGTATAAGCCATCAGCACAAAATTGAGTGTAAGCTCTCTCTTTACTTCTTTGCCTCATGAACACCTATTTCTTTTTTGCAATATTATTTACTTCCTACTTATACTTTATTCTTCTTGATCTGTTCTTGATACCTCTTAATTATTTTCTCAAGCTTGAAATTTTCCCTCTGATGTGAATTTTTGCAGTATCCAGATTTCTTCTTCTTCTTCTTTTTTTCTTCATATCCAGACTTCTTTTCAATACTTTCTTGAAATTCTTAATTTGGTAATGGTGCTTTTCATTTTCATGCTCTTTCCACATTTCAGATTTTCCCTCTCTATGAGTGCATGCTCTTATTTAAAAGTAACAGTATTCTTTCAGGTCTCATTCATTACATGAATTTTAAATTTTCTTCTATTTAAAAAATGTTTGCCATAAATATTTCAACACATTATAGTAGAATCTAAAGAATGCCAGAAATGTCAATGACTTTCAGTCAAGATATATGCGATGAGGGGTGCCTGGGTGGCTCAGTCGTTAAGTGTCGGCCTTCGGCTCAGGGTCCTGGGATTGCACCCCGCGTCGGGCTCCCTGATCAGCAGGAAGCCTGCTTCTCCCTCTCCCACTCCCCCTGCTTGTGTTCCCTCTCTCGCTGTGTCTCTCTCTCTGTCAAATAAATAAATAAAATCTTTAAAAAAAAAGATATATGTGATGACACTTAAAGGATGAGTTGAGTCATACAATGTAAAAAAAAAGAAAGAAAGAAAAAGAAAGAAAGAAAGAAAGAAAGAAAGAAAGAAAGAAAGAAAGAAAGAAAGAGAGAGAGAAAGAAATTAGTGAGCTTGCTTGGAGAATAAGCAGAGGTAATCTCCACAGACTCCACTAAAATGTGGAAAAGTCAGTGATTGAAATGCTAGTGGAATATAAAACAGTTAGTGGAAGTACTCCATATAGTTCCAGATTTTATAGTGTAACATGGATGTCAGGGAGCCTGGGTGGCTCAGTTGGTTAAGTGTGTGCCTTCAGCTCAGGTCATGATCCTGGGGTCCTGGGATCGAGTCCCACATGAGGCTTCTCCTGCTCTGCAGGGAGCCTGCTTCTCCCTCTCTCTCTGCCTGCCACTCCACCTGCTTGTGCTCTATCTCTCTCTGTCAAATAAATAAATAAAATCTTTTAAAAAAAATTGGCCATCAGTCTTCATTGATTATATATCTAATTATATATTATATAGCATATGTATATAATATATACTATGTACATATACACGTTATTTTTAATGTATTTATATTTTATAATATTTACCACATTTATTTCAAAATAACTTAATATTTATCTGATTTCCATATTAACTTCCAGTCATCATTCTTCACTTTTAAAAATTTGTTTTGATTCATCTCTCAGTGAGCTTAATGTCCTAGGTTTGAATTTTAGAACTATAACTGTGTTTCTTTAACTTTCTCTTAATAGATAATTTTGAGTAAAAGGTTTTTTTGAGTTTTAGGAATAAAACAAGATTAAATACAGAGGTAATTGGCCTTTTTAGAACAGGAGTGACAAACGTCAGTTCTGTCACGATTGGACCACGTTCTGTTGTCATATTTAGTGACTTCCCACATTTATGTTTCCTGTGTACCCCCTGATAGCATAGGAGTTTGCCACCCTTACTTCTGTTAATTGTATTTTGATTCTCCTTTTTTACTATTTGCCTCATCACAAAAAAGGAAATAGAAAGAAGAAAAATAAAAAGAACTCTGTTCACTGGGTCTTGGGTCATGGTTGATTCAGAGATGTCAAAGAAAAGAACCCTTTCGTAGATGACAAGAGTAGTTTCTATGCTCCAAAAAAGATGACTTTGCACGAGTCATGGGATTTCAGGATGAAATCAGTCTACGGTGTGTAGTCCTCAGTTTAGGTTGCTCAAGTCTCACTCAACATATTTTTAATATTTATGATTTTTTTAATAGACACTCCTCATAATCTGGTGTGTATTTTAGACTTACAACACATCTCAATTCAATTTCAAGTGCTTAACTGCCACATATGCCCAGCCAGTGGTTACCATATTGGACAGAGATATTTTAAACCCTTCTTAGAAAGAATGGGTAAAGTTTAGAAATCAAGGTATACCTCTCTCTCAAATGTTTCTGCTGCTTACATATTCCAGGAAGTAATCTACCATTACTTGCTTTCATCTGCTTTAACTAAGTTGCATTAATTGGGCATCATAGTCCCCAAATCCATGTAGAGTGTTTTTCATGGGGTAGGCTTGGGAGGGTGGGGGTTGCAAGGTAATGAAAGAATCTTAAAGTTAAACAACCAAACAGAATAAAACAAACAAAAACCACCTTTTGGTCAGGGACACATTGGATCTGTCCCTCTGTTAAGTGTATACTTAAAAGAGAGCTATAATAGGTGTGAACAAAACTGTTTACTATGTTTTCCCTGAAAGTGTTTGTTCTGCATCAGAATTCCATCCTCACTTTGATTAGCAAATATTTCTCTTTGGCAGTGGCAGAAAATTAATCGATACACTCACTTCCTAATGCTATTGCAATTGTGTATATCCATCTATTGTTTTTGTGAATGGTTCAATAGGAAAATGGGAGAAGAGAAACAGGAACTGCTAGAGAAGCACCACTGTAACCTGAAAGGCTCTACCATAATTCTTAATAAGCTAGAAACATTATTTTACCATAAAGAAAGGTGACTTGTTGCAATATTTATTTTTATATTCTTTCAAGTTCAGTGACAATGTGATGATGATCTTTTCCACCCCTCCCTTTATCCTGAACAAATATTTAACCCCTTGCTCAACTTGTAAATCATATGCTGACCAGCATGATTGTTTTTTTTTTTAATTTTAAACATCTTGTTCATTTTATTTTCATTATGTTTCTCCATAGAGAAGTGATCTTCAGGGAATTTTTTTCTCAATAAAATACATGAATATGCAACAAAAAAGTAATTAATTCAATGAATTAATCATACCATTATGTTTGGTAGTCAGGCATGTTATATCATTTCTTTGATGTGAACCACCATTGGGAACAATCTATCTTATCTGTCACTGCAATGAATTTTATTAAAAATTAAAGGTCTCCAATCTGTAATAAAGCTAAAGATCAAGGACATGTCTAATAATATTTTATTCACATTGCACCGGTGCTTTGGCCTTTAAATATTTTACCCTCTTACTAGTGTGCCATTTTGAGATAACAAATCCTATTTTAAGCTCAAATCTCTGCAGAGAAACAACTCACAAATAATAGTTTATGCTTAAGCCTTTTGTTATTAAATATTTAAAAGCAAGATATTTTTTTAATGACTATAGTGATATATTTAGCAAGATGATCAGAAGTGACACTCTATAAAAATACTGAGCAGCATTTTAGGGGCCATAAAACAAAGTGAAAAACTGAATTAGGTCTCTAATAAGAGCCTAGAGAAGTCTACTCTGGTATGATATCATGAGACAAGGCAAGATTAATTTAAGACTCCAAACTGAAGGAAGTGGTGTGCCCTAGAGTGCATTGTCTGAGTTTCAAGCAAGCCTGTTTCTCGGGGCGATCCCCAGAGAAACCTAAAAAAGTATACAATGACTGCTGGCTCTGTTTCACGTGTCTTTTTAATATAAGTTAATTCCTTGTAAATCACAATGTTTTAGGGTACAGGAGTGTTCATTAATTCAACCAACACAATGCAATTTGCTGAGCTATTCCCTAGAGATACATAAATAAAGCACAACCTCTGCTACAAGGAGTTCACAGTCTAGTGGGGAAGGTAGACAAATAATAGAACATTTTAATGGAATGTATAAGTACATATAATAATAATTTCAAAAACTTGCCATTAAATTTGCCACTAAAACTTAGCAGTCACTGAATGTTTTCTTTGGGCCAGAATACCAAGTGGCAGTCTTTATATCTTATCTCAATAAGTACTATGTGGTTGATAATACTTTTCCCATTTCACAAATAAGAAAATAGAGTTTCAGACAGCTTAAATAACTTGACCGGGAAACTGAGCTAGCAAAATGATAGAGCTGAGGCATCGATCAAAGTTTTATGACTCTGGGGCCCATGAGCCTCTTATTTTTTCCTACACTCTCTCTCAGTGTTAGATAGGGGTACCAAGAAAGAATGATGGAGAAGCACCTGTCTGGTGGGAAGGTCAAAAATGATCCCTGGAGGAGATGTAATATGAAGTGAGTCTTAAAAGATAAGCAGAAGTTCTCAGCCTGAACAGTGGAAACAGGTATTGTTGGCAGATAGGTTTTCTAGTGTAAAGCCTCAGGCACATGGAGGAGGCAAAGTGTAAGGTATGCGAGCAGGAGTAAAAATAAGGAAATGAGGATGAAATGGGGGGTGTGTGGAGCAGGCTGTCTGGAAAATACGTATCACCTGAAGACAAAGGGAAGCTTTCAGATTTCTTTTAAAGAAAGGGATTGATATGATGATACCTAACTTACCATTTTTTTTTTTTTGACTCAAACAATACAGACTGGGTTTATGGAGAAGTTATGGGACAATTTAGGAAAAGACATTAGATGTGATGAGTGTTTGGCTTAAGTTAGGGTCATTGAGAGGCATCAGTTTGCCAATGTTTTTCAGGTGGGTGAGGAAAAAAATCATCCTGTGAGCAAAACGGAATGGGAAATAACAAGAAAATAGAAGAGAAAGTTTATTTGAGGTTGTTACCAGGAGCTGAATGGTAAAGTGAAAATGGGCCTAAGTTGAAATTCCCCATCTATTAGTTGGTAAACTTTGACTAAATGCTTGGATCCTAAACAGTAGGTGGTAGATAGGCAAGAATGCAAAAGAGAGGAAGATATTAGTTGAAGAAATAATATAAATGAAGGATTCATGGCGAAAAGGAGACAAAAAACAAAGAAGAAAATTTCTATAAAGCTAAATTTATTTGGCCCAAAGGGTTTGCTTTTATTCTGAAAGAATATTCCCCTATTTTTCTATGTTTTACTGTCAACATATTGTTTGATGAATTTATGATGATAACAGACAGTGGTTGAGACTACTTTTTCCTTTTCAGAAATATCTTAATTGGCAAAGTAAAAACTAGGAACCATATACCAGTATTTCAATTTTAATTTTTTAAAATGATTTTGATCCATGAATCCTAAAGTCTGGGGATCCTGCTCTAATCTAAATTACAGAGCATCTTTTAAAGTGGGTGGGAAAATCTCACTACTTTTCCAGCCTGCATTACAGTACATAAGACTGTCTATGCACTGATTGCTTAGAGAAGAACAATTTACAAAAGATTTGATTGCAAAAAATTTTTTTGAAGAAGGGCGTCTTCTCTGCAGATTACAATTATGATAATTGCCTTTGTTACTCACCATTTCTCAGCAGGAATAACTTTGACTCTTAAGCTGGTTTATGTCTCCTTTTTAGGGTTCCAAAGAAAACTGACCCAAATGAGTATCAGATAACTAGACTGTTAGTGTGCAGAGGACTTCAATTAAAGGTTTATGAGCAGAAAGAAGCAGATGTTATCTAATAACACCTGTTCAAGGAACAGTCTGGGGAAAACCTGCAGTCTTTTTGCTGCACCTGCTGAAAGCAGCATCTGGAGGATCCACCTTTCCACTCAAATGCGTGTTGGCATCTATGACAGGTTAACTTATATCTATATAATACATAAGATCAACAACATTTCATTTTGTACAAATCCAATCATTTATCTTTTTCAATTTTTTTAAAGATTTTATTTATTTATTTGAGAGAGAAGGCAAGCATGAATTGGGGGGGCAGGGGGAGAGGGAAAAGCAGGTTCTCAGGGAGCCCAAATGGGGGGCTCGATCCCAGGACCCTGGGTTCATGACCTGAGCCGAAGGCAGCCGCTTAAATGACCAAGCCATCCAGGCACCCCGAAATCCAATCTTTTAAAGGAACCTACATCTCTTATTAGCTATTTTCTGATCAGGTTTTCATATTAAACTTATCACTATCTAGTAAGACATGGTTAATGAATTTAATGAGTCAAGATAAATGTTCTAGTGTATCATGTTCATCTACATGATTTGTATGCAAAAAGTCTGCCCAACTCCACTCCCAGAATGCTTTTGCCCGACTGGGCAATAACAGCAGTGAGGTTAGAGTGGCATCTAGTCCTGATCACAGCTCCAGACCTGTCCTTGTTATGGTCTCAGGGAACTTTGGGGGGATGAGGAGGCCTGGCTTTTTCTGGAGTTCCAAGGGCACTGACTACAGCAGAGAGATACAATCAGCAAAAAATAAAATACCAGTGAGTCATGGACTCTGAGGATACTGATGTTGCCTTCCTTTGAAAAACAAACAAACAAACAACAACAACAACAACACCTCCTGAAAATTAGCAATGTGGTGTTTCAGTTTAGCTAGGAGGGTGGGATTATTATGCCTACTAGAGTTCTCTATCACCATGCTAATTAAAGTGTGGTCTCTGGACAGCAGCATCTGCATCACCTGAGAGCTTATGAGCTTTGGAATCAGAATCTGTGTTTTTAACAAGATCCGCAGGTGGCTCATATAAATACTGATGTTTGAGAATCACTGCTCTATTGCACCTTTTCTATCTTTGGAATCCCAGTTCATATTAGTTTCCTTAATCCCTCATGCTGGAATTACATGCCCTTCGATAGCACACTACTCCCACCCTCTGACTCAGGGGTCACTGCCTTAGGAGATGGAGTACAACATGTGCTCAGGAGGGCTTATCTCTGATTACATCTCATTTTTTTCCTATGCTTCCCAAGCAAGCCTTAATTAGCCCGTCACTACTGCTCAGTTCTCATTATGGTGAAGTTTGCTGAGTACTATCTGTCATTTACATAAGCACAGCTTCACCACCTCATGGAATTTAGTCCCATAAGCATTTTCTATCAAGTTCTATCTAACATCTCTGCCGGGAGATATCCTCAGCTATATCTGAAATCATGTCCCAGTCATTTGGTCCTTGGCAGCATAGAGAGTCACATTGATAAAACTTTTCCTGGGTCAGCTTCAGGCATGCTAATTTGCTAAGTCCCAAGAGGTAATTTGTTGATTTGTCACAGCTATCTTGTTTGTGACCATCTGCCACCTTAGTAGCACATTAGTAGAATTAATTTCCTGTCAGGGCCATGTGTCTGCTCCGGAAGCTTTCATAAGAGGGAGGATCCTAAGTATCTTCACTCCTGTGAAGCTTTAAGCATGATGAATTTGAATTATGATCTATGATTGTCAACTTCCACACTCAGCTCTGAGTCGGTCTGACCTAATGGGTTCTTCCATCCTGGATTGTTTTCTAAGAGCAACCAATGCTACCTTGTTCTCTTCCTTTCCTACTACCAGGGAGAATTACAGCTGGGAAGACTAGGAGGATTCCTGCATGTCTCCTATGCTGAATGAGGTTTTCTAGCAGAGTTTTAACTAGAAATAGTCCCATTATTATTTGCTCTAATCAAGCCGGGTTCTTCCTTCTCTGCAAAGTAGCCACTTTGCACATAGTTCTTTGCAAAAGCCACTCACATTTTTAACACAGGTGAAGAAAACTTTGATGTGTGTATATCACAGATGTGCTCCATTTGATTGCTGCTCAGCAGCTAGTTGTATACCCTGAAGCATTTGCTGTTTTAATGCTGCAAATAGTTTCTAAGGCTTGAGTGGCTCCTTGATAGTCTTTTCCACTGCCTTACCTCATAGTCCTGTCAGTACTGTAACATCTCCGTGGTACGTCTAGCCATAATTTCCTGTCAGTGTAGTTGCTAAGAGTATCCCCAGTTTCAGGTGGCATGTGGGCTCCACCAGGAGTAAAGAGTGCTCGATCCATTGTGCATCTATAATAGAAGTCTGTGTCCCAGTGGCTCTTTGTCAGTAGACAGACCAAAGTATGTTTCTAAACAGTCCCAATACCTTGATCAAAGACTCCCTATACCCTTCCTACAAAAGCTTGGATTTTTTATCAGTAGATAATGTTTTCACACCAGCTTTCAGGATTCTTCCTTACTTCTTATATTTAGGAGAATTTTGAAGCTAATTACTCTCAGCAATTATACATACTTCCAAGCTTTCAATCTGGGACTTCCAACCAAGAATACTCAAGGCATGGGCTTTAAAGTCAAGCTAAAAAAAAAAAAAAAAAAAAGCTTCCAAAAACTGCTTTTGATTTTAAGATGCTATTCTGTGAATGAACACAATCAATATTGTGTAAATTTAGTCTTTCCTTTACCTTTCATCCAATAATTTAGCAGCTGTTTATGAGGATAAAATCTTGGATCAAATTTAGGTAGTAGTTTAGTCTGAGGTGCAGATGGGGTTAGCATTGGAGGTTAAAACAATCCTGGACAAGCCCCATTTGTAACCCATATGTTAGCTGTGTTCACCCTATCCTTCAAAATTCCAATGATAAGCTGGAAAACATCTGTTCCTACTTAGCATGTATGTATAAAGACACAGCAGAATATTATTCCATTGTACTGATGAGATAAGAGTGGGAAAACCTACAAAATCACAGGTTTGAAAATTTCATCAGAGAACTGAGGTCACAAGGAAACCTATAAATTAAATTCATAAAGTGACAAACTCCTCTCAGGAATTAAAAAAAAAAAAAAGGAAAGAAATTCATACTGCAATCCGTCATTGGTGAAGAGTCAGAAGGATGAGTACACTACTATCCTTGAGGGAAGAAGACAGCAGGTAGACTTTTGAAAAGACAGGAGTGTATGCCGGCATGTCTGTGAACCCTTCCTGGGATCCCCAAATGCAAGGAGAATCTACAGACATCCACAACTCTTCCCTGTGGGCCTTAACAAAGCACATGTGTGAAAGACTGGAGGCAGAAGGATGGAGACACTCTCTTCAGAACGTGTGTGCCTGACAGGCTGAAGTAGGAGCAGAATTAACAGAATTCCACAAGCACTCCAGGCCTCGGGAGAGTTTGAGATGGTGGCTGCTGAGGCCAAAGCCATGACAGGAGCTGACGAGACTGCCCAGGGAGGTCTAGGCACACATTGTCTGGGAAGTCAGAGGCCTGCACAGGTAATGGAGAGGAACCATACAGACATTCTGGGTTTTGCACAGAGTATGAAGCCATGGCCATGCACAGCTGGAGAGTGGCAGGAGATGGGAGAGAACCCCATGAGTCATAGGCACGTAAGTTTACTGAAATCTAAGGACAGGCATGAGAATTGAGAAACCGCACAGCCCCTTGACTCTTAGATCAAATATATGGCAGCAGGACTTCTGTGGCTTGGGAAGAGCAGACAGCTGAGAGACCATACTGAAGCACAGGCACCAGGGCCCTGTGGTTGGCAGAATCATGGTCTCCCAAAGATATATTAAGTCCTAACATTCAGTACCTGTGAAGATGTTACCCTACATAGCCAAAGAAACTGCATATGTGATTAGGTGAAGGAGACTGAGATGGGGAGATAATCCTGGATTATCCAGTTGTGTCCAGGGTCATTACAAGGGTCCTTATAAGTGAGAGGGAGGAGAGTCAGAGTCAGGGAGGAAGATATGACAACAGAAGCAGAGATTTGCATTGATGCAATCGCTGGGCTTGAAGATGAAAGGAAGCCATGAGCCAAGGAATGTGGGCAGCCCCTAGAAACTGGAAAGGGCAAAGAAACAAATTCACTCCTAGTATCTCAAGGAGGAATGCAACCCTGCCAACATCTTTTTTTTATTATTATTATGTTATGTTAGTCACCATACAGTACTTCATTAGTTTTTGACGTACTGTTCATGATTCATTGTTTGCATATAACACCCAGTGTTCCATGCAGTCCATGACCTCCTTAACACCCATCACTGGGTTAACTCATTCCCCTACCCCTTGTCCCCTCTAAAACCCTCAGTTTGTTTCTCAGAGTCCATAGTCTGTCGTGGTTCATCTCCCCTCCGATTTCCCTCCCTTCAGTTTTCCTTTCCTTCTCCTAATGTCCTCCATGCTATTCCTTATGTTCCACAAATAAGTGAAACCATATGATAATTGGCTTTCTCTGCTTGACTTATTTCACTTAGCACAATCTCCTGCAGTCCCATCCATGTTGATGCAAAAGTTGGGTATTCATCCTTTCTGATGGCTGAGTAATAGTCCATTGTATATATGGACCACATTTTCTTGATCCATTCACCTGTTGAAGGGCATCTTGGCTCTTTCCACAGTTTGGCTATTGCGGACATTGCTGCTATGGACATTGGGGTGCACATGGCCCTTCTTTTCACTACATCCGTGTCTTTGGGGTAAATAGCGCAATTGCTGGGTCATAGGGTAGCTCTATTTTTAATTTTTTGAGGCACCTCCACACTGTTTTCCAAAGTGGCTATGCCAGCTTGCATTCCCACCAACAGTGTAAGAGGGTTCCCCTTTCTCCATGACCTCTCCAACATTTGTTGTTTCTTCCTGCCAACATCTTTATGTTAGTCCTCTGAGATCTATTTCAGACTTACAGCCTCCAGACTGTAAAATAATAAATTTATGCTTTTTTAAGCTACTAAATTTGTGTTAGCTTGTTACAGCAGCAGTAGTAAACTAATATAAAGCCTGATGTCTAAAGCAGGGCAAGAGAATTTAGAAAAATCCTCCAAGCATTCCATACCTTACAGCTGCCTATTGCTGCAGACTATAACAGAGATCTCCCTTGAGGTGCAAGTACAGAATCTGCTGAAGGCTGAGGGAAAAGCAGGAGAAGTGAAAACTCTCAAGGCACTCAGAACCCAAACCCTACTAAGGGGGAGGTGTTGATTCTGCCATCAAAGAATCTGAAGTCTGTAGTAAATTGAATTGAACTAAAGCTGCCACATGGCCTAATCCTAGCTAGTACAAATCAGATTGAATCAACCCCCGCCCCACATTTACAGCCTAACAGAAAAAGATGCATGCTTATTTCTGGTTACATCACATATAATTTTGGCATTCAATTAAAAAATACAAGAAATTCAAAGAAGCAAGAAAATGTGATGCTTTGTCAAGAGACAAGGAAAGTCAATAGAGACAGACTCAGAGATGAACAAATATGAGTTATCAGATAAGAACTATGATTAACTATAATAAATATATTCAAGGATCTAGTAGAAACAGTAGACAACATGCAAGGAAATGGCAAGAAATGGAAGTTATAAAAAAGAGATAAATTAAAATACTAGATATAAGAAATATAATATCAAAATATGAATTTTTTGGATGGGCTTATCAATAGACAGAATATAGCATGGGAAATAATCAGTGAACTTGAACATAGGTCAATAGAAATGATCCAAACTGAAATAAAGAGAAAAATGAATAAGAAGAAACAGTGCATCTGACATCTGTAGGGATACTATCAAATAGTCTAGTGTGCATGTAATTATAGTTCCAGAAGAAGAAAAGAGAAAGAATGGAGCAAAAAAAAAAAAAGGATTTCAATGCATATGGGTTAAAAATTTTTCAAAATTTATAAAATACATTAGTCATATATCCAAGATGCTTAAAAAAACACCAACCCAGGTAAATACAAAGATAACCATACCTAGGGACATCATAGGCAAATTGCTACAAATGAACACAATGATACAAGGCTGAAAGCAGTCAGAATAAAAACGTATAGTATGTGATGGGAACTACACGATGAAATATGCTGACTGCTCAGAAACAGAGGCAAGAAGACAATAGACCAGCATCTCTAATGTGATAAAAGAAAAAAAAAACACAACACACACACAAACATATCAACCTAGAATTCCATATCAAGCAGAATCATCTTCAAAAATTAAGGCAATATGAAGACATTTTTAGACCAACAAAACCTGATTTTGTCTCTATAAGATGTACACTACAAAACATGTTACAGAAATTCCTTAAGCCAAAAGGCAATTTATGCAGATAAAACCCAGAAATTTTAGATAGGGGAGAATTTTAAGAAGGGTAAATTGTGACAGGGAATATAGAGGACTTTTATTTTTCTTAATTTAAAAAAAATTTTTAAGGGCACCTGGGTGGCTCAGTTGGTTAAGCGACTGCCTTCGGCTCAGGTCATGATCCTGGAGTCCCGGGATCGAGTCCCGTATTGGGCTCCCTGCTCAGCGGGGAGTCTGCTTCTCCCTCTCCCGCTCCCCCCTCTTGTGCTCTCTCACTCTCTCTCTCTCAAATAAATAAATAAAATCTTTAAAAAAAAAATAAATAAAAATAAAAAAATTTTAAATTAACATATAATGTATTATTTGTTTCAGGGGTACAGGTCTGTGATTCATCAGTCTTACACAATTCACAGCGCTCACCATAGCACATACCCTCCCTAATGACCATCACCCAGCCACCCCATCCCTCCCACCCCACTCCACTGTAGCCACCCTCAGTTTGTTTCCTGAGATTAAGAGTCTGTTATGGTTTGTCTCCCTCTCTGGTTTTGTCTTGTTTCGTTTTTCCCTCCCTTCCCCTATGATCCTCTGCCTTGTTTCTCAAATTCCACATATCAGCGAGATCATATGATAATTGTCTTTCTATAGAGGACCTTTAAAAAATATATCCTTTTTCTCTGGGTAACTCTAGCTCTTTGAAAACTGTTAACTATTTAAATTAAGGATACTAAGAATATAATGCAGAATTTAGAGTGTATGTGGGTACAAAATATATGACAAAAAGATCATAAAGGGTAAGAGGATCATATATGAAAGTGTACTGTTATAAAATTCTTACACTGTTTATAAAAGGTAGAATATTTTTTAAGGCAGCTGGTGATAATTTAAAGATGTATATTATAATCTGTAGAGCAAGCACTAAATAAATTACACAAAGTGGCATAACTACAAAGTCAAGAGGAGGTAAAATGGGAAATGTTAACAATTAGGGAAAATGGGCATATGGGAAGATTGACCCAGTTTTTGAAATTTCTCTGAATGTTTGAACTTATATCAAAATAGATTACAAAAATAAGTAAATACAGTAGCCTCTTGAACAATTAGAAAGCCCTTCCATAATGTTTTATTTATTACTATTAAATTTGTTGGGAGAAAGTACTCACAAGGTAGGATGTATAAACCAGGCAATTTAATACAACAAAATCAAGCAAGTAAATATAAAATAAATTAGTGAATATTGCTTTCCACTGAGCAGGTTGTTAGGCAGTAAGATAAAGATAAATTTAGATAAATATATACATATATTTAAAATATGAAGTATCTCTAGCTCTTGGGCTTTTTTATTAAAATTGCATTTTAGAAATAATTTTTACTAGAACTAAAGAATGAGCATTTAAAATTTAGGAGGCATGGCTTGGAGTTTATCCCAGACAACTGGTATTGAAGATAATGTGTTACAGTGACTTGGCTGGAATTAGCTTTTGCCTCCACATGCATTATTTTACTCGTAAATTGATCAATTCAATCAAAGTGGAAGAAACAGTCGTATTCTCAATGTCAGAAGAAACAAGTTAAAATTAATGGACTCCACCAAACAATCCTGTTTGCTACATGATGCTAATTAATAATATGACAGATATTTCTCCCCATCAGATTTATCAAATTTGAGGAGACCTTTTGAAACACTGGCACTGTCTTCATATTTACTTTGTTGCTAAACTTGTGAAGAACTGGGTAATAGAGTTACAACATGAACAATGTTAGGTAGGGGCTAAAAGTCTTTGGAAAAAACAGGAAAGGTCAACTGAAAAAAGAAGAAACAGGACTTGACAGCAGTCTAGTATATGAGGTAAGATTGAACTGAATCCTGGGTTTGGTGTTGGAGAAGCATGAAAGTCAGTGACAACATATTTTAAAAAACAAATAAAAAGCAATCACTAGGGGCATCTGGGTGGCTCAGCTGGTTAAGAGTCTGCCTTTAGCTCAGGATGATCTCTTGGTCCTAGGATGGAGCCTGAGTAAGTAGCGCTCCTGCTCAGCGGGGAGTCTGCTTCTCCCTCTCCGTCTGCCCCTCCCCTTGCTTGTGCTCTCTCTTTCTCTCAGATAAATAAATAAAATCTTTGGGGTGCCTGGGTGGCTCAGTAGTTAAGCGTCTGCCTTTGGCTCAGGTCATGGTCCCAGGGTTCTGGGATTGAGCCCCACATCTGGCTCCCTGCTCAGCAGGGAGCCTGCTTCGCTTCTCTCTCTCCCACTCACCCTGCTTTTGTTCCCGCTCTCGCTGTGTCTCTCTCTGTCAAATAAATAAATAAAATCTTTAAAAAAAATAAATAAAATAAATAAAATCTTAAAAAAAATCATTATTGAAATATAAAGCCCACTATTGAAATAATGACAAAAACAAGTACCAATTTTCAAGATGATTATACAAACTTATTAAATATCTGCCAAAAGTATCAATGATACTTATGACTATGAAAAATACATAAGATACACTGTACATTATACTTTTAGATTATTTTAATTAAAGCAGAGAAAGCAGCAGTGAGGCAGAAATGACAAAAGTATAACAAAGACTTTTTATTTAAAAGGGAGAAAATATTTCTTGTTCTGAGGTTGGGGAAAATAATTGAAAGGTAAACCCTAATACTTCAGCAACAATTGGGCATTAATGCCATGCGGGGTTAATTCAATATAATGTGTTAACATTTACTGTGTGAAGACAATGCAACTGATTCGTAATTATTAAGCATGTGCAATGTACTGAGTCCTTTTAAAAAGAAGTTGTTCTTTCTCTGACTTACTTAGCATAATACTCTCTAGCTCCAACCATGTTGTTGCAAATGGCAAGATTTCATATGATTTTATTCATATGTGGAATTTCAGAAACAAAACAAATCAGCAAAGCGGAAAAGAGAGAGAGAGAGAGGCAAACCAAGAAACAGATTCTTAACTATAGAGAACAAACTGATGGTCATCAGAGGGGAGGTGGGTGGAGGGATGGGTTAAATAGGTGATGGAGATTAAGGAGTGCACTGTTGTAATGAGCATCAGGTGTTGTATGGAAGTGTTGAATCACAATATTGTATACCAAAAACTAATATTACACTGTATATTAACTAACCGGGATTTGAATAAAAACTTTAAAAACATAAGTTGTTGACTGGTAATCATCCACCCTCACTCTCTGTCTCAACCTTATAACCAATTATACTCATCTGTTAAGGAACACAGAATACCTGCTCCCCTGGCCATCTTTAGACTCAAACCTATGATGAGCTTCATCAGACTGCTGCTTCAGTTGACTGATCTGACTGTCACATAAGAACTTATAGGGCAGTGGTGCTAAAAATATGATCCACAGGGTAACATCATCACCACCATTACCTGGGAACTTGATAAAATGAAAATTCTCAGTGCCACTCAGTGCCACTCCCCCACCTTCAGACTTCCTGAATCAAAAACTCCAGGAGTGGGGCCAGCAATCTGTGATTTACTAAGCCTTCCGGGAGATTCTGATGCAGTCTCAAGTTTGAGAACCACTACTGTAAGGTAACTTGTTTTTCTTTGAATTTCTCTAGGATGGTGGAGGAAATAAGCGTGTCTGGCCATTCCCTGAAAATATTTCTTGCTCATGTGAATTCATAGGTAATTGTTAACATTCTTGTCGATGAAAGGCCTCTACTGCTTTAAAAAATGTGCCCTTTACTTGGTATATCCTGCCCAGTACTCCTAGGAATTCGTATCATTTTGCTGGACAATGTTGGACCAAGAAAATAATTGAATAATGTGGGCACAGAGCAAACATTAACGTTTACAGATTATTCATTAAGGCTAAAAGTCTTCAAAATCTCATTAACATTGCCTGACTCAGTAATTTCAAAACAGAGAGAGGGGCCAGGACTTTATTCCTAGCAGCCAGTGTTTTTTGTTATCCTTTGCTATTCTTAATACATGGAATATTATTAGTATTTGACAACTACTGTGTGCCCCATAAAACACATCGGATTCATCCCAGCAGTGTTTCTTTGTTGCTTCTGGGCACTTCATCCTCCACTCCCCTGCACTCTTACCATTTCTTTATTTTGCTTCTTCCCAACCAGTTCTTATGTAAAACTGCCTACAATGTGTCAATTATCACCATGCACAAAATATATTTAGCCCGCCCTCTAGTGGCAATTTAGTGAATAGATCTAGCAGTTATCCTGGTTACCCATTCCTTTGCAGACGGCAAAAATGATCAAGCAATGACTAATACCTAGTAGGAGCTTATTTTGTGTGAGGCAATGTCCTAGGAATTTTACTTCCAAGTGTGAAATTAGAGGCATAAGACTTGATAGAGAAAGAAGATCAGAAAATGAAAAATAAGAATTTTCTAAAACAATTGAAAGAATGTAGAACACATTGACAATATCAGTGAAGACATAATTGCTTTTATCAATGTAATAATTTTTACCTTTAGACATAATATTCAAAACGAAAGTGTAAGATAGATATGTAGTGAGAAAAGCCACATAAAGAAGCATCTAAAGGATTCTTTCCACGTCTTACAGTAACATGATTGCAATAAAGTATTATAAATATATAAACACAAAAGAGGAAAAGATCAGGAAACTGTTTCATTGACTTTAAATATGTTAAATGTCAAGTCAGTTTTCTGTATCTAAAAAATTACTCCCATAAACTTATTTGTGTTTTCTTTTCTCCATATGTTTACTTCATGGATATTTTGTTTAGAAAGATATATTTTATTCCAAGTGCTTGTATACCCTCCTTTTCTCTTTCCTAAATCCTCTTTCAGGCCATGGTGTACCTTGGTTTTAGATTAAATGAACTGGGCGCCTGGGTGGCTCAGTTGGTTAAGCGACTGCCTTCGGCTCAGGTCATGATCCTGGAGTCCCTGCATCGAGTCCCGCATCAGGCTCCCTGCTCGGCAGGGAGTCTGCTTCTCCCTCTGACCCTCCCACCTCTCATGTGCTCTCTCTCTCTCATTCTCTCTGTCTCAAATAAATAAATAAAATCTTTAAAAAAAAAAAAAAGATTAAATGAACTAATTACTCTGCCTGAATATTTAAAGTAAGGGCTTTAGGGCCCTGGTGGCTCAGTTGGTTAAGCGTCCAGCTATTGGTTTAAGCTCAGGTCATGATTTCAGGGTCATGAAATCGAGCCCCACATGGGGCTCCACACTCAGTGCAGAGTCTGTATGAGATTCTCTCTTTCCTTCTCCATCTGGCCCTGCTCTCATGTGCTCTCTCTCTCTAAAATAAATCTTTAAAAATAAAATAAAATAAAATAAAATAAAATAAAATAAAATAAAATAAAATAAAAGGCTTTAAAAAAATGAAAACAGTTTGGTTCCATAACGCTCCAGAATCCACTTTTTTGGATTAATGTCATTACCCTACCACTTACTGACTGTGTGATCTTGGAAACATTACTTGACCACTTTGTGTATGAATTCCTTCATCTATAAAATGGAGAAAAGAGTTTCTAATTCATAACTTTATTATGAGAAACAACATGTATATTAAATGCATAGAATAGTGTGTGTGGCATTGTAAATTCTCAATAATTATTAGCTATTATTATTGTTATGATTATTATTATCAGAAAAGTATGGAAAGTCCGTAGCCCCAACTAGTAATTGCCTATTTTGGAATGAAGTTTTGCAAGCATCCTTATATGTTTTCAGATAATTCCATAAACTCTTGGTGATGTATAAAATTAAAAGTTTATTAATTTATCGTTTACTTTAAAAACAGCTAAATAAGTTAATATTAAAAAGTCAAACCTTCACAGCCTTGGCACTGGCTCTGCTTCTCCAGCTGTGTATAACTGGATTAACTTATGTCCCCACCCTAGCAGGCTGGTTATGAAGGGGGCCACTGATCGTAACCCTAATCAGCTGAGACTTGAAGTTATTTCCTGGGATCTGAGGGATGAAGGGGACCAGATACTGTTGCTTTCTCTTTACCACAAAGTCTACTTCGTGCCAGCCAAACCCAGAACCTCAGACTGACTGAACTTCAACTAGTTTTGAAGCCTGAAAAACCAGGAAGCTCCAAATATGAAGCCCACCCTACTTTCAGTTATCCCCAAGAATGTGCTTCTGCCTGAATTCCTTTTTCTTAGTTCTGGCCCAATTACTTTACCTACTAACATAAACTATCTAAAAAAACTAAAGCTTTGACCTAAATATCCCCCAGGGACTCACATGCTAAAAGTTGTGTTGTTACTGGTTTAAGGCAGTCATGTTCCTTAGGACTAGATACTTATGGGAAGCCCGGAGCCTTTAGCACACCTCCCTCCTAATATCACCCAGCTGATCTCATACCTAAAACTTTAACTTTTGCTTAAAATTTCCACTATTTTCCTAAGTCTTTTTTAATAGAATAATTTTGTTAATTAAGTTATAGGAGTTTAGATGTAGATTCCCCTAGATATCATGGGTGGTCATGATTTTTCTCTTTCCTCCCTAGGGATAACATGTGTGATTTGCTCAGTATTTGGGTACCTGTCCTAGCCTAGGGCATATATCTCCACCTGTTCCTTTTAGCTATTTATCTCATGCTGCCAGGACATATCATATTGTGTATATGTATATATACACACACGCACACATATACGTGTGTATATATATATATATATAATAAAATAAAAAATGTTGTTATAGTCAGTGCCTTAAACATTTCTCATACTTAATGTGTTTATAGTAGTCCAGTAGCATTAAGAAACTTAATTTATACCATTTTCTATGATGTTATGCAACATCATGGATGTAGAGGGTAAGTGATATAATTCCTGCAGTATAAACCAGACTATATTAACTTCTATAAAATGACTTTAATGTACATATTTCAAAACAATGTGCAATGATAATGAGATTGAAAAATACCCTAATTTGCTGATGGAAAATCTGAAATACAATGATATTGAGAAAACTGCCCCTGGTCACTAGAGATTTAGCAATAACAAGCTGAGTTCACACCCAGCAGGGACTCCACAAAGGCTTGTTTAATGACGGAATGAACGTTAGTCTCAGTTTAAGATCTGGTGCTCTATGCAGAACATTTCCCATTTGTGTCTTCTGGGCATGTTCTTAGCAAACACAGTAGCAATCCCTAGATGCAATTATAGTTTAAAGGGTGTGGGGAAAGGAATTTTTCACTTTTAATTAAAGAGCATGAATCCCTGTTAAGCACAGCACGGTATCTGTCATTCATTCACAGGAATTTAAATCATGGCTTATTTTCACTTACAGGAAGGACTAAAATCTCAGTCAAAGATAGAACAGGTAATTGCCCTAGAAAATTTTGTTGGCAAGGGCTAGATGGAGATGTACTCAGATCAAACCAAAGTTCACAGGTATTCTCAGTTATGTAGGAAATGAATATATATATTCATTATATATATTATATATATATATGTTCACTGCGGAGTCAAAATTATTCATTGGAGAGTCAAAATTATTAGACCTGAAAGTATGTAAAAATAACAGAACAGAATAATTTATGTTAGACTGTCATCAATAATAAAGTAACATGTAGAAAACAATCTTAAAATAATCGAAGTGTTGGGTGCCTGGGTGGCTCAGTTGGTTAAGCGACTGCCTTCGGCTCAGGTCATGATCCTGGAGTCCTGGGATCGAGTCCCGCATCGGGCTCCCTGCTCAGCAAGGAGTCTGCTTCTCCCTCTGACCCTCCCACCTCTCGTGTGCTCTCTCTCTCTCAAAAAAAAAAAAAAAAATCTTAAAAAAAAAAATAATCGAAGTGTTCAGAACTATTAAGTTAGTACTCTTAAAAAAAGATTTTGATACAATCCGGCATGATTATTAAAATGGCTATATATATGTAATATATATGTATAATACATGTACTGTGTATTATGTGTATGTAAATGTATCATATATGTATGTAATACATGTAACACATATAGGTAGTAGAAGTACAAACTTCAAAAATGAATAAAATAGTATTATAACCATAACATATATTTTATGTATCATTCAGAAATCCTCTCTTAAATCAAAGTACCAGATATGTACCTAGCTATAGTTTTTTGAGCATTTACCATATTTGCAAAACATAGAGATGATGTTAATGTCTAACATTAAAAATGATTTAATGAATGAATTACAGAACCACTCAATTAAATGTTATGCAGTGATTACATTGTAATTTATGCAGGCTATGTAAGAACATGTAAATATGCTTATAATATAATGCTAAGTGAATAAATAGAATATAAAATGCATACTCTAATTATAAGGATATAAATTATGTATACATATAGACAAAGACCAGAGAAGATTATTCAAAAAATGAAATCAGTTACTTTCAGTACATAAACAGAAATGATGTACTTTTCTGTTGGGTATCTTTTATAATATTGTTAAGATAATATTGCTACAACAAAATTTATATGTGTATATAGATTGGTATCCTCTTAAGATTATTCATGAAATTTTCAGTCTTTAGCTCTCACCAGTCTCTATATGAATTCTAGTGGCTAAAAGGGATAGTGTTCTTAAATCTCAAATTTACAGTTCAGTTGGGATCCTCATGTGAATATATATACATATATGTGTATACATGTGTTAATATATATATTTAATATTTACATGTTTATATATTTATATATAATACATATTTTACAAAAGATATAATTTGAGGCCACATGCTGTCTCCTGTTTTTTCTTCTTCAGAGTAATAAGGCTTAGCAACATTTTAATTCAGACAGATTTCAAATATTGCTTTATTGACAGTCTCACATTTGACATCCTTGTTATAATTACAGTGCGTACTATATCAAGAGTTGCTCTATAACATTCCTAGAGATTCAATTGCTGTGTGCCTTGCATACAGTCTGGGCAAGTATTGGAGTAACATCTAATGTGATAGGGACATATTTTCTTTGAACACTTTTCAGATATTATTTGATATAGATATAATAGTAAATTACTTCTGAAGTTATCAATGCTTGGAGGAAATAATACACTTACAAAAATACATTAATAGAAGATATTATTTTGTACTAGAAATGTGAAAACTCTTATTCTTAGGTTTATAGCTTTTTATAAAAAATATAATATCACAATCATTTCCACTTGTTATTGTGTAAAATATACTGAATTTCAAGGAGATAAATACTATGGGCCCTTGATATTCCTGGGAGCACACAATTGTAGGAAACATTGTTATTGTTTTATTTTTATTTATTGTTCTAATTAATTTCAATATGTATTTCAAGCATCTTAGAGTAAAATCACAAGTATGCCAAGAACAAATGCACAACAGAAAAATAAATCATAATTAAAAGAGGAGAATGGGGAAAAAACATATATATAAATATATTATTTATCTTTATCTATATAATTTCTTGCTAAAGGCAATTACACTGAATTATTATTAAACCTAACTCTGTTTACAGTGACCAGAACATAGAAAGGAACCTAACAGATTACAGAACGCTGATTTTTAAAACAAATTCATGTGTTGGTGGGAGGATGGTGTAACTGGGTGATGGGCATTAAGGAGGGCACGTGATGTAAAGAGCACTGGGTGTTATATGGAACTGATGATTAATTGAACTCCACCTCTGAAACTAATGATACACTATACGTTAATTAATTGAATTTAAATATAATAACATTAAAAAAACCAAATACATGTGGGCAAACATTTTACTAGTCCTAATGTTGTGGAAGAATTTATTGCTGGTTTCATATTTACCCCAAAGATACAAATGCAGGGATCCGAAGGGATACGTGCACCCCGATGTTTATAGCAGCAATGTCCACAATAGCCAAACTGTGGGAAGAGTCAAGATGTCCATCGACAGGGCGCCTGGGTGGCTCAGTTGGTTAAGCAACTGCGTTCGGCTCAGGTCATGATCCTGGAGTCCCGGGATCGAGTCCCACATCAGGCTCCCTGCTCAGCGGGGGGTCTGCTTCCCCCTCTGCCCTCTCCCTCTTGTGCTCTCTGTCTCTCATTCTCTCTCTCTCAAATAAATAAATAAAATCTTTAAAAAAAAAAAAAGATGTCCATCGACAGATGAATGGATAAAGAAGATATGGTATATATATACAATGGAATATTATGCAGCCTTCAAAAGGAATGAGATCTTGCCATTTGCAACGACGTGGATGGAACTGGAGGGTGTTATGCTGAGTGAAATAAGTCAATCAGAGAAAGACATGTATCATATGCCCTCACTGATATGAGGAATTCTTAATGTCAGGAAACTAACTGAGGGTTGCTGGAGTGGTCAGGGGTGGGAGGGATGGGGTGGCTGGGTGATAGACATTGGGGAGGGTATGTGCTATGGTGAGCGCTGTGAAGTGTGCAAGACCGTTGCATCACAGATCTGTACCTCTGAAGCAAATAATACATTTTATATTAAAAAAAAGAAGAAGAAGAAGAAGAAGAAGAAGATAGCAGGAGGGGAAGAATGAAGAGGGTGGAAATCGGAGGTGGAGACGAACCATGAGAGACTATGGACTCTGAAAAACAAACTGAGGGTTCTAGAGGGGAGGGGGGTGGGGGGATGGGTTAGCCTGGTGATGGGTATTAAAGAGGGCACATTCTGCATGGAACACCGGGTGTTATACGCAAACAATGAGTCATGGAACACTACATCAAAAACTAATGATGTAATACACGGTGATTAACATAACATAATAATAAAAAAAAACAAACCAGAATTTATTGTTGGTTTCATTCCACCAGGTCCTTGCCTATTTTAATAAATAGTATGTATCTATTGTAGCTCAGGCAAAAACTTGAAGTTGTCTTGGACCTCTCTCTTTCTATCACATGACAAACCCGACCCATCAGCAAATCAAATAGGTCTACTTTCAAAATATATCCACAATCTGACTTTCTTTTTAAAAATTATTTATATATATATGTATATATTTAATTTTTTAATTTTTTTTTAGAGAGAGCATGCAAACGGTATGGATGTCAGGCTCCATCTCACGCTCAGTCTTACAACCTTGAGATCATGACCTGAGCTGAAATCAAGAGTCGGATGCTTAACTGAATGAGTCACCCAGGCACCGCCGCAATCTGATTCTAAGACCTTCACAGATATTCTTCTGGTCCAAGACACCATCTCTTAACTGGATTATTTCTATAATGTTTTAACTGGTCTTCCTGTATTTGTATTTGCTCCCCTGCGATTAATTTAATCATAGCTGCTAGTGTGATTCTATTAAGAATAAACAGAGCATTACACTCTCTTCTCAGAACCCTCCCATGCTGCTGAGTGAAGGGTTATAAGTCCCTATGTAATTAGGCCCCTACTACTTCTCTCTTTTTATCAGCCACCTTCTATTTTTATTGTCATACTGTAGCTGCACTGGATTGTGTGCGGTTCCTCATATACACCAGGCATTTTCACAACTCAGGAGTTTGTTTATTTCTGTTCCCTTTGCTTGGCATACTCTCCTCCAGAGAGCTGCATATCCTGCTCCCCACAGATCTCCTTTAAAGGTCACCATATCAACGAGCAGTTTCATATCATCCATTATAAAATTATACTCTTCTCTATACTTTTTATTCTCTTACCCAGTCTATTTTTTCCCTCCTGAGCATTTATTACCATATGCTAGATGTGCCAATATAGCTACTTGTTTATTTGTGATAGGGTGAGGATGAGGAGAAACTGGAGGAATAAAGAGCATAGGGAATTCCTATTCTGGTGCTTTCCTTATGGTGGGGTGGCCAAATGGGTTTAAAGTGGAAGGAGACCCTGACTTTGCACACTCTTTACCAGTGGATACCTAAGCTACTTTAAAATGGAATTCTCACCTCCATTCCCTTGATTATGCAGAGAAGGTCAGGGGAGGTACCAATGTATTTTATGTATCAGGCAGCAACTAGTAGCCATCTGGGAACCATACCCCTGGGCACAACTGTCTTGTTTTAGGTCATTTGTAATATTCATGGATCTTCCAACATCTTTAGCTTCTACTCTGCAGAGCCTGAGTTTTCTCCATCCCTTCCCCCTCTTTTTTTTTTTTAATGACCAATACCCTCTTTCCTTTTCTGAGTACATGAACTCTATCCTGCAGACTGCATTCTTGCAGTCTCTGCAGTGACTAGAAGGGGTCTCAACTTCTCCAAAATTGGGTAGTTTCTGGCTCTGCATATTCAGAATCACTAGGTCTGCTTCCTCCTCTGTTCTTCTGACCCCCATCTGTTCTGTGCTGATGGGGAAAATGAAATCATTTTCTGCTCTTGGTTAGACCATAGCCTGTTCCCTATCATGGATATTATGGACTATAGGCTAGACAGAACCTTACTTTCCCACTACTTTTCTCTGATGGACAAGAGATGGTTAAGATGAATTACTTAAATTGGTCTTATTAATGCTTCTGATTATATATTGTAATCTGGTAAAGATTCACAGATTTGTTGTAGACAGGGCATCTTTTTCCAGTGGTCTGTCAGTTTGTGTTTACCTTCAGCTGCAAAATATTATAGCAAGGCCCTCTCCAAGCTGAGTTTTGTTGAGTCTTATTGAGGTGCCATATGCCTTTTCTGTCACATATTGTTATGGGGACAGTTAATAGTTACCAATCCTTGCCATTGGTGCCCTCCTGAACTTTAAGAAATAGGGCACTGAAATTACAAGTGTAACTCTTGATATTAATATTGTTTGAATGGACTGAAAAGCTCTTCTGTGATATATGTGGTGTTTTATGTTTCAGAAGAACACTTTTCATAATATGATATACTTTCTATAAATCTTCTTGGTTTGGGTATTCTCTTAAAATGATAAAGAGGAGGTCTAACGTGATGAGTCATGTCATGTGAAAACTTCCTATAGCAAATGCCCTAAAAATCAATCCCTTTGGCACAATCCTTAAACTGCATTTCCACTGTACCAATGTCATCATGTCAGGTGCTGAGAGAGGCTTAAGACATTTTAGTTGTTGAGAATTTCAGTGTATTAGTAGATATCTAGAGCTTAAAAAAAAGTTTTTAATTTTAATTATTCACCTTTACCAATGTAATTATTTCATCCTATACACTGAGAACACTTACTAATAGTTAATTCTTATCAACAGATGATAATGAAAGTCTAAAATAAATATCAAGCTGTAATGAGGGTCAGTATAAATGACCTCCTGGATTCCTTGTGATAAGCTTATTATCATCATCTATTCTTGACATTTATAGACATTTAAGGGATATTGTGATCACCTGTACAATATCTTACTGATAAGTGATTCTGATAATCCTGCAGCAGAACTCTAGAGATTTTGATAAGGGCTGACTCTCACTATCCCTATGAATTTGATGCTTTATTTATCTCCTCCTCTGGCCAGAGCTCTAATTTATCATGATGTATTCCGTTTCTCCATCCACTGTGGCTGTCATGATGGGCTGAGGGAACCACTTCCCAAACTGATACCCAATTTCATACTTGATATCTTCATTTTGATCTCTAATAGGAATCTCAGAATTAACATGGCCAAAGCAGAACTTATACACATGAAGCTTTTTTGAGCTATATTTGACAAATAAAATTGTATATAATTAATGTGGACAACATGATGACTTGATATACATTGTGAAATATTTACCACAACCAAGTTAATTAACACATCCATCACCTCACGTAGTTACCTTTTGTGTGTGGTGAGAATGTTAAGATTTGCTCTTTTAGGGGCACGTGGGTGGCTCAGTCAGATAAGCTGCCAACTCTTGATTTTGGCTCAGGTTGTGATCTCAGGGTTGTGAGATCGAGCCCAGGGCCAGGCTCAGTGGTCAGCACCCCTCCCCCTCAGCCCCTTCCCTCTGCTCACGCTCTCTTGTGCTCGCGCACACTCTCTCCCTCTAAAATAAATAAAATTAAAAAAAAAAAAGATTTGCTCTTTTAGCAAATTCATGTATACAATACAGAATTATTAACTATAGTCACCATGTTGTACATTAGATCTACAGAACTTATTTGTTTGTACCCTTTGACCAATATCTCCCCATTTCTCCTGCCCCCTAGACCCTGGCAAATGCCATTCTATTCTGTTTCTGAGTTCAACAATTTTTGTTTTGATTGCTTTCATGTCAAACCTATCCTCCTTATCTCACCAAGTAAATGCTGCCACTGTTCAAACTGTGAAAACCATCATTCTAGACATCATCAATGGAGGGATATTTATTAGTGTCTTTGCTGGCTTCTCCTCTACTTAAATTCATAATGTTGAAGAGTTAAAAAGTTCGGTCCTAGGCCTTCCATCATCTTTTGGCCTAAATTTTCTAGGGGAACTTATTTGCTCCCATGGCTTGAAATATAGTCTATAGATCATCTATTTTTCTTTTCTTTCCTTCAAAGCTGACATCCAAAGCATAAAAAAGTTCCTACGCCTGGGTGGCTCAGTCGGTTAAGCGGCTGCCTTCGGCTCAGGTCATGATCCCAGGGTCCTGGGATTGAGCCCCACGTGGGGCTCCCTGCTCAGCAGGGAGTCTGCTTCTCCCTCTCCCTCTGCCTGACTCTCTGCCTACTTGTACTATCTCTCTGTCAAATAAATAAATAAAATCTTTAAAAAAAAAAAAGTTCCTACGGCTCTACTTTCAAAATATATTCCAAATCCATTTCTTCATCTTGTTTACTCTGCAGCTGCCTTATTGCAAGCCACCATTCTCTCTCTTCTTAAATTTGTAATTGAAGTATAGTTGACATATATATTATGTTAGTTTCAAGTATACTGCATAGTGATCCCACCATTATCTCTTTTGGAGACTACTTCGGATGACCTCCTAACTGGTCTCTCTGCTTCTATTCTTCCCCTAATAATGTTTATTCTCTCTCTAGCAAGAAATATTTTTTTAAAGATCATTTATTTATTAGAGAGTGAGCAGGAGAGAAACAGCATGAGAGGGGAGAGGGCCAGAGGGAGAAGTAGGCTCCCCGCTGAGCCGGGAGCCCTATGTGGGACTCGATCCCAGGACGCTGGGATCATGACCTGAGCTGAAGGCAGTCGCTTAACCAACTGAGCCACCCAGGCGCCCAAGAAATATTTTAAAAAACAAAACAAAACCAACAAATCATGTTAGATTATACTACCCCGCTGCTTAAATGTTACCAATGGCTTCTTGTTACATTTTCAATAAAATCCAAATTTCTTATACTGACATACAAAGCTCTATATGATCTGGCCTCTGCTTATTTTGCTGATCTTGTTTCTTACCACTTTCCTCTTTGCCCCCTAATTTCAGTCATAGTGGCTTTCTTTTCCTTAAATATGGCAACCTGTTTCTGTCTACATTCATTGGTTTCTCTACCAAAAATTCTCTGACTCTAGACACAGAAGGCTGTCCTCTTCCAATGTAAAATCACTCACCCTCCTTTACGTCTACTCACTCTGTTGCATAACACCTAGTTTTCTTTTCCTTAGGAAATTCTAAATTGTCTTGTTTATTTTCTCTCAACACACTCTAGGAAGTATTATAAGTTCAGGCACCTTGCAGGTTTCATTCATTCATCCACCCACAGAATCCATAACAGGGCCTGGCATTAGGTAGGCACTCAATAGTTAGTTTCAACTGAATTAGTGAAATGTATGTAAGTCCTATTGGTCCTGGATCCTCACCTTTTTCAGTGTTTTTAAAAGACTGACAAACGGGATGGGGAAACTGGGTGATGGACATTAAGGAGGTCATGCGATGTGATGAGCACTGACTGTTGTATGCAACTGATAATTTCTTGAACACTACACCTGAAACTAATGATGTACTCTCAGTTGGCTAAATTTAAAAAAAAGACTGACAAACCATGTGATTGCCATTTACATTTCTAATTACATAACTTTGATGTGTGTGCAACTTAGGTGTCACTAACCATTGTTTCATATCAGGAGTCTCTTGTTTTTTCAGTTCAGCATTCCAAAGAGAGGTGTTTGGACATTTCACTATTACCCTCACAAGGCTCCAGGCTCTAAGTATATTGTTGTATATTTAGACTCTCTGTAGGTGAAGTGGTGTTAAAAATGAAGCCATCGTCTCTTGAGTCATAGAAGGGAAGATTGAGTGCAGGCAATGGAAATGTCCTCCCTTCTCTTCTGAAGTCTGGGGGTAAGTTTGTAAAGATTCAGTTTTTATGTGTCTTGTGAAACATAAACGATCCCCTTTTCTTGTTTTCTCACTTGGTTGAGGCATCTAACTCTCCCAATATAATCCTAGGACAACTTCCCCAGCATGAATGAGCTCCTAGGCATCCAGGGACCCTCCACTTTATTTGCAACTCCTGACCCCACTCTAGTGATCTCCTGAGTTCTCACAGCCACACTCACTTTATTCCTATGTCCAGGAAGAAATTTTTTTAAAAAATACAAAAACTATGAAATAACCCTACTGTCCTCTTTTTTCTTTTCATAAGCAATCTTGTTGGCCTATTAAATTCAGAGCTACAAATCATTAAAACAGTTCCTATTTCTTCAATTTCAGATAGCATGAAACATTTCTAGAAGGTGAAGGGGACCGCTTTGCATTTCCTCTAATGCAACAAAATAAAAAACAAACAAACTGGTTTTTGTTTTATTAAAAGTCATATTTCGTATTTCAGCCATACTAAAACAGGCTGAAAGCTGATGTGATTATGGTAAAAAATCCCTCCCCCTCAGTGTTGAGGAAAGGGATGGCATGGCACAAGTAGTGGGGGAGAAAAAGAATTCGGTCCTGTTCTTGCATGGAGTTGCACTGCCAAGTATTTCTTTTTTTTTTTTTATTCTTATGTTAATCCCCATACATTACATCATTAGTTTTAGATGAAGTGTTCCATGATTCATTGTTTGTGCACAACACCCAGTGCTCCATGCAGAATGTGCCTTCCTCAATACCCACCACCAGGCTAACCCATCCTCCCACCCCCCTCCCCTCTAGAACCCTGTTTGTTTTTCAGAGTCCATCGTCTCTCATGGTTCGTCCACCCCTCCGATTTCCCCCGCTTCATTCTTCCCCTCCTGCTACCTTCTTCTTCTTTTTTTTTTTCTTAACATATATTGCATTATTTGTTTCAGAGGTACAGATCTGAGATTCAACAGTCTTGCACAATTCACAGCGCTTACCAGAGCACATACCCTCCCCAGTGTCTATCACCCAGTCACCCCATCCCTCCCCACCCCCCACTCCAGCAACCCTCAGTTTGTTTCCTGCGATTAAGAATTCCTCATATCAGTGAGGTCATATGATACATGTCTTTCTCTGATTGACTTATTTCGCTCAGCATAACACCCTCCAGTTCCATCCACGTCGTACTGCCAAGTATTTCTTAAAGAGTGCAAGGAAGCCCATCCTGTCCCATTGGTGAGGATGCAGCACTGGCAGTCTATGGTATCAACCAGCTCAGTACAAAATGAGATTCATAAGGACTTTAAAAACTCTGATCCACAGGAACTACCAAAGCAGTACATTTGAAATGACCCTGCATTCCAATTCAGACGATGAGTGTGACGGAGGCAAAACAGACAGATCAGCAGTTCCTGTTCTCTTGGTTGCCCTGAGGGTCTTCGTAAATGAGACTGACCCTTTCAGAAACGGATTCTGACTGGGCATGATGCTACAGCACATTATATCATTGGTCAACAGGCTGGGAACTTTCCCAGGGGTTTGTTTTAATAATAACACCATGCCAGGAAGGCAATGCCAGACAGCACTGTAATCCCTTAGGAAGTTTAATCAAGGTGCGACATTAAAACACCTTCATACCAGGGCACCTGGGTGGCTCAGTCAGTTAAGTGTCTGCCTTCAGTTCAGGTCATGATCCCAGGGTCCTGGGATTGAGGCCCATGTTGGGCTCCCTGCTCAGCAGGTAGCTTCTCCCTCTCCTCCCCGCTCATGCTATCTCTGTTGCTATCTCTCTCTCTCTCTCTCTCTCATAAATCAATAAAATCTTTAAAAAACAAAACAAAACATTTTCATACAGATTCCCACTGATTTTTAAATCTTTCCTATGATTTTTGTTTTAGGCAAAGGAAACCCAGGAAAAATTTAAACTACCTGTCCTTGATCATATTCATATAGTAATCATAGTCATATAGTAAGACAGACAAGAAATTTGGAAAGACAATTTTATATCAGGACTCATCTTCATCCCTTATTTGTTGACCATAGCCAAATCATTCAATTTTGCTAAGTTCCAGTTTCTTTATCTCTAATAGTAATGATAGTAATAATAATTCTTATACAGGATTGGTATGAAAATTAAACTTCACATAAAATCCCTTTGTACACTCTAAATTGTCTTTCACTATTTTTATTTCTATTATAACTAACATCCTGTACTTCCAGAATTTGCTGCCTATCGTCTTCATATGTAGCCTATAGTATGCTGTTCTACTGTGTAGATGACAGAATTTCAGTCTCAGGGTGGAAATGTTCTTGAGCATTACCTAGTCGAAGCACTAAGTCAGTGGTTCAACCTTCTCTACAAAGTGTATATAAATCAACTACTTGAACCTCTTCAGTGACAGGGAACTCACTACTTTGAAAGGCTCTAATCATTTGTCAGCATTGACTATTGGAAGGTCCATCCTCACCCTGAACTGAAACTTACCGCTCTCTAACTCACATTCAGTCATTTTAGTACTACTCCTGTGATTCATATATTGAGCCTGCCTGTTTTATATTAATCTTTATCATATATAGTAAAGCCCAATAAAACCCCCTTTTCGTGAGCATATTAAGCAGTTAATAATTGAAAATTTTTAGGAAGATAATACTTTTGTTTCATACTTCCAATAAAATTTTGTAAGACACAAAACTCACTATCCACATTTTCCATGGCAAATTGAATAGAAGAGTGGTGGTCTGCAGCATGTTGTACGCACTCTTATAAGTGTCACGGGGCATTGTGGGGAAGGTGGGCACATGAGGTAGAGGATACACTCAAGTGTTGCATAAACCAAAGGTTTGGGAAAGGACCATTTCAATGCAAAGAGCTTTTTTACTCTGTGGGTGGGAATTCAAGTTGTCATGCTCATAGGTGACCAGACAAGTAGGTGAAAAGAGGGGCTATGAGACATCCTGACATCTCTTCATTTTATTTATACAAAGATGCTAAACTGCTGATTGAATTGTGTTTGTATGTTTGACTGAATAGCTCATTTTGTGACTCGGAAACAATCATTTTTGGGGAATTTCAATTTCCATCTTATAAATTGGAGTGATAATCGTCAGGTTGGGGTGATTACTTAGCACTTAAGTTAGATGCAGTTTAAATGACTTACTTGAGATATAGTAATGTATCTAAGGATTATACACACTAAAATAAGTATTAATAGTATTATAATTATCCTCGATTTACAAATATTTAATTCCCAGGGAATTTATTTCTTTCAAATTAAGAAAGCAGAATCTAAATTTACATTTTCTTTTATTACAAGATGTTCTTCCTATCTTATAAATGATAAAAAGAAGCTCAAAATGGGCAAGTAACTTGTCTAGCTTACATGGGTTGTAGTGAAGAAGCTGCCAATCAAGCAAATGACTCCTTAATGTTCAAAATCATTATGCAACACTGCTTCCTATACAAGAATATTTATACATATTTGATTTTTGATAACTTTACTACATATGGTTTGTGTATGCAGACTATTTTATTTTCTTACATCTAGAATCCAAATTACCTTTATTTGATAGTAAAGGTTTAACTATGGGATGGATTATTTCTAACATATGTGTTTTTCTTTTAATTTAAAAAAATTTTTAATCTTTGTTTTTTAAAGTTTCTTTTTTTTTTAAGGTTTTATTTATTTTAGAGAGAGAGAGAAAGTGCAGGGGGAGAAGCAGAGAGAGAGGGAGAAGCAGACTTTGCTCTGAACTCCAGCCTGACATGTGAGTCTGATGGGAGGCTCAATCTCAGGATGCTGAGATCATGACCTGAGCTAAAACCAAGAGTTGGATGCTTAATTGACCGAGCCAATGAGGCCCCCCTTTTTTAAAAAAAATTTTTATTCAAATCCCAGTTACTTAACATACAGTGTAATATTAGTTTCATGTGTACAATATAGTGATTCACCCCTTCCATACAACACCCAGTGCTTATTACAAGTGCACTCCTTAATCTCCATTACTTATTTCACGCATCCCCCACCTATTTCCCCTCTGGTTACTATCAGTTTGTTCTCTGTAGTTAAGAATCTGTTTCTGGTTTGCCTCTCTCTCTCTCTCTCTCTCTCTTTTTTTTCCCTTTTGTTCTTTTGTTTTGTTTCTGAAATTCCACATATGAGTGAAATCCTATGGTATTTGTCTTTCTCTGACTTATTTCACTTAGCTATATACTTTCTAGTTCCATCATGTTGTTGCAAATGGCAAGATTTCATTCTTTTTTATGACTAACATTCCACTATATATATGTGTGTGTACATATATATATCACTTCTTCTTTATCCATTCATCAATCAATGGACAATAGACACTTGGACTGTTTCCCTTGTCTATTGTAGATAATGCTGCTATAAACATCCGAGTGCATATATCCCTCTGATTTAGTATTTTTGTATTCTTTGGAATACTTAGTAGTGCAATTGCTGGATCATAAGGTACTTCTATTTTGAACTTTTTGAGGAACCTCCATATTGTTTTTCATAGTGGCTGTACCAGCTTGCATTCCCACCAACAGTACAACAGGGTTCCCCTTTCTCTGCATCCTCACCAACACCTGTTGTTTCTTGTGTTGTTGATTTTAGCCATTCTGACAGGTGTGAGGTGATATCATTGTAGTTTTGATTTGTATTTCCCTGATGATCAGTGATGTTGAGCATCTTTTCATGTGTCTGTTGGCCATCTGGATTTCTTCTTTGGAAAAATGTCTTTTCATATTATCTGCCAATTTTTAACTGATTATTCATTTTTTGGGTGTTGAGTTTTATAAATTCTTTATATTTTTTGGATACTAACCCTTTATTAGATATGTCATTTGCTAACATCTTCTCCCATTCTGTCTGTGTGTTGTCTTTTAGTTTTGTTGATTGTTTCCTTTGCTGTGCAGAAGCTTTTTATTTTGGTGAAGTTGCAACAGTTTACTTTTGCTTTTGTTTCCCTTGCCTCAGGAGACATATCTAGAAAGAAGTTGCTATGGCTGATATCAAAGAGGTTACTCCCTGTGTTCTCCTCTAGGAGTTTTATGGTTTCAGGACTCACATTTAGGTCTTTGATCCATTTTGAATTTGTTTTTGTGTATGGTGTAAGAAAGTGGTCCAGTTTCTTTCTTATACATATAGCTTTCCAGTGTTTCCAACACCATTTGTTGAAGAGACATACCTGTTTATTAACATAATATGAGGGATCATTTCATCAATGCTCCTGATATTGTTCTAAGTGAGGGAGTCATGGAAATGATGAAAGCAAGCAAAAATTAAAATTTATAGTCCAGTACAGAAGACAAAGAGACAGAGGGGAGCTTTCCAAAAGCACAATTCATTCCATTTCTACTGATTATTTTTTTTTGAAATGTATCAAATCTAATTTTAAAAATGAAAACATCTCTCATATTTCAAAGCAAAGTAATTTAGTCTATTTATTCTTAACCATTTAGAGTTAACTTTTTAGGATATATTGATTTATGCTTCATATGTCTTGTCTGCCTCGCTCTTGTTTATTGGATATCCAGATATATACAGCACTTCTATTCCAAAGACATTATTGAGGTGACAGTTAGTGTCCCTTCTTTTCAACAATCAATGTATGATACTCAAAACTGTAAATATACAAAAATCTAATACTATGTTTACCTTGAGGCAGAGTTCAGTAGGTAAAACCCAAACTAAAAAATACTTCAAAGTAAACTTGAAATAAATAGCTTTCCATAAATCATATATTACATACATGGTGGATCATTTTTCTTTTCATTTAATTCACCTATGTGTAACAATACACTTTTTGGCAGTGGGAAAAATAGAAATAAATTAATAGAAGAACTGAATAATACAACATTTTATCTCTGACTATTATAAATATAGTCCATCTGTTCTTTTCTGGGTTAAATATACCCTTATTTTAAATGCAGGCAGGCAGAAGAAAATAAATTGTCTTTTCCCATCACCATTTTACTTCTGGGCTTTTTCTGTTCTGTTTCAAAAAAGTCTCAGATATGTGACTCCTGACTCCATTCTTTCTATAATAAAACACTAAATCTGGTTTAGTGTGATATTATGAATCTGGAGATACAACCACATTTTCTTAAGAATCCATTAAATTGGGGCGCCTGGGTGGCTCAGTCGTTAAGCGTCTGCCTTCGGCTCAGGTCATGATCCCAGGGTCCTGGGATCGAGCCCCGCTTCGGGCTCCCTGCTCGGCGGGAAGCCTGCTTCTCCCTCTCCCACTCCCCCTGCTTGTGTTCCCTCTCTCGCTATGTCTCTCTCTATCAAATAAATAAATAAAATCTTTAAAAAAAAAAGAATCCATTAAATTCAGCCAACAGCAACTTATCATTAAATGATTTAAAATAAAAATGTAGTCAGCCTCAAAATGTATAAGCATCTTGCGTGTATAGCAAGCCTTAAATATAATATAAATATTGATAAGACAGTAATATAAACCAACCTGTTTTTAGTCAGGCAACCTTTAGGAAATACCCCACTTCCCATTTCCCACACCATCACTTTTGAATATCTGCAAAGAGAATATTCTTTCAATATTAACAAATTTAACTAATTCAATTTGTATGGAAGTATTTAGTGATCTACATCTTCCATACAATATGATTTACTTAAATTCAATTTAAAAATCCAATCTATATTATTAAGTGCAAAATAGTAAAAGAAAGTGTGCTTGAATTTATAAAACAATTTAAACAATGAATGCAGAAACATGTACTAGATCTAAATTTGTGACAAATTATATTATAAATCTAGTAATATATATTAAAATTCCAATTTGAAAGATATATAATTATTCATATATCAACCACAGTTTTCTTAGAAAACAAACTCTAAATTTGTGAATATTGCAAAAATTACATTTACTAGGTAAATTTTGTCAGAGTATTTAAAAAGTATTTTGGAAACATAAATTTCCATATATAAATTAGAAAATGGGAAGAATTTATAAAGGTAATTCATGAGACACACACACATACACACACACACATACATGCACTTTCCAAGTTTTAAATGGCTTGCTCAACACGGGACTCTCATTTTAAAAGTTAATTTTATTTTTCCTGATTATAAAAATAATTTATGCTTATCATAACACAAGATGTTATGGAAAAAGAAACACAAAGAAAAAAAATCACCCTGTATTCCATCGTTAACTTTTCCAAGTAACTATTTCATTTAAAACTTAAATTTATGCATGTTCTGCTCTCCTCAATTAAAATTAAAACATAAGCCTTTTTTCAAATTATTGTAGATACTTCATAAGCATAATCTAATGGTTGCTTAATGTCCATCAGGTGAAATATTTCTCAAAATATTGGCCATGGATAACTGGAACAGCATCTTCTGAAACAGAATTTGTGGAATAGGGGCTCAATAATGTGATTTTAAACAGTTTACCCAGATGATTTTTATATTTTCGATTTTGAGAAGCAATAATTGATTAAATGCACTAAAGTTTATTTAACCATTTTCTCACTTTTTAGAGCCAGGTTGTTTCTAATTTTTTAAATCATAAATAACATAATTGAGATATATCACAGACCATAGCATTCATTCACTTAAAATGTATTTTAGTATATTCACAGAGTTGTGCCATCACCACTACTTAATCTTGGAATGTTTTCATTACCCTTTAAAGGAACTCTATCCCTTAGCAGGCATTCCTCACCCTCACATCAGGCAACTACCTAATTTCTGTCTCTATTGATTTACTTTTTCAGGATGTTTTATATAAATGGAATCAAACAGTATGTGGTCTTTTGTGACTTGATTCTTCCATTTAGCATAAAGTTTTCAAGGTCCATCAGTGTTGCATTGTGTATCAGTATTTTTTCCTTTATTAATTACCAAATATTCTATTTCATAGTTATACCACCTTTTGTTTATCTATTCATCAGTTGGTGGATATTTGGCTTGCTTCCATTTTCTGGCTATTACCAATAATGCATAAACATTTTTGTGCATGTTTTTGTGGGGGCATAGATTTTCATTTCTCTTGGGTATAAACCTAGGAATGGTAGTGTTGAATTATATAGTGTCTTATGTTTGACATATTGAGGAAATACCAAACTGTTTTCCAAAGTGGCTGAACCATTTTACATATTTTTTTAAGATTTTATTTATTTATTTGAGAGAGAGAGAGCAAGCACATGAATGAGTTGGGGGAGAAGTGGAAGGACAAGCAGACTCCTCACTGAGTAGGGAGCCCGACATGGGGCTCAATCCCAGGACCCTGAGGTCATGACCTGAGCTAAAGTCAGATGCTTAACCGACTGAGCCACCCAGGTTCCCCTATTTTACATTTCTATCAGCAAAGTAGAAAAATTGCAATTTCTTCCCATTTTCCCCATCACTTGCTATGTCTACATTTTCTGGTTTAGCTACCCAAGTGGTATGGAGTAGTTTTGCTTTGCATTTCCCTATTAACTAACTATGTAAGCATCTTTTCATGCACTTATTGTCATTTGTATGTTTTTTCTAGAGAAAATCTATTCAAATTTTTTGCCTATTTAAAAAAATTGGGTCATTTGTCTTTATTTTTCAGTTGTACGAGTTCTTCATATATTATGGATACAAGTCCCTTATCATATATATGGTTTCTAAATATTTTCACCTATTCTGTAGGTAGTCTTTTAACTTTTTTGATGGTTTCAGTTGTAGCACTAAAGGTTTTAATTTTGATGAAATCTAATTTATCTAGTTTTCTTCACTTGTCATTTGTGCTTTGGGTTTCATGATTTATATACAAAATGATGTCATCTACAAGTAAAGATAGCTTTATATCTTCTATCTGGATGTCTTTTATTTATTTATCTAATTTTCCTAAATACAACTTACATTATAATTTTGAATAAGAGTGATAACATAATTTTGTCTTCTTGCAGAATTCAGGCAGAAAATAGTCCTTTACCATTAAGTATGATGTTAGCTCTGAGTTTTTCATACATGTCCTTTATCAGGTTAAGGAAATTCTCTTCCATTTCCAGTTTGTTGAGTGTTTTTTATTATGAGACAGTGTTGGAGTATGTAAGTGTTTTGTCTGCATCAACTGAATGATTATATAGATTTTATCCTTTATTTTACAAACATAGTGCATTACATTGATTACTTTTCATATGTTAAACTTACCCTGCATTCTTTGGATGAATCCTACTTGATTATTTGTATTATTCTTTTTATATGTTGTTGAATTTGACTTGCTAGCATTTTGTGGTGGATTTTTTGCATCTATATTCATATTAGATATTTGTCTCCAACTTTTTTTTTTTTGTCTAGTTTTAGTATCAAAATAATACTGGCTCATATGATAACTTGAAAAATATTCCCTTCTTTTTAAATATTTCTTAGAAGAGTCTGTGAAGGACTGGGATTAAGTCTTCTTTAAAACTTTGTACATTCACCAATAAAACCATCAGGGCTTTCCAACAGCTTTCCCTCCATTTTTTTCTTTCTGTTTATGTACAAGACCTGCACATGTAAGGGACCTTCTAGATACCCAGAAATGGTAGAGTTTTTCAAACCTCTCATGGGCACCTTGTTTCCCAGATCTTTTAAGTTTTGACCAGGATCTCGTTAGCATTAACTCATATTGTAAGCTCATGTTACTATGATGTGTTACAATTGCTGCTGATTATTTCCAATAAATGCCCTGGGTTAGGGCTATTTTCAATGAGGAGCTCCAAGAAAGATTAGATAATAGCAACACATTGAGCATGGGGATTTCCCACAGAGCTCCAAGATAAGTCAAATGATGATAATGCTCTGGGGATAGGACTTTTTGAGGAGTTCTAATCCTAGACTGCTCCAGCTTGTAGATTCAGGGTTGATGGTTTTCATAACTTCCATAATTATGAGGCTACTGGCTTTCCATGGAGATAGGGAGGATTGAAATAGGCCAAATCAAAAAGCCACAATCACTACTGCTCTTTATAAGGTTTTAGTAGCTTTTATATATTTAAAGGTCCTCAGATTTTTTGATGCTTTTTTTTTAATAGTCAGAATTTTGGAAAAATTGATTTTGACTACTTTTTTTTTTTTGCCAGTATTTTCATTGCTTTTATTGAAGACAGTAATTACAAAGATCATCATGCTGCCATTTCAGAAGTCCCTCCCAATTTCAAGCTATAATTTTAAGAGGAAATATTAAGGAAGAAATACAAATAAGTTTAGGTTTATATAAAAATTATAAGCTTTCTTGCCATAAAAGCTTATTCTAGCTTAGATTTTATTAGTAATAATATTAGAGTCCTTCTCTTACTATTATCTTATTAACAACCACAATAATAAACATTTATAGTTTGTGTATGCACCTTACAATTCCTACTTTTTTTCTGTTTATAATAGCCCCTTTATTTTTCAAAACTGCTTCTCATTCATTCCTATCAGTGGTTCTTTTGGGTGGTGCGAACTGCATTACTTGTTTCCCTTGAGTGAAGGGGGTGGGTCTGACTATGTGCTAGAATTCGCCATTGCTGCTTGAGTTAAGTTTATGTAGGTAAAATTGAAAACCCAAACAATCTTAAACATGACCAGTGTCTCAGAAAGACAGAAGAGGTATATGCCAATTATCTGAAATATTGAGCAGAATGATGTTCACATACATTTAAAAAGAAAAATAATGTAAAAGTATATAGGCTGATTTGATCAAAAGGAATGAGATCTTGCCATTTGCAACGACGTGGATGGAACTGGAGGGTATTATGTTGAGTGAAATAAGTCAGAGAAAGACATGTATCATATGATCTCACTGATATGAGGAATTCTTAATCGCAGGAAACAAACTGAGGGTTGCTGGAGTGGGGGGTGGGGTGGGAGGGATGGGGTGACTGGGTGATGGACACTGGGGAGGGTGTGTGCTCTGGTGAGCGCTGTGAATTGTGCAAGACTGTTGAATCTCAGATCTGTACCTCTGAAACAAATAATGCAATATATGTTAAGAAAAAAAAAAAAGAAGAAGAAGAAGAAGGTAGCGGGAGGGGAAGAATGAAGTGGGAGAAATCGGAGGGGTAGACGAACCATGAGAGACAATAGACTCTGAAAAACAAACTGAGGGTTCTAGAGGGGAGAGGGGTGGGAGGATGGGTTAGCCTGGTGGTGGGTATTGAGGAGGGCACATTCTGCATGGAGCACTGGGTGTTGTGCACAAACAATGAATCATGGAACACTTCATCTAAAACTAATGATGTAATGTATGGGGATTAACATAAGAATAAAATTTTTAAAAAAAGTCAAAAAAAAAAAGTATATAGGCTGATTTGGATCGGCTCCTCCCACCAAAAAAAAAAAAAAGGTTTACTCAAGGTTTGGGGGGCTGTGGTTTGGGTAAAAAACTAAATAGAAATAGCTATGAGGTGAGTTGGTTAAGAATAATTAGATTTAGTATATTTATCATAGATTAGTCTAATAGGGATGTGAGAACAATACTTTCGGTGAAAAGAATATGTAGTGAAGAGGTGTCCAAAGGAAGCCTGATAATACAGAAAGAAGAATTATGATTTAAGTGTATTCCTCTTTTTTCCAAGGCTACACCAATTATGGGAAAAATCAAATGCCTGAACTCTGGTCAGAGAATTAAATGTTTCCAGAGAACCAGAATATTGCCGCCCTCCTCCTTCAGTAGAGAAATCTATGACACAGCAGGAATTTTTATATCTCAGTGTCATCAACTACTTCCAACCCCACTTATGTCTCTGATAGTCAAACACTGCTCTGACTGCCTTCATCAAGGATCATGGCGCTTACTGCCCGTGGTATCAGGAAGCTGTCCTTCTGTGGCTGACCTCTCTTTAATTAAAATTTTGGTGGCCTGTTTTTTAAGTCATTTAAAACTCTTAGGTTTCCTTGACAACTGACCTTCATAAAACACTTTTAAGCGTGGTATTTTCCAGAGGCTGAACATAAACTTGCAGTGCTGTTCTCTCACTACACACTATTTAAATGGACTGACAGTGTTTTGAAATTATGGCGTGCTTTTTATTTCTCTCTTACATGAACAATTAAACATTCTATTAGATATTAGTGATGCTCACCAATACTTCCTAGTCCCTTCTTTTAGGGTACCCGAGAGGACCGCACTGCAGGATTTCTTTTAGGGTAAGTGTGACTGTGTGACTTGTTTTAGCCAATAAAATGTAAGGAGTACTAAAATTTGTATCTCTAATGGGTGGAAGTACTTAAGGATCAAGGCACAATTCTCAACCTTCTCCTGTAGTGGCCACAAAGCTGTTATGGATGGTGAAAACTCAGTCTTTGTTCAGAAACAGTCCCATAAAATAAGAAACAGACCTCCATTTCTTAAGCCACTGAGGGTTTTTTTTTAATATATTTTTAAAGATTTTATTTATTTATTTGACAGAGAGAGAGAGCGCAAGAGCGGGAACACAAGTAGGGGGGAGTGGGAGAGGGAGAAGCAGGCTCCCCACTGAGCAGAGAGCCCGATGCGGGGCTCGATCCCAGGACCCTGGGATCATGACCTGAGCCGAAGGCAGACGCTTAACGACTGAGCCACCCAGGTGCCCCAAGATTTTTGCCACCCTGAGATTTTTGAATTGCTTTTATTTTAACAAAATCTACTATCACCTGACTGGTTATAGAAACAGACCTTCATATTTTCCATATATATATATTACAGATATAAATATATATTAAAATTAAAATATTAAATATTACATAGAAAATTATATATATAATATATATTATTGATTCAAATTCATAAAGATGAAGAGTATCCTCAATACGTGATACTGAGCACAGACTAATTAAACAATAATGATGTAAGCCGTCTTTGCCAGGGCAATATTTAATGGTATACACAGGGGGTGTTATAGTGCTGTACCTTGAAGCAATTCATTTTTATCACAGGCTCCAACCATTCTTGCCACAATATCTTGCCTACTGCATCAGCAGAGGGCTTCAGAATGCTGACTGCAGCAGAAACAACACAGCTGCTAATGATATAAGACACAAACTGCATAATCTAGAGACAGACTAGAAACATCATGCACACAATTAGCATTTTGGAGAAATCAAAACTTCTAGCAAGAAGATATAAAGGTACACTTCAAGAAGGTGACTTGGCAAAGGATAAGGCCTTAGTAATAAGTACTCTGCAACAAATAAATTGCCTTTTAGTGAAGGTAAAAGAGGATAAGACAAATGCAGGTTATAAACTAGTAAGCATACAAATTAAAAGAAAAATCTAAATTACACTAGACAAATCTATCATTTGATCTGTTAAGGGTTTTCATGAATTCTTTGGTGATAAATCTGATTAAAGATGAGGTTAGTACTGTGTATGTATGTGTGTATGTATGTATATATATATTTGAGGTAGACACATCTTTTTGTTTTTATTTTGTTAAGAACACTTCACATGAGATCTACTCTCTTAATAAATTTTTAAGTATACAGTATAGTTCTGTTAACTATAGGCATGTAGTTGTACAGCAGGTATCTAGAACTTATTCATTTTTCATAAGTAAAACTCTATACCTTTGAACAGTAATTCCCCATTTCCTTCTACCCCCAACCTTTGGCAACCACCATTCTGCTCTCTGCTTATATGTGTCTCACTATTTTATATACCTCATATAAATGGTACCATGCAGTATTCTCCCATGACTGGCTTATTTTACTTAGCATAGTGTCCTCAACGTTCATCCATGTTGTTGAATATGGCAAGATTTCCTTCTTTTTTAATGCTGAATAATATTCCATTATAAGTATATAGCACATTTTCTTTATCCATTCATCCAAGAATGGACATTCAGGTTGTTTCCACATCTTGGCTATTGTGAATAATGGTGCAATGAATAGTGAGTGCAAATATCTCATTAAGATCCTGATTTAAAATGTTTTTGGATATGTACACAGAAGTGAGGTTGCTGGACCATACGATATTTCCATTTTTCATATTCTGAGGAACCTCCATACTGTTTTCCATAGTGGTTGCACCATTTTACATTTCTACCAACAGTGTACAAATGTTCAATTTCTCCACATCCTTACAAAACTTATCCTTTTTTTTTTTTTATAATGGACATCCTAACAGGCATGAGGTAGTATCTTGTGATTTGATTTGCATTTCCCTGATGATTAGTGATGCTGAGCATATTTTCATATATCATGTAGTGTTTGTAATAATCACTGTTTTGTAGGTTTATAGGTTTATGATCCAGACAAAACAAGAACTTCACTTTGTTCTTACTTGAAAAAAAAAACTTCAAAAAAAAGCAAAAATTAAGTATTCATTTCCATAGATAGTTCTTTATTCAATCAACAAATATTTACTGAGTTCCTAATATAGCTGAAAAACCATTTATATTAGATTATTGAGTAATTTGTATGACTATGTATATAGTGAATAGAAGGGGCAAAGGTCTTTCAAAAAGTACTTGAGTGAAATCATATGGTATTTGTCTTTCTCTGATAGCTCCATCTATGTCATCAAAGACAAATACCATATGATTTCACTCATATGTAGGATTTAAGAACTAAAACAAATGAGCAAAGGAAAAAAAGAGAGAGAAGCAAACCAAGAGGGGCACCTGGGTGGCTCAGTCGTTAAGCGTCTGCCTTCGGCTCAGGTCATGATCTCAGGGTCCTGGGATTGAGCCCCACATCGGGCTCCCTGCTCGATGGGAAGCCTGCTTCTCCCTCTCCCACTCCCCCTGCTTGTGTTCCCTCTCTCGCTGTGTGTCTCTCTGTTAAATAAATAAAATCTTTAAAAAAAAAAAAAGAAGCAAACCAAGAAACAGACTCTTAACTATAAAGGACAAACTGATGGTTATCAGAGGGGAGGTGGGTGGGGGGATGGGGGAAATAGGTGATGGGGATTAAGGAGTGCACTTATGAGGAGCACTGGGTGTTTTATGAGGTGTGGAATGACTGTACTGTATATCTGAAAATAATATTATGCTGTATGTTAACTAACTGGAATTTAAATTAAAAAAAGAAAAAAGTACTTGAGTATCTTTTTTTTTTTTTTTTAATTTGACACTTAGTGAACCCACCAAGTTCAGGTATTCTCATTGGAGTTGGGTGATTTCCATGGAAGTGCTGCTCAAAAATTCATCATCCAGGTAAAATATACAGTTTAAATATGTAGCACCAGAATAGACTGGCTACACTATTATAAGAAAGTGCCAAAGTTAGGGGCACCTGGGTGGCTCAGTCAGTTAAGCGTCTGCCTTCAGCTCAGGTCATGATCCCGGGTCTTGGGATACAGCCCCACATCGGGGTCCCTGCTCAGTGAGGAGTCTGCTTCTCCCTCTCCTTCCTGCTCCAGCTCTCTGTCGCTCTCTATCTCTCTCAAGTAAATAAATCTTAAAAAAAGTGAAAGTGCCAAAGATAAAACTAGGAAAAAAAATATATGTATACACATGAACAATCAGACATGTTTCTGAACATAATAGATAGGAGAGTGAGCTGCATGGAACAAGATACAGTAAAAGGCATAAATATTATCAAGCATTTCAAGACACATAGCAAAAACACTATAGTAGAACCCTGATAGAATAACACTATTGATAACAGCTAGCACTATTACTCTGTGCCAGACACTGTTCTATTATATATATGTATAAATTATATATATAATTTAATCCTCACAACAGCATTATGAACCACTTACTATTATCATCATTCCAGATGTGAAGAAACTAAGTTACAGAGAGATAAATATCTCCCCTAACTCCACATGATTAGGAATAGACAACTTGGAGATCTGAATCTTGCTTCAGAATCTGTGGTCTTTACTAATATCTAGTTTGTCTAAGTTGGTTACCAATGCTTCAAGATCTGAACCAAGTCAGACAAAACAGATTCTTTCCTAAGTTTCTCTGTATAATTGTTGAATAAAACAGCCAACAGATGTTTACTGTCCCTAAGCCACAAAACTGGTTCAGTGTCCAAGAACTATGCCCAATTCCAAGCCTGCTCTTTTTCTTGCTTTTAGGAAAATATGTTTACCACCTGTTTACAATTTCATAATATCTGATCAATGGGGGAAAAAATCTGAGAAATTCCAGCTGAGGGGATCTTCTTTATTTGCATCTTTACTGTATCCAAAGGGCATAACTAAAAATTTATGGCATTTAGATGCAATCCTACCAAGATTCTGACACCATCATTAAGGTTCCTTTGTTTGTATCTTTCCTGGTTTATTTCAATCATGTGAAATAAATCATGTGAGAAGGTGTGTGATGCTATTTCATCTTTTTCCCCCCTATAATACTTAAAGGTCCTTAAATGGACATTTTATTGCTTTTTATTAAAAATGAGTTTTTGGTCTTTACAGAGTATAGCCTGTTTTGAATATTTAAAAAAATTAAACAGGGATTTTGCAGGAAGTTCCCATGGAAATTATATGGGCACACCATTACAATAAATTAATTTAAAATGAATTTTGTTACAAATAGAACTGCTAATCCCTCTTATATATAATTCATCTTGTACTGAATTATTTTCTGTAGTGGAAAATATTTAAGTAGGGCTATAATCAATAAATAAAAAGTGCAAATGAGTCACTGAATTATTAGAAATATTATATATTTTGATTGGATTTTTCTAACAGTAAGTTTTGAGACTTCTTAATATGTGTGAACTATAGAGGAGTCCTGGTAACTCACTAGATTTAAAAAAATTATAAATGTAAGAATAATGTTATTACAAAATATTTAATATACATGTTATATTATATGTTCAATTTGAAAGCACATCCTTTTTGGTATCATCACTCTTAATCAAAGACTTATTTTGTGAAATATGTGGAAATATGTTCAGAATGCCTCCTTGATCTGTCTTTAGTGAGTTCCTGGCACCAGATGTTAAACCTTTCTTCCTGTATTTTTCCAGGCTGTTTATGTTTTTTACTACCCAGGTATTTTAAATATGCTTATGTTGCACAAAGAGTCATGATTTTGTTCTCTCACAGTGTCAGCCTAGTTTTGAAGTTATTGTTGAGTGATTTATAGTCTGCTGAAATGCAACGCTTGGCAGATTTCTCTCAATCTCATTCTTGAAAGGTAGTTACTTAAATAAGTATACTGAATCATCTAATTCAAGAAATTAATGCAAATTACCTTTCCTTACGATTTTAAAGATGTGATTCTATAATTAAGTCTCAAAAGATCATTTAATGAACAGCCTTCTTCAAACAGTTCACCCATATCCCACAATCCAATTACAATTAAAACTATATCCTTAAAAAGTGTAAATAAATTATTCTATGCAAATACTATATTTCTATTTTATGCACTGTGTTCCACAGAACATTTAATTAAAGTACCCAGGTATAAATTAGTAGTAAATTGAAGCATATTTGAATGATCTAGATTTGCTACTAGATTTAAGAACAATTTCATATTTCATTTTATCTGCCAAAAATGAGTAATAGCCTTCAATTCTCAAACTTATTTGAACATATGTTAAAAACTTAATTTAATAGCTCTAAGGATCTATTTCATATGCTCCTTTTCAAATGCTGTAAGACATGGGAAACAAGCATTTTGATATTAAGGACTTCCTAATTAAATGTTGAGATTGGATTGGAAATTGGGTATGCATTAGCCATGATTCTCCTTTTACCCTACCACTCCTGAAATATTTTGTTTTCATACCTACACTTTGTTTCCTAAGTTTTCATTTCTCTTTTTGATCTTGTTTATTTGGCTAATCTGGAATCTGTCTTTTCTACATAACTATTCCTTTCTTTTGTATTGCCAATTTTCTTTCTACACCTATGCCCAGGTATACCTTATACTAAAATCTGTTTTTTTTTTTAATGTCAAAGAGAGAAAAATTTATTTTTCTTCATCAAGTTTCTTATTCTCTCTCCTACCTCCCTAATTTAACAGCTTGCAAGTATAGTCTATACAGTCTTTCTTTAACTCTAATTTACTAGTTCATTTCATTCCCTGAACTATCAAAATTAATGAAAAAAATCAAAACTTTATACATAATCATCTAATTGGATAATCAAAGACTTCTTCATTTTATACTTGATCTAATCCATTTAAAATCATCTAAACTCCTTAATCATTCTTGGAACCATGCTCCTTTGGCTTCAACTTCGCCATTATCTTACCTTTCCTAAAATACTGTTGTCCTGCTTGACCAACTCTTCTTCAACCTGCACCCTAAAATGGGAGATAATAAAAGCATTCTCAGCCCTGCTGAGTTTCCTTATTCATTTTTGCATTCCATGGGTCACTGGTTCCATTGCTAAGTTCCTAACATCTTCTTCAAAGGGTTGATGTAAACAATTAGATGTCTCTCTCTCTCTGTGTCAGTCTGTGTGTGTGTGTGTGTGTGTATGAGACATGTTTGGCCCTAAAATATTTCTTATCAGTGAATTAGTGAATGAATGTTTGGTTTGAATTAACTAAAACTACATATTGCCAGTACACATCTCCTTTCTGATGATCAGACCTGTATTTTAAACTGAATATTTGATATTTTGCATGTGTCTGTCCGTAAAACATATTTTTAAGTCCAAAATTTATCTATCACAGGCCCTTTTCTTTTTTTTTTTTTAAGATTTTGTTTATTTATTTGAGAGAGAGAATGAGATAGAGAGAGCATGAGAAGGGGGAGGGTCAGAGGGAGAAGCAGACTCCCTGCTGAGCAGGGAGCCCGATGCGGGACTCGATCCCGGGACTCCAGGATCATGACCTGAGCCGAAGGCAGTGGCTTAACCAACTGAGCCACCCAGGTACCCTATCACATGCCCTTTTCATATGCATCATTAAACTACTGCCCTTTTGGTATCTGTTAACTATATTTATGGAATAATTGGCCAAATTAAAGATGTCTTGCACATATCAGAAACCTGAAAGTCATATTCTTGCTTTTTTGCCTCTGACCCCATATTTAGTGAGTCACTAAGTAATATGAAACATTAATTTTATTTTGTTTTTTTAAAGATTTTATTTATTTGTTTAGAGAGAGAGTGTGCATGAGCAGGGGCAGAGGGAGCAGGAGAGAGAGAATCACAAGCAGACCTGGTGCTGAGTGCAGCAGCCAATGTGGGGCTTGATCTCACAAACCTGAGATCATGAACTGAGCCGAAATCAAGTCAGATGCTCAACTGACTGAGCCACATAGGCACCCCTAATGTGCCTGTATGTTTTAAAGACTGTTCTAATTATTATAAAATAAACATTTAGTCAGATAGAACGTTTGAAAAATACAGAAATTTAGAGACTTTCTATTTTAACTTGCTCATAAAAAATAATTTTGGAGGGTGCTTGGGTGGCTCAGTCAGTTAAGCGTTTGCCTTCGGCTCAGGTCATGATCCCAGAGTCCTGGAATCGGTCCTGTATTGGGCTCCCTGCTCAGCAGGGAGTCTGCTTCTCCCTTTCCCTCTGTCCCTGCTCATGTGCTCTCTCTCTCTCTCAAATAAATAAATAAATGAATGAATGAATGAATGAATGAATGAATGAATGAATGAATGAATAAAATCTTTTTAAAGATTTTGGTACTTATCCTCTGCCACCACACATACACAATGCCTAGGACCGCTTGCTGAAAAGTCTGCGGTGGTTCTCCATGATATTCTAAGCCAAAAAGGCATTTAGTGGTTTGGTTCCAAACTACTTTTCATGTCTCTTACCTGCCATCTCCACAGATGCACCTTATGCTCCACACAAACCCAGAATTTTTTTGTGATTTACTATTACTATCTTGTAACACATTTAGTGCCCTCTGCTAAGAATGCTTTTTCCCAAAGTTTCTTTGTAAAAAAAACTTTCTCCAAAATCTTTGCCCAAATCACTGCTTAAGAATCTTCAGCATGAGATAAGCAATGTAGAAGTATCAAACTGCAAACAACAGAGGTTATCTAAACAGAATGGGTTAAAAAAATCAATTGACAATATTTGTGTAATATATTTCTAGACTTTTTTATGTTTCTTTCATCTATCATCTATCTATCATCTATTTATCTATATCTATCATCTATCATCTATCTATGATCATCATCTATCAATCTATTATCTATCTATCTATCTATCTAATCTATCTATCTATCTATCTATCATCTATCTTCTCTTGTTATACCATGGTTTATAGTTATCTTGAATCAGGAAATATGATTCCCCAATTCTGTTCTTCCTCAAAATTGTTTTGGGTACTCCAGTTTCTTTGCTGTTTAATATAAATTTTAGAATCAGCTTGTCAATATCTACAAAAAATTCCTACTGGAATGTTGATTGTGATTTTTGTTATATTGGTGGATCAATTTTGGAGAATTTATACTTTTTCAATATTATATCTTCCAATTCATGAATGTGATGTAACTCTCCATTTATTCAGGTCTTCATTTATTTTTTCCACAGTGGTTTGTCAGTTTTCAGCATACAAAATTTGCACATATTTTATTATATTTAGAACTAAATATTTAACTTTTGTTGCTATTATAAATGATACTGTCTCTAAATTTTGAATTTCCATTGGTTATTGTGAGTATATAGAAACCAAACTGATTTTTGTGTTCTTGTATTCCTGTGATCTTGTTCAACTCACTTATTCTTTATTTAGAGATTTCTGAAGATTCTTTTTGATTTTCTATGTAGACAACCAAGTTTTCTTTGAATAAATATATTTTAATTTTTTTCTAATGTGTATGTTTTTGTTTTTTACATTTCTTTTCCTTTTCTTACTGAACTGGCTGGAAATACTAGCATGATGTTACATAGAGGAGATTAGCATGAAAATTCTTGCCTTGTACATCTCAGGGTGGGGGCTTTCAGTCTTTCACCATTAAGTCTGATGTTAAGCTGTAGGATTTTATAGGTGTTATCAGTTTGGAAGTTCCTTTCTATTTCTAGTTTGCCAAGAGTTTTTAATCATGAATGGAATGGGTATTGGACTTTATCAAATGCTTTTTTCTGAATCTATAACTACTGTCTATCTTTTCCCCTTGAGCCTTTGACATATTAATCACACTTACTTTATAATACCTATCTGAGAGTTGCAACATCTGTGTGATACCTGAGTCTGGTTCTTTTGACTGCTTTGTCTCTAGAAAATGTGTTGGATTTCTCCCTCTCCCTCTCATTCTCCTTCATCCTCTTCTTTGTATTACTATAATTTATGAATAAACTTGTTATTTTGTGTATTTATCCCTGGAAATGAATACATCTCTTCTCTTAGTAGATCTCCAGTATGGAAGGTTGAGTCAATCTACTCAGATTTAGGTCACAATGATTACCCCCAGTGCATGACAGGTTTTCAATTCAGCTAGAGGTAACTTAATTTTTATCCTCTGCAATGACACTTTTCACCCTTCTATGTCCTAAGTGGACCTCAAAATTCTATTTAACTTTTTAAAAATTTTTTTTCTATTTAACTTTTTAAATATCCATAAGAAATTGTTTAAAGGTCTTTCTGACTTTTTGTTAAAATTAATTTCATCGTAATTAATTCACAGTTTTAATATTTGTTTTGTTGGCTCTCTTGGCATTTTGTTTCTTTAGATTTTTGTGATTTTGTTGTACTACCATTTTAAGAAGGAGATTTTGTGTTGTTTTGATTTAATTTGGGGTTTATTTTGTTGCTTTTAAGCACTAGAAAAAGATCTTTATATACTCTCGATGCCTAATCGGCTCATTTACAGGCAAACACACACACATACCTGCACATACATACTGACAGTCCATGCTTTCAAAGTTGCTTATGATATCTCCTGTTGGAGAGATATACTTTTTAAAAATTTAAGATGATTATCATTCTGCGGCTTTTTATTTTTATATTTCTTGTTTAAGAAAGGCTTTCTAATCTTATAGACATACCTATATATAATTCTTACTAATAATTTTATAGACAAAGGCCTTAAATCTATACTTTTTTCTTTAAATGGTTTAATATATGGTTTAATTAGGTCCGTTCAACAATAACAACAAAAGTTGTTATTGAATAACTCAAGTAGCTTGACTTGAAATACATATATATCATAATGTACCACATGTAAATTAGTATTAGTATTTAATTCTGCTGCATTGATTTTATGCTCTACACTAATACCATATTTATTTAAATATTGTAGTTTTATATATTATTATATTTTGAATAAATTTCTCTCATTTCCATGTTGCTGTATTTTCTTGAGTATTATATATTTTAATTTCATGAGGATGTTTAGAATTAGCTTTATCAACTTCTACAGAATCCATATGCATATTTTCCTTTGGAATATATTAAATTTATGGATTAATTTGATAATTTTATCAATATACATAGACATATATACACCTTCTATTACATATATAATTGTATATGCTTTGTTTTATATTCTTAATTTATTCAATATTTTAATTAATATAAAACTTTAAAAATTGTTATGTGGGTGTCTACTGTTCATTAAGATGAGCCTATCTTTTATATATAATCTATTACAGATCATGAAATGGTATAATTAACAGCCTTATTTCTATTTATCCTTAAACTCTGATACTGTCATGTAGTAAAAGTTTGCTTTATACGTCTGCCTTCGGCTCAGGTCATGGTCCCAGGGTCCTGGGATCGAGCCCCGCATCGGGCTACCTGCTCCGTGGGAAGCCTGCTTCTTCCTCTCCCACTCCCCCTGCTTGTGTTCCCTCTCTCGCTGTGTCTCTCTCTGTCAAATAAATAAATAAAATCTTTAAAAAAAAAGTTTGCTTTATAACACTGAGTCGAATTCATAAAATACATAGCATGTCTGAATTTACAGTTTGAATATTCAAAATAATAAATATGATAAAAAATATCTAATTATATAAACTATACATATTCCAAAACCACATCTGACTTTTATTATGACTTTTAAAACATCATTACAATTTATAATTATAATTCAAATTGTAAAATGACACTTAAACCTTTATCTAAATATGTACAAGTTAGGACTCCTTATATTGCAAATGACAGAACATATAGCCCTATTATAAAAATACAGGGAATTTAGTGACTCATGTTACTTTTGTGTCTGGAATTATGTTTGATTTTACATGAAGCTGGATCCAGTGTTCAATAAAGCAAATATGGGTCAGATTTCATCCCTTCCTTCCCTCTTTCCTTTCCTCCCTCCTTCCTTTTTTTCCTTTTTCCTTTTTTCACTTTTTAAAAATTGATATTTAATTTATTTATGCTGAAGCACATTAAGATTTGTGAAGCACACAAATCTTAAGTATAACTTGACTAATTTTTACATGTGTATATAGTAGTGTAACAACCTAAATCATGATGTAGAACATTTCTGGCATCCTCAGAAGTTTCCCTTATATCACTTCCCAGTCAATATTTCCCTCAAGAATAATAATGTAATCTTTACCATAAGATTAGTTTTCTCTGTTCTTGAACTTCATGTAAATGGAATCATATAGCATGCATTCCTTGGTGTCTTGCTTTGTTGATTTTATTGCATTCTAGAAAGACACTTAAAAATGATATCTTAGGGGCACCTGGGTGGCTCAGTCAGTTATATGTCTACCTTTGGCTCAGGTCATCAGGGTCCTGGGATCCAGCCCAGTATAGCTCCCTGCTCAGCGGGGAGCTTGCCTCTCCTTCTGCCCCTCCCCCGGCTCATAATCTCTCTCTCTCTCTCAAGTAAATAAATAAAATCTTTAAAAAATGGTGTCTTAATTTCATGAACAAATGCCATATTCCTAGTCCTCATTTTCTTGGATCTTTACAGAGTGGGTCATTGTTAATCATACTTCTTTCATTTCTTCATGCCATCAATGTTAGGCTCTTCCTATATTACATTGTTTCTACTCTGTCAGCTTAGTTGCCTTGTTTTCCTCTGTCTTTCCCCTAGATTAAAAATAATTTCAAAGCATAATCTCATCCAAATTCTATCTAACATTAACCCTAATCCATCTCAAACTCTTCAAGTATAGATACTTCCAAGGAGTTCCATTCTCCTCCTTCATGTTCATTCCCAAGTGACACTCAAAATAGCATCACTAAACCAGTGAAAATCATTCTAAATCTATATTTAGCTTTGATTCCTAACTCAGAGTTGCCAGTCCAACTTTCTCAGGGTCTGATCCACTTTATCATTGGTATATCCTGATCATTTCTCAAATGGCAAACATTAGAATTATTACCTTCTTTTTCAAACCATCTTACACTGATTTCCTCTTGCCTTTGCAGATAATGGCACAACCGTTCCCCCATTATTAAAGTATTAAATCCTTGAGACTTTACTCTCTTCCTATTCTCAAACATTTAAAGAATTGCCAAATCCTACAAATTCTTCACTTTAATGTACTTCACACATTTTCTCTCTTTTCATTCCTATAACCATCACCCTAATTTACTCCTTTGTGATATTATACCTGAAATACTTGAAGTGACCTCCTAACTGGTTCCATTTCTTGTACTTAAATTCTAATGCATTCTCAAGCAGATGCTAATTGTTATATATGAGAATACCCTTACTGCCATTCACAAATTCTCGAGGTATTAAATTAAAACAGAATTAAGGTTCATCTATAGATACAGCAGCTCTAATTCATGTCATTCATTCACCTATTTGTATTTTTGTAAGTCTACTATCTTTCATCACAACAAAGTAAACTTCAGAGGTGGAGATTTTTGTCTATTTTGCTCATTGCTAAATTCCCATCCCTAAAAGAATGTGCCTAATACATGGTAAGCACTCATTAGGTATTGGTGAAAGAATGAATGACTTGTTCTGTAGTCAAATGGGAATTCTTATTCCTCTAAACATAATGAATGCTTTCATTTCACATCATTGCTCAAACTATATACCCTTAGTGTAATGACCTTTCTATCTACCTTCATAACATAAAGATGCATAATTAAAGAGAGATCTCAACTGTACCAATTCTTTAAAGCTCTTCTTAATCACCCCAACTCAATGTTAGGTCATTCTCCTTTAAATTCTCATAGCACTTTGCATCATTTTTATAAAACCTATAGTACTAGGCCCTTAAGACTCACTTGAAAAATTACTTGTCTTATTCTCCCTAAAAGACACTATATTCTTTGAGGCCAGAAGCTATGTTTTAGATATGTTTGGAACCTTCATATTTAGTAGAATAAGATGTTAATGGCAATGTTCAATGCATATTTATTTAATTGGACTGGGTATTATTTTCTGTTCAACATAAATCTGGTAGAATAAACCAGTGTTTATCATGCATGAAAATGTCAAAGGATATTGTGCTTATTTCTCTTCCAACAGATTAATTTGTTTGTGTCTGCCAATAAACAATTTAGCTACTATCCCTGGGAACTAAGGAAATACTAATTTTATGAACAGTTACCAATGTAAACAACCTCTGTGACTTCATATTTAACACTGTATTCATTATTTTTAGATAGAACTCATTAAGGAAAGATTGTCCTATTCAGTAAAAAAAATGTAATTCATGCTCTGGAAATATAAATGAAGTAGGGTTCATACTGCTAGCTAGACTGAATTTTAGTTTGGATACTTAGCATGTTAATTTATACAAATGTATTCCAAATTAATGTGTCACATATCCAGTAGGTTTTGAGAAATGTATGGGGATGTGTTCTTTGTTAGATTTATAAAGTGAATATGTAAATGTATAAATATATGACCAGCATGAAGAAATAAGTTGTGGCACAATGGCACCCACATAAAATGAGGGTATCATTCATGGATTCTAGAAAACTGCTAAAAACTTACAGTCTCTCCAGGCAGGATACATATAGATAAGACAAATGTTAAATTGGTCCAGGGACGCCTGGGTGGCTCAGTCGTTAAGCGTCTGCCTTCAGCTCAGGTCATGATCCCAGGGTCCTGGGATCGAGTCCCGCATCGGGCTCCCTGCTGGGCGGAAGCCTGCTTCTCCCTCTGTCTCTGCCCCTCCCTCTGCTTGTGCTCACGCTCTCTCTCAAATAAATAAACAAAATCTTTAAAAAAAAAAAAATTGGTCCAGAAACTACAATCAAAGTCTGTGTGAGAAGCAAAGGCTTTAAAATAAAACAGATCTGTGTTCGCATCTGTGACCTGTGGCTATATTAGTACTTACCCCCTGGGATGAATCAGAAATTCATTAATACTGTAGTTATCTAAAGTTACCCACTCTATTCATGGTAGTTTATTCAATTTTAGCTGGGAGTAGGGCCTTTATGAGGAACAAATGAGATGATGCAGTGGTTGTCAATGTTTTAAAGTAGAAGGACTCTATCAAAAGCGGTACTGGGTCCCCAATCCTTATGTTAATCTGCTTTTATGCTCGATTTAAAATAAAAAAAAATTGATGAAATGCTACTATGATTTTTAAAAACTCTTAAAATGGATTTTCTTTTATTTAATCCTTATAGTACTCACATAACTTTGAAAAAGCAATAATATATATGTTAATAAGTGTGATTTTTTTTCCTGCCAGCGGGTATTTTCCCTAAAAAGAGGATCACTTTAACATATCAAACAATTCAATAATGCTAAAGTGTTCCTTCAGGAGAAGTTACATTTATTAAGGCTGTTGCTATGAGTCCTCCCATTCATGAATTAAAACCTTCTCTTTCCAGAAAGATCTAGGATACATAATCATTTACTGTAAGTCTTGGGTAGCCAACAGTAAGGGAATGATAACGGATGTTTTTGACAATGTTGGTAATATTAATCCTTTCAATGAACCCTCCAAAAATTCACTTTGTACACACACCATTAAAACAACAGTGTAATTTCTCATTAAAGGGAAACATTTACATTTCATAAGCAATGGACCTCTAGTGTGGTATCCCAAATATATTTAGTGCCACTGATAATTTAAGAGTTTGGTTTTTTTTTTTTAAGATTTTATTTATTTATTCATGAGAGACAGAGAGAGAGAGAAGCAGAGGGAGAAACAGGCTCCCAAGGAGCAGGGAGCCCGATGCGGGACTCGATCCCAGGACCCTGGGATCATGACCTGAGCCGAAGTCAGACGCTTAACCATCTGAGCCACCCAGGCGCCCGAGTTTGGTTTTTAATAAAAAATATCCGCATGTCGTTCTTTAAGCCAGCTGCAGATGAATTTCGCTGGATGCCCATAAGTGAGAGAAAAAAGGAAATCACAGTTTAAAATATTTCCTCTATAATGACATTTTGTCAGCTGATTAATCTTTTTTATTACACATCTAAATAACACCATATGTTAGCCGTGAGTTTATGCTATAAGATATAAGAGAGATCTACCTCATGATAAACGATTTGGATATTTTCTAGCTGAAAGTGAAAGAGGAGAAAAATGCTGTAGGTATCTTGTTTCCAAAAATCATTTAGGTAGTTTGATTATATGATATATATCATAGAAATGAGTGTGTCTTCAGAGATCAGAGCAACACTTTATAAGTTAGCCCTTCTGAGTTAAACCCATATGGGAAAACACAATTTTCCTTTAAATCTATGTGGATTATGTTTTGGCAGAGTGAGACATTCTTTCCAACACTAGCTACTTGAAATTTAATTAAATGCTTATGATGTTTAAACAACAAAAATTCAAAATACATTTCTGTTTGATTGTGTATTAAAGCCAAATGAAGCTTGAGAATGAATTCCACTATTTTATTCTCCACATACTTTATATGTAAAATACCAACAGTAAGAACAACATTACAGGAAAAGAAAAAAAGTGCTAGTAGATTAGAAATTATCTTTCTAGTATGTTTTTTTATTTGATTCATTCAAGTCAAAGTTATATATTGAGTGCCTACTGTGTGCCTACTATTTTATAGGCTCTTAGGATACAACAGTGGTTAAAAACAGATAAGACTTTTTTCTTATAGAAATTATATTCCTGTTAGGGAAGGTATACTACAAAAGAGTGAATAAATAACCAAATCATTCTACCAATATAACATGATAGGATATTACTCAATAATTATTAATGACCTTAAAATATATTAGTACCATAAGGAATTTTAAATAATGGGATTGAAATATAAATACACTAATAAATAAAAAATAAGGATAAAGAAGTGAAATAAAATAATAGTTAATAGTAGACAAAATAATGCTCAGGAAATTCCTTCTTATATTCCACCCAACAGACATATGAGACACATGAACTTATCTTTTCTCAGATTCTTAGTTTAAGCAACACGCCATGCTAGTGTATGTCTACTGTGTACATAGATACATTTCATATCATCATATATATACATATATATGTATCATATATAAATACATAAAATATAAACATACATGATTTATATATTATATAAATAAATAAATAGATAGATAGATAAATAAATATTTAGTGGGGTCAATATAGGCATACCTCAGAGATACGAGTTTGGTTCCAGACCACCGCAATAAAGCAAATACTGCAATAAAGCAAGTCAAAAGAATTTTTGGATCTCCCAGTACATAATAAGTTATATTTATACTGTAGTCTGTTAAGTGTGCAATAGCATTATGTTGAAAAATGTACATATCTTAATTAAAATATACTTTATTGTTAAAAAATGCTAACCATCATCTGAGCTTTCAGTAAGTTATAATCTTTTTTGCTGGTGGAGGGTCTTGCCTTGATGTTGATGGCTGCTGACTGATCAGGGTGGTGGTGTTGTTGAAGGTTGGGTGGCTGTGGCAAGTTCTTAAAATAAGACAACAAATGAAGTATGCTGCATAGATTGACTCTTCTTTTCATAAATGATTTCTCTGTAGCTTGTGGTACTGTTTGATAGCACTTCATCCACAGTAGAACTTCTTTCAAAATTAGAGTCAATCCTTTCAAATCCTGCTGTTTAATCCTTTGTTATCATATCAACTCCTTATCTGTTCAAGTGTTATCATGAGATTGCAGCAGTTTGGTCACATCTTCAGTCTCCACTTCTAGTTCTCTTGCTATTTCCACCATATCTGCAGTTACTTCCTACACTGAAGTCTTGAACCCCTCAAAGTCATCCATGAGGGTTGGAATCAGCTTCTTCCAAACTTGTTAATGTTGACATTTTGACCTCTCCCCATGAATCACAAATGTTCTTATGACATCTAGAATGATGAATCCTTTCCAGAAAGTTTACAATTTGCTTTGCCCAGATCCATCAGAGGAATCACTATCTATGACAGCTATAGCCTTATGAAGTATATTTCTTTTTTTTAAGATTTATTTATTTATTTGGTGGGGGGAGGAACAGAGGGTAGAGAGAGAGAAACTTAAGCAGACTCCCCGCTGAGCATGGAGCCCAATGTGGGGCTGGATCTCACAATCTTGAGATCATGACCTGAGCCGAAACCCAGTCGGATACCTAACCGACTGTGCCACCCAGGCGGCCCATGAAATGTATTTCTTAATTAATAAAACCTGAAAGTTGAAATTATTTCTTGATCTATGGGCTGCAGAATGGATATTGTGTTAGCTGGCATGAAAAAACGTTATTCTCATTGTACATCTCCATCAGAGCTCTTAGGTGATCAAGTGTACTGTCAATGAGTAGTAATATCTTGAAAGGAATCTTTTTCTCTCAGCAGTAAGTCTCAACAGTGGGCCTAAAATACTCAGTAAACCATGTTGTAAACAGATGTGCTGTCATCCCAGGTTTGTTCCATTTGAGCACAAACAGAGTAGATTTAGCATAATTCTTAAAGACCTTAGGATTTTCATAATGGTGCATGAGCAGTGGCTTTAACTTAATGTCATCAAATGAATTAGCTCCTAACAAGAGAGTTAGCTTGTCCTTTGAAGCTTTGAAGCTAGGCTACTGACTTCTAACTATCAAAGTCCTAGATGGCATCTTCTTCTAATATAAGACTGTTTTGTCTGCATTGAAATCTCTTGTTTAGTGTAGCCACCTTCATTAAATATCTTTGTTGGATCTTCTGGATAACTTGCTGCAGTTTCTACATCAACACTTTCTGCTTCACCTTGTACTTTTCTGTTGTGGAGATGACTTCTTTCCTTAAACCTCATGAACCCTCTGCTAGCTTCAAACTTTTTTTCTTCAGCTTATTCACCTCTCTCAACTGTCACAGAATTGAAAAGTGTTAGGGCCTTGTTCTGGATTAGGTTTTGCCTAAGGGAATGTTGCGGCTGATTTGATCTCCCATCTAGACCACGAAAACTTTCTCCATGTCAGCAATAAGGCTGTTTTTGCTTTTTACCATTCTTGTTTTTACTGGAGCAGCACTTTTAACTTACTTCAAGAACTTCTGTTTTGCTTTCACAACTTGGCTGTTTGGTACAAGAGGCCTAGCTTTCAGCCTATCTTGGCTTTCAACATGCTTTCCTTGCTAAGCTTAATCATTTCTAGTTTTTGATTTAAAGTGAGAGACATGAGACTCTTCCATTCTCTTGAGCACTTAGAGGCCATTGTAGGGTTATTAATTGGCCTCATTTTTTAAAAAAGATTTTATTTATTTATTTGAGAGAGAAAGAATGAGAGAGAGAGCACACGAGAGGGGGGAGGGTCAGAGGGAGAAGCAGACTCCCTGCCGAGCAGGGAGCCTGATGCAGGACTCGATCCAGGGACTCCAGGATCATGACCTGAGTCGAAGGCAGTCACTTAACCAACTGAGCCACCCAGGCACCCTCGGCCTCATTTCAATATTGTGTCTCAGGGAATAGGAAGGCCCAGTGAGAGGGAGAAACATGGGAACAGCTATTTTGTGGAGCAGTCAGAACACACACAACATTTATCGATTAAGTTTGCTGCCTCATAAGGGCACAGTTTGTGGCGCCCCCAAATAATTACAATAGTAATATCCAAGATCACGGATTGCAAATCACTGTAACAAATATAATAATAATGAAAAAGTTTGAAATACTGCAAGAATTACCAAAATGTCACAGAGGGACACAAAGTGAGTAAATATAGACTTCTTGATGCAGGGTTCCCTCAAACCTTTAATTTGTAAAAAAAAAAAAAAAAAAGCAATATCTGCAAAGCACAATAAAGCGAAGTGCAATAAAACAAGGTATGCCTGTATAATGCAAGAGGGAAGTTCAGACTATGGACTAGAACTTCCTGACTTAAAAACTTGGCTTGGCTTTTTATTAGCTGATGCCCTTGGCTTCTTTAACTTCATAATAATAGTGCATACCTTATAGAATTGTGAGAATTAAATGAGACAATACAGGGTATGGCAGATACATTCTAAAGCAGTCCCTGATGAATCGTGCTCTTATAGAATTCCCTCCCCTTGAGTATGGGTGGAACTTCTGACATATTTCTAAGCAAGAGATTACGGCAAAGGTGATGGAATGTCATTCCCACAATTACATTTCCTTACATTAGACTCTACCTTGTCAGAGTGTAGAGAAAGAATCACTTGGTGGCCTTAAAGAAGCAAACAGCAGTGTTGTGAACTGCATATGTAGTCACATGGTAGGGACCTGTGTGTGGCCTCTAGGAATTGAGGGCAGTTTCTAGGTAATAGCCAATAGGTATCCAGGATCCTGAGTCATATAGTTGTAAGGAAATGAGTACTGCCAACAACCTAAGTGAGCTTGGAAGCAGATTCTTCCCCAGTCAAATCTTCAGATAAAAACATGGCCTTGATGACACGTTGATTGCAACCTTGTAAGACCCTCAACAGAGAGCCCTCATTAAGCTGTGCCCAGACTTCTCATCTACAGAAACTATGAGATAATGAACGTGTGTATAAGCCACTAAGTTTGTGGTAGTTTGTTATGACACAGAAGAAACTGCTTTTACATGGAAAGGGCTTAGAATAATACCTTAAATGAATAAAGGGCTTAATAAATTATAGCTCTTTGTCTCGAATATATCATGACCCAGGAATTGGGTTAGTCACTTTGAGAAAAGATGGAGAAAATATGGTACCTACCTTCTTGGAGTCTTCTATCAGAGAGAAATGTAAAGAGATGATGATGATGTAAAGCTGTAGCTTTAATGGAGAGAACTATGGGATCCTCTGGAACTATCTAGAAATGGAACAGAACACAGGCTGGGGGGATCAAGGAAAGCTTTCCAAAGAAGTTAGTGCTGAAACTAAATTTTAAATGATGATTCTCTCTTCTATCACACATTTAATTAATTATTTGTCATGTATTTCCTCCACTAGAATGTAATCTCCCTGAGGGCAAGGCTTTTTGTCTGAATTCCTAGTGCCTAGATGAATGCTTAGTACATAATAATTACTTAACACATATTTCATAAATGAATGTATTAATCAATTCCAAGTCAGTCAAATGGGTAAACTTGGGGAGGGTCACAAGGAAATTAAGCAAGAAGGATATATTAGGAAGAAGTAGCATCTGAAGTAGCATCTGCAAAATCTTGGTGATCAAAGAGGCATTGTTACGATAGCTATCAAGTCCTTTTTTCTCAAAAATTTTTCTTCCTGGCAAGACAAAATACTACACTGCAGTCAATTCCTGGATGCTCATTCACATCTGCAAACAAATGTACAGCAAAGTTTTGATGTATTTCTACCCTCACTCACGACATGTCCCAGGAATTGCCTGGGACAGTTATTACAATCTTTAAGAGAGCAATAAAAATTATATTTGTATTTCCTAGAAAGATTAAAAATCTCTGCAATTTAGGGGATCCACATGGACATTAGTTCAGTTATAGGACTTCTCAAGGATAAGCTCTAGACATTTTATGATATTCAGCATAAAAAATAAACATTGAAAGATCGAAATATTTTTTTCTCTTAGTTATCACTTCCTTTTTTCCTTCTATCTGTCATGTATCATTAAGCTAATAGACCAATACAAGTATTGCATATTACCTACATTGTCAAGAGGGGTAAAAGTTAAAAGCATAAAGGTTGTAATTTCCTGGATCTGTTTATTAGATAAAGAAATAATGAGGCATAATATTGCTGTGTTAAGTATAGCATGAGGTTAAACATACATTTAAAGTCAGAGTATTTTTTCCAATTCAATTAAGCAATCAACGTGTGTTATTTAGATTTTTCTCTAGCTCCAAAATTCAGGATGTCTTTAGACTGTACCCTATACTAGAATGTTGAAGTCCTTCTAGATTAGAGATATGCTGTTATTCCAAAAACACTTTTTTTAAATCAGTAATTTACTCTAGTGGTGAAAAGTTCCCCTAAATCTTTTACTTCAAACCTTTGTACCTAACATGAGGGTTAAAAAGAATTGCAGACCCACTGCCTAAACCAAACAATGACAAATCTAAAACTGCTTGGTGAGATCAGTAAAAAGTCATCACCTAAGTATATTTTGAATGGAAATTATGTTTTTACAATAGGGATCTGGGAGTTCCTACTTGAAACACAATGAGAACGTTTTTAAAAACTGAAAGAATTAAGTCATGTTTTAATCTTACTCAATATAGGTTTAATCAACAATGCATAAAGTGTAAGTATCATTTTGAATACTCTATTGTGTAAGTTTTATTGTATGAGGTGCAAATTGAAAATTAATTATCTTATTTAGCAATATTTAATAAGGGCTACATTGTAGTTAAACTTAATTAAATTTTGATATAACAGCAAAATAACTCACATTAAAAAATACATATATGTCTCCAAGCACAAAGGATTTTTATTGTCATTGCTATTATAGCTGCTATTTTTATTTATAGTATAAAGTTTTAATTTTCTCCATCTCAGAACTTTGACTAGACATTTTTGTACACACTAAGAAAGGATAAGCTTTCCAGCTCTGACTCTGCCATCCATTTTATCTTCACTCATAGATCACCCAGTGGAAGGGCATGGAAATCCAAACAACCTTTAGGATATGAACATCTGAAGTACATGAGCGGCTTTCAGTGCTGGTCATCTGCCTATCTGAGAGGGAAGAGCCCTGATTTGTGGCATTGGCTGATTTCCATAGTGTATACTCCCACCATGGCTAATTTCAAGCTACCAAATATTTGGTAATTATTGGCAACATTTTTTAATATTTAACAGTCCGTTCTTGTGAGTCAGTAGGAGCCTGTAGGAGCTGGACACAGCACACCAAAGTATGTAATCAAATATTTGGTGAGAGTTTGGAATTTCAAAACAATAAAGTGTGGGAGGACAGTAGCAGGTCATGAGTAAAAATAAGTTTGAGCAAATTCATTAATGAGGCATTTGTCATATCAACGAAAAAATAAGAGCCATCAAAGGATTCAAAAAGATAAGTGACCAGGTCAGATTTGCTAACTAGAAAGATCATTTTGACAGTTGCGTGGAATATAGATTAAAAAATATGAGTCTTGAGGCAGATAAACAACTTAAGTGCCTTTAAGACATGGTGGAACAAAGACTAATTTAAAAATCCTATTAGAGATGTGCGATGGAGAAAAATCATCCAAAATTACTTTTCAACACTCATGGCTTCATAAATTCAGTGTCTCCTGGCACTTTGCTAGTTCCTCTTTCTTCTTGCCCTGCCATTTAGCTATCCACTATTTCTGCTTAAAAAATATTTTGATAATGGGAAACAACTCAACAGAGACAGGATGATTTAAACACAGTGACAAGGGATTTTAATAATCAGTAAAGACATAATTGATGGGGAAGGAAATGCTATCTTAAAAGGTCTCAGTGAAGGGCTAGGATGGGGTGTCAGTGGAGCCTGGAGGGAATCTAGCTTACAGACATGGACATTTTCAGTGTCAATGCCAGGAAGACATGACAACCTAGGCCTTGGACTAGGTCTGAGGTTGAATTCCAGATCTCAGAATTCTTACTGATAGTAAATGATCAGCTCACTTAGAAGAGAATGGAGTCAGAATTCCAATTAGGAAAGCCAGTCACTAGAGGTGTCATTCAGTGGCAGAAATGATCAAAAGAAACAAAGCAATTTGTAGAACCAGACAAGATGATGGTAGGACAAGCAATATAACTGACTTAATGCACAAATGTTTGGTACTTGACCTCAGGGTTTAAGTTAAGTCCTGTTAGGTCTGTTCTCAGTATCTGAATTGGGTCTGATTAATGCTACATGCTACAGGATGGTCCAAGAGACTCCAGATTCAGAAATTTTTGAGCCCACCGACAGCTACACCAATCACACCATCCTTGATAAAAAGAAGATTTTTACTTTAATAGAGTACACATTCCTTACAGAAACTTACTCCATTATAGGATCAAATTGCTTGCAAGGGCATCACAAATGTAGATCTGTGGATGAAGAGAAAAAGTTTCAGTGATTACTTGTGTTTTGAAAAGAATTAATCACTGGAAATTATTCCACATAAGTAGAGAAGTATTATTTATTAGAAATTTTAAGATGTATATCTTTTTTTATACTTCCAAAGAGGATTTTTAAAAGAAATATGTTTTACCATGATATACAGAGTTTTTAATTATTAGGAAAATCTCATATTCATGAGCACTAGTGAATATATCAACATTATATAGTGTATGATAAGGAGGAAATTTTCAAATGATTTCAAATCTCTGCTGCATAGTAAGAGTGTCAGTTGATAGTTATAATGATTTAAATATGAATGGATTCTAGAGTAGTTTCAGAGTAACATTAAAATTAAAATCTACCAATCACAGATTATATTTTCTGATTAATATAAATGAGAAATTTAAAACGGAATTTTTATACACTCTACAACATGTAACAGAGAAACTGAAAAAAGATGGCTGAATCTTTATGCCTTTTCATTTAATATTTATGACTTTGACAATCTATAACAATATATAATGAGAATACTGGTAAATAATTCCTAAAAGATCTTATGTTCTAGATAGATGAGTATCATTTTGACTAGATGGAGTGTGTCAGGTAATTCTGTATGGTGATCACTATGTAGCTGATCACTGTAATTTTGGATTATGAAAAAATATTTCATAAGTTATAATGAATAGTTACAGTGGGAAAACATTAGAATAACAGCTAAATGATATTCAATGCCATTTTAATTTGATATATATATATAGAATTTACTACGTACAATGCATCAAGTACAAAGTTCTAGCATTTGCAGATGAATAAGAAAACAATCTGATTCTCGATGTTGTGAATCTCATGTTAGTAGAAACAAATATGAGAAAAAAATCAGTAATGTGAAAGGGCTCTCTATAGTACAAAAGACTTTGGGCTTGAGTGAGAGGAATAGTTCAATATGACTTTTGCATACCGTAGGGAAAGTAGGTGCAAGAAAATGCAATCTTAACACTAGTTACAAATTTATGGGTTTTCTCTCCTTTTATACTGTGTGGTTTACCTATCTATAACCGAAACATAAGAGTAACTTCATTTCAATCTTAAACAGTATTTTTCAGAGAAGCTTTCTTTAGGCAATAAGACTTGCTTAAATTTCTTTGCAACAGAACGTCATAGTACTTTTTTTTTCTTTTTTTTTTTTTTAAGATTTTATTTATTTATTTGAGAGAGAGAGAATGAGAGACAGAGAGCATGAGAGGGAGGAGGGCCAGAGGGAGGAGCAGACTCCCCGCCGAGCAGGGAGCCCGATGCGGGACTCGATCCCGGGACTCCAGGATCATGACCTGAGCTGAAGGCAGTCGCTTAACCAACTGAGCCACCCAGGCGCCCTACTTTGTTTTTTCTTTTCTTTGAAGCACAGATCACAATTTAAATTAATTACTGGGAAAATACCAATATTTTTATTAATTTAGTGTGACTAAAAATTAATTTCCTAATTCAAAGATGGAACCAAGAACACATTCTTTCCCTTTGGGTTGGCTCTTACCTGAAGAACAGAGAACACAACATCTCTGAGGACAAAAAAACCTCAGAGTTTTAATGCCACCTCTTGCATATGCCTCTCACACTAAGACCTAAAAAGGAAAACCTAGAGGAGAGAAAGGGCCACTAGTATTCTTCACCACTCTAGACTCCATATATGGTACAAGCTGATGGTGAAGAGAGGGGCAGATGTCCTCTAAGCAGCTAATACCCAGAGGAGTGGTTGGGCTTCCTCATCTGGTCAGGGCAGGTTCCAGCTGACATGACAATAAAAGGACATTTGGTAGTGCCTCTAATCTCAGTGTCCCAGAGAGAGGACAAGAAGGCTTTTTATTTATTTTAAGCCTTTTATTTGAACCTTTATGCAACAGTAACTCTATGTAATAGTAATTCTTTAAAATTATACAGTTTAAAAGCAAATACACTCTCTTAATTCAAACAGTACTTGTGCAAAAAAAAAAAAATCAAGTCACCATATTAAAATAATGGCATAAAATTATTCATGATTTAAGGTCTACAATCTTCGACTAATTGTAGGGATAACTGTGTGTCCATAGTAAGAAAAGATAATGACAAGATGGCATTTTCTTGCAGGGCCCAAGGCCCCCCTCAAGATAGAATATTTCTTAGGATTCCTGACAATATAAGCATATTTTCTCTCCTTTCATGTAATCTTAAATCCCAGCACTCTGCTCCACCCAAGTATTCCCCTTCCTCCTTTAAGCAGGTAATGGCTTTGTCTTCAATGTCTTTGGGGATAGGGTAAGTGCTAGTAGCTCACAATTCCTTAATTCCTTTCTATTATTAGTTTCTAGAAGCCCAAACTAAAGAAAATTTTAAAAATTAATCAAACAAACAAACAAACAAACATGGGAGGTTAAAGGATAGAGGGAAAATGAAGATTGATCAGGGATCTAAAAAAAAACATGGAAAGAATTTTTCCAAACTAGAGATACAAAAACATTACTGTTTTTCCCATCCTAGAATTGATTTTTATATATTTCTCACAGGTATGATCTTGTCCACTGAGATCCATACATGCTACATAATAACATACACTCTTTTTATTTAATATATTGACTGTAATATATAATGTAAAATATAGACTACATGCTCCACAGGTAGATATTTTTATATATCCAGTATCTATCATATAGTTTGGCTCATGATATGTGTTCAACGGTGTCAGCTGAATGAATGAATGGCTCTCCTTGTTTTTATGGGTAATAAATATAATCATAAATGGATAAAGTTATTGGGGCACCTGGATGACTCAGTCAGTTAAGCATCCGACTCTTGATTTCAACTCAGGTCATGATCTCAGGGTCAGGGGGTGGAGTCCCGCGGTAGGCTCCAAGCTGAACATGGAGCCTGCTTGGGATTCTCTCTCTCCTCCTTCTGCCCCTCCCCTGCTCTCTTTCTCTCAAAAAAAAAAAAAAAAAAGGCTAAAGATATCAATTTGGGGCTTGTCCAGCAACATGACAAAAGTGCTATATAAATTAAAATGTATACCATGTTCATGAGTATAAAAAACCTATTTGATTTATAGAGTCAGTGCAATTCCATTAAAATTTCTAACAGAATTCCAGAAACTTGACATGCTAAATCTAAAATTATGGAAAAATAGCAAAGGTTCAAGAACAGCTAAAACATGCCTGAAGAAGACTATGTGGGGGAAGTTGCAATTTTTCCTACAGTATAAAATGGCTTACTTAAAGCTTTAGACTATAACATTGCAGTATTGTCACAGGGATAAACCATGGAGCAGAATATAGTGCCATGAAACTGATCCACACATATATTGGCAGCATTATCAATACACAGCAGATCATTGGGGATTGGATGAACAATTCAAAATAAAGTTTGGGGACATCAGATTTTTCGTATGATGTATATGTGCATACATATTATATGTGTATATATATGTATACTTATTTGTGTGTGTGTACACACACACAGATACATGTGATTTCTACCTCACAAAAAAGTCAATTCTATATTGAATATGATTTTAAAACAATATGAATAAATATTACAATATAAAAAACATATATAATATGGGGTTGTGAATGATCCAGGAATTAACCAGAACTCTGGATCTTCCAAATGGGCTCACTGTTACCTTAGGGTATGACAATAGTCCTATGATCCAAAATGGTGGATAGAATTTCTTTCAGCACATCTGTTTTCCAAGCAACATATGAAAAAAGGATGCATTCCATCACAGAAAGTACCAGATATCACATCCATTTGTGGTCTTGTGACCAAAATCTAGGCCCACGGCTTTACATGTTCAAGGAAATGTAAATTATTATTATTACATAGTAATTAAATTATTATTTTTATTATTACATAATAATTGGTTTAGCTAAAAATTGGGGCTCTGTTATTAAAATAAAGGGCAAGATGGGTGCTGAGGTGGGCTATTAGAGGCTGCCACAATAGCCTTGGACATATTTTATCAGATTTATTTCTGGGCGCTTAAAATTTTTTGTTTCTACTATAAATTATATTTTAAAATTTCTGTATACAAAAATATAATTAATTTTTGTATATTAATATCAATCCAAATACCAGAGAATTGAGCAAATTTTCTTTTTAGGTTTTTGAAGCAAATGTTTTACTGCTTCATTATTAGGAAAGATATTTACTGAAGACTTGGTAGATACTCATTATCAAGATGCAAATGTTCCTAATTTGCAAAAAATATTTCATCCTAAAAGGGCATTTATTTTATTATATTTTTCTTTATTTCTTTAGATGAACATATTATTTTTCTCCTTTAATAGGCTAATGCAGTAAATTAGATTAATAGTTTTTTAATACATTGCTGGATTTGGATCCTTGTATTTTCTTTGGAAAGTTTTGCATTTATATTTATAAATGAAAGTAGCCTATAATTTTCTATTATCTGGACTTTTCAAGTTTGAGTAATAGGGTTCTACTAAACTCACAGAATGAATTATAGATTTTCTTTTCTTTTTCCATTCTTAAAGATTTTACTCACATTGGGATCATGTGTGTCTTGAAAATTTGGTAAAGCTCTTCTCTAAAACTCTCTGGTTCTGATCTTTTTTAGCTGGGGTTTTGACCACTGATTCAATGACTATAAATGATTTGAAAAAAAAAAAAAAGGCTAGAAATTATCTGACACTCCTCCCACTAAGATTTTGGTTGAATAGTACATCAAAAACTAATGATGTACTATATGTTGCTAACTGAACATAAACAAAACAAAACAAAACAAAACCTGGGTGTGTGTGGGGGAACCTAAGGAAGGAGGAAGATTTATGTTCTCTGTTCTTTCTCCTGAAATTGGGTAGATACAGACAGACTCCGGTGGAAGTGAATTTGCACCCCGGGACAGTTTCCATCTAGTTTACTGGAACACCTATTTTTGGATTCCTCCCCACGTAAGAAACCCAACCACTATAAACCTGCTATGCAACAAAGACCATACATAGGTGCTTCAGTCAATATCTAGCAGAACATGCTCTTCAGCCTTCCCTGACAGCAGGGAGACGTGAATGAAGAAGCCAGGTTGGAATTGGATCCTCTGGCCCCACCTGGTCCAGCCTCCATTTGTTTAAGCACCTCCAACTCTTCGAGTCATTCTAATTAAGGCTCCATACAGAATAGAGGAGACAAGATCTTCCCTTGGTGTACTCAGCCACATAATCTTTTTTTTTTTTTTTAAGATTTTGTTTATTTATTTGAGAGAGAGAGACAGAGATAGCAAGAGAGAGCATGAGCAAGGAGGAGAGAGAGAAAAGCAGGCTTCCCGATGAGCAGGGAGCCCCATGCAGGGCTCCATCTCAGGACCCTGGGATCATGACCTAAGCCAAAGGCAGATGCCTAATTGATTGAGACACCCGGGCGCCCCAACATAATCTTTTTTTTTAAGTGTAAAGGTTTTGTTTTGTTTTTGTTTTTACATTATATGTAACATAAGCAAAATTATTTAAAGTCAATAAATTTTTATTTAAGGAATCTTACATGTAATTACTTCCACTGCCACTCACCGTAGTTTCTCCAAAGTCAGAATCATAATCTTCAAAATATCCCTTTTATTTATTTTTTTTAAAGATTTACATTTATTTGAGAAAGAGAGAGAACGAGTAGGAGGGGCAGAGGGAGAGGGAAAGAGAAATTCAAACCCAAGCCGACTCCATGCTGAGCCCCACGCGGGCTCAGTCTCAGTACCCTGAGATCATGATCTGAACTGAAACCAAGAGTCAGAGGCTCAACCGACAGTGCCACTCAGGCACCCCCAAAATAGCCATTTTATTTATTTATTTATTTATTTGAGAGTGAAAGAGAGAGAACAAGCAGGAGGAGTGGCACGGAGAGAGGGAGAAGCAGACTCCCCACTGAGCAGGGAGCCCGATGTGGGGCTCAATCCCAGCACCCCGGGATCATGACCTGAGCTGAAGGCAGACGCTTAACCGACTGAGCCACCCAGACGCCCCTAAAATAACCCTTTTAAAAAGAACTTTTGTTCATTCCACAGTTGTCACTGTCAGTCCAGAGTTCTCTCCACTGGGTTTCTTTGATCTGCACTTAAATATTTCTCCATTTTGAAGACTTCAAAAATTCCCCACCTGTAATTTTTGGGATTCAATTTCTTTACTTTAGGGCCCAGAAGTCAAATTGTAGGAAGTATCAGCCACATAATCTATGAGCATATTAAAACGTATAGTGTTTTCAATCTCATGAAGTTTTGTGGTGGTTTGTTAGGCAGCAAAAGATAACTGGAACAAGGGCTTCAAGCTTTTTGTTTCTCATTTGAGACATTTTTGCCAAGTGTATTAGGTAGAAGATAGGTTAAGACACATAATCGTGGCTTAAGTAAAGTAAAAGTGCTTTTTATTGTTGTTTTATGTCATTAACATAAGGGCCTCAGAAGAAAGGCCAGAATTGGTCGGGTGATCTAATGGTACAGATGGCCCAGGTTCCTTCCATCTTGCTACACTATCACCCTCAACAAGAGGCTTTAATTTTTTTTATCCAAGGTGGGTGCTCCAGCTCTGGCCTTTATGCATGCATTTATTCCAGCAGGAATAATAAAAGGGGATTTATTATTTATCTATTTAAACCTCCACTTTAATGGTATAATCCAGAAGCTTCACAAATCACTTTCATTCACATAGCATTGGCTAGAATTTATTCATAGGGCCATACCTACCAGCAGATAGTGCTGGGAAAGACAACCTTATCTGGATATCCAGCTATCCAGATAAAACATCTGTGGTTCAGGAAAAGGGGAAAAGATAAAATGGATGCAGCAAAATAAGTATAACACCCCCATTTTTTTTTGAAATTTGTCCAATTTCAACTAAGTTTCCAAATTAATGGGCATGAAGTAATTCAGATATTCCTTTATTTATCATCCTTACATTACCTGTAGTTATATCTCATTTTACATTTCTTTTTTATTTTGATTGTATTTCATTTTTCTTATTTGTATATACCTACCCCAGCTTTTTTTTTTGGTCTAGATTTATCTAGATTATTCCTTAAATCTTATATACGTTTTATATGAGTATCTAGTAATGAAGACATAGCTAGAATATTTAAAGGTAATGATCTAATGCCACAATTTTTAACTTCTTCTTATATTTTCCATTTCCTTGACTCGCTGAATTGCATTCTAGATAATTTTCTATAACTATTTTCTGAACTCTAATTCTCTCTGCCTCTAGTTTCACCTGCTATAAAATTCATCCACAAGTTTTTATTTCCATGATTATCTTTTTCATTTTTAGAAGTTTTGTTCCTTTTAAGATTTCTTACTTTCTTATAGTTATTCATTGCTCAGCTTTTTGTATTCTATTTTTATTACTTCATATATTTTATACATAGTTATTTTATGTTCTGCCCCTGATAATTCCAATATCTGAATTTCTTGGGTCTAAATCAAATATATCCCTCATTGTGTAATGTTTCTGATTAGATGATTTTTCTTTTCTTTCTTTTCTCTTTTCATTTTATTCCTATCTTATTGGGCTTATCCTTGATAATCCTGGAGATTTAAATTTGAGTTGTTCATCTCCAGAGAGGATTTATATTTTCCAATAATATGGGTCCAATTTAGCTCCCTTCATAGGTTCAGACTATATGTGGAAGTCTTATATTTAGCTCCTGACTTTGCAGGAGCCCCAGACCTACTCTCTTGATCCCAATAGTAGTACAAGCATTTGCTTCCAAGATAAAAATACTTCAGTTTTTGCTTTCTATTAATCAGTTTATCTGATTTTTTAATGATTTTTGTTGGTTTTTTAGTCTCTGGAGATTTCCTTTATGGTGAGGTCAGCAATATTTTAAAAATATGCTTTTGTAAATTATTCAAGATTTAGTTGTACTGTGGTGGGAAGACTTTTCCAAGTTTCTAGTTAGATATACTGCTGGAAAAAAAGATCCATATTATCTATTTAGGCTTGAGAATGATAATCATTTTTCTACTTACATGGAATTATTTACAGGAAAAAAAGAGAATGGATGTGATATCTTGGACCTTCGAAGGAAATTGACAATGCTTCTTGCTTGACATTAGTCTTGGCAATGATTTTTTGGAAATGACACAAAAAGCACAAGCAACAAAAGCAAATAAATGGGGCTATGTCAAACTAAAAAGCTTCTGTATCGCAATGGAAACAATTAACAAAATGAAAAGGCAACCTATGGAATGGGAGAAAATATGTGCAAACTATACATTTGGTAAGGGCTAATATCCAAAATCTATAAGGAACTCATGCAACTTAATGACAAAACAAAAATAAAGAATCTACTTCAAACAGGGGTATAGGACTTGAATAGACATTTTCCAAATAAGACATACAAATGGCCAACATGTACATGGACAACATCACTAATCATCAAGGAAATGAAAATCAAAATCCCAATAAAATGTCACCCCACCCCTGTTAGAATGGCTATTTTCAAGAGACAAGAGATAACAAGAGTTGGTGAAGATGTGGAGATAAGGGAACCCTTGTACCACATGGTGGTAATATAGATTAACGCTGCCACCATGGAAAACAGTGTGGCCTTTCCTCAAGAAATTAAAAATAGAACTGCCATATGATCCAGCAATCCATTTCTGCATATATATCCAAGGCGAATGAAACAGGGTCTCTAAGAGATACCTGCACTCCTGTATTCACTGCGCCACTATTCACAAACCCAAGATACAAAAAACAAACAAACAAAAACAAACCTAAGTGTCCATTAACAGATAAATGGATAAAGAAAATGTGGTGTGTGTGTATATATATATATATGCACAATGGAATATTGTTCCAAAAAAAGAAGGAAATCCTGCCATTTGCAAGAATGGATGGGGGCACCTGAGTGGCTCAGTCGTTAAGTGTCTGCCTTCGGCTCAGGTCATGATCCCAGGGTCCTGGGATCGAGCCCCGCATCGGGCTCCCTGCTCTGCGAGGAGCCTGCTTCTCCCTCTCCCACTCCCTCTGCTTGTGTTCCCTTTTTTGTTGTGTTTCTCTCTGTCAAATAAATAAATAAAATCTTTAAAAAAAAAAAAGAATGGATGAACCTGAAGGGCATTATGCTAAGTGACATAAGCCAGACAGAAAAAGACAAATACTGCATGGCCTCACTTACATATGGAATCTAAAAAATTAGTTGAATTCACTGAAGCAGAGAGTAGAACGTTAGTTGCCAAAGGCTAAGGATGTGGGAAGTGGGGAAAGTTGGTAAAAGAATGCCAACTTTCAGTGAAAAGATGAACAAATCCTGGGGATCCGATATACAATATGGTGATTATAGTTAATAATGTTGTATTGTATACTTGGAATTTGCTAAGAGAGTTGATCTTAAGCATTCTTACCACACACATCCCAAAAATGTTAACTATGTAAGGTGATGGGTGTGTTCGTTAACTTGATTGTGGTAATAATTTCAAAATATATACACATAACAAATCATCACATTGTACCCCTCACTATATATAATTTTATTTTTCAGTTATGACACAATAAAGATGGGGAGAGAAAAAGACAGTGACAACCATGTGTGCTTCTGAGTGTATGTGCTAGGTTTTTCACTGTATAAACAGAGCCATGCTTTCTATTAGAACTTACACTGGGTTATCTCAGTTAACTGGGTCCTACTTCTTGCCTAAAGAAAAAAATCAAGTGAAATCATAAGCCTCATGCTATAAGTAAGATGCAGAAAAGAATATCTTTACATACCGTCAGCAAGTATCAGAGCTAGCGTGGAAATATCGATGGAGTGCAGGTTTTGGGAATAACTTTATATGTCATGCTAAAGACAACCAAGGAAAGCAAGCAATGTAATATGTATTAAGCACTGTGATGTACACTTTATACAATCTAGGAAATTGCATTTTCATTACAATTATATTTACATGTTTATTGTTATGGAAATTCTCTAAGATTTAAATTAGTTATAAAGAAAGCAAGTAAGATAATAAAAATAGTGTCCATATAATGTAAATGACCTCTTGATACATCTTCAAATAGATTGAGATCCTGTATGTGAACCCAAAATTAACGTTGGAGAATGGGATGAGAATGGGAGCCAAGGGGAATCTTAGCTTTTTATGTTCCAGTTGAAGTATGATGTGGGTCTGAAATCAGGCAGAGTTTTTTGGAAAATTTGGAAACATACTTGAGAGGCATTTCAAAGGCAGACACAACAATAAATCAAGAATAAGATGGAAGTAAGACATGAGGGAGAAGTGATCAATGTTGATTCCAAAGGTTTTTGTTTTTGTTTTTGTTTTCTGCTCTCAAAAGAGAATGATATTGATTCCATTTGACAGAAGGTTTGGAGTGGGATACATTTTTCTTTTTTAAAATATTGCTTGATCACCGTAATAATAACTTGCATATCCAGGAAGTAATGTAGAACCAAGTCAGATACATTAGGAAGAAAAGAGATGGATTTGGAGTCCATCAGAAAAGAGATGCCTAATGAAACAATGAGCTTGGATAAGTTTGCCAAAGGAAAATATGTAAACTGAGAAGAGCTAAAAAGAGAAGGTAAAATCAGATTATGGCTTCATTTAATCAGTGGGAAATGAAAAGCATCAAGAAAATGATCATAAAAAGTAGTCCAAAGGATGTGATCATCTAAAATAGTGTGTTGTCACTATTCCAAGGGAAAAAAAGACATTCCAAGGAAAAAATATTGATTAATGGTAGTAAATTCTAAATGGAGGTTTAAGACTTAGATAATTTAATGGAATTTTTATGATTGTGCTGGCTTTGATGAATAGTTTCACAAGCAAGTCATTCAAAGTTCTGTCCTTCTATTACATGATGGGTTATATGTTATGTTCTGGAGAGAGAGACGAAAATAAAACAGTCTCTGTTCTAGAAGCCCCTTATCCAGGAAAAGGAAAACATAACAATTACATGATAAAGGTGCAGAAAGTATTTCTTTTCAAAATGTATCTATGAAAGCTTGAAAATTTGCATGATGTTGAGGAATGTTAGTAAGTTTTCCATGAAGGAAGTGATATTAACTGATATAGGGTGCTAGGCAGAAAAAAGAACAGGCTCAGAGGCTGCATTTAAAAGTCATATAGCAAGATGATGGATCCTGAGGTAGTTTGTGAGTGTATGGTAGAATCAGGAGAAATGGGAATCAGTAAAGATTAGGTTGGAAAGATCCACAGTGATCAGGTGTTTACAGGCTTACATTAATTGCTCACAAACTTGAACTTGATTTTCTCTAAGCAAGGGTGAAAAAGCTAAGGCCTTTAGGATAAATTTTAGAGCAACCAAATCTTTTAAAAAGGTAACTTAGACTTGAGTGTGGATGCCAAATGAGAGAAGGTGGAGCTTATTGGCAAGACATCAGGTAGGGGATTCTGCAGTAACTGCATTAGAAGGAAATGAAGGTCAGGACTGAGGGAAATCTAAGGAAATCAAAATGGCTACAGGAATTGGAAAATGGTTAGGGTGAAAGTTGCAGAAGCAATTTCAGAAAAAGAATAGACAGGACTTGGTGAAAGATTATTGTTATGTGAAATAAAAAGAAGTTAATGAAAAATTCTAAATTATATTATTTTGGGGAGGAGGATATATAAATACTTGACATTTAAATAGATTCTATACTTGTGGTGAGCGTAGCATAATGTATAGAGAAGTTGAATCACTGTGTTGTACACCTGAAATTAATATAACTGTGTGTCAACTATGCTCAAATAAAAAAATTTAAGAAGAAAAAAAAGAAAGAAAAATAAAAAAATTCTATACGATCTATTCACATCAAACTAAGATTATTTCTTTATGCTGAACAATTTTGAATAATGGACTTTTATAGAACTAAGTGTCCTGATTAAAACATGACATCGTTCATGCATTTCAGGTGCCTGTTTTAGAAAGACAGTGTTTTGGAATCCTGAAATTAGAAATGCTGGATTAAAGAGCAAATGCATTTGGAATATTGCTGGATATGGCTAAATTTCCCTCCATAGGGGTTTACTATTTTGCCTGTAACCTGAAACTTAGTAGAATAGCTCTTTTTCTGCAGCCTTTTTAACAGAGTATGGTATAAATATTTTAGAGTTTTGACAATCTGATAGTTGAGAAATGCTATCTTAATGCAGTTTTTATTTTTATTTCTTTTATTATGAATACCTCATGTGTTTAAAAAGTATTTTCATAAGTTTAGGAAATATTTTGTATGTTTAAAAAACACTTCTTAAGATGTACACATCTTGTCATTTTTTCTTCTCTATCCTAAAGACTCTTTACTTATTAAAGTGACTGGGCATTTTTCAGTGAAAAAAAAAAAAAAAGAAAGACAGTGTTTTCCAAAGTATATTATTTTGCAAATGTCAATGGCATACCCACATACACACACACATATGTATACACACATAAAATAATTTCTTCTAGAGTTTATGTAAATTAATATTTATGTGCAATGTAAGAATGAAAAATGCATTTCAATATTTTTCTCATCATTATGTAATATTAGGCTTTAAAAAACAGTGTGCCAGATCTGAGAACCCAGGAGAGGTATAGGAGAGATTATCTAACTGTGTGAATATATAAGGTTGCATTTGTGTTTTGAGCCACAGGAATTATTTACCAACTGTGTCGCAGGAACACATTATGCATATAATTGTGATATTCTATATATTTTATATCATTTGATGTTTAAAATAAATTAAACTTGTATACCCCATGACTCATTCACAATGAATCTGTGCCTGACAGAAGAAATTAATTTATGGTATTATTATTATTATTATTATATTATTATTATTTTGTCTACTTCAATCTAAACATATGACTTTGGTGCCTTATCAACATATCCAGAATATTTCAGAGTTAAATGAATTTGGTAAATCTCAGTCTGTCAAATAGTATATTTAAGATAATGTATAGCTGATGTAAAAGAATGCCTTGCTAGCATTGATTAATGGATCAATTTTAACCAGCAGAATTTTACCTGCCATGATTTATTTATTAACTTATTCATTCATTAATTTAAAAATCTACTATGGGTTGGGCAATTTTTTAGAAATGAGAAGTTGGATAAAATGTAGTTCATAATGTCCAGGAATCCACTATAGCTGGAGAAAGAGAAATAAGTATTCAAATAATTATAAGAAAGTGGTAAGAAATAAAATATAAATAAATAAATTGTAATGAGAAAACAAAGGAGGTACTATTTGATTTTGCTTGAGAAATGCTTGTGGTTTTAAAAAACCCAGACATTTATTTTTTTAATTCTAGTTTGTAAGGCTGGTAAAAGTCAATTTCCCTTTCTTAATTCTTTTAAGATTATATGTTCACCAGATTCCTGATATTTAATTTACCCAAAAGGAACTATAAGGGGTAGCATGGTGTGTTGGAAAGAGCACCTATTATAAGAGGCAGGTTGTGGTAAACATTACAACAAATAATGTATTTAATGCCCAACTGACTTATAGGCACTTAGAGCCATAGAAGGTAGCTATTTTCTTCATCTCCATGGTAATCATTCTGTTTTCAAATTACACAAATAAATAAATTCCCATTATCATCATCAAGTTGGTCCTTAATGCATAACATGGAGATATTTTTAGTATCTTCACTCTACTCACTTCTAATAATTTTTTCTTAACTTCTACTGTTTTCTTCTCTAAATTCTACTCGCCGAACCTGAACTTTTGTCTTTGTGATGAAAGAACAGAGTAAAAATTATTTTAGTATATTCTCTGAGTAAACTGCCTAATGAAAACTCCTGACTGACAAATTTAGTATATAGTAGTTACTAAATAGGATCTAGAGAAAAAACATAATACACATGGTTCAAATGGAAATAATTTGTTAAGGATTTGGGTAAGTTTCAGGGAAAAAACAAGGGATACTGCATTGCCCAAGACTATCATGAGTGGGAAACTGTTACTACTTTTTTTTTTTTTTTAAAGATTTATTTATTTGACACAGAGAGAGAGACAGCTAGAGAGGGAACACAAGCAGGGGGAGTGGAAGAGGGAGAAGCAGGCTCCTGGCTGAGCAGGGAGCCCGATGCGGGGCTCGATGCCAGGACCCTGGGATCATGACCTGAGCCGAAAGCAGACGCTTAAGGACTGAGCCACCCAGGCGCCCCAGAAACTGTTACTACTTTTAAGGCTGATGAGTCAAGAGGATTATAAAATGTTATTCCACCCCAGGAGAGCTGAAACCTTGACGAAGGGACCATCTGATAGAAATTAGAGTCATTTGGCAGACATACAGTATCAGGGAGTAAACCTAGAAAAGCTTCTCTTCTCTCTCCTCATTTTCTAATATTTTGGTAGTGTCTCCCATGGGATGAGCCAACTAGTAATCAACTGATAAGGGGGCCCAACTGATTAACTTGGCTGGAATCATCCTTTTCAGGCACAGTGTAGGGCAGAGAAAATGAACATGGATCAGAGTGACAGAGCAGGGGAGAATTATCACCATAGCAACATAATGAACATTTCTGACGCTGTTACTCTGAAACTTTATTTTCCAACATTCCTCTGAGTACTTAACATTTTATAATTCTTTCAACCTCCCACCAACTCTATCAAGCTGGTGCTATCTTTTTTTTTTTTTCAGGTGAGAGTATTTTGTTGAGTTTTTATAAATCCATTCCCAGTTAGCTACAGATTAAACATTATCAGTTACCTATATCAAAATAATATCCTACATCTTTTTTATTATGTTATGTTAATCACCATACATTACATCATTAGTTTTTGATGTAGTGTTCCATGATTCATTGTTTGCATATAACATCCAGTGCTCCATGCAGAACGTGCCCTCTTTAATACCCATCACCAGGCTAAACCAACCCCCCCACCCCCCTCCCCTCTAGAACCCTCATTTTGTTTCTCAGAGTCCATAGTCTCTCATGGTTCATCTCCCCCTCCGATTTCCCCCCCTTCATTTTTCCCTTCCTACTATCTTCTTCTTCTTCTTCTTCTTCTTTTTTTTTTTTTAACATATAATGTATTATTTGTTTCAGAGGTACAGGTCTGTGATTCAACAGTCTTACACAATTCACAGCGCTCTGGTACTATCTTTATCTTTAGGTGAGGAAATTGAGAGACAGACAGATTAAGATTCCAGGGGCAGAGTACATTTTTTCCCTTTATTTCCAAATAGGTTATATTTGTAAATCAAGAAGCTGCATTCCTCTATATGGATACCTGATCTAGGGTTACACGTAACAGTGGTGTTAAATTTTTTTTAATTACTTTTGATTTCCATTCCAGGAAACTGCTATTTCTCATCTCAATTAATACTTTTGAAACTGTGCTACACATAAATATAGCACAAACATCTCAGGTGGGTGACACTACTTAGCTGGAATTCATTCATTTAACATTGCAGCAGATGGTAGTGAATTCTAGGTGTTGAAATAAATTATTACTGCCAGGGGAAGAGTATGATTTATTAGCCAAATGACAGACCTTCACATTCAGTTCTTTCCCTTCTTTTCCCATGTTTTAGTTTTTATTTTTTTAATTCTTGGTGTCCACAAGTTATTTCAATACTTTACATTTTAACTTCAAAAAAAAAAAAACCCACAAAACTTGAATTATAATGGAATACTTATGCATTCATTCTTATTTTAAATATTTTATTCATTTTCAGATCTTAAAAGAGGTACAAGTTTACTACATTAAATTTCTAAAATACAGAAAGCATGTTCAAACAATTTAAAAATAATGACATTACAGAGAACATCAACTCTGAGATGGTAAATGAAAGCAATAGATTGATCCCATTGATGGCTGTAACTGGTGGCCTGCCAATATCCATGCTATCTGCCCAGCAACATTTTAGGCCCCTTCAGTCTTTGTTTACTCTTTCTTTGAGATGGCCTTATGACTTGGTTTGGCCAAGAGACTACAGGGGAGATGAGACTGTGCCAGTGTTGAGTCTCCACCCCAAGGGATCCTGTGGACTTCCTTCCTCTCTCTTGAACCCTTGCCCCTGCCATGACACAAGCACAGCGAATAGTAGTAGTCCACTGGAGGATGAGACACCGTGCGAATCAGGGTCCATCAGCCCAGTATCAGAGCCCACGCCCCAGATGTGTGAGAAAGCTCAATAAAGGCAACTGCAGATGACTCACCAGCTGGGCACTGAGTCATAAATAAACTCAGCCAAGAACTGAAGAATCACACCAGCTCATCCTCTAATTCAAGAGTGCAATAAGTACTTATTGTTTTAAGACATTGGTTTTTGTCATTGCTTGTTATGCAGCATTATTTCTGTAGGTAATGGATACACATGTATCTATCTCAACGTCAATATTTATGCATGTATTCACTATACCCACTTCCTACATATATATATTATACTTGTCTTTAATAGTAATTATAATAATAATCACTACTACAACTATTTTACTTTCTTCTATTATTCCACACTTTTGTAGTTGTTTTACACACCTTATTGTTTTTAATTACAATAAACTAATGAAGTACTGATTATTTTCTTCATTTCACAGATGAGAAAACAGAGGGCCTGGGAAGTAAAGAGACTTCCTAGGTTAGTTCCAGTTATCAACAGCTGGCCCATTTTGCTGGAGACTCCCTGATAGTCCTATCTGATCTGCCAATCACAGGGCTCGTTGTCATAGTCTCTGCTGACACTGACACTTTCCATTCTCCCACTTGCACTCCACGAGTCAAGATTCTCTCCCTTTGTTGCTAGGTGAGCTAGACATTTGTGTCCATTCTTACTGTCACTGCTATCCAAGCTGTTGGCATCCCTGACCTTATGACTCTAATAATGGTCTGTTTCACTAAATGCAACCATGTCCTGGCCCCACCAGATCTGAGCTAGAAATGACATGGCTTTCCCAGAATCAGACCTCTGCCTCAAATAGACATGCTACTGACATTACTAATCCAGCTCTTCTGGGCCAGAGACCCTTGAACACACATCAACCTTCTACTTTTTAATTTCTGTAAAGTTAAAAGAGAGAATGCCTTTTGACGGAGTCACTTCAGCCTGGGGTATGTATCTACAGTGGAGTATCTTGAATCTAAAACATTTATGGAAGTAACTGAGACACTGTCTTACGGACAAAAGTCAGATATTTTTGCTCCCTGGTTCCACACTTTACCATCAACCTGAATTGGAACCACGTTTCAAGAACAAGGCGCGCAATACATGCAATCAATATTTGGCATGACTAACGTTTTGGAAGCTAAAGCCTTAGGTTAGGAAACTCAAAGCATGCTTGAGTGCCCCAAACCATGAAACATGTCTATGTATGCTCAAATTTTATTTTTTTTACACATTTCATTTCTCATAAGGCTTCTCAGTTCTTTTGTGCAACTATAAATAAAAATTACCTTGAGAAAGAAATGCCACCTCATGTCAAGAATGAAGCTTGGTACAAGAATGTAAAGAAAATGAAAACCATTTAGAAGTCTATACCCAATTATAAACACTGTTAATATCTTTCTTTCTTTTTATGTACCTATTCCTAAAGCATGTACATTTTAACAATGTTAGTCTATCAAAAAATGTGATCTTCTACAAGTCAGGCACTAACAATGGAAATATAGCAGCAAATGAGTCAGATTCCCTTATTCAAGAAAATCCCACTGTAATAAGGGGAGATAGCAATATGCTTGTTAACAAATTAGCAAAGGAGATAATATCAGATGCTGAAATGTTCCATGTAGAAGTAAACAGTATACTATAGAACATGACCAGATAGGCACAGTGGACCAGATAGTATACCAGATGCTTTACCAGGCTCAAGAAGGCTTTGTAGAGAAGGTGCTATTTTGAGTAAGTGTAAGTTTCATAGTATTCTCATTTATTGTTAGAATTTAAGGTTGTTTTAAAAATTTTTAATCATGTAAAGTTTGATAAACAGTATACATATAACATTGATGTTATGAAGTATTAAAAAGCAAAACCTTATGAACTCTCACCTTCTTTAAGAAAATAGTAAAAATCATTACTATGGTTTTCTATTTCAGGATGCTGCTATTTTTTCACCTCAGTTAATAACTTCAGATATGTGTTATCTATAGATCAAACATATACAAATCTCAGAGATGTAAAAGTGCTTTACTGATACTCATTTATCTCACACTTCTCAATTTCTATTTTCCTTCACTACCTGCTTACATCCCTTGACTGATTATTCTAATCACTCCATGACATATAGTCTCAATTCCTTTCCTCCATTTTATAATCTTGTGACAAAACCTCAGACTTGGTTAAATCCAATTCTCTTCCATTAACAGCTATACCTATGGTTGGAGCAAAACAAATAACCACGCACAGTAGTCTAACTTCAAAGTCATGATAACAATGTCAAGGTGTCTGAAATGTTGCCCAATGATTCTATTTCTCTAGTCAATTTCCATTCTTCCCTGTTCTTCCTCAATAAGTTCACATCCCTTTTCTCTGCAAACATCCCCCAGGACCTCTCAGATACTCACTCTTGTTGATGACATTACTTCTTATTTCATTGAGAAAACAGAAGCAATCAGAAAAGATATTCCACAAAAGACCTGCCTCTACATTAACTTACCGGTGAGCAGTGGCGTCCACATACTTTGCCTTCCCTCTTATTACTATGAATGAACTATGCTTTATGGTCAAGGTCAACCCTTCCACCCACACAAAGATCCTATCTCCTCTCATCTTCTGAAAATCACTCTCTTTTCAATTCATAACTTTTACTTTATCTTGTTGAGAGTCTAGCAACAACATAAAAGCTATATTTTTGCATGATTCAGGTGAAAAGCCTGCTCTCAAGGCCCCAATGTATCTAGTTTGTCATTCTTCTGGAAGGACGACCCTAATGTGAGCATTATCAGTATTTTTTAAAAATTCCCCAAAACATGGTGTGTATAAGTTGCCTACTATTTCACAAAGTATATATGGCATCAAATATCTTTTCCATTCAATTGTTAAACGTTTACATTATTTCATAATTTTCACTTTTATATGTAGAATTATCACATCCAGAGTTTTATAACATCCCAAATTTCCTAATGGTGAAATAATTGAATCAATGGTTATGCAGTTTTTTATGGCTTTTGATATCTTTTGTCAAAACGACTTACAAAAAAGTTACACTAATTTAAATGCTACTAACAGTGCACAATTATGTCTGATCCCTACTTTGGAGAATACTAATTTTTCATACCTTTGCTAATGACAGGTAAAACATTCATTTGATTGCTAGAGCAATTTTTATTTTTATTTTGAGACTTGTCTTCATCCACATAAAAATGGTATTTTTGTTTTTTTCTGACTCATTCGTAAGTGCTTCAAATATATAAATGGTGTTGGCTCTAATTGAGATATATATGTATATATATACTTTATTATTTTGTGTTTTAAAATATGAGTATTTATGGTAAAATGTAACATATTTCCACATTTAGGCAATGTGGGCTCTCCAATCACATAGACCTGAGTTTGAATTCCTGCTGTGCTATTTACCATTACAATGGTAATTAAACATAGTTTCAGTCTTACAAATTTGTTGTGGGAATTAAATATAATAATTTGTGTTGTGTGCTTAAACAAATAAGAATAAGAACAGTTAACAATGAATAGGCACTTAAAATGAGCAGGCACTGTGGTAAGTGCTTTACAATGTTAACCCATTTAGTTCTTAAAACAACTTTAGGAACTACATAAGGTAGTGGGTGGACAATACAAAGATTTGTAACTTGCCCTAAATGACAATGGAAAGATGTAGCAGAGATTGGAGACTGCCCTTTTAATCCCTATACTTAACTATCCCATGCAAAATGAAAGAGATTTCTTAAGCAAGAAAGCACGTAGAAACAATGTTTGTTTTCTTAGGCAAAAGTTTCTAATAAGTTACCTGAGTATGAACTCCCTTGGAGTGCTTGTTATAAACACACAGTCCTGGGCTCCACCCACATCTCCTGAATCAGAATTTCCAGGTTAGTTCTGGTAATCTATAAGGTTAACAGAGAGCAAGATAGTTCTTATTACTAGATAACTTTGGGAAACCCTTTATTAGGTCATATGCTTGTGGTCATTACCCTTCACAATGTCCTTTTGTCATCTTGATATTGTCTATACATTCAGTGGGATTCTATTACACACAAAATCACTCATAATGCAGACCCACTTTTCTTCATTTTTCCATTGATTATAAACTGGTCAGTCTTTCAGTCAACCTTGTTTTATTTCTATTATATTGTATAATAATTCTCACATTTTCTAAGCGTGGATGATACTCTTTAAGATTTTATTTAAAAATGAGATTTTAATCGTAATTTTTATTTTTATTTTTAGAGAGGGAGAGAGAGGTGGGGAGGGGCAGTGGGAGAGAAAGAGAGAGAATCTTAAGCAGGCTCCATGCTCAGTGCAGTGCCCAATGCAGGGCTCAATCTCATGAGCCTGAGATCATGACAGCTGAAATCAAGAGTCAGATGCTTAACCAAGTAAGGCACCCAGGCTCCCCAATCCTAGTTTTTATTTATTGCCATAGCAACTTCTTTCTAGATATGCCTCCTAAGACAAGAGAAACAAAAGCAAAAATAAACTATTGGGATTTCATCAAAATAAAAAGCTTTTGCATGGTAAAGGAAACAACAAAACTAAAAGGCAACCTATGGAATAGGAGAAGATATTTGCAAATGACATATCTGATAAAGGGCTAATATTCAAAATATATAAAGGACTTATAAAACTCAACACCCCCCAAATGAATAATCCAATTAAAAAATGGGCAGAGGACATGAATAGACATTTTTCCAAAGAAGACATCCAGATGGCCAACAGACACATGAAAAGATGCTCAACATCACTGATCATCAGGAAAATGCAAATCAAAACCATAATGAGATATCACCACATACCTGTTAGAATGGCTAAAATCAATAACACAACAAAACAACAGGCTTTCACAAGGATGTGGAGAAGGGGGAACCCTCTTACACAGTTGGTGGGAATGCAAACTGGTACAGCCACTCTGGAAACAGTATGGAGGTTCCTCAAAAAGTTAAAAATAGAAGTACCCTTTGATCCAGCAAATGCACTACTAGGTATTTATCCAAAGAATACAATAATACTAATTCAAAGGGATACATGCACTCCAATGTTTATAGCAGCATTATCTACAATAGACAAATAAGGAAAACAGCCCAAGTATCCATTGATTGATAGATAGACAAAGAAGTGATACATGTATATCACTTCTGGATATATGTATGTTCTGGATATATGTATATTCCATTACATATATATATTTAATGGAATATTACTCATCCCTAAAAAGAATGAAATCTTGCCATTTGCAATGATATGGATGAAGCTAGAGAATCTTATGCTAAGCAAAATAAGTCAGAGAAAGACAAATACTGTATGATTTCACTCATATGTCAAATTTCAGAAACAAAACAAATGAGCAAAGGGAAAAAAGAGAGAGAGAGGCAAACCAAGAAAGAGATCTTAACTACAGAGAACAAGCTGATGGTTACCAGAAGAGAGGTGGGTGTGGGAAATGATTGAATAGGTGATGGAGATTAAGGAGCGCACTTGTGATGAGCACCAGGTGATGTATGGAAGTGCTGAATCACTATATTGTACACCTGAAACTAATATTACACTGTATGTTAATTAATTGGAATTTAAATAAAAATTTTAAAAAAATCTTGGCAGGGAAGGAGACCAGTGAAAATGGATACTGGAGACAATTAACAGAATTGACAACTGCGTTAATTATACAATTAACAGACAAATACTCTGCCTCAAATAATACTCTGTTTTCAGGATGATCTTACCTTTGCTTTTTCCTCAAGATTTCTTTTATTTTTATTTTTTAACTTATTATCAAGCAAATGTGAAATATATTCAGGTATGATTTTGCCCACAGAAAGAGAGTAGAGTTTGTCCTTGGCCTAGAACATAGTTCTTCTCCATGGCTAGAATCTGAAACTCAGATACACAACTGGAAATAATACTCCCAGTTTAAATTTCAGACTTAGCATATAACTGATCATTACAGCATCTACTATTAAACAGTTCTGCTAGTAAGTACTACCTATAAAACTGCTACCATCAGGAATCCTTAGGGTTTTGGAAAAATAATGGTAAGATAAATTGTACTCAAGTATAAACTCCAGTATTATTATTTGTGTGTTGATGGGATGTTTCAACAGATCGAAAACACTAAAACAACTGAGTCACAAAGGATAGCTCTAAGTTAGTAGGCAGGGTATAAATTATTATCATTAATGGGAGAAGTAATTCATATAATAAAAACCATAGGAAAATTTAATGGGCCCCTACCCTGTGTCAGGTACTGTGGCACTTTGCAATATATAAGTGAGTAAAACAGTCTCTGCTCGCTAAGTGTTAATAATAGGGAAGAACATATACTAAAAGAAAATAAAATTTAATGGAGGGATTCTGTGATGTCTCCTGAGACAGTTTGTGATATGTTCCTGAATTACTTCTCCACTCTGAAATCTCACTTAGCAAATGTTACGTTCCATGTTATAGTTCCCTAAACATTCCAGGCTCATTAGGACCTCATCCTGGAAAACTCTTCAATATTCCTTCTGCTGCAGCTTGTACCTCTGTCAGAAATATCCAATAAAAATAGTTATCATAATGTTTTGAAACTGCCTATTTATTTGTCTAAATTCCCCCACAACATTATCGGCTATAGGAAGCAGAGCATGAGTCTCTCTTGTTGACTGTTATATCTCCAGTATCCACTTGGTACAGGGCCTAACACATAGTAGGTTCTCAATAAGCATTTATACTGACTTCATAGATAAAAAGACAAGATACTAGTACAGTGTATTTATTGAGTTCCCCCCTTCCCTTCCTGCCATGGAGAATGTTGTTCTTGTCTACCAAAACTCCAAATTTGGAAGGGAAAGAAAATTCCAATTTGGAGAGGAAGGAAAGACTAAATCATCTGTGTAAATAAAAGAGAAAAGATAGAGAAGGGAGAAAAAGAGAAACATATGGTAAAGGATGACAGAGAAAGGAAGGAAACAACATATTTCAGTGCTTAGAAAGAGATGCAATGTAGCAATCTAAGAGAATATGTAACTAGATGAAAGGAAATATATATACTGGTTGTTGTGAAATATGTATTTACATCCTTTCATATTCTTTGAGAAAAAGTAAGACATTAAAACTTCTTAAGAAATGCTCTTTAGAAAATGATCTTTTAGAATATTACAGCACTTCAAGGATCCCAATAGATTTTTTAAGGATGTAAGAGATAACTATGAAATACTTGATTACATAAAGGAGTGGTTATTTCTAGCAGTGGGATTCAGCAGAAAGTTTGTGAAAACTGAGCGAAATGGGCAGGATTTGCATACATAATGATTAGAGAAGAAAACTATTCCAGGTATAGGGGTACCTGGACTAGCATTGATTTTGAAGGACTAGTAACCAATCATTTTCATTGCAGATGTAAATGTATTTACACATCAATTATTCTTCCTTGACCACTTGATTAGATTTAATCAAGGACTTTTTCTCTTCCTTTTCCTCTTAGCTTCTAATTATATTTGTTATAATTAGACAAATAATCTAAATTGTTAGAAGCAATCTTTATTTCAAATAGACTGCAGATTTAAGTCAGATTACCATACTAGAGTTAGCACAAAATTGATGAGTTTCTCTGCAGAGAATGCATTAATCAACACAAAGCTGGTGAGTTCACTTACAGTTTAAGGGAGCAATTTCATTACCCAGTAGAGATACATTTTATGGTGGTTTAACTGAACAAATACACTTGCAAAAACAAGTATTTTATGCATTTTTTGTGGTTATCATAAACTTCAGAATTGATGGTTCCATTCCTGGGAGATTAAATAAAGCATTGTAGAGCAATTGACTATCACACTGATTGTAAACAGAAAGAAAAGAATTATGACAAATACAAATGGCACATGTAACTTTAAAATTTCAAAAGTGTGTTACTCTAACTGGATAGCCTCTGAGGTCATTTCGTCCATTAGATTCCTATGATCACAAAACTATATATGGTGTCCAAACTTATCCTTTGGACTGATTGAGATATTTAAAAATAACCCAGGATTTGAAGTCACAAAAATAGATTTGTTGTTCAACATTAATAACTAAAATAACTGGTTGACGAAATATTAGAAAGACAGGAGGGAAGAAAGAAGGAAAAAAAGAAAAGGAAGAAAGGAAGAAAGAAAACCCCACTACTTGGTTCACAGTAAACCTTTCATATATAATACCATTTATGCTTATGGTAATTTTATTTTTAACTAAGACTAAATAAAAAATTCTAGCTGTTAGCTTTTGCTGGATGTGTTCTATATTTTACACAATATGAATAAAATTTATTATTTTGATTTTCTCAGAACAAAGCAGAGACATAATGAGGTTTTATTAAATTCCATTACACTCTGTAACTATGTCCTTTGTGTACCATCACAACTGAAAGCCAATTATTTTTAGCAGGAAACCTCTAGAGTATTATGTTATTTGGTCACTGAATTTATTGAGAACAGATAACACAGAATATATGCTTCTTTTATATGATGCACTCATTTATAATAAACATATAAATAAGTTTTTCTTGACTCTGTTTTGTGTCAGCCTGTAACAAGTACCCCAGGCTCACAATAAGCAAACTAAAAATTGGTTGAAAATATAGTACTGACCTTTGCTGAGGTAACCAATGACTGGTTCTTAAGTATGCTACAGAGACACTAAAATGTAAGGTATTTTTCTTGTAAAATGTGCTCATTATAGGTGTAAAATTGTTTTACCTGTGTATAGTACATCTGTATCTGCTACTCAGATTTGATCTTTCAGGTGAATTAAAAAAAAAAAAAAACTTACTTTAACAAATGGATGTATGAATAACCAATTGCATGGCTGTGAAATGGCTTCAGGACGTCAGTCTTTACAGTGAATCTATTTAAACTGTGTAGAGGTAAGAAAGAAGCAGAAACTTTCTGTTGTGGAAAGTGATAAGATAAATTGTTTTGGCATATTATTTATGTTTGTTCAAGAATATTTGGGAAAACTCCTATAACAGGAGTAGCATGATTTATTGGTACAAACAAGTGTTTAGTGAAAGTCCATAAAGCAATTCATGTGAGATTTTTTTTTTTTTAACTGTGAAGAAATTTAAATCAAGAACATTGACAACACTGGCCAGAACTGAAAGATATTGTTGCAGTATGCTTACTAATGCACAATTAGAAATTGATTGATGGTTACAGCATTTTTGCATTTTGGTTTAAGAGAAGAGTTTATGCTTTGTCATTGCTCATTCCTGTTCCATAGAAGACAATTAGTCATCTAGCAAAGACTATACCTTACAGTATGTGGCAGCCATGAGAATGTACCTCTTAGATCTCTCATTGCAGAAAGCATAATTGACCCATGGCCCCAGGTGCTGAGCTTTGAAATTTATCTCCATATTCCTATCAAGGCCATGCTTTCTATTTGCCTGTCTCAGCCAGTGGTTGAGACTAGCAGTGATACCACATGCAAGTCTATTTCTGGGAGACACAGGACTGCTGTGATGGGCAACTTTGACTCTAGAACTCCCCCAAAACCTTGTTAAACTTTCTTTACAACTGCACTGAAGTCTCAGATGCTTCCACCCCACTTTCCTTTTTTTCCTTTTCTCCTTCACTGCAGTGAATTGCATTCTGATGGCTCTCTCAGCCTCTCAGGGCCCCTCCATTCTTCTCTCCTAGGTATTTTCTCTTATAAATGTTTATCATGTTTAATCTTGTCTTAGTTTCTGATTCTTAGACAACCTAACTCAGGGCAAATATAATACTTCACATGTCTCACTTTATCCTTGTAGAATAGAGGCTTCCGTAGGCCACATCAACGTGGTGCCACTATAGTTAACAGAAACAAGCAAAGCCATCACTCTCAGAATTATTCTATCTACCTGCTCTTTCCTAATTCCTTCTGCCTTTGTCAAGGAAAGGTTAAGGGGCAATATTTACTCAAAAACAGATGTCCTTTTCTTATGTACTTCCTAAGGCAGCCATGAGTATGATTTAACTGATTCAATTGCAGCCTGGAATGATCAAGAGTACTTCACTTCTGATTTTTTGAACCCAGTGACACTAAGGAAAGTCAGAAGGCAGTGATATTGCTTATTGCAAAAATGGGGGAAGCTGAAAGAGGTTTCATTATAACAGGTCTCAAGACCTTATGCAGGAAGAACTGTATAGCAACTTCATTCCAAATAATTTATTAACTGGGCCATCAAGTAATAACCTGTCTCTGTTATCATCTTATGACTTTTTACCTTTTCCCTTATTGATATGGGTGATACACATACTTACTGGTATGCAATACATACATTGAAGTTAGATAGGAGGTCTGGACCATGCTCTTGAGATGTTTAGTAATGTCAGGATCCCTAAGTGCTTACCATCAGAATCTGAAAGATTCTCAAGTTGTCAATATCTCAAACAAAGACAACAGAGGGTATTATGAATTAGGGGGAAGTTACTGACGTCTTTAGTATGTTTTTGCCATTTCCTGCCAAGTGATAAAAAATATCATAAGATAAGGTAGGCATGAAAATATCTTCCTGAGAAAAAAAATACCCTTGATATTGTCTTGAAATGTTCTACCATCAGCCAGTTGTGGAACTGTGTTTCCACAAGGATTTAAAAATTCTCATGTTTTTGCCAACCAGACTGATAGCTGCATTTATTTATTCATCCATTTATTTATCATTTTACTCCTAAATCATTCAAAAACATTTATTGATTAGTATATATTGAAGAAGGCACTGTGATGGGGTGGAGAACAAAACAAAACTATTCCAGTCATTCTAGAAATCAAGACTCTTGAAGAGGAGTCCTAAAATAGTAACAAAAATTAACAAAACCTGAAATGACAATGATGAATGAAATTATCAAATTTCCTACCATTTTTGCAATCTGCAAAATAGAGAATCAATAAATGATTAAATACTACTTTCATTATAATTATTTAGTAAAGAGTTCTTTTATGGTAATATTCAGTTATGACAAAGGTACACGCTCTTGGATACATTGACAGTGGGCTTCTTCTTGAGATAAATAGAAAGCAATCATCAAAAGTTAAAATGGTCAAAACTTAAATATCACTTGGACTTCACGGTCTCACATCTGGGAATAAATATTAAGAAAATGATATATAAAGAATAAAACTTCATGTTCTACAGTGCAAATGTTTATTATTTTGAAAGACAGATTGGAAACATTCTAAATGAGTATTAATGCAATAATTGTTATGGAAGATTGGCAAATGTGAAATTCTTCTTGTCATTGAAATTGTTGCTAATGGAGAATTTGTGATGCTTACATTAAGTGAAAAATGTTTAAATCACATATTTAGTTTAAGTGGAAAAAATAAAATCCAAATGAAAAATTTGTTCCAAAAATGAGCTTTAAATATTTAAAAATGCTTAGAACAAGAAAAAAGGATGCAGAACCCTTTGTTAATAATAATTAGTTCTGGGTAAAAAGTTATGCATGATTTACTTCTTTTTAATATCTACTGTACTTTCCAATGTTATATATGGACATTATTTTTATATCTAAGTGAAATGATTTAAAATATAGAAAAATTGTTCTCCAGAACACCATGGGAGGAAAATTACATTATCTTGCATTTGTTAAGAGCTACAGACTAAACTGACCTTGAAATTATGCCAACAAAGTAAAAAATAGTATAGAGATGATTAAATTTGCCTCTCCATGTACTTATGTCTCAAAAAATATCTCTTTTTCTTAAATGGGCATATCACAAAGGAACATTTTATCAAATCAGTTTCCTAATTTAAGTAATATATGATAAATTTCTAAAACAATAAAATCTTTTAAACACTGAATTGGTTTACACACATGGAGCATTTCAGGTTCATGGCTCACTAGTAATGCACATGAAAGACTTCATATGCCTTTTCCAATCTGCAATGCCATCCATCACTTTCATAGATCTAGGACCTCCTGTAGTCTAGGCTGACTGCATGTTCATTCTGTCATTTTGTTCCTCAGTTAACTTTATTAGTGTTGATCATGCCTGACTTTTCTAAGATTCCTTTGGCTCCTTTAACCTTGGCTTTACTGACCTGGGATAGATAGCAGCCAGGTGATATCTTGACTTACTATATTTCTAGACAATATCCTATGTGTTGAGAAAAGAAATAAGGCATCGCAGGGATAAGTTAAATGAATCTACCACAAGAAGAAAAATAAGGAAATAAGAGTAATGCTTTAAATAACTGAATATTTAGTTCAATATAAGGTCAGATTTAGGGGGAGTTGTTTTAGTATGTAATTGTATTGGGCATAAAGGTAAACAGAAGGGAAGAAGTAGGGAAAACTGAATATATTTATAAGAGTTGGTAAAACTGATGGAACTGGTCATGGAGGGATGAGCGGATACAGGAATCAGTACATATGTGGAGAGACTGTTCTTGAACTAGAGAAGAGAAAGAACTGAAACAGAAGAGAAGAAATTAACAATACATTTAGGGGCAGACATACTTCTTTTTTTTTTTTTAAGATTTTATTTATTTATTTGAGAGAGAGAGCATGAGCGCAGGGAGGGGCAGCGGGAGAGGGAAAAGCAGACTCCCAGCTGAGTGTGGAGCCCAGATATGGGGCCCCATGCGGGGCCCATCCCAGGACCCTGAGATCATGGCCAGAGCTGAAGTCAGATGCTTAACTGATGGAGCCACCCAGATGCCCCAAGGTACAGGACCATTTCTGTGGTGTGGCAGCTGACTGAGTGCATAATTAATCGCCTTAATTTTTCCTGTGAAGGAGGAGGCCATTTAAGTAAAAAGAAAACTAAGTAGATTGAAAGCTTGAAGATGCTGATGACATTCTTATAGGAAGAAAATGAATAAGTAATGGAGCTGGTTAGGGAGAAGATAAGTGCTTCTGCATACTTCATTAATGTTTGAAAGAAATCAAGCTATGGTTTCTCTCTGATGTATGTTGGCACCTGTTGCGTTCATGAAAGACAACAAATTACTTCATTTTATTAAGTTAAGGTTTGAGTGCCCAGTATGTGATGGATATTCTGCTAAATGCTGTGAAGAAAAAAAGGATAATAAAATTTAATCTTACATTTCAAAGATCTGCCTAAACAAAGTATATAGATAATTGTAACGCAAAGTAGAAGTGTTATGTACACATGGCAACTACTAAGAGCATGGGCTTAACTATGGGAGTATCTGGAATTGAATAACAGCTGAACATAAACAGTCCCCTTAATTCACTTGCCCTTCACTTTCTTCATCTCTAAAATCTAGCTAATAGACCACATAGCTGAAGCATATATGTGAATCACTTTACAAATTGTAAACCTTTATGAAAATGTAGTCTTATGTGACTGTTTTAAAGTTGTAAAAGCTTTTAAAAATAAAAATAAGAGGGAGAGACAGAAAAGGAGAACAGAAAGAGAGAAAGAAGATAGAGAAAGAAAGACTGAGACAGACGGACAGACAGACACACACACACAGTAGCACAGTCACTCTGGTTAGAATGTTTAGATATGCTTTATAGTGGGGGTGAAATTTGCCCCTAGCTTTGAAGAATGTAGCTATGGGTAGGCAGAAATAAGGTCACAAAGTTATAACAAGCTGAGGAAACCACTTCCACAACATTTTAGAGAAGAAAAAGCCCAAATCATATTGAGGAATAGAAAGCAGACCAGATTACCTAGAAAGCAGGGGAGTAAAAAGGCATATAAAATGTAGTCGTGGACGTATTTTAAGGGCTCTGAATGCTACATTAAAGAGATGTCACTTAAATTATGGTTAGAATAGAATCTAAAACTTCATTATTCTACAACGGCTTGCATTTTCTGCCCCTTCCTGTATGTAGGACCGCATTTCATTTCATTCTTCCTTTGCTTTCCATGCTCTAGTAACAGTTTTCTTTCAGTGTCCTAAACATGACAGACTCTTAAAAAAGTCTTTTTCTCGCAAAGGTCTTTGCAAATACTGTTTTCCAGCCACTTTCATTTGGTAGATTCATAGCTCACTTACATCATTCAGGTCTCAGTTTAGAGGTCTTCTCAAAGAGTTCTTCCTTGACTATCCTATGTAAAGTAGAACACCTATTATTCTGCATCTTAACACTGTTTTCCTTTATAAAATTAGATATAATTTTGAATTACTCTGTTTTTGTTTACTTCCTTTCCATCCCTTACTGTCTCTTGTACATCTCTCAGAATATAATCCATGAGGATAGGGATTATGTTTACTTTTCTCACCCTTCATTGCCTAGCCCATTTTTTAGTACATAGAGGTGCTTAGTATTTATTGAATAAATATATTAAAGGATATTTTATTTACAGAAGCATTGAATAATTTTGAGCATGGAAGATATTTTGGGGAAAAGGACTGTGCCTTAGAAAAAGTAAACTAATACTATATTATCTAATATATTAGAAAATATGAGACAGAACATAAATCACTTAGTAGTTGTTGTAATAGTCATGCATTTATTAATGAAGATCAGACCTACTAAGCATTGCAGAAGTGAAGGGAATAAGAATAAGGCTGTCCAGAGATTGTGAAAGAAGAAACAGGAATAGAAATGAGGTAGAAGAAGATTAGGTTCAAAGATGAGAAAAGCAGGGGAATGTAATTTTTCTCAGCTTCATCTGGTATGGGGTATCCAGCCAGCTCCGTTTAACCTTCCTCTAGCTGGGAGAAGGTGATACTGAACCATTTCAAGAGTTTCTGATAGTTAACTTGATTTAATCCAGTGTATTACCAAAAAATCTATAGAGCTGAAACACTAAAGTACATTGTTAAGGTATTATTTTGGAGAAATTTACTACAAAGTTTCCATTTTTATCATTTGAGGGTCAGGTCTTTCTGAATTTCTGTTGTAAGTTTCACATGTCAGTACTTTATAGCTCAACCATTTCAAATGACAAGCAAATCATTCTTCACTAGTTGTCAACACAAAGAATTTTATGTTTTAACTTCACCAAAATACTAAAAGAGACTTTCTCATGTAAACACATTCAAGTTGTTTCCTAAAAATCTTTGGGAAATTTCCAAACCATAATTGAAGGGTTTGATAAAATGATAAATACACAGAAGTCACATTAATGTCAACCAAGGATATTGTTATAGATAAGAAATATTTAAGCAAAACCTATTTCCTCAAGCATTCAAATATGAAAACCTACAAGGGGCAAATATATCTCAAGTAAAATTGGTCAACATCAATACTGAAATATAACTGCTCATGAAATACATAATCTTCTTTACCTATAGCAAAAAGTTAACCAATGGGTGATACCTGACTGGTAGTTCTAGTGGGTTTGGTGGTACTAATGATTTCTTTATCTGTATATTCTGTATATTTCTTTAACTATCCATATGAAGTTGTGTGATGTTTTCTTGTAACGTCTGTTAATGTTATATTTTGAAACACACATGTAAGAATAAAATCTACTTACTATTATTTAAATGAATTTAGTTTGATTAGGATACATTATATTTTTATCTTTAAAATATTTTCAAATGTACCACTTCATTTTCTCCTCACAGAAAACCTGTGCAGTATATAATACCAATTAATCATTTCAAAGAGGAAGAAATGGACCGGTCCATAGTTACACAGCTCATACAAGGCAGAGCAAGGATTAGAATCTAGCTTTGTAACCAATGTATGCAAGTCGTTTAATTTACTGAGCCTATTTTTTTTCCCATTGGCAGATGTAGATAATATTATCTGTTCTCAATCTCTGTGAAAATACTGAAACTTTAATGAGCAGGTATAATTATTGTGCTGATATAATGCTTTTCCTTGGTTTGGGGAAATTTGGGGAAGAAGTTGTCACTGTACTGGTCTTTGAAATTACTATAGACCTCATTTAAATTTGGGTGAAAGAAATAAAGGCAGGGAAGAGATAACCATATACTATTTTCACCAATGTTGTTATTATTTGAATTTGACCTATTGGAAAATAAAATAATAAAATTAAGTGATTTTTCACATTTGAATAGGAGTTTGTAGATTTTTTACTTAAAGCCAAGTCTGTCCAGCTCTATCATTCTATAACTACAATACAGTGGATAAAAGTGTGAGCTCTGGAGCCCAAGGATGTGTGACTTTGAATCTTGCCTCCACCATTTAGTCATTATAGAACCATGGACAAATCACTTAAGCCACTATCATCTCAACTTGTTCATCTATAAAAAGGAAGTATTAGTACCACTGCATAAGGTGGTAATAAGAATTAAGTACAGAGTGTTTAAAACGGAGCCTAGTACATAGTAAAAAAACCATAAATATTACTGGTGGCAGCTTCCTTTTCTCATTTTCCTTCTTCTTTTTTTTCTTTTTCTTTTTTTTTAGCATCCCGCATCTTCCTTTTATCATTTTGTGATTTGGGGATACAGTATTTTTAAGTGGTAGAAATTCAGATGTGTAATACATTTTACCACATTTTTAAAAATGGTGCAAATGACTTTTAAAGTAATGCTGGCTGGATTTTAGAAATTAAAATATACCAGGAATGTTCCACTTGTAATAACAATAACTTATTTTACCATTTTTTCTTTCTGAAGTTATTTCTGGTGTCAGTGAAAATTTAAAGTGAGGATACAACTGTTATCCATTTGTGCTAGTTTTCTTGAAGTATCACCATCTTAAAGGAGTGATGAGAACTTGACCATAGATATTAATAAGAAATGGCTGCCAGACAAACCCATCCATCAGTAATGCTGACAGATCCAGCAAGAGATTATAACTCAATTACTATGAAATGATTGGAAGAATGATTTCTTGATTGATTGATTCTTTATAAAATCCAGCTTCACAGAAAAAAAATCAACAAAATCCATTTAAAGATTTTTTTTTAGCTAGAAGTGCAAGTATTGTTGGTTCTTTCTGCAATGTCTTATCATGATTTAAAATAATCCAAAAGGTAGCAAATAGTTTATTTTCTAGTTTATCAAAACTGAAACATTTTTATGGCTTGTGAGTAAATAAAAGTTTCAACTTCATGATTTGTATTATACTCTCCCATAATAGATGAACATTTTATTAGTTGCTTTTTCTAGCAGACTTTGATATGTCCTTTCAAATGCTTTTTCCATTTTTGAAAGTTATTTATGCTCATTTTTGAGATCTAAGAATCAGAACTATGAATGTAATATTGAGTAAAACTTGGTGTAATATGTTAAAAGATCTCTATAGCCAAATTTAGAGTGTGTGTGTTTGTGTATATTTATATATATGTTTACTCTTGTAATATATTTATAGTTTTGTATATATTTATAGTTTTGTAATATAATTCAGTCATTTTTATCTTTAAAGAAAGTGTTAACATAAAACAGGAGAAAAAAATTTTAAAGAAATGTGTACATATTTAAAGATTCTTTTCAACCTGGTGGTGACTGGGTGGCTCAGTCTGTTAGGCATCTGACTCCTGATTTTGGCTCAGGTCATGATCTCAAGGTTTTAAGACTGAGCCCTGCATGGAGCTCTGCCCTGGGCATGGAGCCCATTTAAGATTCTCTCTCTCCCTCCCTACACTCCTCCCCAAAAATTCTTTTCCACCTGAATTTATCCATATATTTACAAAGTTGTAAATATATGTAATCACAATATCTGCAATATATTTTCTATATTTCTATATTTTTCTTTCAATATAATGTCATGCATTTCTTAATACTTGTGCATGGTCTTCATAGTTATAATTTTAAAAGTGACCATCATATCCTACCTAGTGTTTGATTATTAGTATCACCTGAGATGACTGTTAAACATGTAGATTCTTGGTAACTCTGCAAGAGATTCTGATTCAGTAAATCTCAAATCAGACCAGGAATCTGTATTTTTAACAAGTGTTGTCTTTATATGGGAAATAATTAGTCTAACTGAATAACATCCTTTAATTAATTGTTCATCATTGTTGGCTAATCATGCTGTATCTAAATATTTTCCCACTATTAAAAAAAAGTCACAATGATCATTATAGGAGATTATATTATTTTGTAATTATTTCCTTAGGAAAAATATCTAAGTTTAAATGATTAGATTAAAGGTTTGTGATCATTTTAAGATTCTTGATATCCACTGCAAATTTATTTTCCATAAACTCCTAGTTTAAATTGCTCTAAAATTATAATCAATTATTCAGTTTCCCTGAAGCCTTATACCAATATTGAATATCATGTTTTGAAAAATTTATCAAAGTTAAATTATGCCTCTACAACTCCGTTTCTTTGATTACTTGCAGTAATTGGAAAAGTATTCATATGCATCTTTCCTATGTGTCCTCTTTGAAATTTTATTATTTTTATTTTTATTTTGTGGTATTCATGTTATATACCTCATTGGTACACTTTAGTTTTCATATAATTAAAAAAAATGTATAAAACAACTGAAACAGGTAGGTTGCTTTCAGTATCAGATGATAGATATTCACAAATGAAACTGCCTTAAATAATAAATCATGCATCTCCCTTGAGAGTCCAGAAGGTCCAAAGCTCTGGAAGTAAAGCATGCACTTGATATGAGAGGTCAGGTCTCTGCTTTGGCTTATGGTGATAATCCTGACACTTCTCTCTCTAGCATGTTAGTTTAAGGTGTCACATCCAAAGGCAGTAACTTCCAGAAGAAAAGGGACCAATTCATTCAGTATGTATTTCTCAGGAGAGAATAAATGTTTGTCAGAAAATCACTGACAGACTTCCTCTGTGTCATTTGCCAGACTTAGATCAGCTTATTTTAATGAGGTGTTAGTGAAAGAAATAAGATGAACATGATCAGTGAATCTAAATGGTATCTTCGACTAAAGAGAGGGATAAAGGTATGTAATTTATGGGATTTAGGAAGTAATAATAAGGAAGTAGGCAATAAATAATGTCTAATATAATAACTATTCATTGGTAAGCTTCTTTCTTTTTCTTTCTTTCTTTCTTTCTTTCTTTCTTTCTTTCTTTCTTTCTTTCTTTCTTTCTCTTTCTTCCTTCCTTCCTTCCTTCCTTCCTTCTTCCTTCCTTCTTTCCATCCTTCCTTCCTTCCTTTTTCTTTCTTCCTCCTCCTCTTCTTCTTTTTCTTTTGCTAGTTCTAAGATTTGATTGTATATTTTTGTGATTGCTATGAAAATTGTCACTCAGAACTCCTAGAGAATCTACTGTGAGAGCAGATTAACAACCCCACTGCCACTCCTATGGATCCACTATCAGTTACCCTCAGGCTTGTCCATTACTGAGCCAGCATGCTAGAGGTACAATTGCTGTACCATCCTTGCTTAAGGCTGAAGTTTTCCAGCAGGCAAATTTTGTTCAGAGATACTGAAGACCTGGATTGAAGCTTTTTCAGAACTTCCTTAGAGCATGAGACTCTTCCTACCCAATCCTCTCTTCACTCTCTCCTTTCACAGGTATGTGACCTGCTTGGAATCTTATGATTCTTCCTGCCTACTCCTATCCCCAACTTCTTTATCCTTTCTAGGACTTTTCCTCAGTAAATTTCTTATACTTCTAATTCTGCTTCTTGGGGCACCCAAGCTGGCAGAGTATTTAATCATTTGATCCATCCACTGTGTGATATATTAGGTAAGGTATTTCCATCTATACTAATATTTATTTATTTAGTTGGCAATTTAATTGTGCCTACTATGCACCAAGTTCTGTGTTAGGCAAAAATGTGCATAAAATTAATAGTAAAAGTTTACTTCTCTCAAGTAGTCACAGGTTTAAAGGAAGACTCATACAGATAAATACATAATAATAATAATAATAATAATAATAATAATAATAATAATAATACAAAATTGAAGATACTCTGAAACAGGGGTAAACTGAATTTGAAAATTCAGTGGAGGAAGATATCAACTCTTCATCTTTCTGGAAGGCAGCATAACTCTCAGAAATGTTCTATGAAAGTTGAATTCCCTCGGTGGAACATGGAGGGATGAGTTTTCACATTGTGTTAGTTACAGCAATGCTAAAAGACAGATTAAAAGATGTGTAATGGCTCAAGCCATATTTATTTTTTAACTATGTAACTATTTCATTCCTGTGGTCTTGGTTGTTGGGGGGCTTTTATTTGGGAATTCACCCCTGGAGTTAAGGATATGATCTCTTGATTCAAGGCATTTAGTAAGAAAGGAATAGAGGTGGCAAATGGAAATTGGGTAGGCAACAAATAACATCCAATGCTATAATCATTTCTGTGCAGTTAGATAAATATCCTATTCCTTTTTGGACAGTTTGAAGGTTTAATTTTTATATATTTGTGGTGGTGATCAAAGTGAAATAAATGAGAGAAAGACAAATGCCTTATGATTTCACTTACATGTGGAATTTAAAAAAAAAAAAAACAAAAGATCAAAAATAGAAACAGACTCAAAAATACAGAGAAGAAACTGATGGTTGTCAGAGGAGAAAAGCATGGGGGGATTGGTGAAATAGGTGAAGGGGATTAAGAGGTATAAACTTCTAGTTATAAAATAAGTCATAGAGATAAAAAGTACAGCATGGGGTACCTATAAGAGACTTATTTCAGACCTGAAGACACATGCAGATTGAAAATGAAGGGATGAAGAAGCATTTATTATGTAAATGGAAGTGAAAACAACACCAGGGTAGCAATATTTATATCGGATGAAAGAGACTTTAAAACAAAGACTATAACAAGAGACAAAGAAGGATACTATATAATCATAAAGGGAACAATCCAACAAGAAGATATAACAATTATAAGTTCTTATGCACCCAACATGGGAGCACCTAAATGCATAAAGCAGTTAATAACAAGCATAAAGGAAGTAACTGACAGTAATTCAATAACAGTAGGGGACTTTACCAGCCCATTTACATCAATAGATAGATTATCCAAACAATAATGATACCTTGGACCACATGGCTCTAACAAATATATTCATAATATTCCATCTGAAAACAGCAGAATACACATTCTTTCCAAGTGCACATGGAACATCCTCCAGAATAGATCACATATTAGGCCACAAACAAGTCTCAACAAATTAAAAAAGACTGAAGTCATACCATGCATCTTTTCCAACAGCAAAGCTATGAGACTAGAAATCAACCACAAGAAAAAAATCTGGAAAGAGCACAAATACATGGAGGTTAAATAACACACTACTAAACAATGAATAAACAACTAAGAAATCAAAGAGGAAATGAAAAAATACATGGAGATAAATGAAAATGAAAACACAGTAGTCCAAAATCTTTGGATGCAGCAAAAGCTGTTCTAAGAGGTAAGTTTATAGCAATACAAACTTACCTCAAGAAGCAAGAAAAATCTCAAATAAACAACTAACCTTACACCTGAAGGAGCCAAAAAAAGAACCACCAAAACTCAAAACCAGTAGAAGAAAGGAAATAACGATTAGAGCAGATATAAACAAAATAAAAACCAAAAATCAATAGAACAGATCAATGAAACCAGGAGCTGGTTCTTTGAAAAGATCAACAAAATTGATAAATATCCAGCCAGACTCAACAATGAGAGAGAGAAAGAGAAAGAGAGAGAGAACTCAAATAAACAAAATCAGAAATGAAACAGGAAAAATAACAACCCACACCACAGAAATACCAAGGATTATGAGAGAATGTTATGAAAAATTATATGCCAACAAATTGGACAACCTAGAAGAAATGGATAAATTCCTACAAACATAAAACTTCCCAAAATGGAATCAGGAAGAAATAGAAAATTTGAACAAACTGATTACCAGCAATGAAATTGAATCAGTAATTCAAAAACTCCCAATAAATAAAAGTCTAGGACCAGATGGCTTCACAGGTGAATTCTACCAAACATTTAAAGAAGAGATAATACCTATTCTTCTCAAATTATTCCAAAAAATAGAAAAGAAAGGAAAACTTCCAAATTAATTCTATGAAGCCAGTATTACCCTGATACCAAAACCAGGTAAGGACACCACAAAAAAAGGGTACTAAAGATCAATATCTCTGATGAACATTGATGCAAAAATCCTCAACAAAGTATTAGCAAACTGAATCCAACAACATATTAAAAGAAAATATTCACCACAATCAAGTGGGATTTATTTCTGGGATGCAAGAGTGGTTCAATATTTGTAAATCAATCAACATAATGCATCACATCAACAAAAGAAAGGATAAAAATCATGTGATCATTTCAATAGATGCAGAAAAAGCATTTGATAAAGTACAACATCTATTCATGATAAAAACCCTCAACAAAGTAGGTTTAGAGAGAATACACCTCAACATAATAAAGGCCATCTCTGAAAACCCACAGTTATTATCATACTTAAGTGGGAAACACTGAAAGCTTTTCCCCTAAAGTCAGGAATAAGAAAAGGATGTATACTCTCACCACTTTTATTCAACATAGTACTGGAAGTCCTAACTACAGCAATGAGACAAGAAAAAGGAATAAAAGGCATCCAAATTGGTAAGGAGGAAGTAAAGTTTTCACAATTTGCAGATGAAAAGATACTATATATAGAAAACCCTAAAGACTATCAAAAATTACTAGAACAGATGAATGAATTGAGTAAGGTGGCAGAATATAAAATCAATATACAGAAATCCATTGCATTTCTATACACCAATAATGAAGTAGTGGAAAGAGAAATTAAGGAAAAAAAACCATTTACAATTGCACCAAAAAAAAAAAAAAAAATACCTAGGAATAAACTTAACCAAGGAGGTGAAAGACTTGTACTATGAAAACCATAAAAACTGATGTAGGAAATTGAAGATGACACAAAGAAATGGAAAGGTATTCCATGTTCATGAATTGGAAGAACAAATATTGTTAAAATGTCTATATTACCCAAAGCAATCTACACGTTTAATGCAATCCCTATCAAAATAGCAATAGCATTTTTCACAGAACCAGAAGAAATAATCCTAAAATTTGTATGGAACTACAAAAGATTTGAATAGCCAAAGCAATCTTGAAAAAGAAAAGCAAAGTTGGAGACATCCCAATTCAGGACATCAAGTTATATTACAAAGCTGTAGGAACCAAAACAGCATGGTACTGGTACAAAAACATAGATCACTGGAATAGAACAGAGAGCCTAGAAATAAACCCATGATTATATGGTCAATTAATCTTCAACAAAGGAGGCAAGAATATCCAGTGGGAAAAAGTCTCTTCAACAAATGGTTTTGGGAAAACTGGACAGCTACACGCAAAAAAAAAAAAAAAAAAGAAAGAAAAGGAAACTAGACTACTTTCTTATACCATACACAAAAATAAATTCAAAATGGAATAAAGACCTATATATGAGACCAGAAACCATAAAAATCTTAGAAGAGAGCACAGGCAGTAACTTCTTGACATCAGCCATAGCAACTTCTTCTAGATATGCCTCCTGAGGCAAGGGAAACAAAAGCAAAAATAAGCATTGGGACCACATCAAAATCTAAAGCTTCTGCACAGCAAAGAAACAACCAACAAAACTAAAAGACAACCTACTGGATAGGAGAAGGTATTTGCAAATGATATATCTGATAAAGGGTTAGTATCCAAAATCTATAAAGAACTTACAAAACTCAACACCAATAAAACAGATAATCCAATTAAAAATGGACAGCAAACATGAACAGACATTTCTCCAAAGAAGACATATAGATGGCCAATAGTCACATGAAAAGATGCTCAATATCACTTATCATCAGAGAAATACAATTCAAAACCACAATGAGGTATCACCTTGTACCACCTGTCAGAATGGCTAAATTCAACAACACAAGAAACAAGTGTCGGTGAGGATGTGGAGGAAAAGGAACCCTCATGCACTTTTGGTGGGAAAGCAAACTTGAGCAGCCATTGTGAAAACATTATGGAGATTCCTCAAAAAATTAAAAATAGATATGATCCAGTAATTTCACTACTGGGTATTTACCGAGAGAATATGAAAACACTAATTCAGAAAGGTATATCTACCCCTATTTTTACTGCAGTATTATTCACAAAAGCCAAAATATGGAAGCAGCCCAAGTATCCACTGATAGATGAATGGATAAAAAGTGGCATATATATACAATGGAATATTAGTCATAAAAAGAATGAAGTCATGCCATTTGCAACAACATGGATGGATCTAGAGAACATAATGCTAAGCAAAATAAGTCAGTCAGAGAAAGACAAATACCATATGACTTTAATCATATGTGGAATTTAAGAAACCAGACAAACAAAGGAAAAAAACAAACAAACCGAAAAACAGACTCTTAACTACCAAGAACAAACAGATGGTTACCAAAGGAGAGGTGGATGGGGGAGAGGGGTTGAAATAGGTGAAGGGTATTCAGAGTACACTTATATGATGAGCACTGAGTAATGTATAGAACTGTTGAATCACTATGTTGTATACCTGAAACTAATATAACACCACTGTATGTTAATTATACTGGAATTAAAATAAAATAAAAAAAGAAGAAAAACAGAAAAGTACAGTGCAGGGAAATATAGTCAATCACATTGTAATAATGTTGTATGGTAATTACACCTACTGTGCTGAGCAATGCCTAATGTATAGGACTGATGAATTACTATGTTGTATATCTGAAACTAATATAACATTGTATGTCAACTATACCTCAATGATAAAATTAAAAAAGTATGCCACTTAGATATCCTTCAGGAGAGATCTTATTTTTTCCAGGCAGTTGTGATAAGAAAAACAAGAAAGATCATGTATGTCATGGTTTATGGGTGAGACATAGAAATGGCATGTCTACTTTGTTCACATTCTGTTGTCTGAAATCCAGTGACAGGGCTAATACAATTATGTGGGAAGTTGGAAATTAGTGTCTATGTGCCAAAGATGAGAAAACTCTCAGTAATTCCTACCACACAGGTAAGAACAATGTACACAATGATAGAGTTGTTGAAATTCTTGGGATGTTTGAAGAAGTAAAAATTTAATATAATTGGAATGTAGGGTGATGAGGAAAATGAAAGATATGAGAGTAGAGAAGCTAATAGTTCTTCCAATGCTGTTTATTAAATAAATTTTTAAATTTATGTGAACTTTTAATGCTTATTTTATTCTATTATTTATATATAATTCAATCTATTTTTGGAATCTCATCTTCTCTCTTGATCACTACTGCTATTTCTGTGACATTATTACACTGTTCTAATTATTTTAGGAGCATTACATTACAAAGGGAGCTTGTTTGAATAGGGCTATCTAGATAATTATTTCTTAATTATAAACAACAAATTTGTAAATTTAAACGAACACTCAAGTCTATAGTTAATCCGGCCTTCATTTGTTTAGGGTTACTTCAAGTAGAAAATTTGCATCCTAATGTTCTATTTATTCAGCAATATGTGTTTCTAAAATAGCAGAACAATAAAAGTTCTCTGGCAAAATACAGGCTTCATTCTTCCTAGAATACATCTTTATATAGATCCTCTCTAACATATTCAAATTATTTCATTAATGGATCGGATTTAGGATGATATTTTGTTTTAATATTTCTTATAATTGTTTAAAATTATTGAGATAGAAATAGACTTACAGAGATACCCTAATTCCATCAGATTGGCAATAATAACATCTGACAATAAAAAGTACTGGTAAGACTGTGAAGAATGGGAATTCTCATACCCTTCTGGTAAGAATGTAAATTGTTAAAAAAAAATATTAGAGTATGATTTGGCAGTACTTAATAAAACTACAAATGCACATATATCAATCCAATAAATTTAAGTACTCCCTAGAAAACATTTTCACAGTGCAGTCAGAAATTTCCTTTTAGCAGAGTTCAGAATGCAGAAAAGTATCAAATCAGCCAAAATGCCCTTCATTGGAGAGATGGATAAATAAAATGTGATATATTTATGAGATTCTACATTACAGATAAAATATTGAGCTAAAACCATATATTGAATATGGATAGACTTTTTAAATGAAAACAGTGATTGAGGAAAGAAAGCAAGTTTAGAGTGATCATTTCTATATCATGTATGTTCCATAAATTAAGCAAAATACACATCTAGTAGAGGGCAGTGAGTAATGGGGGTCCCAGTGACGGGAACAAAAATAATTGAACTTTATCTGTAATAATTACATTTGTTAATTTAAAATATAAAGTGAATATGACAATATGTGAGAAATTCTAATCATAGGGTATGTGTAGTTATTTTATTTTTCTTTATAATTTTCTATTTTTAAAATTTCTTAGAAAAAATACTTAAATAATAAAAATACATGTTTTTTCTAAACCAGGGTTAAATTAATACCATAATAAGTTATTAGGCAAAAATGTTTTTAAACTCCTTACAACCTTAGACTTAGGAGGGTAGGCTATAGGATGATAAATGCTATTGCTTAGTTTGATGTCTGTTCAATATTCTGTATGAATAGCATCTCAGAAAGACTGATTTAAAACTAATCTACTTGTGTGCAAAATTAACTCAAATAGAGTACCCCTTAGCTCCAGGAGGAGAGTAATATTTACTAAACAGGTTCTCCAGAATTTCAGCCAATAAGTATTTCAGGAAAGAAAGTTCATAAGACAAGTAAGTTAATTTAAATTTATATATGTGTGTGTGTATATATATACACACATATATATATATGTGAGAATGAATTCTCATAGATAAAGATGACTTACTTGTTCCTACAATAAATGATATTAAATTTAATTCATAATATTTTAACATCCATTTTGGCTGTTCAGAAATCTATCTTACTTATTGATGTCCTTCTATATTTACAACTACTGCTTCCAAAATAGATGGATGAGGTTGCTGTGTTTATTAAAAGGGATGATATGCATACAGATCCTCATCCAGAAACTGGCAAATAAAAACCAGCTATTACTATTATTAAAGCAGAATATTATCCATGTAAGTTTTTTAAAATTTTTTATTGTTATGTTAATCACCATCACCATTTGTTAAAATTACTGACCATAATGATGTTTCACCTGTAATAGCTCCCTATATTCACAATAACTTTGGTGTATTAACAAGCTATAATTTAATCATCTATATGAAACACACTGTTTTTGTTTCTTATTCTTTCCCTATGATATCCCATATTTGGGGCCTAACTGGAAATTTGAATATCTCAGTGCCCCTAATGAGAAGCCAGGGCTTTGTGAAACTGAAACCATGGGCAAGTGTCAAAGTTCCCTACTTATTGATTATCATTCATCTAAGCATTCCAAAGGCCATGCAGGGGAACACCCTGAAGGCTTCACCTTCATCCCATATTTAATCAGCAGTAAACTGCACCTGCAGTGCTCTGCGCCTCACCTAGGTAGCAAACACACTTACAGTGTCCTTACCCACCAAAACACAGCAAAAAGAAAGGGCATAGAATAAACAGCTTTACCTCAGCAACAGATGTTACTTCCAGACAATGCTGCCACGTCAGGTGGCTGTCTTCTGAGCCTCCATAATAGAGAATTTTCCCCAGCTCAGCGCTTACAGCACTGATCTGTAATTGTCCATTTTCCTGTTTCTCACATTAGCTACAGATCTCAAGGAAAAATGGTGCCAGGTTCATTTCTCTATCCTTGGTACCAAAGATAGGGATTAAACAAAACAAAACAAAACAAAAAACCCATTAAGCACTTGATATTTTTTGTCTAAGTGAATAAGTGAGTAAATGGTTAAAGATCTTAGTCCCTTTTTCCCCAATGTGAAGTTCCCCTTGATTCTCCATGGTCTAAGTCCTTTGTTCACATTGATTCTTGAGTCAGTCTGGACTGAGACTGAGATATAAAAAAAAGACATGAATAAATTCATCTTTTGGCTGAGGATGTGTGGGCTAAGATTTGACACTATTTTCCCCCCAGAGTTAGAACCCTCTGTCTCCCTTCCTCATGGGTCTTCAGGATGCTTTTCTTGCCTAATGAGGATCAGGTACCCTTGTCCACTGTACTTGGTTTTAGCTAACCTTGTTTTGCTTTGACTACACTTACCTCCAAACATTTACAGCAGTCAGAGAAGGAAAAAATAAAAGTAGGCTCCCGCAGTATGAGACTTTCACATGAGATAGAAGACTGAATAACAAAATACTAGTCATAGGATTATAAGAGGTTTCTAAGAGAGTGGAAAAAAGAAAAGAAAGAAAGTGGCATGGCAGTGTAGGGAGCTCCCTGACAGAAAGTGAAATTTACTGAAAAGATACGTGATTAAAACATCTAAAAAAATAGAGAATTAGAGGCTTTTCAGAACACAGATAAAACCTTAACATACATTGAAATATTTTACTGTTTTACATATACTGATTTATTAAATCCTTATAATAACCCTAAGAGGTACTATTACCATTTTTTACAGATGACAAAGCTCAAGATACAGAGAAAATAAAACAATGAGTTGCCCAATGACCACACAAACTGGGCAGTTTGTCAGGACCCAGAAAAGCCAAGAGATCAGGGTCTAGGGCTTGTGATTTCAATCTCTATCTTGATTTCAATCTCTATTTTACCTTGCTTGTGCAGGATTAATTCTGAGAAATGTATATTGTTAAAAGTAATAGTTTATGGTTTCTAGCCTGACCATACACTCCCAGGGATACGAACAGCATTCCATTCTCTCCATTAAAATTTGTGCCAAAAAGACACTCCCCTGTTTCAATGGCTCCCCCAAGGATACTGGTTAAAGATCCTTACACAAGAATGCCACCTAAACTTCATCTTCTGCCACTTCACCTTACTCAACTTCTGTTCCAAATATAACAGATACTGATTTTGTCAGGCTAATTAACTATTTTGTTCTTTCCCAAAAGGTATCTGTCCTGCTTAGAATGCCTTTCCTATTCTTTTTGCTCAGGTTGTTCTTGAGTTAGTAGGTAGTTTTCTTGAAACTATCAATTCATACTCACTTTTATCTTATTATACTGTTTGTTTATCCAGTGGACTATATTCCTTGAAAGATTATGCTCATCTTTGCATACTTAGGGTTAATAGGTTTATATTATAGCTTTAAATATTAAATGAAAGAATGGGAGATTGAGACTTAGATGGCTTTCCTAATGTAAATCTTCCAGAATGTCATGAATCTCAGTTAAAAAGTTAGGCAGTCAGGGGCACCATGTGGCTCAGACGGTTGAGTGACCAACTCTTGATTTCAGCTCAGGTCATGATCTCAGAGTCCTGAGATGGAGCCCCGTGTCAGGCTCCGTGCTCAGGAGGGAATCTGCTTGGGATTCTCTCACTTCCTCTCCCTCTGTCCCTCGACCCCCCAAAATAAATAAATAAAATCTTAAAAAAAAAAAGTTAGGCAACCTGGTTTTGTACGATCAGGAATTGACAATTTCCTTCAATGTGATTCTAATTATTCTTGAATATGCCAAAGATATTTTGAAAAAGAGAGAGATTGTGTCAGTTTTATCATTTTTAGTACCACATTACATAATATCAAAATCCAGTCATAATAACGGATCAGGTAGCCAATTAAGGAAAGGAGAAAATAAATTAATTGGATTTAATTGACCAAAGATTCAAAAAACTTCAGCTGTTATCAGATAATTGTTTGGCTGAATTTATTCAGATGGTCATCTCCTGGATCCCTGCATGCAGGCAACAGGAATGCTCTGATGATGAATAGGTACCCATAAACATACTTTATTCTCTAAAACAGGTGATATGTAAAAATAAGGTATTACTTAGACCTGTCAATAGAAGAAGGTACAGAATGAGAGATTTTATTGTTCCCATTCTCATGTTATGTCTTCTTCCTCTTCAGACAAACACTAAGGAAACCATAAAAATAAATCTATCCACAAAATGCCTGGCTCACAGGATTCATTTTCATTGTAGCCATAGTTTTCCATCTTAATACACTATACAAGGTAAACAAAGCAATAGGACATAGAAGTACCTGTGTAAATGCATTCTTCTATTTTCTCTACTTTGTACTTCAATAAATCTAAGATATAAAATGAAATTCTTTAATCAGCTGAAAGAACACAAAACTTACATGTTCTCACAAATGACCCAACACCCAGAAATATCCACTGTTAATAGTATAATGTATTTACTTCCAAATTCCTAATATACACATGTAATAAACACTTATATTTATTTAAGAAAAGATTCACTCTAGACATATTCTCCACAACTTGTTTCTTTTTAATATACTGATACTTCCAATGCCAATGTTAATGCATCTACCAGGTTCTTTTAACAGTCAAATGTTATTTCACTCTATAAACTTACTTGTTGTAACCATTATTTCTGGATTTGAATAATGTTGCTCTGTTTGAGTATATGTGTATGAACCCACGAAAAAAATTTTAAAGGATAAATCCCTACCACTATATTGGTTAACTTACACTTAAAAAGTGATGGATATTTTTTTAAAAAGTAATGGATTTTACCAAATTGCCTTCATAGAATGTTGTATGAATTTATACCCCTATCAGCAGTCAATGTTAATGCAATTTTTCTCATACCCTTTCCACTTCCAGAATTTTCCTGGCTATTTATGTCTTTCATTCTAAATAAACTTAACTTGTTTCAACTTCAAAATAATTCTGTTCTTTATTATTTTATTGTGATTAAATTAAATTCTCAAAAGTAAAATGCAAGGTAGAGTTAATATCCTTTCATAACAAGAAATCAGGTATATGACTTTTATTCAAGGTTTTATTAATATGTCACAGTTACAATATTCTTTATATAAGAACTACACATATCTCATAATTTCACTATGTTTTGTTGTGTTGTCATTGTGTCCATCATGCTACTATGAAGAGAATCTTCTCTTCTATTATATATTCATATATTGTACAATATATGAATAATGCATTATATTATATAATATACATTTCTATCATATTCTGTTTTTTTCTATTATATTTATGTCACTGTTTCTCTATAGGGAAATGATTGGGTCACTAACTGTATAATTTATTTGTAACCAACAAGCATAATGAGCTCTTATGTTTTAAAAATATTTTCATATGTTTCTTTTTTTTTTCTTTCTTTTTTTTATTCTTATGTTAATCCCCATACATTACATCATTAGTTTTAGATGAAGTGTTCCATGATTCATTGTTTGTGCATAACACCCAGTGCTCCATGCAGAATGTGCCCTCCTCAATACCCACCACCAGGCTAACCCATCCTCCCACCCCCCTCCCCTCTAGAACCCTCAGTTTGTTTTTCAGAGTCCATCATCTTTCATGGTTCGTCTACCCCTCCGATTTCCTCCTACACTGTTGGTGGGAATGCAAGCTGGTGCAGCCACTCTGGAAAACTGTATGGAGGTTCCTCAAAAAGTTGAAAATAGAGCTACCATATGATCCAGCAATTGCGCTACTGGGTATTTACCCCAAAGATAGAAAAGTAGGGATCCGAAGGGGTACGTGCACCCCGATGTTTATAGCAGCAATGTCCACAATAGCCAAACTGTGGAAAGAGCCAAGATGTCCATCGACAGATGAATGGATAAAGAAGATGTGGTATATATATACAATGGAATATCATATGTTTCTTAAGGTTATTTCCAGGTATCTAACTCGCTATGCTTCCTTTTAATAGTGATACAGTTGTCTCCTAATATTTATAATATATAACAATATGTTATAATAATATAGCATATAATACAACTTATAACCATATAATATATATAACATAATATATAACAATGTATGTATGCTATATTATGGTCTTTAATGGTATTGACTAATATTCAGGACAGTATATGGTTTCAGTGAGGATTTTTAGTCTTCAGCATGATATAGTAAACTGATTAGTCTTATTTAATGATTTTTGACTTGTTTAGCTATGTCCAATATTACTATTTTAGTCTGTTATTTCTATTAGGCATTAGCCTCATATCTTTGCCTTTTTTATCTCAATACATTTGTGTAACATTTAAATATATATGTGTTTTGTCCAATGTTTTCCCATTTCCTCTAACCTCCACTCCTCCATAATTTAGAATTTTTGCCTACTTTTACTAGTGGTTACCTTTATAACATTAAATGTAATTTTTCTCAATATCTCTGTTATAAGAATGAAGAAATAATTGAACCAATCAAGAATCAGGCAGGAAAGCAGAAGCTACTGTAAATGTTTGTAGGAGGAAGAGTTCTAACACAGGAAATTAGAGGCTCACATAGCACTGGAAGTATGAGTAGGGTGGACAGTAAAGTAGCAGCAGGTCATTTCAGCTGCTTGCACCACCAAAGACTCTTACCACTCTCCAATATCACTGCTGCCTGCAGAACAGAAGCATTTACTTGCAACTGCAACAGATGTGAATTTTAAGAATAGCAGAAAAGCTGCCACAAAATACCTCTGCTGCCTGCAGCACCTGATCAGGTGATCCTAAGAGCTTGCTGTCTGACTGCCTGTAACTGCCAATGAAAGTAAAGGCTTCTGCCTCTTGAGCAAGTTCCTCTCACTGACAGACACTAAACTAGAAGTAAACATGAAAAATGATTCTGGGACATTTATTTCTAAGCTCCTTCCTTGTGATGAAAAGAATGATGTAGAAGAGAGGAGTCATGGGTGGAGAATAAGCAACAGACAGTAAGCAATACCTCATGTCACAAAGCCATTAAAAAGAAGAACAAAGGCTGGATGCCTTTTCTCTCTATCCACCTGAAATACCTCTTCCTGAAAAGTTATGGAAGTGAAATAGGTCAATCAGAGGCCGACAATTATCATATGGTTTCACTCATATGTGCAACATAAGGAATAGCACGGAGGGCCACAGGGGAAGGGAGAAAAAGCTGAATGGGAAGAAATCGGAGAGGGACACAAACCATGAGAGACTCCAGACTCAGGGAAACAAACTGAGGGTTTTAGAGGGAGGGGGTGGGGGGGATGGGGTAACCCGGTGATGGGTATTAAGGAGGGCACATGTGGTGATGAGTACTGGGTGTTATACACAACTAATGAATCACGGAACGCTACATCAAAAACTAATGATGTACTACATGCTGGTTAACTGAATATAATAATAATTAAAAAAAATTTTTTTAAGTTATGGAAGTATTTATACAAGCTTTTATCAACAAACTACTTTTACGTTAGGTAGTTTATATTTATATTAGGTAGTTTTTACTATCACAACTTCATTTTTTAAAGTTTTAAATTCTATCTTTAATTTGATTAATAACATAATTACAGCCAGTATTTTATTATTCTACTTCTCCTTTTCCAAGTTGTTTCTTTTAAGATTTGTTTTGTGTTGACTAGATTATATTTTCAGTTATATCTATTTAATGTATAAATTATTTTGTTAAAGATACTGGCAATGTTTACCCTAGATTTGTTTGTTCTTCATGTCTATAATATTACATCTAACCACAGTTCAGTCTTTTACTTATTTTGCATAATTTATTCATTCTTTTTACTTATGTGGTTTCTCAAACTTTTTATTTAAATTATTAATTCAGATGTTTAGGATATATATTATAAGCTGTTGCCTCTATTATGACTTTTAGGTATTTATTTCCATTTTTCTCCTAATTTCTTCTTTTTAAATTTATTTCTGCTGCATTATCATGTCTTCTTTGATAATATTACATTTCATCTCATTTTTAATTTTGTGAAATAAAGCATACATAGGTAAAAGAGCATGCAACATGAATGTACTGCTTAAAATTGTGTTTAATATGAATATTATTAATACTCCAGAAGTTTCTTGCATGTCCTGTTTTAATCATAATAATTTCTCTTTCTATAAAGTTGACAACAGGTAAACACTATCCTAATGTTATGGCAAATACTCCCTTGCATTCTTTATAGTTTTATGAAGCAGAATGAAATCTCCACACCATACAGTACTGTATTATCTGTTAAAGTCCTTAATATAAATGGAATAATCGTACATTTTTTCTTTCACCAATTGTTGTGTATAATTATCAAACTTTCATTTTCATTGCTATGCAATATTCACTTGTTTGAATATACCACAATTTATCCAATTCTTTTGATGGGCACTTTTGCTGATTCCAGTTTTCAACTTTTATGAAAAAGACAGACATAAATATTTTTATATCTATCCTTGTACAAAATGTGCCTTATTTTCTGTATGGCCTTGCAACTCAATGTGTGATCTGTGTAGAAGTGTAAGTATCACTTGGGTCCTTGTTAGAAATGTACTATCTATGGATGACCCAGAATTAATGTTTGGATCTCAATTAAAACAAGAAACCCAAGTAATTAAGACATACATCGAATATGAGAAACACTGCTCTATGATACATTCATAGGAGTGCCACTGTGCATGACAGATTATACATAGCATCTACAATAGTTGATAATATCAATCTATTTCACAAAGAGGTTGGATTTAACACTCCCACCAGAAGTGAATGAATTCCTCTGGTTTCACCTCCTCTTCAACATTTGTAATTGCAAGAATTTTCAACTTGTGTTAAGTGGGTGAGAAATTGGTATCTCTCTATGGTGTATATTTGTTAACTTTTTTTTTGGTTTGGAGTCTATGATATTTTTAAAGGCAAAGCAGATTTTGTTCAGATAAGTATTCTGTTTAAGTTATAATTCTGTATTAGTGTAATTTTACCTTTTTCCATGTTATTTTATTTTCACAGGTGTGAATTTAATTCAATTTATTTATTTTTGAATATTTACCTGGAATGGATATCTGCTTAAAGCACATGAGTCTATAAAACCAAAGCTATAATATAGAGAGACGATTAAACAAATGTAATAACATATTTGCTGAGGGATGATCAGGTAAATATAGCACAAGTATTTGTGGACTCATTTTAGAAATATAACTTTTCTGGATTTCACTTTTTCTTATTTAATTTTGTCTAGTTGAGAGGTAGGGTAGGTAGTGGAAATAGAAAATAAAACTGACATTAGCTCGGTTACTCCTGGTCGACAGGAGATAGCACTGGCAGGCATTTCACTTAGTACAGGCCTTAAATCAAGTATTTGTGTTATAGATAAAGCCCATTCTGAGTTATACTGCACCATTGAAAGACCTCTTAGATCACATTTAAGGTAAAATAGGATAACACTCTCTGCATTTTTAAAACTTAATCATAAGACATAGTTATTTTACATTCTAAAAATGTTTAATAGTGGAATCAAAGGTCCAAAGATTTGGTTTACTAAAGAGAAAAAATAGTGTTAATGGAAATGTTTTATTCTTTAATCGTCCTTTTAGCAGGATATGCTGTTATAAAATTTTTCACTGTGACTTCTTTAACTTAAAACATGAAATGGTGTCTTAGCTGATAAAACAACCAGAAATAGCAGGCTGCCCATCAAAATACCATTCTCTAACATTAGTAAGTGAAATCTAGGGCAACAACAATCATGTAAATGTTAAAACAGTTTGTGCCAATTATACAGAAACTGGAAGGGCTCTCCCATGAATATTTAAATTGTGAAACAGTTAAATTATCAGGAACTCTCAACCTTCTGTTTTCCACCTGCTACCTACCACGTACCTTTGTTATATATGTAGGAGGTAGTAGAATTCTGGCTTTTCCTACATAAATAGAGAAGGAACTAACTGTTGGAGATGTGAAGCAGAGCAAGCCAAGCGAGGAACATAGGTAATTAAGTTAAACCTTCGAAATTTAAAAATTGTCCCACTTAGAAATGGAGTTAAACACATTGTTTATGCCCTCGTATATTTGTGGGGTTAGAGATAAAAAAGTCCAAGTGGATAGGTATTATAATTTGTATTTGCAAGGTTACACAGGCAGAATTCTCTGTTTAATGGTACTTAGTGATGAAATAATCATAAATGGCCAATTTTTTATTTTTGGCAAATATAAGCCTGTAATCCTTGTATTAACCACATCAACAACCCCAATATATCATCTTCAAATGCTGGGATAATAAAAGTATTAAGATTCTTTCAGTAATTTTCCTTATGCCTACATCTTAACTGAATCTTAATTTCTTAGGTAATCTTAAATATTGTTTGATTTGTGGGGCATTTCTGCCCTGAGAACTATTTCTAAGTGATGCTTCTAGTGTTTCTTCCAGCAGATCCACTGTGACAACTGGTCTGCATTTGTTTTAAGAGTCTCACATTAATGGAGGGAGAGGTTTCACATATCACTAAAGTAGGAGATTCTTCCAGTAAAACAGACATCAAAAATGTCTGCTTCACTGGAGTCCCTAAGAGTCCAATTTTAATATCCTTGCTTCCTATTCTTACAGATAAGAAAATTCCTGTGGAGCCTTAGATTTTTGTTTTGACTTAAAATATTTTTATACAGTTTGGCCTGATCCATTCTATGTTGATGATATTTATGGTGAAGGTCTATTCCCTTTCTGCAGAGGAGATAAATTACATTTAGGCATTACCACTTACCAGCACCTGCAGAGCTAGTCAGATTTCTTAAGCCAAGAGCAGAGTCCAAAATTGAAACAGAGTGCAGATACACATGCACTAAGTCCAAAATATGCCAAAAGCCAAGTTGGTGATTCATGTGAAAAGAGGAGTGGATTCCAAGAATTGGACTATTCAATTTGTAAAAATTTGTCACTAAATCAGACACAAATATCTAAAAAAGAATGGCTAAGGAAGCCAGTATTATTATAAGCAGTGTTAATAAACAAGAGTAAATTGGCCAGGAATAATTGAGAAATAAAATGACCAGCTGCTTCTGGTTAATATTGAGTACAAAGAGCTAAGGATCGAGGTGTGTTGTTATGCATAGGCAAGGAATGGAAAGCTGAGAACTACTTTCTAAATTTTAATTGAAAGGCAGAGATGCTCTGGTATAAAGACAAATCCACACACTTTATAGCAGTGGTACTTAAACTTAAGCTGTATAATGGGATCACCTGGGAATAATAAAGATAGTCCTGAAGCATGGGTGATAATTAGGTTAAGGATGCAGGTTTGGAATCAGGGTTTGTTTTGTTTTGATTTTTAAGTTCTTCATGATTTCATTATACAACAAAGGTTTAAACCACTGCTTTATAGTGAGTTCTCAACTTCTAGTAAAAAAAGGAGTTTAAAGATAATTTGAAATTTAGAAATCTAATTTTTTGGTTGTAGATTCAAAAATTCATTTTATAAGAATGAAGTTATTTGTGAGGAAAACTCAGGTTTTTCATATCAGATTTAATGTTACAATTTACATAAAATAAAATCCACATATATTAAGTTTATAGGGGATTACTTTTGTCAAATATATAACCCAAGTTATCACAACAGCAATAAATTATGGAACAATTATATCTCTTCAAGATATTTTTTCTTCTGTAGTCAATTTCTCCTCCTTCAAGCAACCACTAATTTGATTTTTTTAAGATATCTTTTATTCTTTATTATGTTAATCACCATACATTACATCATTAGTTTTTGATGTAGTGTTCCATGATTCATTGTTTGTGTATAATACCCAGTGCTCCATTCAGTACGTGCCCTCTTTAACCCATCACCAGGCTAACCCAACACCCACCCCCCTCCCCTCTGGAACCCTCAGTTTGTTTCTCAGAGTCCGTAGTCTCTCATGGTTCATCTACCCCTCCGATTTCCCTGCCTTCATTTTTCCCTTCCTGCTATCTTCTTCTTCTTCTTTTTTTTTTTTTTAACATAAAATGTATTATTTGTTTCAGAGGTACAGGTCTGTGATTCAACAGTCTTACACAATTCACAGTGCTCACCATAGCACATACCCTCCCCAGTGTCTATCACCCAGCCACCCCATCCCTCCCAGCCCCCACCACTCCAGCAACCCTCAGTTTGTTCCCTGAGATTAAGAAATCCTCACATCAGAGAGGTCATATGATACATGTCTTTCTCTGTTTGACTTATTACACTCAACATAATACCCTCCAGTTCCAACCACCCCATTGCAAATGGCAAGATTTCATTCCTTTTGATGGCTGCATAATATTCCACTGTGTGTGTGTGTGTGTGTGTGTGTACCACATCTTCTTTATCCATTCATCTGTTGATGGACATCTTGACTCTTTCCACAATTTGGCTATTGTGGACATTGCTGCTATAAACATCAGGGTGCACATACCCTTCGGATCCCTACATTTGTATCTTTGGGGTAAATACCCAGTAGTGCAATTGCTGGATCGTATGGTAGCTATATTTTCAATTTTTTGAGGAACCTCCATACTGTCTTCCAGAGTGGCTGCACCAGCTTGCATTCCCACCAACAGTGTAGGAGGGTTCCCCTTTCTCTGCATCTCCACCAATATCTGTCATTTCCGGACTTGTTAATTTTAGCCATTCTGACTGGTGTGAGGTGGTATCTCATTGAGGTTTTGATTTGGATTTCCCTGATGCCAAATGATGTTGAGCTCTTTTTCATGTGTCTGTTGGCCATTTGGATGTCTTCTTTGGAGAAATGTCTGTTCATGTCTTCTACCGATTTCTTAATTGAATTATTTGTTCCTTAGGTGTTGAGTTTGTTAAGTTCTTAATAGATTTTGGATACTAGCCCTTTCTCTGATATGTCATTTGCAAATATCTTCTCCCATTCTGTCAGTTGTCTTTTCGTTTTGTTGACTATTTCTTTTGCTGTGCAAAAGCTTCTTATCTTGATAAAGTCCCAAGAGTTCATTTTTGCCCTTGCTTCCCTTACCTCTGGCGATGTTTCTAGGAAGAAGGTGCTGAGGCTGAGGTCGAAGAGGTTGCTGCCTGTGTTCTCCTTTAGGATTTTGATGGACTCCTGTCTCACATTGAGGTCTTTCAACCATTTGGAATCTATTTTTGTGTGTGGTGTAAGGAAATGGTGCAGTTTCATTCTGCTTCATGTGGCTGTCCAATTTTCCCAAAACCATTTGTTGAAGAGACTGTCTTTTTGCCATTGGACATTCGTTCCTGCTTTGGTGAAGATTAGTAGACCATAGAGTGGAGGGCCCATTTCTGGGCTCTCTATTCTGTTCCACTGATCTATGTGTCTGTTTTTGTGCCAGTACCATACTGTCTTGATGATGACAGCTTTGTAATAGAGCTTGAAGTCTGGAATTGTGATGCCACCAGCTTTGCTTTTCTTTTTCAATATTCCTCTGGCTATTCGGGGTCTTTTCTGGTTCCATACAAATTTTAGGATTATTTGTTCCATTTCTTTGAAAAAAGTGGATGGTATTTTGATGGGGATTGCACTGAATGTGTAGATTGCTCTAGGTAGCATTGACATCTTCACAATATTTGTTCTTCCAATCCATGAGCATGGAACGTTTTCCCATTTCTTTGTGACTTCCTCAATTTCTTTCATGAGTATTTTATAGTTTTCAGAGTACAGATTCTTGGCCTCTTTGGTTAGATTTATTCCTAGGTATCTTATGGTTTTGTAAATTGTAAATGGCATCAACTCCTTAATTTCTCTTCTGTCTTATTGTTGGTGTATAGGAATGCCACTGATTTCTGTGCATTGATTTTATATCCTGCCACTTCACTGAATTCCTGTATGAATTCTAGCAGTTTTGGGGTGGAGTTTTTGGGTTCTCCATATAAAGTATCATATCATGTGCAAAGAGTGAGTTTGACTTCTTCTTTGCCAATTTGATTTCTTTTATTTCTTTTTGTTGTCTGATTGCTGTGCCTAGGACTTTTAATACTATGTTAAACAGCAGTGGTGAGAGTGGACATCCCTGCTGTGTTCCTGATCTTAGGGGGAAAGCTCTCAGTTTTTCCCCATGGAGAACGATATTCACTGTGAGTTTTTTATAGATGGCTTTAAGGATATTGAGGTATGTACCCTCTATCCCTATACTCTGAAGAGATTTGATCAAGAAAGGATGCTATACTTTGTCAAATGCTTTTCTGCATCTATTGAGAGGATCATATGGTTTTTGTTCTTTCTCTTATTAATGTACTGTATCACAGTGATTGATTTGCGGATGTTGAATCAACCTTGCAGCCCAGGGATAAATATCACTTGGTCATCATGAATAATCCTTTAAATGTACTGTTGGATCCAATTGGCTAGTATTTTGGTGAGAATTTTTGCATCCATATTCATCAAGGATATTGCTGTAATTCTTTTTCATGTGGTCTTTGCCTGGTTTGGGGAACAAGGTAATGGTGGCCTCATAAAATGAGTTTGGAAGTTTTCCTTCCATTTCTATTTTTTGGAACAGTTTCAGAATAGGTATTAATTCTTCTTGAAAGGTTTGGTAGAATTCCCCTGGGAAGCCATCTGGCCCTGGGCTTTTGTTTTTTGGGAGATTTTTGATGACTGCTTCAATTTCCTTAGTGGTTATAGGTCTGTTCAGGTTTTCTATTTCATCCTGGTTCAGTTTTGGTAGTTGATACATCTCTAGGAATGCATCCATCTCTTCCAGATTATCTAATTTGGTATATAGTTGCTTGTAATATGTTCTTATAATTGTTTGTATTTCTTTGGTGTTGGTTGTGATTGCTCCTCTTTCATGATTTTATTTATTTGGGTCCTTTCTCTTTTCATTTTGATAAGTCTGGCCAGGGGTTTATCAATTTTGTTCATTCTTTCAAAGAACCAGCTCCTAGTTCCATGGATCTGTTCTAGTGTTCTTTTGGTTTCTATTTCATTGATTTCTGCTCTGATCTTTATTATTTCTCTTCTCCTGCTGGATTTAGGCTTATTTGCTGTTCTTTCTCCAGCTCCTTTAGGTGTAGGGTTAGGTTGTGTACTTGAGACCTTTCTTGTTTCTTGAGAAAGGCTTGTATTGCTATATACTTTACTCTTAGGACTGTGTTTGCCGCATCCTAAAGATTTTGAACAGTTGTGTTTTCATTTTCACTGGTTTCCATGAATTTTTTTAATTCTTCTTTAATTTCCTGGTTGAACCATTCATTCTTTAGTAGGATGCTCTTTAGCCTCCATGTTTTTGAGTTCTGGTTTGAAAATATGTAGGGAATGATCCCAATCTTTTGGTACTGGTTGAGACCTGATTTGTGACCTAGGATGTGATCGATTCTGTAGAATGTTCCATGGGCACTAGAAAAGAATGTGTATTCTGTTGCTTTGGGATGGAATGTTCTGAATATATCTGTGAAGTCCATTTGGTCCAGTGTGTCATTTAAAGTCTTTATTTCCTTGTTGATCTTTTGCTTAGATGATCTGTCCATTTCAGTGAGGGGGGTGTTAAAGTCCCCCACTATTACTGTATTGTTGTTGATGTGTTTCTTTGCTTTTGTTATTAATTGCCTTATATAATTGGCTGCTCCCATGTTAGGGGCATAGATATTTACAATTGTTAGATCTTCTTGTTGGATAGACCCTTTCAGTAGGCTATAGTGTCCTTCCTCATCTCTTATTACACTCTTTGGTTTAAAATCTACTTTGTCTGATATAGGGATTGCCACCCCAGCTTTCTTTTGGTGTCCATTAGCATGGTAAATGGTTTTCCACCCCCTCACTTTCAATCTGGGGGTGTCTTTGGGTCTAAAATGAGTCTCTTGCAGACAGCATATCGATGGGTCTTATTTTTTTATGCAAACTGATACCCTGTGTCTTTTGATTGGGGCATTTAATCCATTTACATTCAGGGTAACTATTGAAAGATAGGAATTTAGTGCCATTGTATTGCCTGTAAGGTGACTGTTACTGTGTATTGTCTGCGTTCCTTTCTGGTCTATGTTACTTTTAGGCTCTCTCTTTCCTTAGAGGACCCCTTTCAATATTTCTTGTAGGGCTGGTTTCATGTTTGCAGATTCCTTTAGTTTTTGTTTGTCCTGGAAGCTTTTTATCTCTCCTTCAATTTTCAATGACAGCCTAGCTGGATATAGTATTCCTGTCTGCATATTTTTCTCATTTAGTGCTCTGAATATATCATGCCAGTCCTTTCTGGCGTGCCAGGTCTCTGTGGATAGGTCTGTTGCCAATCTAATGTTTCCACCATTATAGGTTACAGATCTCTTCTCCCAAGCTGCTTTCAGGATTTTCTCTTTGTCCATGAGACTCGTAAGTTTTACCATTAGATGTAGGGGTGTTGACCTATTTTTGTTGATTTTGAGGGGGGCTTCTCTGTGCCTCCTGGATTTTGATGCCTGTTTTCTTTCCCAAATTAGGGAAGTTCTCTGCTATAATTTGCTCCAATATAGCTTCTGCCCTCCCCCCCTCTTTCTTCTTCTTCTTCTGGGATCCCAATTATTCTAATGTTTCATCTTACGGTTTCACTTATGTCTCGAATTCTGCCCTCGTGATTCAGTAGTTGTTTATCTCTCTTTTTCTCAGCTTCTTTATTTTCCATCATTTGGTCTTCTATATCACTGATTCTCTCTTCTGCCTCATTTACCTAGCAGTTAGAGCCTCCGTTTTTTATTGTACCTCATTAATAGCCTTTTTGATTTTGACTTGGTTAGATTTTATTTCTTTTATTTCTCCAGAAAGCGTTTCTCTAATACCTTCCATGCTTTTTTCAAGCCCAGCTAGTATCTTTAAAATCATCATTCTGAACTCTAGTTCTGACATCTTACTAATGTCCATATTGATTAGGTCCCTGGCAGTCGGTACTGCCTCTTGTTCTTTTTTGAGGTGATATTTTCCATCTTGTCATTTTGTCCTGAGGAGAATAGATGAATGAGAGAACAAAATGCTAATAGGGTAACAATGACCCCAGATAAATATACACTAAATAAATCAGAAGAGACCTGAAACCAGGGGAAAAGAAAGGGAAAGAAAGAAAAAAGAAAAAGATAAAAACAAAAAACAAAAAAATTGGAATATGATCAAATATGTCAGGCTGGTGCATAGATCAGTGCCACACACTAAATTTTGGGTGTATTTTGGTCTGTTAGAAGAAAGTGCCTCCCAAAATTTTAAAGAAAGAAAAACTTATATATGTACAAAAATACGGGTAAAGATGATGAAGGGATAGAATATGACTGTAAAGATGAAAATTATAAAAGATTTTATAAAAGGAATTCATAAGATAAGAAGTTGGTTGAAAAAAGAAAGAAGATTTTTTAAAAAAGGGAGAGAATGTGATCAGGCAGGAGACTAGAATAAAGCCATACACTAGAGATTTAGGGTATATTTTGGTCTGTTAGAAGAAATTTTATCCCAAAATTTTAAAGAGAGAACAACTTATATATATATATATACCAAAAATAAGGTTAACTACTATGAAGGGATAGAATATGACTCTAAAAATGAGAAATTAAAAAACAAATTTTAAAAGGTATTGATAAGATGTTGGTTGAAAAAGGAGAAAGAAAAATTAAAAAAAAAATAGAAAAGGAAAGTTAAAAAAAATTAACTTTGAATGACTAAAGAATCATGGAAAAAAGCCATGAATTCTATGTGCAGTATTCCCCTAGCGCTGGAGTTCTGCCGTTCTCATTGATTGGTAAACTTGGTCTTGGCTGGCTGTTCTTGCTGATATTCTGGGGGAAGGGCCTGTCGCAGTGGTTCTCAGATGTCTTTGCCAGAGCCAGAATTGCCCTGCCCTTGCCCATCCGGTCTAAGTAATCAGCTCGGTTTTGATCTCCGTAGCTTTTGTTCCCTGTAAGCTTCCAGTAAGTGGTTGCTTTTCTGTTCAGAGAGTTGCTGCTATTCTTTTCTTACATCTCCTGTTGAGTTCGTAGGTGTTCAGAATGGTTTGATCCCTATCTAGTTGAATTCCTGGGACCAGATGAAATTTAGGTCTCCTACTCCTCTGCAATCTTGCCTCTCCCCCCCACCACTAATTTGATTTTGATCACACTTAGCTTTACTTATTTTAGAATCCCACAAAATAGACACATCTTTTGTGTATTCTCTTGTGTCTAGATTTTTTTGCTTGGCATAATGTCTGTGAGATTCATCCATTTTGTTGCATGTATCAATAGTTTGCTCTATTTTATATTGGCTATTTTTCTATTGTACTAATAAACCAGAATAACCTTTCAACTTGCCTTGTTATAAAAATTTAGATTGTTTTCATTTTTTTGCTATTTGCAATGAACTTGTTATAGGAACAATTGCTTATAAGTCTTCTTTGTTGGCATATATTTATCTTTATCTTGCATAAATCCCTACAAATGGAATCCTTGGGTTATATGTTACATGCATGCTGAAACTTTAAAATAAGCTATCAAACTGTCAATGTAGTTGTACCATTTTACATTCCTACCAGAAATATATTCAAATTCCAGGTGCTGGGCATCTTCAACAACACTTCATATTCCAGTCTTTATTCTTTTAATGACTCTTGTGGAAATGAAATTATCATAGTGTCATTTTAATTAGCATTTTCTGATAATAATTGATATTAAGCATCTTTCCTTGTGCTTATTAGCCATTTGTATTTATTCTTTTGTTAAGTGTCTATTAAAGTTTTACACACATTTGAAGAGTTGTTTTCTTATTAATGAATTCTAAGAATTCTTCATATATTCTGAATGTAAATATTTTATTTGATATATGTAATACAAATAACTATTTCTAATCTATGACTTGCTTTCTCTTTTCTAATTTTCATTTAAATTCTATTTATTTAACATACCGTGCAATATTTGTTGCAGAAGTAAAATTCAGTGATTCATCACTTACATACAACACCAAGTGCTCATCATATCAAGTGCCCGCTTTAATATTCATCACCCATCCAGCCCATCCCCTACCCACATCCTTCCCTCACCCCTCGGGGATTTGTTCCCTGTCTTAAGAGTCTCTTGTGGTTTGTTTCCCTCTCTCTTTTTCTCCCCTCCATATGTTCTTCAGTCTTGTTTCTTAAATTCCACATATGAGTGAAATCATATGGTATTTGTATGACTTGCCTTTTAATTTTCTTGAAAATGTCTTTTTAAGAAGAGAATGTTTTCCTTTTGATGAAATAAACTTCCTTGTGGGAAAGTTCTCAAATATGAATTTAAAGTATTTAACAGACACAAGGCAAAACACATTTTGTATTTTACCTTCAGTCAATTTTGGTAAACTGTTTCTCAAAGATTCTGCCATTACATCTAAGTTATAGAATTTATTGACATATAGCTGTTCATAATATTTCTTCATATTCTTTTATTGTCTGAAAGAATTATAGTGATACATGCACTTCCATTTTGGATATTGGTAATCTGTGTCTTCTTTTTTGTTTGTTTGTTTTATTTTATTATTCTTGGGTACGAGATTATCATTTTACTAAGGATTCAAAAACTAGCTTTTGTCTTTGTGATTTTCTTTATTGTTTAAGTGTTTTTTTTTCATTGATTTCTATTATCCTTATTGTTTTCTCTACTTAGATAACTGAATTAAAGCATTTCATCTTTTCTGATATATCAGAATATATATATAATCTTTATTTATCTGATATATAAATATAGCTTTAAAGCTATAATTTCCACACTAAGCTGTGCTTTATCTGCATCCCACAAAATCATAAATGCAGTATTTCCATTGTCATATAATTTGATATGTTGTGTTTATACAATCAATTGAAGGGATTTTTCAATTTCTTTGTGGTTTCTTTTTTGATTCAGCAGATATTTATTGTGTTTTAACTTCCAAATGGGGTATTTCCAGATATATGTTTGCTATTGATTTCCAATTAAATGTCTTTGCAAAGTTATACTATATAATATTGCAATTAAAAAAATTCTTTCTTGGTGTAATTTCTGTGTGCACTTAAAAATGTGTATTTGGCAACTCTTAGGTATATTAGTCTATAAATATTAACTAAGGTAATTTGTTTCAGAGTATTTTTAATATAATTTGTATCCTTACTAATTTTTTTTCTACTTGTCCTGTTAATTATTGAGTAAGTTGTTTTAAAATGTCCTGTGCATCTAGAATTGAGAGCAATTGAGTTACATATAAATAGCCATAGATATCATTTTAAAGAATCAGGAACCATTAAATGCCATTTGAATGTGTGTGTATTGAGTTTAAATCATAGAAAAAATTATTAGATTTTCAAATCTGATAAAGATACCTCTAACTTAGTTTGGGGAATAATTTGCTGGTGGAGATAAAATTTGGAAAGAAACTGGAACCAGACATATCTCAAGAAGGCAATGTGTGTCAACAAAAATAAATGCCGAATAAAGGTAGAAAATGGACAAGAGAAACATGTGACACAATGTTTGCAAAATAATATTGGATTGGCTTGATGACAAATTACTAAGAGGGATATGTCTAAAATGTTGATATTGATTAACAGGATTTAATACATACTATTGTAACAAGTGGCCAGACTGCACAGGGGAAGAATCAGACTGCAGGGGATGGAGAGGGCAGGGAAGATGATGGCTATCTGTTCTACCTATTGGATCAGTTTCCAATTAGGCAATCCCTCCTCAGTGAGTAGTGAGTGTGGTGCTACAGATAGATTTAGGACTGAAGAATATATAATAGTTGAGAGGATTAGAGGCTGAGGCCAGAACTCAGAAGACTATATATATATATTAATATCCTCAGAGTATGTGTGTGTGTGTGTGTGTGTGTGTACATATATATATGTATATATATAGTATATCCATTCTGAGGATGCTGAGCTGATCCATGAATGGGACTAAGGAAGAGTTTTCAGAAGGAGATATGCAGAATTAGAACAGAGTTCAATTGTGAAATCTAAGGGAAGAGGACCTTCAAAATGAAGAGGGCCATTAATGGAGACAAATTATACATTGTCAAGTAAGAAGAAAGTAAAAATGAAGCCTTTGGAGTTGAATTTAAAATCTGATTGGTTATCTCATCAAGCAGTGATCATTGAGGAAATAAGTCTTCTTTACTATGTATTCCATCTTTCTTGATTCATTAGGTCTCTTGTCAATTAATGGAGTATGTTGCTCAGTGTAGAAAGAGGTTTCCTTAGCAACTGACCACGTTAGCTACTGAAATGTGTGTGACAGGCCTTGGCAATCCTGTCAGAAGGGGAATGCCTACAAATCACAGAAAGGAATGAAATATAACTAGGGGAATATTACATTTTGGTACTATGCTTTTTTTATATGGTATTCATGAAGAGCTGGTAAAATGTGTGTGTGTGTGTGTGTGTGTGTGTGTGTGTTCTGTAACCACACAAGTGTACAGCTTTGCAGTTTGTAAAAGTAGTAGTGATGTTACCTTGGCCTTTCATAAGTTTCCATAAATAATAGAATTTTAACACCCAACATTTTGGGGGTATCGCCCAAAATAATGGTGTCTTTTAATAGAGGCCATAAGTTGAAGGCTCATTAGTAAAACCCATATTTTATAAGTAGTTAGAAAACTTCATCAGATTAAGTTAGTTGATGAAATATCAGGGCTAAATACTGGTGTTTTTTCACTTTTATTTCATTGCTTTTTATTTTAATTATGTTAAATAAAGCCTAAGAGGAAGACAATTGAATCCCTGATGTCACTCCAGATATTTTTTTGATAAATTGCTAAGTGGTATTTGAAAACATATTTAAAATGATATTTATGTTTCCTAAGGGACATCTGAGATCAGATAATTTGTCGGAAGCAGAGCAGATTAGCTTAGGGAATAGTAGATATTTGTCTCTGAGAAAATATTAGCTACAGGAATGAAGTTAAGGAATCAAACTGTGATTTTATTTGGAAGTGAAACAAGAGTATGCAGCTTTTAAAAAAATGAGCTATGTTATTGAGTATGATTGAGCAATCTTGTTAGGGTTTTATTTCAGTCCCATAATGTATCTTTGTTTCAAAAACATATTCCAAGGCAATTTAGATTAAGAAGAATTATATGTTAGAGATAACTACCTGGATATTTTAGGATGTTAAACATATCTGAACAAAACTATTTTTTTCTCAAAAGATTTAATGTATGCATTCTTTGGGGCTTTCTGTTTAAATATAAGCATACATTAAATGATGGTGCTTCTATGCATTTAATATCACTTTACCTTGTTGTAATTATTAGATGCTAAATTTCAACACTGTAAATTTTGAAAATTGTTCATTCTAAAGAAAGGCCGGTTGTGGATATCAAAATTGTATTTTGTATCATACATGAAATTGATGGCCTCTTATCTGACTAATTCACTTTATTTCTGTTGCACCAAATTTTTCCAGAAGTTATTTAGGGTAGCTTACATTAGAGGAGATGGAGCAATAACATGAAAAATTGTTTAATGCAAAAGAAAAAGAAAATAATAAATGAAGCATAGGAAGAGTGAAAGGGGTGGCAAATAATATTGAGGTATAGTAGCTGACGATGACTATGCAAATACATAAAATCTTAGTAAGGATAAGGGGATTAATGTTTTTAATACAGGTGTTTCATTTATGCATCTCCCCGTTTTACAGACAATAAATGGAGGTACCCTGTGGCAGTGGTGATGGGAAAAGATTTAAATAGCTAACCTGACACCAGAGTCACTGCTCCTTCCACTGTAATCTGAGGATTGCTCCCTCCCTGACTCTTCTCAATAGCCTTGATTTGACTTGCTTTAATCTATAATGCCAGCTAATTAATAGAGTTCCATGGTTGATAAAAACTTCACAGTTGTTGAAGACATTTCTGGAAGCTTATTTCAACCTCTCAAGTACCTTAGAGTATCAGGGCCTCAGAAAATTGAAGCTTAGAGAACTCGGAAGTGACATGGTGAATGTCACATGTGTAGATAGTGACTGAAGAACAGTTCTTGAATTTCTGATCCTCAGGAAAGTAGATTATTACCAGGAGTAAAATCTCAAATGGAATCAACTTGATAATCAGCTGGTATATTCTCCATCAGGCCATTTGATGCTGTATGTTGGTGTTCAGTGAAAGAACATGCAGGCATATAGATCAGAAAATGACTACTTTTAAATGCCTAGAGCAAATGCTTATTGCATGAAATGATGCAGAGGAAGCAGGAAGATAAAGGATAAAGAAGAAAGGTGGTCTCTAAAGTTAAATATAGGTAAGTTTAATTGTGTGCAGAATATCTGAAACTTAATGTGAAAAAAATATAGTTATCTATGACTATATAGCAATTCTCTACTTCCCCTCAACACACCTTTTCTTTCTGTCATTGCATACAAAATCATCAGACACAGCTCAGAGCTTTTCACCAAGTCCTCAGGTTGATAAAAGCCAAAGAAACTGATTTAGTATTCAGAGGTATAAACTGATATCTCTTCAAATCCCCTGTAAAAGATTAGCTAGATAATTCATGGGGCCCAGGATAAAATGAAAATGCAGGATTCCTTCAGTCAAAAATTATTAATAATTTCAAAAAGTACAAAAAAAGCATTACTGATCACAGGGCCCTGAGTGACTATACAGGTTGCATGCCCAGGTAGCTGGCCCTGTTCTTATATTAAGTTTTCCTTATTAACCAGGTTTTCATCACACACACACACACACACACACACACACACACACGACTTTCCCTACACATTACTCACCCTGTAAAAGAGATATCTTCAGTGTTGGGAGATTGCACATCTTACTGACTAAAGAAAGCAAAATTGCATTCAAATTTACTGTGTAAAGGACACAGAATTAAGAAGTGATTATAGATCTCTATTCCCCCTTTATTCTAATTCAACCTCACACATACGTTGCTTTAAGTTAACATCTTCTTACAACCCAGGCACTGAAATTTCCTTCATTTGGGTCTATCTTTTCCTTTTTCTAAGGTCACTGTTTTAGTTATAGAGCCCTTCTCATTCATTGTCAGCAGAAATTACCACTATCTTCAAATCTCCTGTTTCTAGGAACACACATCTTACTAAAATTCTCTTCAAGAGAGCTTTTCTTTTCAGTGACTACCTTTTTGTGTATTCTTGAGTTAACTTCTTGGGGAAGGAAATTGAAAGGGATATAAATTAATATTAATTACCATTAATACTTTGTGAAATGGGGCACAGAACTACATGGAACCTGTAATAATCCCTTATGGTTTTCATTTTGAATAGTTAATAGATATAGTAAGAGTAAATTATCCTAGTCTTGTAATGGATTCTAATAAACTTAGAAAAATAAATAGCATATCAAAAGCAAAGAAGGATTCTATTGTCACCCTAGGGTGCAGAGAAAAATTGTTCCCATCATAATATCAAGACAAACTATCTCTATTCAGTGCTTGCTTCAGCAGTACTTTTACTAAAACTATCTCTATTCAACATGACAGTGTGTTCTACAGAGAAAAATCTCAAAAAGTATGCAATAACACTACTAGAATGACTAAGTTTATCAAGTTAGTAGGATACAAGGTTAATATACAAAAGTAACTTTTTATATTACTAATGAAAAATTAGTAATTGAAAAAAAATTAAAACATGATTTACTGTATCCCTAAAAGACATGAAAGACCTAGGTATAAATCCAACAAAATATGTACAATTTACGATGTTAAACTACAAAATACATATGAGTCACAGAAGACCTAAGCAAATGGAAGCATATAATCAGTTTATGGATTGCAGAGGATACTAAGATATCAAGTCTCCTCAAATGGATCTATAAATTCAACTCAGATTTTGTTCATCTTCTCTTCTTTTCTATACTCTTTTTCATTTATCTTTCATACGTATAATTTCCTTTTCTCTACTTGTTTTGGATTCAGTTTGCTCTTCATTTTCTAATTTACAAGAGTGAAAAGTTAGGTTATTGATTTGAAATCCTTCTTTTTTATTAAAGATTTTATTTATTTATTTATTTGAGAGAGCAAGAGAGAGTGAGAGAGCACAAGCAAGGGGAGTGGCAGAGGGAGGGGGAGAAGCAGGCTCCCCTCCAAGCAGGGAGCCCAATGCAGGACTCAATCCCAGGACCTTGGGATCATGACCTGAGCCAAAGGCAGACGCTTAACCAGCTGAGCCACACAGGTGCCCCTGAAATCCTTTTTTAATATAAGCATTTAGAGCTATAAATGTCAGTAAGTGCTCATGTATATTAATATATATTTATTTTATAATCCAGTACTACTTTATTTATTTTGTCCCTCAAAAAGTTGTATAAGGCAGGGGCGCCTGGGTGGCTCAGTTGGTTAGGCATCTGCCTTTGACTCAGGTCATGATCCTGGAGTCCTGGGATCGAGCCCCGTGTCTCCCCACTCAGTGGGGAGTCTGCTTCTCCCCTTCACCTCTCTTGTGCTCTCTCTCTCTCTCATAATAAATATTTTTTAAAAAGTTGTATAGGGCATTCAAAGAAACAACCCAGTATGGCCCATGTACATGAGGAAAAAGAGAATCAATTGAAACTGTCTCTGTGGAAACCCACAAATTGAATTTATTAAACAAAAACTTTAAATGAGCTATCATAAATATGTTCAAAGAAGTAAGAAAATATATAAATGATGTCTTATCAAATAGAGAATATCAACAAAGAGATATAATCTATAAAAAGAAAAATTCCAGAGCTCGAAAGTATAATAACTAGGATGAAATATTAACTAGAGAAGCACAGAAATGGTTAAAACAAAAGGAAGAATCAGTGAACTTGAAAACTGATCAACTGTGATGATCCAGTCTGAGGAGCAGGGAAAAGCAATAAAGAAAACTGAATAGAACCTCAAAGATCTGTGGGACACTATCAAGTATCCCATCATATTTATAATAGGAGCTTCAAATGGAGAGGAGAAAGAGAAAAGGAAAGACTATTTTAAGAAGTAATGCCTGGAAGGGGGGGCGGAGCAAGATGGCGGAGGAGTAGGAGACCTGGATTTCATCTCCTCTCAGGAATTCAGCTGGATAGGGATCAAACCATTCTGAACACCTACAAACTCAACAGGAGATCGAAGAAAAGAAGAGCAACAACTCTCTGAACAGAAAAGCGACCACTTTCTGGAAGGTAGGACGTGCGGAGAAGTGAATCCGAGGTGATATTCGGGAGGATAGACGGCGGGGGAGGGGCCTCCGTCGGCCGCTTCTGGCAAGTGATAGAGCCGCGGAGCACAAAATCGGAACTTTTAAAAGTCTGCTCGGCTGAGGGACGTCACTCTGGTGGCTAAGCGGGGGGTGGAACCCTACGGGACAGTGTGGTCTCAGGACCCTCGGGGTCACAGAAAGACCGGGGGTGCCTGAGGGCGGCAGAGCTCCCAGGTATCGGAGCTGGGAAGCCGGCTGCAGAGGCGGAGCCCAGGCGCGGGTTCTCAGCTCGGGGTGGCCATAAACCGTGATCCGCGGCACAGTCGGGCCCCTGCTCCTCCAGCAGGGACCCAACAAGCGGCAGATCCGGGGAGACTCACCTTCCTGCCCCGGGAGGAGCCACGCGGGAGCGCACTGCGGGGATCTGCTGGGCTTGGAGACTCCACCCAGGGTCGGGTGCCAGAGATAGAGGCGCGCAGTCACAGGCCGGGTGAGCATGGAGTGTGGCCGGAGAGTGGGGAGACGGGAGTGACTGATGGCTTTTCTCTGGGGGCGCACAGAGGAGCGGGGCCCGAGTTCTCGGCTCCTCTGGAGCGGAGATTGGGAGGCCGCCATTTTCACTCTCCACCTCCAAAGCTGTACGGAAAGCTCACAGGGAACAAAAGCCCCGGAGAGCAAACCCGAGCAGATGACTTAGCCGGGAGGGGGCAAGGGCGGGGCAATTCCGCCTCCGGCAGAGACATTTGGAAACCACGGCAACAGTCCCCTCCCCAGAAGATCAGCGAGAACAGCCAGCCAAGACCAAGTTTACCGATCAATGAGAACGGCAGAACTCCAGCGCTAGGGGAATACTGCACATAGAATTCACGGCTTTTTTACCATGATTCTTTAGTCTTTTCAAGTTAATTTTTTTTAACTGTCTTTTTGTCTTATTATTTCTTTTTGAATTTTTCTTTTTCCCTTTTTCAACCAACATCTTATCAATCCCTTTTTTTTAAAAAAAAAAAAAATTTTATTTTTCATTCTTAGAGTCATATTCTATCCCTTCATAGTAGTTACCCATATTTTTGGCTTATATATATAAGTTGTTCTCTCTTTAAAATTTTGAGATAGTTTCTTCTAACAGATTAAAATATACCCTAAATCTCTAGTATATGGTGCTTTCTATTCCCCTGCCTGATCACATCCTCTCCCTTCTTTTTTTTTTCTTTTTCTTTTTTCTTTTTTTAAATCCTCTTCTTTCTTTTTTCAAACAACTTCTTATCAATTCCTTTTATAACATTTTTTATAATTTCCATTTTTACAGTCATATTCCATCCCTTCATCATATCAACCCTTATTTTTGTACATATATAAGTTTTTCTTTCTTTAAAATTTTGGGAGGCACTTTCTTCTAAAAGACCAAAATACACCCCAAATCTAGTGTGTGGCACTGATCTATATACCATATAGATCATATTTGATCACATTCTGGTTTTCCTTTTGTTGTTGTTGTTTTGTTTTTATCTTTTTCTTTTTTTCTTTTTCTTTTTTCTCTCTTTCCCTTTCTTATCCCACTGCTTCAGGTCTTTTCTGATTTGTTTAGAGTATATTTTCTGGGGACGTGGTTAATCTGCTAGCATTTTGTTCTCTCATTAATCTATTCTCCTCTGCACAAAATGACAAGACGGAAAAAATCACCTCAACAAAAAGAACAAGAGGTAGTACCGACTGCCAGGGACCTACTCAATACGGACATTAGTACGATGTCAGATCTAGAGTTCAGAATCATCACTTTAAAGATACTAGCTGGGCTTGAAAAAAATATGGAAGTTATTAGAGAAACCCTTTCTGGAGAAGTAAAAGAGCTAAAATCCAACCAAGTAGAAATCAAAAAGGCTATTAATGAGGTGCAATCAAAACTGGGGGCGCTAACTGCTAGAATAAATGAGGCAGAAGAGAGAATCAGTAATATAGAAGATGAAATGATGGAAAATAAAGAAGCTGAGAAAGAGAGAGATAAACAACTACTGGATCACGAGGGCAGAATTCGAGAGATAAGCGATACCATAAGACGAAACAACATTAGAATAATTGGGATCCCAGAAGAAGAAGAAAGAGAGAGAGGGCCAGAAGGTATAATGGAGCAAATTAGAGCAGAGAACTTCCCTAATTTGGGGAAAGAAACAGGCATGAAAATCCAGGAAGCACAGAGAACCCCTCTCAAAATCAATAAAAATAGGTCAACTCCCCGACATCTAATAGTAAAACTTACGAGTCTCATGGACAAAGAGAAAATCCTGAAAGCAGCTCGGGAGAAGAGATATGTAACCTACAAGGGTAGAAACATTAGATTGGCAACAGACCTATCCACAGAGACCTGGCACGCCAGAAAGGACGGGCAGGATATATTCAGAGCACTAAATGAGGAAAATATGCAGCCAAGAATACTCTATCCAGCTAGGCTGTCATTGAAAATTGAAGGAGAGATAAAAAGCTTCCAGGACAAACAAAAACTAAAGGAATTTGCAAACACAAAACCAGCCCTACAGGAAATCTTGAAAGGGGTCTTCTAAGCAAAGAGAGACCCTAAAAGCAACATAGACCAGAAAGGAACACAGACAATATATGGTAACAGTCACCTTACAGGCAATACAATGGCACCAAATTCCTATCTTTCAATAGTTACCCTGAATGTAAATGGGCTAAACGCCCCAATCAAAAGACACAGGCTAACAGACTGGATTAAAAAACAAGATCCATCGATATGCTGTCTGCAAGAGACTCATTTTAGACCCAAAGACACCCCCAGATTGAAAGTGAGGGGGTGCAAAACCATTTACCATGCTAATGGACACCAAAAGAAAGCTGGGGTGGCAATCCTTATCTCAGACAAAGTAGATTTTAAACCAAAGAGTGTAATAAGAGATGAGGAAGGACACTATATCCTACTTAAAGGATCTATCCAACAAGAAGATCTAACAATTGTAAATATCTATGCCCCTAACATGGGAGCAGCCAATTATATAAGGCAATTAATAACAAAAGCAAAGAAACACATCGACAACAATACAATAATAGTGGGGGACTTTAACACCCCCCTCACTGAAATGGACAGATCGTCTAAGCAAAAGATCAACAAGGAAATAAAGGCTTTAAATGACACAGTGGACCAAATGGACTTCACAGACATATTCAGAACATTCCACCCCAAAGCAACAGAATACACATTCTTCTCTAGTGCCCATGGAACATTCTCCAGAATAGATCACATCCTAGGTCATAAATCAGGTCTCAACCGGTACCAAAAGATTGGGATCATTCCCTGCCTATTTTCAGACCACAATGCTTTGAAACTAGAACTCAATCACAAGAGAAAAGTCGGAAAGAACTCAAATACATGGAGGCTAAAGAGCATCCTACTGAAGAATGAATGGGTCAACCAGGAAATTAAAGAAGAATTTAAAAAATACATGGAAACCAATGAAAATGAAAACACAACTGTTCAAAATCTTTGGGATGCAGCAAAGGCAGTCCTAAGAGTAAAGTATATAGCAATACAAGCCTTTCTCAAGAAACAAGAAAGGTCTCAAGTACACAACCTAACCCTACACCTAAAGGAGCTGGAGAAAGAACAGCAAATAAAGCCTAAACCCAGCAGGAGAAGAGAAATCATAAAGATCAGAGCAGAAATCAATGAAATAGAAACTAAAAGAACAGTAGAACAGATCAACGAAACTAGGAGCTGGTTCTTTGAAAGAATTAAGAAGATTGATAAACCCCTGGCCAGACTTATCAAAAAGAGAAGAGAAATGACCCAAATCAACAAAATCATGAATGAAAGAGGAGAGATCACAACCAACACCGAAGAAATACAAACAATTATAAGAACATATTATGAGCACCTCTATGCCAGCAAATTAGATAACCTGGAAGAGATGGATGCATTCCTAGAGATGTATCAACTACCAAAACTGAACCAGGATGAAATAGAAAACCTGAACAGACCTATAACCACTAAGGAAATTGAAGCAGTCATCAAAAATCTCCCAAAAAACAAAAGCCCAGGGCCAGATGGCTTCCCAGGGGAATTCTACCAAACCTTTCAAGAAGAATTAATACCTATTCTTCTGAAACTGTTCCAAAAAATAGAAACGGAAGGAAAACTTCCAAACTCATTTTAGGAGGCCAGCATTACCTTGATCCCAAAACCAGAGAAAGACCCCATCCAAAAGGAGAATTACAGACCAATATCCCTGATGAACATGGATGCAAAAATTCTCACCAAAATACTAGCCAATAGGATCCAACAGTACATTAAAAGGATTATTCACCATGACCAAGTGGGATTTATCCCTGGGCTGCAAGGTTGGTTCAACATCCGCAAATCAATCAATGTGATACAATACATTAACAAAAGAAAGAACAAGAATCCTATGATCCTCTCAATAGATGCAGAAAAAGCATTTGACAAAGTACAGCATCCTTTCTTGATCAAAACTCTTCAGAGTATAGGGATAGAGGGTACATACCTCAATATCATAAAAGCCATCTATGAAAAACCTACAGCAACTATTATTCTCAATGGGGAAAAACTGAGAGCTTTCCCCCTAAGGTCAGGAATGCGGCAGGGATGTCCACTATCACCACTGCTACTCAACATAGTATTGGAAGTCCTAGCCACAGCAATCAGACAACAAAAAGAAATCAAAGGCATCCAAATTGGCAAAGAAGAAGTCAAACTCTCACTCTTTGCAGATGATATGATACTTTATGTGGAAAACCCAAAAGACTCCACCCCAAAACTGCTAGAACTCGTACAGGAATTCAGTCAAGTGGCAGGATATAAAATCAATGCACAGAAGTCAGTGGCATTCCTATACACCAACAAGACAGAAGAAAGAGAAATTAAGGAGTCCATCCCATTTACAATTGCACCCAAAACCATAAGATACCTAGGAATAAAGCTAACCAAAGAGACAAAGGATCTGTACTCAGAAAACTATAAAATACTCATGAAAGAAATTGAGGAAGACACAAAGAAATGGAAAAACGTTCCATGCTCATGGATTGGAAGAACAAATATTGTGAAGATGTCAATGCTACCTAGAGCAATCTACACATTCAATGCAATCCCCATCAAAATACCATCCACTTTTTTCAAAGAAATGGAACAAATCATCCTAAAATTTGTATGGAACCAGAAAAGACCCCGCATAGCCAGAGGAATATTGAAAAAGAAAAGCAAAGCCGGCGGCATCACAATTCCGGACTTCCAGCTCTATTACAAAGCTGTCATCATCAAGACGGCATGGTACTAGCACAAAAACAGACACATAGATCAGTGGAACAGAATAGAGAGCCCAGAAATGGACCCTCCACTCTATGGTCAACTCATCTTTGACAAAGCAGGAAAGAATGTGCAATGGAAAAAAGACAGTCTCTTCAACAAATGGTGTTGGGAAAATTGGATAGCCACATGCAGAAGAATGAAACTGGACCATTTCCTTACACCACACACAAAAATAGACTCCAAATGGTTGAAAGACCTCAATGTGAGACAGGAGTCCATCAAAATCCTAAAGGAGAACACAGGCAGCAACCTCTTTGACCTCAGCCGAAGCAACTTCTTCCTAGAAACATCACCAAAGGCAAGGGAAGCAAGGGCAAAAATGAACTATTGGGACTTCATCAAGATAAAAAGCTTTTGCAAAGCAAAGGAAACAGTCAACAAAACCAAAAGACAACCGACAGAATGGGAGAAGATATTTGCAAATGACATATCAGATAAAGGGCTAGTATCCAAAATCTATAAAGAACTCATCACACTCAACACCCAAAGAACAAAGAATCCAATCAAGAAATGGGCAGAAGACATGAACAGGCATTTTTCCAAAGAAGACATCCAAATGGCCAACAGACACATGAAAAAGTGCTCAATATCGCTCAGCATCAGGGAAATCCAAATCAAAACCTCAATGAGATACCACCTCACACCAGTCAGAATGGCTAAAATTAACAAGTCAGGAAATGACAGATGTTGGCGGGGATGCGGAGAACGGGGAACCCTCCTACACTGTTGGTGGGAATGCAAGCTGGTGCAGCCACTCTGGAAAATGTATGGAGGTTCCTCAAAAAGTTGAAAATAGAGCTACCATATGATCCAGCAATTGCACTACTGGGTATTTACCCCAAAGATACAAAAGTAGGGATCCGAAGGGGTACATGCACCCCGATGTTTATAGCAGCAATGTCCACAATAGCCAAACTGTGGAAAGAGCCAAGATGTCCATCGACAGATGAATGGATAAAGAAGAGGTGGTATATATATACAATGGAATATTATGCAGCCATCAAAAGGAATGAGATCTTGCCATTTGCAACGACGTGGATGGAACTGGAGGGTATTATGCTGAGCGAAATAAGTCAAAAAGAGAAAGACATGTATCATATGATCTCACTGATATGAGGAATTCTTAATCGCAGGAATCAAACTGAGGGTTGTTGGAGTGGGGGGTGGGGTGGGATGGATGGGGCGACTGGGTGATCGACACTGGGGAGGGTATGTGCTCTGGTAAGTGCTGTGAATTGTGCAAGACTGTTGAATCTCAGATCTGTACCTCTGAAACAAATAATGCAATATATGTTAAGAAAAAAAAAAAAGAAGAAGAAGAAGAAGAAGGTAGCGGGAGGGGAAGAATGAAGCGGGGGAAATCGGAGGGGTAGACGAACCATGAGAGACGATGGACTGTGAAAAACAAACAGGGTTCTAGAGGGGAGAGGTGTAGGAGGATGGGTTAGCCTGGTGGTGGGTATTGAGGAGGGCACATTCTGCATGGAGCACTGGGTGTTGTGCACAAACAATGAATCATGGAACACTTCATATAAAACTAATGATGTAATGTATGGGGATTAACATAAGAATAAAAAATTTAAAAAAAAAAAGAAGTAATGCCTGAAAACTTCACAAATTTGAAGATACAGTCATCTACACATCCAGGTGCTTGAATAAGACAATCCAAAGAGATCCACACTTAGACATATCATAAGCAAATGGTTAAAAACTAAAGGCAAAGATACTGTCTTTTTTTCCATAGATATTCCTTCCTGCTTTGTCAAAGATTAGTTGACCATAGAGTTGAGGGTCCACTTCTGGATTCTCTCTTCTGTTCCATTGATCTTTGTGGTCTGTTTTTGTGCCAGTACCATACTGTCTTCATGATTACAGCTCTGTAATTAATACAACTTGAAGTCCAGAACTGTGATGCCTCCAGGTTTGGTTTTCTTTTTCAACATTACTTTGGCTATTAGGGGTCTTTTCTGGTTTCACACAAATTTTAAGATTGTTTTTCCAGCTCTGTGATTCAAAGGGGCACATGCACCCCTATATTAATAGCAGCAATGTCCACAATCACTAAAATATGGAAAGAGCCTAGAGGTCCATCGACAGATGAATGGATAAAGAAGATGTGGCATATACATACAATGGAATATTACTCAGTCATCAAAAAGAATGAAATTTTGCCATTTGCAATGATGTGGATGGAACTAGAGGGTATTATGCTAAGCTAAATAAGTCAGAGAAAGACAAATACCATATGATTTCACTCATATGTGGAATTTAAGATATAAAACAGATGAACATAGGGAAAGGGAAGAAAAAATAAGATGAAAATGGAGAGGGAGGCAAACCATAAGAAACTCTTAACTATAGGAAATAAACTGAGGGTTGCTGGAGGAGAGGTGAGTGGAGTGATGGGGTACCTGGGTGATGGGCATTAAGGAGGGCACTTGATATAATGAGCACTGGGTGTTATACGCAACTGATGAATCACTAAATTCTACTGCTGAAACTAATAATATAGTATATGTTAACTAAATTGAATTTAAATAAAAAAATTTTAAAAAACCCTAAAGGCAAAGAGAGAATCTTGAAAGTAGAGATAAGTGACTCCTCATCTCACACATACAAATTATTCTTAATAATATTAACAGCTAATTTGTCATCATAAACCTCCAATCATCTGGAGGACAGAGGCGGTGGGATGACATATGCAGAATGCTGAGAGAAAAAGATTAACAAACAAGGATTCTATATCTGGCAAAACTCTCCTTCAAAAATGAAGGCGATATCAAGACATTCCTAAATAAGCAAAAACTGAGAGAGTTCACTGCTGTCATACCTGTCCTGCAAGAAACAATAAAAGGAGTCCTTCAGGATGAAATAAAAAAAAGTTAGACAAGGGCACCTGGGTAGCTCAGTCAGTTAAGCGTCTGACTCTTAGTTTTGGCTCAGGTCATGATCTTGCTGTTGTGGGATCGTGCCCCAGGTCAGCTCTGTGCTCAGTGAGGAGCCTGCTTGAGATTCTTTCTCCTTCTCCTTCTGCCCTCCCTACTCATGCACTCTCTCTCTCTCTAAAATGAATAAATAAAATCTTTAAATATATATATATTAAACAGAGGCGCCTGGGTGGCTCAGTCGGTTAAGCTTCCAACTCTTGATTTTGGGTCAGGTCATGATCTCAGACTCGTAAGATCGAGCCCCATATCAGGCTCCATGCTCAGCATGGAGTCTGCTTGTTCCTCCTCTTCTGCTCCTCCCCCTGCTCATGTGTGCTCTCTTGCTCTCTCATTGTCCAAAACTTTCTAAAAATATACTAGACAGTACTTTGAATCCACATGAAAAAATAAAGAACACTAATAAAGGTAAAACAGTAAATAGATAATAAGTAAATATAAAATATAATACAAATAATTTTTTGTGTATAAATTTTTTCCAATCTGATTTAAAAGACAACAGCATGAAGCAATAATTACAAATCTACATTGATGGACACACAATGTATAAAGGTGTAATTTGTGACCATAATAGCATAAAGGAAGGTGGAATATGGAGCTTTACAGGAGCAAAGATTTTATATACTACTGAAGTTAGGTCAGTATTAATCCTAACTAGATTATCATAAATTAAGATGGTAATTTTACTCCCTAGGGAAATGACTAAGCAAAAAAAAAAAAAAAAAAAATCTCAAAAATATATAATAAAATAAGAGAATTAAAATGGTACATTAAAAAATCTATTTAATACAAAGTAAGGAAGCAATGGAAGAAATGAACAAAAATACATAAGTTATATAGAAAAATGGGGCACTTGTGTGGCTCAGTCAGTTAAGTGTCTGCCTTCAGCTCAGGTCATGATCCTGGGGACCTGAGATTGAGCCCCACATCAGGCTCCCTGTTCAGCAGGGGAGCCTGCTTCTCCCTCTGCCCCTGCTCATGTGCTTGCTCTCTCTCTCTCTCTCTCTCTTGCTCACTCTCTCAAATAAATAAATAAAAATATTAAAAAAAAGATATATAGAAAAATGACAGCAAAATGGCAGAACTAAGGCCTCATCAGAAATTATAAGTAAAATGATAGAGATTAGCAGACAGTTTTTTTTCAAAAAAATCATACTGTTTTTAAAAGATCTGTTTTACATTCAAAGACACAAATTAATTGTATGTGATAATTTTCCTCCATACCTCAATCTTCAGTAAAATTATTGAACAACTGCCATCAAAAGCCTTATCAGCTTTCTATGAAAAACAACTAAAAAGGGGGTTTCCATTGGTAGGTGAGAACCATCAGTTTGCAAACAGTCATAAGCATAGAAACATACAAAGCTGACTATGAGAATGTAAGTTCAGTCACTTAAGTTTTTTTTTTAAAGATTTTCATTTCCCCAGATCATACCTTAAAATTTCCAAGAATCAAGGAAGACAAAAGACAGCTATATCTCACTTTCCTTTCTTTTTTTTTTTTTTTAAGATTTTATTTATTTATTTGAGACAGAGAGAATGAGATACAGAGAGCATGAGAGGGAGGAGGGTCAGAGGGAGAAGCAGACTCCCTGCCGAGCAGGGAGTCCGACGCGGGACTCGATCCCGGGACTCCAGGATCATGACCTGAGCCGAAGGCAGTTGCTTAACCAACTGAGCCACCCAGGCGCCCCTCACTTTCCTTTCTGTGTCTTAGAGAATTTTGAAGATTTTTATTAGGTGAGATGATCATGTTCTAGTATCAGAGAAATACATCTTCAACCATTTGTTTAAATTAATATTAATAAAATTTAAAATGTCTCAACTATTGTGGTTGTGATGGCCTGAGATGTTTTTGAACACAATAAGGCACTGGTGTCAGCTCAGTCATATTCTGTATTTGTTAGAGACAAAAGTGAAAGACAAAGGAGGAAGATATACAGCGTGAGAAACTGATTCTACTAGGTGATTGATAAAAAAATAGCATTGAGAAGGACACAAGGAAGTAAGCAATTATTAGAGGGAGTGTTCTCTCTGTAATATAGCTTTATTTCAAGATGTATCTGTTTTTTTATAAGGTCACACTGGCCTTGATCATTTATGAAAATATTAATGTAGTTTAAACCCAGAAGCTAGATTTTAAAGTGAGAACCTGATAGAAATTTTAAAAGAGAAGGGACACCTGGGTGGCTCTGTCGATGAAGTGTCCAACTCTTGATTTCAGCACCAGTCATGACCACAGGGTGGTTAGATTGAGCCCCACATTGGGCTCCGTGCTGGTCGTGGAGCCTGCTTGGGATTCTCTCTCTCCCTCTCCCTTTGCCCCATGTCTTAAAAATAAATAAATAAGAAATTTTAAAAGAGAAGAAGAAACAAGAGATAGTCGTTCTTTAGAGGGCAAATGCTTGATAAGCAATGTACTTCAAACTTCATTACTTCTCATAAATACCTGAACTGGTTTCAATGTTGTTGGAAGTTTGGATTAAACAGTTGAGGATAATAATTAATTGGTCAGCTGTAAGGAGCACACAATAAAAAGTAGAAATATTTAAGGAAAATAATTTATTAAGATAATTAAAAGTCTATTAATTATCTTTCCATGTATATGGTCTACCATGACGAATTCATCATATCATATTGCTGTCTTAGGAACAAAATGGAATCAATATTATTGATTTAGATGAACTCAGTTTGAACTGTGGAACTGTGAGGGTTCTGGTGAGTTTCTTCCTTCATTGAGCCTTCTCTTGGTTACAGTGAGGTTATTAAATCAGGTGAGTGAGTAAATGCTCATCTTATTTAATAACTTGGTACTCAACTAATGCTGCTTTATTAACATTTTCCTTCTCAAATCTGAGATATATCTTCAGGTCTCAGCTTATTTTCGAATCCCAAGGCTGAGACCCATGATAATTTTAATTTTCTAAGTCATAACACTGCATGAACACAGAACAACATAATCATCTTCCTCAACCCTGTGGATTCATAACTTGTCCTCTTTACCCCAAGTGTACTCTTCCTAAAACATAATACTATACATTGTTCCTTTCACTTTTCCTAGTTCAGAAGTGACACTTCAGTAATTGTCATCCACCATGATTTATTTTTGACCATTGACATAAGGACCACTTTAAAGACTGACCACAGCAATTATTTACTGAGGATGTTCTACATGCCAGGCATGCTAGATACTGAAAAGACTGAGCAGACATGACCTCCACAGTTCCCAAGCAGTTACAATTTATACAGAGATACAAGTAAGTACACAGGTAAGTTTAATGCTGTCAATAAATGCACCTGATATAGATAATACAGGGAGCACATAGAAAAAGCATTTAACTGAAACTACTGGGGTGGGGTTGGGGAAATCTTGGCAGTTATGAAAGTTTCCTAGTGGAAATGACATCTAAGTTGAAGCCTGAAGTATGAATTGCAATTAACCAGATGGAATAAGTCATAAAAAATACATAAACACAGGAAATAACATGCCTGAATGCCTGGAAGAAAGAGAAAACTTTAGATGTTAGAGGAACTGAATACAATCTTACATGCTATAGCATAGTGTGTGTGTGTGTGTGTGTGTGTGTAATGTCTAGTCAGGGAAATATAAAGGTAAATAGAGACCAAGTCAAAATCATCTTTTTTAATAAAAAATCGCTGTTGAACACTGCAACAAAATGTCTTATTATTGCTCACAAACTTACTTGATGTGACACATCCCAAATCTTTCTTCCTCAAATTGTAACTACCACAGTTAGTCCTGTTCCTTAACAACAGGATTCTAAGACAGTCCCAATCTCACCCTCTACAGGAGGCAAAACTTGAAAAAAGGAAACACCCAGATGTTCATGTAAAAATAAAACAAAGAAAAGCAGAAAATTGGCAAGTACCCTCTGTTAACCTACTATCTGCTCCTTACACATTACTAACATGTTTTTTTTTAATAGAGGATATTAAGAACAGAAAATGTTTTTGTAGGGTTTACTATCAATCCAAATCATAGATTCAATTTCCATCAAGCTCAGGGACTAGGAAGTTCTGCTTAGTAGAAAAAGTCTAGCAAAACATATATATCTATATACATAATACATTATGAAATTATATATGGCATCTTTATTTATTTATTTATTTATTTATTTATTTATTTATTTATTAGAAAATCATCTTCAAGTACTATTATTAAACTGTCAATTGGGTTACAGAACTAAATAAATGTTTAGATACACTTTTCTGGGCCCCCTTTATAAAACATTGTCTAAATGTCCCACCTTGCTTTTGGTGGGAAGAGTTAGATTAATCTATTTGGATCTCTGTCTTCTTAAGAGGACTATGTCATTTTGATTTTACATATTCAAATAAATATTTTTCTTCTTTTTGCAATCCTGAAAAAGTCACATTTCAAATCTTTTAGTGATTTCTCAGCACTTTGGGAAATGGTGGAAATTAATAGGCAAATGATTTTAAGTGCTTGTTTTGGGTTTTGCTGTTCTTTTTTTTTTTTTTTTTAAGATTTTATTTATTTATTTGAGAGAGAGAGAGCACCGAAGGAGAGTGAGAGGGAGAAGCAGACTCCCCATTGAGCAGAGAGCCCAGCGAGGGGTTCAATCCCAGGATCCCGGGATCATGATGGGAGCCAAAGGCAGCCGCTTAACCAAGTGAGCCACCCAAGTGCCCTAGGTTATTGCTGTTTCTTAAGGAAAACAAATCAACTATTCAGTAAACTTCTTAAAAAGACAATACAGCTTTTCAAAGAAGAGTCCAGCTATTCAATTTTGTAATTTAAGTTATTATAGAGGAATGTGGTAGGGTCTAATAAAGTTTACTTAAATTGTTTAATTAGTTCCCCAGATAAATTCAAGGTATAGGTTTTATGGATATAAATTTATTACCCTTTGCTCTATAGGATTGGTAGGATCTTAAATATGGGTTATTCTATTTTTAAACACTTCAGTAAATATTTAAGTATTACGGGTGGTTAAAATGAAAGGATTTTTTTGCAAAATTTTTAGCTCCTGAAGTAGAGAAATACATAGAGAATTAAAACCAAAACCAAAATCAAAACCAAAAAACAAATGTCAAAGCCCATAAGGTAATGCCCCTCACCTTAAAATTTTAATAATTTATGGCCAATGTGGACCTATCTTTTGTAGTTGCCCTTCCTCCTCTGAATCCTTCATTTCTCACATTCTCTTTATTGCAATCACTTTTACACAGAAAAAAAAAATCTGTTCTCTAAGACAGTGTTCAGTATTTCAAGTCTTCTCCCGGAAGACTTAGAAATACCTATGATTTCAGAAAAAGAGATCAGAGATCACTTCCCAAAGTATTCACCAGACCAATAATTTAAGTAGAACATTTTCTCCCCTAAAATAGCCGGAAGGCAGTGCACTTTAGTAGGAAAACACCAGGCTAGTTGTCAAGGGACATGAGATCTTATTTCAGGTCAAGAATAATATAATTTGTGTCTTTGTCTCAATACTTTTTTTTCTATTTTTACCCTCATGGGCTTTATTGGTGGAGTATATTTCTAGCTTGTTAAAATAGATTTGAAAATGGTTTAATAGAAATATCCAAAAATATTATAGCGTTCTTATAGATGAATTTGGACACATAGATGCTGAGAGTTTTAATCTTCTCCTGGTTAATTTTTGGGCTTTCAGAATAACTATTTTCTACTGCTCTGAGGCATTCATCTCAGGCTTAGATTTTCTAGTCTAATCAGCCATGGATATATGAGGGCTGTAGTTGACAACTGAATAAGCATTTTTATTTGCAAAGCATTAAAATCATTCTTTCTTCATGTAAAGAAGGAATTTATTAATAGGACATTTAGAAAATCACTCAATTGATGGAGATATGGAAGGGCAAGCTCAGAAAAGGGGCATAGTACAGGGATGCAAAAGTCATGCCATAAAACCAGTCCACTGAGGAAACCAGTGCCACCAGGGGAGACTAAAACCACAGGTTGCTCCATTGTCACTGCTTTTCCTGGAAACTGGATGTGGTGGCCACCACTGCTGCATCCTCCTGAATCCATTCTTTCTACCTCTCTCATCACTGCCTCCCAATTTAGAGTCCTGGACAGACACAGACAAGTATGTGAGTCTGACTGATGCTTGAAGGCCTCTTGCTAAAATCACACTGCCTGAAAACGAGGAAGCTGACATTTTCCTCAATGAAGCAGCAGTCCTGTTGCATGATTACCATTTGAAAACACATTGTGTCTTTAACTGTGGGCTGCTATTGACACATTAGGTCCAAATTATGAAGGTACTGAAATGATAGTAGTTTGTGAGGCACTGAATGGCCTTTACCTATGTCTATTGTGTAATTTATATAATTAATATCAAGAAAATATGCAAATATGTAAGTTCTGTAAAGCAATTTGTTATAGAATGTAAAATAGGAATGATACATTTTTAGCTCAATAAAGTAACAAGTCCATAAGCTATAACATCCTTAGAAGAGAAAATACTGCTTATCCATTTTCCATGTTAAACAGATAAGAATGTTATTCTGTCTTCTTTCTTCATTAATATTTGCCTTAATAACAAATCATTTTAATTGATATTAGGGTAAAATATAAAAATAGATGTCTTAGTCTATGCATTATGAATATAATTCTACTATTTCACTTAGATGGTGAAATACCTAACTTTTAGTCAAAATTTACTGCTGATAGCTTTTAATCATCAGATCATGATATATGTTGAATGTAAGTAAAAATTAAGGTGTGACATACAGTTAATGGTACTTCTTTAGTAAATGATTTGGCATCTTTTCTACAGTGAAGTACTAAGGAAAGAAGTGGAGGGCTGAGGGACAGGGAAGGCACTGAAAGATTCAGTAAGGATGAAAGGGATTTTTCTGTCTTCCCATACACAAGAGAACGGAAAGAGGTACAGAAAAGAATTATGGACAAATAAATTGACTTCTTTTCCTGATGACTTGAAAAAGGGAGTGTGAGTGAGGATGGTGCCCTGGTCAGAAATAGGCTAGATAAGTAATTGTTTGTAATCTGTGTTTTCCTGGATATGTAATTAAAGAGAACCAGCCAAAGACATAGCACCATTGCTGGGAGGGGGTAAAATGGAAGATGATGATTCCTCAAACACTGAAAAGAAAGAGAAATCTTGATCATTTGATTTTTATTGACAGAGTCCTAGGAAAGATGAGAGACTATAAAGAGGAATAAGTTCTCATTGAGGTCATTTCTGCCCCACTAAGGAAATAAAGTGCCAACAGATTAGGTAAATGGATTCTGTGGGATGGAGTTACTTAAAAATTTTCAATGTCCAGATACACAGTTGGCTTTATGTTAGATACTTATTATACAGACTTTCTGTTACTTAGAATTTTAATATGCTTTTACAAAAAAAAAAAAAAGGCTCATTGCATTTTCAGTCCTTCCCAGAAAGGCCAAGAAAAAGGAAATAAGAAACCTAAGGCAACAGGAATTCCACAAAATTAATTTACTAGATCATTTATTAGAACTTTTAAGTATGATGTTACCATACTTTATAGGTTAGGAGGATACTTCAAACTGAAGTTACAGCTCACTCACAACCTAAGAATAGTGAATGTAAGGCAATCAAACATGACATATGCTATCAAAGACCAGGACTTTCCCAGGTAGGAAAGCAGGGATAGTGAAAACAGAACAGGTAAACTACTGGAACCAGAATTAGGCCTTCACAAAGCACTCACTATTGCTAACCTTCTGAGGTCTGTTTTCTTGTATTCTGCAGTAAGCAATAGTTCTATTTTTTTCTGGTATTCTTAGGCAGCCATTATTGCTGGTATTCTGTGAATTCTGTGAATACACAGCTATAAGCTGTGATTACCAATAGGTACTAGCGAAGTTTTTGCCTTGAGGAAGCTCTCAGTAATAACCAGATCAGATAAAAGATATATTATGTGATGTGAATTTCTGTTCTTTTCTAGTAGTGTTTGTGTTAGACTCCAACCAATATCATTTGGTTGACTACAGAGCTTAAAACTACTCAGATCTGAACCCCTCAAATTCTCATCATCAGGAGCTTTTTATTGCCCCTTTGAAGGGTGTTGTTAGCAGGTTTTACCCTTGACTAAGGAGTGAGGTGATATTCCAATTCAGCATTTCGAATCCCAGGCCATATTTGAAATCTTCAACCAATTAACAAACCAGAGAATTTAATTTTATCTAAAGTTGTTTATCTTGTTCCTTTTTCTTACACTCTAAAAAAAATTTTAAAAACAAGAACAAACTTAAACTCCAAACAAAATTAGATGGCCAAATTGAATTGCTGCATTTTAGAGGGGACCACAACTTTACTGAAGTATGGCATGTAAAAGAAAGTTTAGAGTTCAAATAATGTGTTTCAAAATGACCATGGCTGTGTAATCCCCATTTAGGTCAAGATACAGAACATGAACAGCATCCCAGAAGTATTGAAGATGGATCATACCAATGTCAACCACTCTTTGATTTCTACCATCATAGATTAGTTTTGACTAATCTTGAACTTAGTTTAAGTGGACTTATACCAAATGTTCACTTTGATGTCTGGTTTCTTTCACTTAAAGTTATAACTTAAAGTTATAAAGTTATTCTTTTATGTTTTATTTGTTGCAACAATTTGTTTTTGTCATCGTACAGTATTCCAATGAATGAATATGTAAATATACCACAATTTAATTATCCATTTTACCAGTGAAGAACATTTGGGTAGTTTATATTTTGAAATTATTACAGAAAATTCTTCAATTAGCATTCTTGTGTTTGTCTTTTGCTGCACATATGTAATGCATACGGAGTACGCAGTTTTAGTTGGCTTTGACAGTTTTCCAAAGTTATTGTGCACTGATCATGCCAGAACAAGATGAGAGATCAGCTGCTTTTCATTTTTATGTATACTCTTCTATTTCAATATTTTTGTACTGCACACCTTTTCCAAACTTTTTTTTAATGAAAAACATTTCTAAACAAACTGTACAGTTTCAATGTGTACGAGTGGGTTACTAAAGGAAAAGGCTCTTAAATATGACTGGACATAAAGAGAGTAATGGTGGAACAGTAAAGAAATATTACTAATCTTTGATGAATTTTGTAACCAGAAATAGCCCTAGTTGAAAAGCAGAAAAAAACCCAGAAAGTATAAGACAGCCCTGAGATAAGTCATAGTATATTCTCTCTGTCTTATAGAAAACAAGGGCCAGTAAGGGATTTAACATTTCTCCATATGAAACTTAAGACAGTAATTATGGCCTTGATTTCTGTTTGTAGTATAATAAGATGCACAGAAATATTATCTATATTATATAAAATATATCTATATTATATAAAAAGTAGTTTCCTGTTAAGTTTTTCCATGAAGCCTGACTATTGTCCTTCTAAGAAAAGGCAAATAATGCCTATTATATTTTAACAACGAACATCCTGAGTTTTTTAAAGTGTCAAAAATGAGAAATATTTGAGAAAAGAGAAAATTTGAATTTATCTCAAATTTACAGAAGATGAACAAATGTTAGAATAAAACCACAATAACAGGAAAGAACCCTGATATATTAAGGAATATTAGAGTTTAATATCACATTACACTTCAGTAATATATAACTAGCATTTATAAAAAATCAACTATTGGTTTATAAAAAAACTTTATTTTGTATATATATAAATATATATTTTTATTTTAAATATATATATAAATTTTACTTTTCCACATACAAAATTGAGATATATAACTCACCTCCTATTTAAGATAGGACTGACTATGCTGAGAAAAAGGAGAATATCCTCCATTTTAAACAGATTATATGTATGGTCTACTTAAGGATATTATTGATGCAACATAATAGCATAACAAGACTCTCCTTTAAGAGAACAGCAGTTATAAATAGAATAGTTAAGGGTTACAGTAATGTACTACAGGGGGTGCAGATTAAGTAGACAAGTCTCTGGGCTGGGCTTTGAAGGACTGAATTCTAATTGTATGTCAGAAATTATTTTATTTTGTGACTTTGAACAAGCTGCTTAAACTCACTGTCTCATAATTTTCCATAAGCATAATGAGTTTAGTAGTGCTTGTTCTTCCATTCTAAAGAATGATTGGAATGCTCTTTCAGAAGAGTGATTGTATATTAAACTCATTAATATTATTTTTAATATTTCATGTCTTCTCCACGGAATACTTACATGAAATACTTCAACAAGGCTTTTAAGGAAAGATCTAACCCTAATATTCTGAGGTTATCATAAATGATAAGAGTTAAGGTTCACCTTAGAACTTGTATAACTAATAATGGGATAAGCAATTAATGATTTAAATAGCAACTCTGCTCATTAAATTAAACAGTTCATTTCCCAAATTTTATGCTTCATAGAAATTGTTTTTCTGCCTAATCAATCCTGTCATCAACTGAGCAATTAACTTGCCCATGGATATTCTGGGTGTTTGATCTGTCATGAGCATTAGGTTTCCTTCCAAAAGATTATTATAGTTTTTTTAAATCTACATTTATGCAATTATGTTTCCTCATAAGGAATCAATAACAGCAATGACTTGACCACTTATTTGGAGAGATTTCCATAAAGTATCTTATTTAATGTTATTTTCCTTTATAAAAGAATAAAATATTGCCTCATTAATATTATACTAAATATCAATCTTAGTATATTCTTTTTTTTTTAAAGATTTTATTTATTTATTTGAGAGACAGAGAATGAGAGACAGAGAGCATGAGAGGGAGGAGGGTCAGAGGGAGAAGCAGACTCCCCACCAATCAGGGAGCCCGATGCGGGACCCAATCCTGGGACTCCAGGATCATGACTGGAGCCGAAGAGAGTTGCTTAACCAACTGAGCAACCCAGGCGCCCAAACTTAGTATATTCTTTTATTTATTTTTATTTATTTTTATTTTTTTATTCTTATGTTAATCCCCATACATTACATCATTAGTTTTAGATGAAGTGTTCCATGATTCATTGTTTGTGCACAACACCCAGTGCTCCATGCAGAATGTGCCCTCCTCAATACCCACCACCAGGCTAACCCATCCTCCCACCCCCCTACCCTCTAGAACCCTGTTTGTTTTTCAGAGTCCATCGTCTCTCATGGTTGGTCTACCCCTCCGATTTCCCCCGCTTCATTCTTCCCCTCCCGCTACCTTCTTTTTTTTTTTTTCTTAACATATATTGCATTATTTGTTTCAGAGGTACAGATCTGAGATTCAACAGTCTTGCACAATTCACAGCGCTTACCAGAGCACATACCCTCCCCAGTGTCTATCACCCAGTCGCCCCATCCCTCCCACCCCACCCCCACTCCAACAACCCTCAGTTTGATTCCTGCGATTAAGAATTCCTCATATCAGTGAGATCATATGATACATGTCTTTCTCTTTTTGACTTATTTCGCTCAGCATAATACCCTCCAGTTCCATCCATGTCGTTGCAAATGGCAAGATCTCATTCCTTTTGATGGCTGCATAATATTCCATTGTATATATATACCACCTCTTCTTTATCCATTCATCTGTCGATGGACATCTTGGCTCTTTCCACAGTTTGGCTATTGTGGACATTGCTGCTATAAACATCGGGGTGCATGTACCCCTTCGGATCCCTACTTTTGTATCTTTGGGGTAAATACCCAGTAGTGCAATTGCTGGATCATATGGTAGCTCTATTTTCAACTTTTTGAGGAACCTCCATACAGTTTTCCAGAGTGGCTGCACCAGCTTGCATTCCCACCAACAGTGTAGGAGGGTTCCCCTTTCTCCGCATCCCCGCCAACATCTGTCATTTCCTGACTTGTTAATTTTAGCCATTCTGACTGGTGTGAGGTGGTATCTCATTGAGGTTTTGATTTGGATTTCCCTGATGCTGAGCGATATTGAGCACTTTTTCATGTGTCTGTTGGCCATTTGGATGTCTTTGGAAAAATGTCTGTTCATGTCTTCTGCCCATTTCTTGATTGGATTCTTTGTTCTTTGGATGTTGAGTGTGATGAGTTCTTTATAGATTTTGGATACTAGCCCTTTATCTGATATGTCATTTGCAAATATCTTCTCCCATTCTGTCGGTTGTCTTTTGGTTTTGTTGACTGTTTCCTTTGCTTTGCAAAAGCTTTTTATCTTGATGAAGTCCCAATAGTTCATTCTTGCCCTTGCTTCCCTTGCCTTTGGCGATGTTTCTAGGAAGAAGTTGCTTCGGCTGAGGTCGAACAGGTTGCTGCCTGTGTTCTCCTTTAGGATTTTGATGGACTCCTGTCTCACACTGAGGTCTTCCAACCATTTGGAGTCTATTTTTGTGTGTGGTGTAAGGAAATGGTCCAGTTTCATTCTTCTGCATGTGGCTATCCAATTTTCCCAACACCATTTGTTGAAGAGACTGTCTTTTTTCCATTGCACATCCTTTCCTGCTGTCGAAGATTAGTTGACCATAGAGTGGAGGGTCCATTTCTGGGCTCTCTATTCTGTTCCATTGATCTATGTGTCTGTTTTTGTGCCAGTACCATGCTGTCTTGATGATGACAGCTTTGTAATAGAGCTGGAAGTCTGGAATTGTGATGCCGCCGGCTTTGCTTTTCTTTTTCAATATTCCTCTGGCTATGCGGGGTCTTTTCTGGTTCCATACAAATTTTAGGATGATTTGTTCCATGTCTTTGAAAAAAGTGGATGGTATTTTGATGGGGATTGCATTGAATGTGTAGATTGCCCTAGGTAGCATTGACATCTTCACAATATTTGTTCTTCCAATCCATGAGCATGGAACGTTTTTCCATTTCTTTGTGTCTTCCTCAATTTCTTTCATGAGTATTTTATAGTTTTCTGAGTACAGATCCTTTGTCTCTTTGGTTAGCTTTATTCCTAGGTATCTTATGGTTTTGGGTGCAATTGTAAATGGGATGGACTCCTTAATTTCTCTTTCTTCTGTCTTGTTGGTGTATAGGAATGCCACTGACTTCTGTGCATTGATTTTATATCCTGCCACTTGACTGAATTCCTGTACGAGTTCTAGCAGTTTTGGGGTGGAGTCTTTTGGGTTTTCCACATAAAGTATCATATCATCTGCAAAGAGTGAGAGTTTGACTTCTTCTTTGCCAATTTGGATGCCTTTGATTTCTTTTTGTTGTCTGATTGCTGTGGCTAGGACTTCCAATACTATGTTGAATAGCAGTGGTGATAGTGGACATCCCTGCCGCGTTCCTGACCTTAGGGGGAAAGCTCTCAGTTTTTCCCCATTGAGAATAATAGTTGCTGTAGGTTTTTCATAGATGGCTTTTATGATATTGAGGTATGTACCCTCTATCCCTATACTCTGAAGAGTTTTGATCAAGAAAGGATGCTGTACTTTGTCAAATGCTTTTTCTGCATCTATTGAGAGGATCATAGGATTCTTGTTCTTTCTTTTGTTAATGTATTGTATCACATTGATTGATTTGCGGATGTTGAACCAACCTTGCAGCCCAGGGATAAATCCCACTTGGTCATGGTGAATAATCCTTTTAATGTACTGTTGGATCCTATTGGCTAGTATTTTGGTGAGAATTTTTGCATCCATGTTCATCAGGGATATTGGTCTGTAATTCTCCTTTTTGATGGGGTCTTTCTCTGGTTTTGGGATCAAGGTAATGCTGGCCTCCTAAAATGAATTTGGAAGTTTTCCTTCCGTTTCTATTTTTTGGAACAGTTTCAGAAGAATAGGTATTAATTCTTCTTGAAAGGTTTGGTAGAATTCCCCTGGGAAGCCATCTGGCCCTGGGCTTTTGTTTTTTGGGAGATTTTTGATGACTGCTTCAATTTCCTTAGTGGTTATAGGTCTGTTCAGGCTTTCTATTTCATCCTGGTTCAGTTTTGGTAGTTGATACATCTCTAGGAATGCATCCATCTCTTCCAGGTTATCTAATTTGCTGGCATAGAGGTGCTCATAATATGTTCTTATAATTGTTTGTATTTCTTTGGTGTTGGTTGTGATCTCTCCTCTTTCATTCATGATTTTGTTGATTTGGGTCATTTCTCTTCTCTTTTTGATAAGTCTGGCCAGGGGTTTATCAATCTTCTTAATTCTTTCAAAGAACCAGCTCCTAGTTTTGTTGATCTGTTCTACTGTTCTTTTAGTTTCTATTTCATTGATTTCTGCTCTGATCTTTATGATTTCTCTTCTCCTGCTGGGTTTAGGCTTTAATTGCTGTTCTTTCTCCAGCTCCTTTAGGTGTAGGGTTAGGTTGTGTACTTGAGACCTTTCTTGTTTCTTGAGAAAGGCTTGTATTGCTATATACTTTCCTCTTAGGACTGCCTTTGCTGCATCCCAAAGATTTTGAACAGTTGTGTTTTCATTTTCATTGGTTTCCATGTATTTTTTTAATTCTTCTTTAATTTCCTGGTTGACCCATTCATTCTTCAGTAGGATGCTCTTTAGCCTCCATGTATTTGAGTTCTTTCCGACTTTCCTCTTGTGATTGAGTTCTAGTTTCAAAGCATTGTGGTCTGAAAATAGGCAGGGAATGATCCCAATCTTTTGGTACCGGTTGAGACCTGATTTATGACCTAGGATGTGATCTATTCTGGAGAATGTTCCATGGGCACTAGAGAAGAATGTGTATTCCGTTCCTTTGGGGTGGAATGTTCTGAATAGGTCTGTGAAGTCCATTTGGTCCAGTGTGTCATTTAAAGTCTTTATTTCCTTGTTGATCTTTTGCTTAGATGATCTGTCCATTTCAGTGAGGGGGGTGTTAAAGTCCCCCACTATTATTGTATTGTTGTCAATGTGTTTCTTTGCTTTTGTTATTAATTGCCTTATATAATTGGCTGCTCCCATGTTAGGGGCATAGATATTTACAATTGTTAGATCTTCTTGTAGGATAGATCCTTTAAGTATGATATAGTGTCCTTCCTCATCTCTTATTATAGTCTCTGGTTTAAAATCTAATTTGTCTGAGATAAGGATTGCCACCCCAGCTTTCTTTTGGTGTCCATTAGCATGGTAAATGGTTTTCCACCCCCTCACTTTCAATCTGGGGGTGTCTTTGGGTCTAAAATGAGTCTCTTGCAGACAGCATATCGATGGATCTTGTTTTTTAATCCAGTCTGATAGCCTGTGTCTTTTGATTGGGGCGTTTAGCCCGTTTACATTCAGGGTAACTATTGAAAGATAGGAATTTGGTGCCATTGTATTGCCTGTAAGGTGACTGTTACCATATATTGTCTGTGTTCCTTTCTGGTCTATGTTGCTTTTAGGGTCTCTCTTTGCTTAGAAGACCCCTTTCAAGATTTCCTGTAGGGCTGGTTTTGTGTTTGCAAATACCTTTAGTTTTTGTTTGTCCTGGAAGCTTTTTATCTCTCCTTCAATTTTCAATGACAGCCTAGCTGGATAGAGTATTCTTGGCTGCATATTTTTCTCATTTAGTGCTCTGAATATATCCTGCCAGTCCTTTCTGGCCTGCCAGGTCTCTGTGGATAGGTCTGTTGCCAATCTAATGTTTCTACCCTTGTAGGTTACATATCTCTTCTCCCGAGCTGCTTTCGGGATTTTCTCTTTGTCCATGAGACTCGTAAGTTTTACTATTAGATGTCGGGGAGTTGACCTATTTTTATTGATTTTGAGAGGGGTTCTCTGTGCTTCCTGGATTTTCATGCCTGTTTCTTTCCCCAAATTAGGGAAGTTCTCTGCTCTAATTTGCTCCATTATACCTTCTGGCCCTCTCTCTCTTTCTTCTTCTTCTGGGATCCCAATTATTCTAATGTTGTTTCGTCTTATGGTATCGCTTATCTCTCCAATTCTGCCCTCGTGATCCAGTAGTTGTTTATCTCTCTTTTTCTCAGCTTCTTTATTTTCCATCATTTCATCTTCTATATTACTGATTCTCTCTTCTGCCTCATTTATTCTAGCAGTTAGCGCCCCCAGTTTTGATTGCACCTCATTAATAGCCTTTTTGATTTCTACTTGGTTGGATTTTAGCTCTTTTACTTCTCCAGAAAGGGTTTCTCTAATAACTTCCATATTTTTTTCAAGCCCAGCTAGTATCTTTAAAGTGATGATTCTGAACTCTAGATCTGACATCGTACTAATGTCCGTATTGAGTAGGTCCCTGGCAGTCGGTACTACCTCTTGTTCTTTTTGTTGAGGTGATTTTTTCCATCTTGTCATTTTGTGCAGAGGAGAATAGATTAATGAGAGAACAAAATGCTAGCAGATTAACCACGTCCCCAGAAAATATACTCTAAACAAATCAGAAAAGACCTGAAGCAGTGGGATAAGAAAGGGAAAGAGAGAAAAAAGAAAAAGAAGAAAAAGAAAAAGATAAAGATAAAAACAAAAACAAACAAAACAACAACAACAAAAGGAAAACCGGAATGTAATCAAATATGATCTATATGGTATATAGATCAGTGCCACACACTAGATTTGGGGTGTATTTTGGTCTTTTAGAAGAAAGTGCCTCCCAAAATTTTAAAGAAAGAAAAACTTATATATGTACAAAAATAAGGGTTGATATGATGAAGGGATGGAATATGACTGTAAAAATGGAAATTATAAAAAATGTTATAAAAGGAATTGATAAGAAGTTGTTTGAAAAAAGAAAGAAGAGGATTTAAAAACAGAAAAAAGAAAAAGAGAAAATAAAAAGGGAGAGGATGTGATCAGGCGGGGGAATAGAAAACACCATATACTAGAGATTTAGGGTATATTTTAATCTGTTAGAAGAAACTATCTCAAAATTTTAAAGAGAGAACAACTTATATATATAAGCCAAAAATATGGGTAACTACTATGAAGGGATAGAATATGACTCTAAGAATGAAAAATAAAAATGTTTTTTTTTTAAAAAAGAGATTGATAAGATGTTGGTTGAAAAAGGGAAAAAGAAAAATTCAAAAAGAAATAAAAAGACAAAAAGACAGTTAAAAAAAATTAACTTGAAAAGACTAAAGAATCATGGTAAAAAAGCCGTGAATTCTATGTGCAGTAGTCCCCTAGCGCTGGAGTTCTGCCGCTCTCATTGATCGGTAAACTTGGTCTTGGCTGGCTGTTCTCGCTGATCTTCTGGGGGAGGAGCCTGTTGCCGTGGTTTCCAAATGTCTCTGCCAGAGGTGGAATTGCCCCGCCCTTGCCCCCTCCTGGCTAAGTAATCTGCTTGGGTTTGCTCTCCGGGGCTTTGTTCCCTGCGAGCTTTCCGTACAGCTTTGGAGGCGGAGAGTGAAAATGGCGGCCTCCCAATCTCCGCCCTGGAGGAGCCGAGAACTCGGGGCCCCGCTCCTCAGTGAGCCCCCAGAGAAAAGCCGTCAGTCACTCCCGTCTCCCCGGTCTCCGGCCGCACCCCGTGCTCACCCGGCCTGTGACCGTGCGTTTCTATCTCTGGCACCCGACCCCGGGTGGAGTCTCCAAACCCAGCAGATCCCTGCGGTGCACTCCCGCGTGGCTCCTCCCGGGGGAGGAACGTGAGTCTCCCCGGATCTGCCGCTTGTTGGGTCCCTGCTGGAGGAGCAGGGGCCCGACTGGGCCGCGGATCACGGTTTATGGCCACCCCGAGCTGAGAACCCGCGCCTGGGCTCCGCCTCTGCAGCCAGCTTCCCTGCTCCGTTACCTGGGAGCTCTGCCACACTCAGGCACCCCCGGTCTTTCTGTGACCCCGAGGGTCCTGAGACCTCACTGTCCCGGAGGGTTCCACCCCCCGCTTAGCCACCCGAGTGACGTCCCTCAGCGGAGCAGACTTTTAAAAGTTCCGATTTTGTGCTCCGCGGCTCTATCACTTGCCAGAAGCGGCCGATGGAGGCCCCTCCCCCGCCGTCTATCCTCCCGAATATCGCCTCAGATTCACTTCTCCGCACGTCCTACCTTCCAGAAAGTGGACGCTTTTCTGTTCAGAGAGTTGTTGGCTATTCTTTTCTTCGATCTCCTGTTGAGTTTGTAGGTGTTCAGAATGGTTTGATCCCTATCCAGCTGAATTCCTGAGAGGAGACGAAATCCAGGTCTCCTACTCCTCCGCCATCTTGCTCCGCCCCCACCCCAATCTTAGTATATTCTTAACACAAGTTTAACATTTTGAAAGCTATATGTATTGCTGCAAAAAAGTGTGAGGCTGAGAAATAACAACCTTGGTTGGCTACAGGTTCAGCTCTAATCTTACTCACTGTTGCTTAAATTTGAAACATCAATAGAAACATTAATAGACTAATAACCCATATTTCTTTTTTATTTCTCAGGACTGTACAGTACTTATATACAAATTGTCCAACTTGTTCTAAGAGGGGAAAGTGTTTTCTTTACACTTCTAATTTCAAAATTTGAAGATTTCTTTATTTACTGGATAGAGTCTGAAATGAAATTGAGGTCTATTCTTTTTCTTTCCTTTTTTTTAAAGAAACTGTTTATTTTCTGTCAACCTTATTTCCATTTTGTTTGCCTCTGTGGAAGAGCAGCTTAAGACCACTCAGTGGTTGGTTCCCACCCATTCAGTGGCCAGAGCAGTGGGAGCTGCAGACCAGTCTTCAGTGGCAGGCTGAGCACTCCAGTCTGCAGTAGGCAACTGCTGAATAGGCACAGAGGTTACATGCATGCCTTCAGACCTGTCTTCAGGTAGCAGTGAACTCAGGAGCTGGAGTAGTCCATTCATCCTGAAATTCCTCTTTGGTCACAACATTTTCAGCAGTGGGCTGCTCTTCCTTTTCAATCTCTTCAGGATCTCTATAGAAGTAGAGCTCAGGCATGACCTCCCATGGGTGTTCATGGGAAATGGTGCCAGGCACGAGCGAACTTCTCAGGCCAGCATCAATATCAGACCCATTGAGTGAGCTCCCTTGTTGTTGCAAGGGATGGCAATGTCCACACAGCACAGAAGAGAGCCTGTGTTACACAGAGCGATGGTAGGCATGTTAACAGAAAACACCCCTGTGAGAGGCTGGTGGTCAGCCCTGGGATCAGTAACCACCAGAAGTCTCGGCTCTCAGAAGGCTGCCTGGTTCTGGGTAGTGAAGGTTCCAGAAGTGAAGCAGCTAGCAATGGGAGTGGCTCCAGTAGCAGCAGCAAACTTTAGCACACCTGGCCAATATTCCTGGATGACATGACGTTGACATCAGCTGGGTTTCCAACAGCAACAATGGCATGAGCTGCCAGCAGAAGCTTCTTCTACATTGTCTTTAGATTTATGATGCAGGTACCACCACTTCTCCTTTTGTAGATGTACTATTCCTTTTGGAAGTCAAGGTTCATGCCACCTAAGTGGGTTCCTGCTGCAAGTAATTTGAGGACATCCTCCTCCTTCATTTGCAGGACATCAAGGACTCCAGACATTGTGAAGGTTGTAACTTAAAGTTACAACAGGAATGCAGAACAATGCTGTATGGACCCCTCCCTGGGTGGCACAGAAAGGTCACGTGTATTATGGATTTCTGTACATTGTAAATGGTATTTAATCACATTCATTTTTTTGAAGGGGAATATCATCCAGTTTATTTCTCTGATGTGTAGGACACTACATGAGAATAAATAATAGCTCTTTGAGTGGAGAATGAATAGATGGATGTATTTACAGGTTTGCTTACAACAGACATTCTAGAGTCACAAAGAACCAATTTTCTTACTATTTATTTCATATTACTGTCATATTTTAAAATTCCTAAAATGGCTTCCATTAGCATATTACATTAAAGTAAGAGAAAGAAAAGGAGTCATAATCTTTAAAGATTTTTCTAAAGATATCCACAGGAGAATTATTTCTCAATTTCTACTCACTCCCCCAAATTCCAGATACTCATATTTCAAGCACTTACTATACCCTAGATATTTTAAAAAGTTATTTCATTTAATCCTCAAAGCAACTGAGTATGTTGTACAAAAACTTTGTTGTTGTTGTTGTTGAGAAGGAGGGAATTTAGCCAAATCACAAATCACATGACAGGTAAGTGGCATAGACCAAATTAAACTTCAGAGTCATTTTATTACAAACTGTGTAAGGCTATTTTCATTTTCCTCAACTATCCTTCTCTTTCTTCCCTCTATTTTTTAAAATTGTGAAATAATCTCCAATTTTGGATTGGTAATCTCTACAAATTTGCTAAATCATTTGTCTTTTAAAATCATGAGAAAGATAAGAAAGAGACAATTAAGACTGCAAAGGAATATGGATAGAGTTAAATTGGATTATAATAAATTTGCACATCAATCTTGGCACATTGACAAAGGACATGATTCCTTGTCATTATTCAGGTCTCTGGTTAAATGTCACCTTCCTTAGAGTCTTTTTTGGATTATTCCATGCAACACATATCCCCTCACTCTGTCTTCACTAAATATATTTATATTCTTTATAATATTACTAATATTTGAAATGTTATTATTGACATGTTTGTTTACTGTCTGCTTGCCCTCCAAAAAGTAGCTCTTGAGGGATTGGTCTTTGTCTCTTTTGTTCACCATCATTTCTCCAGTGCCTTGGACAATATTTGATAGAATTAAGTTGGACCAGTAATACCTGTTTAATTATCATTAAATGAATGATTAATTACTTACTTTCAGAATCAAACTATGTTTTTTAGGGAAGCTGCATAAGGTCTCTGTGGTGGTTTTCCCATTTATTAAAAAAAATAACTACCTCACAATGAGTTATAAGCATTACATAAAATAAAGTGAAATAATGTGAACTATAGTATTTGTCCCTTAGGAGAGACCCTCAAAAAGTATTTGTTGCTATGGTCACATAAAATATTTACTTGATAGAACAATTCAGTGAAATAGATAATTTATTTATGAAATACATGCACATTTATGCACAAACTTAAAAAGTGGAGAAATTAAGGATAAAAAAAGGCAAGTTAGTTGTTGATAATTATATAGTCAAAAAAGTGATTGCATTTTAATCTTGAACCCATATTTTTTTTTTTAAGATTTTATTTATTTATTTATTTGACTGAGCGAGACACAGCGAGAGAGGGAACACAAACAGGGGGAGTGGGAGAGGAAGAAGCAGGCTCCCCACCAAGCAGGGAGCCTGATGCGGGGCTTGATCCCAGGACCCTTGGATCATGACCTGAGCTGAAGGCAGATGCTTAACAACTGAGTCACCCAGGTGCCCCTTGAACCCATATTTCTTACTTTAATCTCTCAACTTGCTTGCTGAGGCATGGGGGTGACTAGAGACTCTATTTATACACAAACTTTTTGGAAAAGGTAGTAGATAATACAAATGAGTATGGAATTCTGTTAAACTCACTAGTTCATTTCACTTTAAACAGCCAATAGTCATTAAGCAGAATGGATTTAAAGTAATGACCTAGAAATCAAAGGCAGTGTATAACCTATTACAAATCTCTTGAGCCATCCAACAATTTTTAAACACTCTTTTGATTTTGAAGTTGCTATGTCATAAAATAACATTTTGGAAATTGAAGAGGAAAATGATGTAGAGTGTATGTACGCTCTGAAACTTAAATTTCACTATTTCACTGTAATTACCAGAGAGGAGCAATGGTAACTTAGTAAAATCCAATTACATTTTTTTTTTTTCAGCCAGGGGATCAGAGAGAGTGAAGTTGCAGAGAGAAAATGGTTTGTGTTTTCCCTATAACTAAAATTTTCCTCTTTCCATATCCTATTTAGATCCTTCTCTATTTTTCAGTGCTATGTGTATCATTACAGTTGATTACCAATTAACATGTAAGTAATTGTATGATGATGATAATACTGTGGCTGTCCCTCTCTTTCTCAGGAAGCCCTGCAGATAAATTATAAGCGATCGATTCCTGTTGAAGTGAATAGATGGCCTAGTTTTGCTGCAATATTCAAGTTCTTTTCCTCCACAGTCAATTCCCAGTGTCCTAGTGATTTATCTACCTTTGCTAAATTTCGTGTTCATGTTCTTTTTACCAGTGGCATGGAATTTTAATTAGCATTTGATAAAATGTATAAGGATACTTTCTAAACTAGGAATGGAGAAAAACTACATTTTTTTTCTACCTCTACATGTCAAGATTTCTGCAAGCTAGTAGAAGCTAAAAGGCAATAATAGTTTGTGCATTTTTAACTAATGATATATAGGGCTTAATATGTGACAGTGCCTTGGTTATATCCTGGGAAATTCTAAGTTCTGTTAGGTTTCTTGGTGTAATACAATGTGTTCAGGAACAATTGAACGTCTGTTTATCATTATTTCTACCATTTTATTTTAAAATAATTTTAAACTTAGATAAAATTTACAAAAATTGTATATATAACTGAATTTTTTCAGACTTATTAATTTTCAACTCTTGCCCACATTTGCTTTACCTTCTCTATAAGAAATCATATAATAGTTTTATAAACCCACAATACTTCAGCATGCATTTCCTAAGACCAAATTATTTAATCACCTAGCCATAATCCATAATACAGTAATCAAATTCAAGAAATGTACCATCAATATACCTTTAGCATACTTTGCATTGCATATTCCAATTTCATCAACTGTCACAGTGATATGCTTTATAGCTATTTATTTTCTAGCATAAGATTTGGTCTAGGATCAGAAATTGTATTTAGCTATCATGTCTATTTAATTTCCTTCAACCTGGAGCAGTTCCTTATGTTTTCTTCCTTTCATGTCATTAAAGAATATAACCAGTAATTTTATAGAATACCCTCAACTTGGGTATTACTTTCTCCCTATAAATAGATTCAGGTATGCATTATGGGCTGGGACACTACATAAGTGATGCTATATATTTTTCAGAATACCATACCCAGTAGCATATAATTTTTGTTTGTCTTGTATTGATGATGTTAATTTTGATAGCTTGGTGAATTAATTATCTATTTTTGCCTAACAGTGGGGCACAAAATTAGCAGTTTAAAGAATACACAACTTTACTGTATGACAGTTTCACTGGGTCAGAGAAATGGGGTGGCTCATGTGGGTGTTCTATTTCATAACCAAGATGGCAAACACAGTTGAGGTTGTGGTATCTTTTCAAGGCTCAACTACAAAAGGATCTGCTTTAAATCTCACATGATTCTAGGCAGAATTTGGACCCTTGCAGGCCATAGGACTGACAGCCTTAGTTCCTTCGGCCTATGCATCCCTCAATTCCATGGGCCTCTCAATAGGGCAGCTCAGAATATAGCAGCTTGCTTCATCAAAACCAGCAGGGGAGAAAGGCTACTAGCAAGATGGGTTACAAACTTACGTAGTATTATCTTGCAAGTGGCATCTCATTATCTTTGCTGTATTCTATTAAATTAAGTAGCAGGTCTTGCCCATATTCAACAAAATGAGTTTATAGTAGGCATGACTACCAGAAGGAGGGATCCTTCTAAGAGTCTGCCCTCCCCACTGTAAGACTTACTATGGTATTTTCTGATTCCTTCACCACTTAGTTACCGTTTTTCATTTTGTCATTTATACATTTATAAGGGGGGTATTTGAGATTATGTAATATACTATTCCACAATAACCCCTCCATTCCATAGTTTTAGTACCCATCAATAATTATTACCAGAATGTAATTTACTACATTAGTTCTGAAATAGTACTTTTCTAATTCATAATCCATTCTATATTTATTAGCATTCTATTATCAAGAAAGGATTTGTTCTATCACATATTTGTCTATTATAATCAATATGTGTCATTTTTCTCTGTCTTTAATATTTTCCCTTTATTTGATTTTTAGGTATTTAATTATGATGTCCCTTTATGTGATTTTCTGTATTCTAAATTCGTTGTGGTTTCTTGAACTGCTTGAGTTTGCCCATGTATAATTTTCTTCAAATTTGGAAAATTCTGGCCATCATTTTATTTCAATGTTTTTTCTGTCCCCCACCTCCAGCATCAGTGGCTCTAATTAAATTTATGTTAGGCTATTGGAATAAAAGGATTAAAATATGACAGCATATACCTAAAACATGGGGAAGAGAGGGGTAAAGAATGAGTTCAAGCTTAAATGATCATCAACTTAATGTAAACTGTTATATGCAGAAGAGGTTATATACAAACTTAATAATAACCATATATTGAAAACCACTAATAAGTGTACAAAGAATATAGACAAAGAAATCTAAATATATCACTAAAGAAAATCAGCAAACCATAAAAGAGAGAAAGACAAGAAAGGATAAGAAAAAAAATCTTCAGAAACAACCACAAAACAAATAATAAAATGACAAGAATTACATACCTATCAATAATTACTTTGAATATAAATGGACTAAATGCTCTAATCAAAAGACATAGGGTGACAGAATGAATTAAAAACAAGACCCATCTGTATGCTGGCTTAAAGAGACTCATTTTAGACCTAATGACACCTGCAGATTGAAAGTGAGGGTATGGAGAAACATCTATAATGTAAATGGATGTCAAATATAAGCTGGAGTAGCAATACTTCTATCAGACAAAGTAGACTTTAAAATAAAGACTGTAACAAGAGACAAAGAAGGACACTATATAATCATAAAGGGGACAATCCAACAGTAAGATATAACAATTGTAACTATGCACCCAACATGGAAGCACCAAAATACATAAAACAGTTAAAAACAAACATACAGGATCTAACCAATAATAATACAATAACAGTAGGGGACTTTAACACCTCACTTATATCAATGGACAGATCACATAAACAGAAAATGAACAAGAAACAAAACCTTTGAATGAAACACTGGAACAGAATGACTTAACAGATATATTCAGAGCATTCCATCCTAAAACAGCAGAATACACATTCTTTTCAAATGCAGATGGAAAATTCTCCAAAACAGATCACATAATAGCCCACAAAATAAGCCTCAACCAATTCAAGAAGATCAAATCATACTATGCATATTTTCTGACCACAATGCTATGAAACTAGAAGTCAAGCACCAAAATAAATAAATAAATAAAAATAAAACAAAACCTCTCCCCACAAAACTGGGAAGACCACAGATACATGGAGGTTAAATAACATGCTATTAAAGAATGAATGGGTCAAGCAGGAAATAAGAGAAGGAATTAAGAAGAAATTAAATTAGAGAAGAAATTATGAAAATGAAAACATAACAGTCCAAAACCTCTGGGATGCAGCAAAAGTGGTTCGAAGAGGGAAGTTGATAGCAATACAGACCTACCTCAAGAAGCAGGAAAAATCTCAAATAAACAACTTAACTTTACACCTAAAGGAGCTAGAAAAAGAACAATAAACCAAATCCAAAACCAGCAGAAGAATGGAAATAATATAAGTTAGAGCAGAAATAAGTGATACAGAAACTAAAAAAGCCCAATAGAACAATGAAACCAGGAGGGGTTCTTCAGGAAAAAAAAATCAATAAAATTGATAAACCTCTAGGGAGACTTATCAGGAAAAAAGAGAAAGGATTCAAATAAATAAAATCACAAATGAGAGAGGAGAAATGAGCAACACCACAGAAATACAAACTATTATGAGAGAATATTGTGAAAAACTACATGCCAACAAATTGGACAACCTGGAAGAAATGTATAAATTCCTAGAAACATATAAACTACTAAAACTGAAACAGGAAGAAATGAAAACTTGAAGAGACCTATAACCAGCAAAGAAATTGAATCAGTAACCAAAAAACTCCCCAAAAATGAAAGTCCAGGACCAAATGGCTTCACAGGTAAATTCTACCAAACGTTAAAAAAAGAGATAAACTTACTCTTCTCAAACTATTAAAAAAAAATTAGAAAAGGCAGGAATACTTCAAAATTCATTCTATGAGGCCAGAATTACCCTGATACCAAAATCAGATGGAGACTCTACTAAAAAAACTATAGGCCAATATCCCTGATGAACATGGATGCAAAAATACTCAATAAAATACTAGCAAGCCAAATCCAACAATACATTAAAAAAAAATCATTCACCATGATCAAGTGTGATTTATTTCTGAGAGGTCAACTGCCAAACACTGATGAAAGAAGCTGAAGACAGCACAAAGAAATGGAAAGACATTCCATGCTCATGGATTGAAAGAACAAATATTGTTAAAATGTTTATACTACCCAAAGCAATCTACACATCTAATGCAATCCCTATCAAAATACCACCAGCATTTTTCACAACACCAGAACAAACAATCCTAAAATTTGTATGGAACCACAAAAGACTGAATAGTCAAAGCTATCTTGAAAAAGCAAAGCAAAGCTGGAGGCATCACAATTCTGGACTTCAAGTTATATTACAGAACTGTGGTAATCAAAACAATATAGTAATGGTACAAAAATAGACACACAGATCAACAGAACAGAATAAAAGCCCAGAAATGAACCCACATATACATGGTCAGTTAATCTTCAACAAAGCGGGAAAGGATATCCAATGGGAAAAAGACAGTCTCTTCAACAAATGGTGTTGGGAAAACTGGACAGGTATGTGCAAAAGAATGAAACTGGATTACTTTCTTATGCCATACACAAAAATAAATTCAAAATGGATTAAAGACCTAACTATGAGACCTGAAACCATAAAAATCCTAGAAGAGAACACAGAGTAACTTCTTTGACAACGGCTATAGGAACTTTTTTTCTAGATATGTCTTCAGAGGCAAGGGAAATAAAAGCAAAAATAAACTTTTGGGACTACATCAGAATAAGAAGTTTCTGCACAGTGAAGGAAACAATCAACAAAACTAAAAGGCAACCTACGGAATGGGAGAAAATATTTGCAAATGACATATTTGATAAAGGGCTAGTATCCAAAATATATAAAGAACTTATAAAGCTCAGGGCACCTGGATGGCTCAGTCAGTTAAGCATCTACCTTCAGCGCAGGTCATGGGGATTGAACCTCTCACTGGACTCCCTGCTCAGTGGGGAGCCTGCTTCTACCTCTGCCCCTGCTCCCCCACTCTTGCTCTCTTTCTCTTGCTCTCTCTCTCTCTGTTACTCTTAAATAAATAAAATCTTAAAAAAAAAGAACTTATAAAGCTCAACACCCCAAAAATGAATAATCCAATTAAAAAATAGGCAGATGACAGAATAGACATTTTTCCAAAGAAGACATCCAGATGGCCAACAGACACATGAAAAGATGCTCAACATCACTGATCATCAGGGAAATACAAATCAAAACTACAATGAGGTATCTCCTCACACCTGTCAGAATGGCTAAAATCAACAACACAAGAAACAACAGGTGTTGGCAAGGATGTGGAGAGAGGAGAACCCTCTTGCACTGTTGGTGGGAATGCAAAATGGTGTAGGCACTGTGGAAAACAGTATAGAGGTTCCTCACAAAGTTAAAAATAGAACTACCTTGTGATCCTGCAACCACACTATTGGGTATTACTCAAAGAATACAGAAACACTAATTCAAAGGGATACATATACCCCTTTGTTTATAATAGCATTATTTGCAATGCCAACCTATGGAGGCAGCCCAAACATCCATTGACTGATGAACTGTTAAAGAAGTGGTGTATGTATGTATACACACACACACACACACACACACAATGGAATATTATTCAGCCATAAAAAGGAATGAAATCTTTTTGTTTGCAAGGACATGGATGGAGCTAGAGAGTATAGTGCTAAGCAAAATAAGGTAGAGAAAGACAAATACCATGTCATTTCACTCATATGTGCAATTTAAGAAACAAAACAAATGATCATAGAGGGAAAAAAAGAGAAAGGCAAACCAAGAAACAGACTCTTAACTATGGAGAACAAACTAATGGTTACCAGAGGAGAGGTGAGTGGGGGGAATGGGTTAAATAGGTGATAGAGATTAAGGAGGTCATTTGTTATGATGAGCACAGCATGATGTATGGAAGTGCTGAATTACTGTATTGTATGCTGAAACTATTACACTATATGTTAACCAACTGTAATTAAAATGAAAACTTAAAAAATTACATTAGGCTATTTGATATTGATCTACACTTTACTGAGCCTTTGTCTATTATTTTGAATTTTTTTCTCTTATTGCATTTTGTATATTTTTCAAGTATACTGGTATTTTCTTCTGCTCTTTCAAATATACTATTTATCCTTTCCAGTGTGTTTTTCTTTTCAGCTATTGTATTTTTGATCTCCAGCATTCTACTTGAGTTTTTGATATATTTTTTTCTCATTATATTTAATCTTTTCTCTGTGTTTATTAAACAAAGGGAATATATTTATAGTAGATCTGAAGACTCTGCTCCATTACCCATGCATTACGAAGTCTTTCCATTCTGGCAGGTGGAAACACAAACTAATCTCTGTGAATAATGCGAGTATGTTAGTATATTGCCCTCCAGTGCTTCTTTCCTTTTTCTCACGTAGTTTCCTCTCACACATGTGCAGATTAGTTTTCAATCAAAAAGTCGAGGAGAACCTTCTTAGATCTCTGAAGATCTCCAGAAAAATACCTCTCATAAGACAGACTCCTTCACAAATTCTAGCTACCATGCCTTTTCCAAATGATAATCTTTATCATGTCTATCAGTAAGGTCATTGGTTCTCTTTGGATTACCACTCCCTGCCCTGAACCTGAAAACTCTTCAGGTAGTATGTTGGGATACACCCGAGACTCAGATAATTTGTTTTTCTTCTTTTGGTTACCACACTGCTACTGTTTAAGGCCAGAAGAAAATAAGTGCTGTTCTTCTGACAAAATCATGGCCATAAATACAAATCCTGGTACAATGTCTTTGTGTGTGTGTGTTATACTCATTTAATGTTTTAATTTATTCCATAATAATGATCAGTATTTATTGAGCCAAGCACTTTTCTAACATTTCAGATGTATAAACACTTTTGGTCCTTTCAACATCCCCATGAAATAAGCACTATTTTAAAATATTTATTTATTTTTATTGAGATACAATTGACTTATGACATTATTTTAGTATTATCTCATGGCACCATCTCTTAATGTGATTTATTTGTTAATATTTTATTTTTGGAATATTACGTCAATATTCATAAGTAATATCAATCTGTTGTTTTTGTATTATCTTTGTCAGGTTTATTTATCAATTTAATATTTGATTCATTAAATGAATTTGGAGTTTTTTCATTTTTTTAATGCTCTGAAGTTATATAGAATTAATACTCTCTATTTTTCAAAGATTTGTTGAATTTCCTTGTACAACTATCTATTACTAGTGCCTTTTAGGTGGGATGTTGTCTTGATAACTTTCTATATGCCCATATATGTGTAAACTGGTCTCTTTAATTCTTTAATCTGCTATAATTCATTTTGGTAAACTGTATTTGGCTAAGAAATTATCTAGTTCTTTTAGGTTTTCATATTTACTTGTATAGAGATGTACCAAGTCATAACTTCAGATTTTTAAAATTTCTTATGTATAGGTATTTATTTCCCATTTTTCATTTCTTATTTTCTACATTGGTGCTGTCTTCCTTTTTAGTTAATCAAATTTGTCAACTGATTTGTCAACTCTATTCAAAGAACCAAGATTTCATTTATTAATATGATCTACTATTTTTTCTGTTATCTACAATTTACTAGTTTTTCATTGTGTTTCTTCTGGATTGCGCTGTTGATCATTTTCTAGCATTTTCAGTCAGGAACTTATGATTACTGCTTAAAATATATGCCATGGATTTGATATGTATCATTTTCATCATTATTTTTCAGAAATTCTTCATTTATTATTTTATCTTCATTTGGTATTGTTTAATAAAAGCTTTTATTTTTCATTTTTTAAATTAACTTAGATATTGACAAATTATTTTTAAATTTAAATTTAATTTCTAGTTTATCCTATTATGATCAGAGTGTGTTGTTAATTGTTCTATTTTATGGAATTTATTTTTTGTGTGACCTAATATATGATCAGTTTTTTATAACTGTGACAGATCCTTGAAAAGAACACATATATTTGCCATTATCAGGGTATACTATTTAATATATATCTATAAGATCTCCCTTAGATCTTATTTATTCTGACTTTTTAATCTCTTGACATATCTTGCACTAAGAAGTTACATCAGAATATCAGAGTATTTCTTTTTCTTCTTCCATGCTCTGTGGTTTCTGCTTCATGTAGGTGGTTGCTGGGCACGCAGGAACTTTAAAATATTATATCTAGGGGTGCCTGGGTGGCTCAATCGGTTAAGCATCCCACTCTTGTTTTTGACTCAGGTCATGATCTCAGGGTGCTGTAATTGAGCCCCACATCAGGAGTCTGCTTGAGATTGTCTCTCCCTCTCCCTCAAATAAATAAACAAATAAATAAATAAAATCTTTAAAATGTTATATCTATGTTGTGAATTTTGGCTCAACAATCTTACTAAATTAAGTATTATTGTGGATTTTTCTGGGTTAATTTTCCCAAGTCCATGTGGGTTTTTTTTTTAATATAAAAACATTTCTCTTGTGTTATAATTTAAAACATTTGTTTCTTTGTTTTTTCTTCTTCATATCTTCCAATTATATATATATATATCAGGTTTTTTGTTTGTTTGCTTTGTTTTTTGTTTGTTGTCCATTTTAGTCACTTTTGATCTTATCCTTTTTAAGATATGATTTTTATTCTCTTGGCTATTTTCCCATCATTCTTCAAAGCCCCTTACTAAATTATGTCAATCTATGTTCTCTTGGACATTTTGTAATTTATTTTTCATTTTAATAGTGAGATTGGCTTCTCCCTCTAACCCTCCCCCCCATGTACTCTCTCTCTCTCTCTCATTCTCGCTCTCTCAAATAAATAAATAAAATTATTTAAAAAAAATAGTGAGATTGGCTTTATTAAAATCATTTTTTTTCTTAAGTTCAATCAACTCTCCCTATATTTTATGCTGCATTTTTAATCCAAATTCATTCTTAATTTTTGAATTTCAGATTCCATCTTTTGTTTAATATTTGTTCATGCTTGATTGAGGATTTGAAGTATTTTTTTACAATTGCCTTTCATTTTGAAGTTATTTTGTTGTGAGAAAGCATAATCAGCTGATTTACATTCTCTGTATACTTAATACAGTAGCTTCATATCCAGTTGGTCAGACTTTTTCCTTTTTCTGGTATCCTATCATGTCTCCTATCCTACTCTTCCCATTTCTCTATGAAGAACCACTTGTCTCTATATATCTGCTTTTCTCCTAGAAAAAAATGCTTCTTTGAGGGTGTCACTTCTGGTCCAGGTCTCTTTGAATCCCTTTTTATGTAGTTAATATTGTGACTTGTTAAGAACTAGATATGTGGTCAGTATTTTGAACTTAGTTTTAGACTTTCTCTTCCTGTGGGTGATTTTATCTGTGTTTTGTCTAAGACCTCCATTCCCTTCTCTTTTGCAGAGTCTCTTGAGTCTCCTCTCCCTCATTCCTTTCATGTACAGTATGCAGTAGTGAAATCTGATGTTATTTCTTCATAAATAATTTCACCTGTGAAAATCTCTGCATCCTAGTATTGCTAAGTTGTGAAGCAAGTGCTTTTATTTCATATTTCTTTTGTTTTATTTTGTTCATATTTATGCTTGTCTGGGAGGATGTGTCAAGAAATTCAGATTTAGGCAGCTGCTATTATCCTAGAGCAACCCTATTTATTCTTCAAGTAATTCAGCAGTGCTAAGTGGTGGGATAATAATGCAATCATAAAATAATATAAGCTAACATGATTGATGATATACCTGTTCCAAATAATATTATAGGAACTTTCCATGTTTTTTTCCACCTAATCCTTGTGATACTCTAAGATAAACATCATTTATCTTTTCGTTTTAAAGATAAGAAAACTAAGGTTTCAATGGTAAGTGGCAGAGCTGATATTTCAACTAAGCTCTATTTTTCTACAATGTAGATGCTCTTTGCACAACATATCAATGTACAGATTTTGTTCTCAATTCTGCTATGCATATATCTTGAGCAAACTTCTTAAACTATCTCAGTATCTCAGCTTTCTGAAAATAATAGTTAAATCATAAATAATAAATTCTACCTCATTGGGTTGTTGAAATGATTAAATTTATATAAATCAACTAGGTTGTTGCCTGGTAAACCATAGGAGCTTAAAGAATAGCAGCTTTCTATTACTTGGCCATTGTATATAATTTAGAATGCAGTAATTTATACCACGTACTGAGCACTGAAGGAAGTGAGATGTGCACACTGTCTAAAGGGTTTGGAAAAAGCTTACAGTCTAAGACAAAGGAAGGCAGACTGTTAAAACGAATAATTTAACTGATGGGGTGAATTTGAGAAGTGTCTCACAACATGAAACATAGGAAAACCAAGCAAGAATGAGGATCACAAGCAGAAGACAGAAACTGGGGTCTCGTTACTTCTGCCTTCATGGGACATGTGAGCATATGACAGAAGCTAGGAGGTCAATATTCAGGAGGTCTATCTGGTTCCAATATTGAAGAGTGGCTGAAAATTTTTCCTCTTTTACTTTTCTACTGATCCTGATGGAATTCCTTGCTTCAGATCAGGGACCTCATAGATTTCTGAAATTCCATTTAATATATTCACAATTATAATAACTCAATGGCGAGTGCACATCACATGTTAAAAATCTGTGAGTGACTTTTGGGCCAATGTAATCTGTATTCTCTTTAGATTACTTGGTCTAAATTGTAGCTTATAATTTTTAAAGAGAGAGGGTTATTTTTGACAATTCAATTTTAAAAATACATTATGTCCATCTTTCACAATAAACACTGGTAGAATTGGGTATACAGTGTGCATTTTTAGAAATTGTTGTATAATCGAGTTTCCAATTAAAAAAAACTTCTAAGAGGAATTTATAAGAAATTAAGATTTTAAAAGACACAATTTAATGGACTATTTATTCAATCTCACATTAATAAGCCCAGTGCGTTTTTAAATACACATTATCTATGTTCCTGCACATACCCATTTTGATCATTCTAATTAAATATAATTAAATTGAATGATGTGTATAGCTAGGCACCATCTGCCAATTCCTGATGTTGATTCACAACTTATTAACACTTTTTGAATAAGATCCAGAGGTAGCTTTATTAGAAAGAGTACTAAAGTCAGCAAAACTAGGATCAGGTCCTGACATTGCACTTTCTTCTAAATAAAAGTGCAATTGGTTAAATCTCTCTGAGCTTTGCCTTCCTATTTGGAAATAGTAATAATAATATGAACCCATGCTATTGATGTGAGAAAAAGTATCATGAAATCTGGGTATGTCACAGTTTAGATCTTTTTTTTTTTTTTAAATATGAACACCTATTTCATCAAGATATTTGCAAAAAAGCCCTCAACTACATGTGTTAGAGTTATATTTCTACCTTTTAAAATTTTAAATATCTGTTATGGGCTGAATTGTGTTCCTCCTAAATTCAATGTTGAAGTCCCAACCCTCAGTATCTCAGAATGCAACCACATTAAGATATAAAGTTTTTAAAGAGGTGACTGAGATAAATGAGACCATTAGGGTGGACCCCTAATCTGATATGGCTGGCATCCTTAGAAGAAGAGGAAGAAACACTGAGGGCAAAAGTGCAAAGCTGGAGGACCATGTGAACATGTTGCAAGAGAAAGGGCATCTGAAAGCTAAAGAGAGAAGCCTCAGGAGAAATGAAACTTGCTGACAACTTGATCAGGGATTTCAGCCTCCAGAACTGTGAAAAACAAATTTCTATTGGTTTAGCCACCGTGTTTGTAGTATTTTGTAATTGCAGCCCTAGCAAACTAATACAATATTCCATTTTCTCCATTTACTTCCATATACTCAAACAAAACTGCACAGAACAAACAATATAGAACACATAGTTTTAAGACTGTAATACTTGATAATGTATTTTTAGTTACATAAAAAAGTGTTATCCCACTGATAAATCTTCTCTTACCAATACTTCCTGAGCTCCTTTGCCCCATCTTTCCCAGAACAATCCCTGTGAGTAATTGCTCATTAAGAACTGTGCAAAGGGCAAATCGAAGCACCACTATTACAAGAAGCTCTTGCTTTAGCTGGCCACTGGCCTGATGTAAAGTTCACATGTGCATCTGGGAAAGAATTAATGGGAAGAAAAGCTAACAAAAAGCAAGCAACAAATCACTTTTTTTTTTTTTTTGCTACTCTCACTTGTTTAGAATCATATGGATGATTGCAACATACTACAAAGAGTAAAGGCCAGTGCCCTCTTTTGAGATACATTTGTTCACTGCAATGCTTTTGCAGCATCTGCTTCCACTGTGGTTTTCTTGGGTTTCTTATTTCTTGATCATCTTTTGCTATCTCAAATTCTGCTTAGACTTCAATTGTAATAGGTTAAAACATGACTAGGCTAAAATCATTCTTTTCTGCTCTTCCATCAAGTGTCTAGTTCTTTTCCTAAGACCCTGTACCACTCATTTTATACATTAAAATAACTTGTATAATCATTTCAAGGTACCTATTTTGATACATGGAAATAATTTCATTCCATTTTTGTTTATTAAATTATTCATAGGATTGTAAACTTCAGAAAATAACACAAAACTATTTCTCTAAAACTCAACACTTAAAATCTAAGTTGTTGGCAGGAAGTAAATTCTATATGAAACTTACATACACTTTTTTCAGCTTCTCTTTCAGAAAATGCAAAGGCTTAAATTCAAGAATGAATCAAGTTACAAAGTTTCTTATTCCATATCCCTTATCCCCCCACACACATACCCCATGTTGCCATTGTCACAGAACCTGTTTATTTTATTACCATCTTTTAGGGCTTCATTCTCAAATTCCAACAGCTCCTTATTCTCCTGTCTTATTTTGCTTTAGGTCCCATACAATATGCTTACTTGATGCATCATTTATCAAATCTCTGATTCTGTATCTTCCAAGCCTGTCACCTGAATGGTGAACAACTTTTTCCTTCAAATTTTCTAATTCTTTAATGCCTGGAACATAATAGAGATGGCTTTTTTAAAAAATATTTTATTTATTTTTTTGAGAGAGCGAGAGAGCATAAGAGAGAGCACAAGCCGGGGGGGGGGTGGGTAGAGGAAGAAGGAGAAGCAGACTCCCCGCTGAGCAGGGAGCCCAATGTGGGGCTCCATTCCAGCCTGGGATCATGACCTATGCTGAAGGCAGATGCTTAACCAAAAACAAAGCTACCCAGGCGCCCCAAGATGGCTTTTTTGCCTAAAAGAAATTTTGTTTATGTGAAAACGAGGGCAATCAGTATTAGCAAATATTGATAACTTGAGCTCGTACAAGTATTGCAGTCTTGTCTGTGTTAGCTTGGCTAAGCGGGTGTCAACTTGACTAAGTTGGCATCACTTCTCTTTATGGTTCCATTGTGACTGTTTTGAACTATATTAACTTGGCTCAGGTGAAACTAAATTTCTGAGAACACCTTCTCTGTTTGATTCTAGGTTAACATTAGTCAAATAAAAAAAAGAAAAAAAGAAAAAGAAAATCATGAGATTTGGGATGTGTTAAGTGAAGCAAACGGCAATATACTTAGAATGTGTCATTGTTGGAGGCAGAGTGAGATATCCTAGGAGCTTCCAGCTTATCCTTGTTCATATCTAATACAGGTCTATCTATTCTTCCCAATTTTTGGCCATGATGGCCAACAGCAATCCAAAACCCAAATACTTGGCTATGAAATTACGGAAGCTTTCACTAAAACAAGGCAACAATTGCCAATAAAAAGCAAGTATTGATGTGAACACAAACTTGCTACAAGAGTGAAAATAATGGCATAAGTGAAAATAAAGAATATAAAGGGTTTCACCTATTACTTTTTTTTTTTTTAAAGATTTTATTTATTTGACAGAGAGAGACACAGTGAGAGAGGGAACACAAGCAGGGGGAATGGGAGAGGGAGAAGCAGGCTTCCCACGGAGCAGGGACCCCGATGCGGGGCTCGATCCCAGGACTCTGGGATCATGACCTGAGCCAAAGGCAGACGCTTAACGACTGAGCCACCCAGGTGCCCCTCATCTATTACTTTTAATTGCATTGAAGAACTTGGAGAAATAAGATGATAAGCTTAGGCTTTTAATTCTCTACTCAGATTCTGGTAATGATCCACGACACTTTGAAAACTTCCCTGAAAGAAACCATTGTCTCCTATAACCAAAGGACTGACTTTCTCAAAACTAAACACATAAACTTTAATCCTATAGGTCACTGAATTATTCCACAAAATATAGTTACAGTCTTGCAGAATCTAATGTTAAACTTAAGGCTTTGACTGGGAAGGAACCCCTGAAACTTGTTGTGCAGTCATTTGGGCAATTTCCAGGAAAGCTGAGGATTTTGAAGACTTGCATCGTTTGACCCTCCTTTGACAGTACAAGTAACCTTTTCTCCCCACATCAGAGGTGAATCTCTCCCTGAATAAAGAACGTGCGATGACCTCCACTAAGGTAATCCTCTATGGGTTGCTGACCCTTCTAATCTGTACTACCTATATCACTTCTCATTGCTTCTTTTTTTTTTTTAAGATTTTATTTATTTATTTGAGAGAGAGAATGAGATAGAGAGCATGAGAGGGGGGAGGGTCAGAGAGAGAAGCAGACTCCCTGCTGAGCAGGGAGCCCGACGTGGGACTTGATCCCGGGACTCCAGGATCATGACCTGAGCCGAAGGCAGTCGCTTAACCAACTGAGCCACTCAGGCGCCCACTTCTCATTGCTTCTAAGCTGGGGGAAAAAAGTGACTAGTTTTATGTAGTGGTCAAAAGTTAAGCCACACTGATACTTACAGCAATGTGGAAATGAATAAGATACCTAATGGAATTGAGTATTTGGGTAAGAAGATTTCTGGGCAGAAGCCTGAAAGTGCCAACTGGATTCAGGAAAGCTATCTATTTATCTATCTGCCATCTGATATAGAGAAATGAATAATTAAGAAACAAATTTCCGATAGAAAGAGAATACTTTTCATGTAAGGATCTACTGGGTTTGAAATGGTTTGTTTTCACATAGGTTTCAAAATAAGAAATGGCCTGAGAGAAAAGACCAAATCCAGGGCTGTCAGTAAAAGATGGTCTGGGGTTAATATCCCAAGGGTGTGCCTGTAACACTCTTTTGTAAGACCTCTGGAAGATTTATGATGGTGCCTCATAAATGCTCTCAGCTAGACACAAAGATTTCTATGAGCATTCTTCATAGACCTTTTCTTCTAGAGGGTTTCTTTCTTTCTTTCTTTTTTTTTTTTTAAAGATTTTATTTATTTATTTGACAGAGAGAGAGACAGCGAGAGAGGAAACATAAGCAGGGGGAGTGGGAGAGGGAGAAGCAGGCTTCCCACTGAGCAGGGAGCCCGAGGCGGGGCTCGATCCCAGGACCCCAGGATCATGACCTGAGACGAAGGCAGATGCTTAATGACTGAGCCACCCAGGCGCCCCTCTTCTAGAGGGTTTCTAAAAATCTTTTAAAGTATTCTCACTTACCAACTTTACTCTCAGCCCAAGGGAGAGAGAGACTTGTCTCAAAGAGACTTGTAGGTATGGCTTCTGCCTAATGGAGTGGATTGTAATTTGATACACAGAAAGTCTGCAAGGATTTCAGAGAAGTTATGCATTTGGCAAAGAAAAGTATACAGTTCAAAATGCAAAGAGATCTTAGAGTCTTCAGCTTCCTACATGAGGAATCAGGTTGGGAAAACTAAGGCATTAGGAAAAATTGAAGCATTAAGAGCCCAGTAGGCAGAACTCAGTTGAGGAGAACAAAGGAGTAGAAACGGACCCTAATCAGTGGAGAAGAGCAATTGTCAACCCATACATGGCTGGATTTTAGCTTTGCTATGGCTAGGGGCTGCTATGTGCCTCCCATTTTGACACCCCCACCCCCCACACTTTTTGTTGTTGTTGTTTGTTTGTTTGTTCAGTTCTCCTGAACCTGTTTCACAATTTTATCCTGTGTTTGTGGAGTACAGATAATTTGTCATTTTAGTTCATAGGTTTCAGAATAAGAGAAACTTAAGGAACCACATCTATACCCTGGCCTCATTTAAATGAAGATATGTTAAGCCTTAAGATTGAGCCTGATGCCACAGTAGAATAAGGCTTTTAGGACTATTGGGTCTGAGTGTATTTTTATGTGAGAAGAATATCACTCTGTAGGGCCAGAAAGTCAATTGTGGTTTTTAATTTCCAAAGACAGTCTGTAGCTTGAATAATAGATAGAATATGATAGAACTGGCGTTGTATAATTTCCAATCCTTGCCTTTAGGAGGACTGACAGCTTCTGCTTCTCCTCCCTTGGAATTCTTGCTTTTGGGAACCCTGATTTTCCACGTAGAAAGTATAACTACTCTGCTGGAGAGATCATGTGTAGAGACCTATGTAAAAGCTATGTGGAAAGGATAGGCACTGTGATTACATGGTCATGAAGAAAGACTAAATCATTCCAGCATCTCAGCTGAGCCTCAAGAAGCCTCCAGCACCAGCTGGGACCTTCATTCAACTTCAGGAAAGACTTCAACTGAGGCCACCATAAGAACTGCCAAGTTGAACCCATCAACCAACAGAACAGATGATAAAATGAGTGATGTGTTAACCCACTAAGTTTAAGAGCAGTTATACAACAACAGATAACTGTGTCTTTTTATCTGCTGAGATAATAAATAGAAGCTTCTGTGTTTATATTTTATTTCTGAGGATACATCAACACTCTTCCCTGACCCTAACTTATCCTACATAATAGATAACATTTCCCTCATGGTGATAGAAATTTTCAGGATTAATGTGAAATTCAGACATGAATAATGCCTCTTATCTATGCCAGGTATGCTGAGCCTTTGAGATTCATGAGAAATCAGTTCATTAGGTTAAGAGATTTGCTCTGAGATCATCACTCTTGGATATTAATGCATAAAAGGGTAATGTTAAGGTTGTGTGGCTTCTTGAAGTAAAGAGCTTTTGTATTTTTTTCCCCATCAAAAACTCTCTCTTTAGCATATGGGTTTTTTTTTTTAAGATTTTATTTATTTATTTGACAGAGAGAGAGAGAGAGCATGAACACAAGCAGGTGAAGCTGCAGAGGGAGAGGGAGAAGCAGGCTCCCCAATGAGCAGGGAGCCCGACATGGGGCTCAATCCCAGGACCCTGGGATCATGACCAGAGCCGAAGGCAGATGCTTAACCGACTGAGCCACCCAGGTGATCCTCTAGCATATGTTTTAAAAGTGAAATATTTGGAACATTTCAAAGCTTTTAATTAATCTAGTTTCAAATTTTCCTCCAAATGTTTATCATTAATGTTAAACACTAAAACAAAGATGGCAAAGATGTATTATTTTGTTCAATTTTTACCTCCATATAACAGACATTGTTAACTATCCATATTATTTTCCATTGAGCTCAGACATGACTGTAGAAAGCTTCATGACATATTTCTCAAAGCAACTACTATTAGTAGATTGGATTCAGTATTGTAATATAAAATAAATTTGCCATACTTATAATAAAGGTATTTCCATTGATAAGAGAGAAAAGAGAAAATTCTGTATGTTTGAACAGTATTATTTCATACTGTTCTTGAAATTCCAGCAAATGCACAGAATAAAAATTATTAAGAGATGAAGGGAATGCTAAAGAATCAAACCTTAGAGATAATATGATTATATACTTTGTACTCCAATATGTTAATTGAGAAAGAATGAAATTTGGGCCGGAATTCTAATTAGAAGGCACTATGCAAATAAATCTTTAGATATAATCTTTAGATATCAGTAGTTTCCTATATTTCTTTAATAAAAAGAAGTATATTGAAATGATCTCAATATATAAAAACATTAGCTAGAAATGGATAAGAACCAAGGAAGAAAATTTTTAAATTTGATTCTGAGATACAGAAGAATGGATTGAAGTACAAGTATACTAAATAGCTAGATGGAAAGATCAATGTCACAAAAGTAATAATATTTTCAAATCAATTTGTTATATTAATGTGATTATCATAAAATAATAATGACAATTATTTCTGGTACCTAAAACATAATCCAAATTCTTTTCTGGGATAATCAAGAATTCTTAGTGTTTTAACAAGCTACATAAATTACGATTGTATAATACAGACAGACACAATAACAATCAGGCAAAGAAAAGAATCAGAATAGAAAAAATGAAAACAAACCTAAGGATAATGAATATGGCAGTTCATATTTATAGGGGAAGTTTGGATTATTTAATAGTTGGTACAGGGATAACCAGTTAAGTATTAGAAAAATAAAGTTATATTTATACTGGCATTACATACAAAAACAATGTCACTTTAAATCTGTATAAAAGACACAAACAAAGCCCCATGAAAAGAAGAAATTTTTTTCATATGGGAAAATGCATAGGTGATCTTAAGGTGATCTCAACCATTTATAAGTAAAAGCAGAGAAAAACATTTAGATATTTTATTTCTGTAGTAAGTACATCTTGTTAAGTCTACTCAGCCCTCAACAACTCTCCTTTCTCTTGTAAGAACCTCTTTCTGTTCTGGGTTCACAGAGACGGGAACCTAACCATCATATTTAATTAAGTATGATGTCTTTTGTTGTTGTTTCTGTCAGTTTTTAGACTAGTGCTTGGCAAATATAGACACTTAACGGATATTTGTTAATTAATGCCTAAGTAGGACTGTGCATATTACTTCTCTCAGGAATCTAGAAATTCAACTTGGAACATGTAAAGAAAATGATAAGAAGATGTCATATACTTCTCTGAAAACACAAGAGGCACTTCATCCTCAGAAGTAAGGAAAATGCAGAGAGAAAATTCAGAGTTCAGAGGTTTAATATCCAAAAATGGAGAAATTACCAAAAAATTACAGTGCATTCATGCAATATATAACTGTGCATTCAATAAAGAACACATTCTCAAAGCATACTTAAGAGCGAAGTGGAAAAAGTGCACGGTATAAAAGCTAAGGACAAAAGAAGACTACAGTAACATTTATTTTTTTGAAAGCAAATAAAATCTTTTATTTTTATGCCATTATTAATCTACTAGATAATAGTTCTGAATAGTAATAGTGACAATGTACATCTGATTACAGAATAAAAATAAGTGAAATGAATGACAGCAATTTTATAAAGGATAGGAGGGAGTAATTGGGAATATTGTTATAACTGTACTATCAGTGAAATAACAGTTAATTGAAAATGGATTTTTTTTTAATGAATCAATTAGTAACTCCAAATTTTAGTTTTATCATCCTGAAATAATACATGGCTCTACCTCACAGTTTTCATAAAACCACATACAAGAATGTGCTATTTTAAACTATAACTGTGCTGTCAATTTAAGTTCTTCTTATTAATTGACATAGTAATATACAGAGTTGGCTTCTAGATGCATTTTTTAAAACATTTAATATCCCCTCATCCATTCTCTACCCCCCAAGCCCCATACACACTAATCCTGCCTCTGACAACTACCAATCTTTTTTATCTATAAGCTTTTTTTTTTTTTGAAGATTTTATTTATTTGAGAGAGAGAGAGTGAGTGAGTGGGGAGAGGCAGGGGGGAGAGAGAGAGAGATTCTGAAACAGACTCCGTGCTGAGCACAGAGCCCCATGAGAGGCTTGATTTCACAACCGTGAGATTATGACCTGAGCCAAAACCAAGAGTCTGCTTCTTAACTGACTGAGCTGCCCAGGTGCCCCAGCTGTTTTTTTTTTTTTTAAGAGTCCACATAGAAGAGAGATCATATGGTATTTGTCTTTCTCTGATTTATTTCACTTATCATAATGCCCTTGAGGTCTGTCCATGTTGTTGCAAATGGCAAGCTTTCATTCTTTTTCATGGCTAAATAATATTCCATTTTATATAATACTGTAATTCCTTTTTCTTTTTTTTTTTTTTAGATTTAATTATTTATTTGAGAGAGAGAGGAAGAGTGAGAGAGCACAAGCCGGAAACTGGCGGTGGGTGAGTGGGTTTGGGGGGGGAGAAGCAGGCTTCTTACTGAGCAGGGAGCCCAACATGGGGCTGGATTCCAGGACCCTGGGATCATGACCTGAGCCAAAGGCAGACACTTAACCTACTGAGCCACCCAGACACCTCTATATACCATAATTTCTTTATCTATTTATCTGTCAGTAGACAGGCTGCTTTCATATCTTGGCTATTGTAAATAGTGCTGCAATGAACATAGGGTGCATATATCTTTTCAAATTAGTGTTTTCATTTTCTTCAGATAAATACCCAGAAGTGGAATTGATGGATCACATGGTAGTTCTGTTTTTAATTTTTTAATAAAGATTTTATTTATTTATTTGACAGAAAGAGAGAGAGCTAGAGAGAGAGAGCACGAGCAGGTGAGGGGCAGAGGGAGAAGCATACTTCTCACTGAGCAGGGAGCCCGATGCAGGGACTCTGGGATCATGACCTGAGCTGAAGGCAGACACTTACCTGACTGAACCACCCAGGGGCCTCACTATTTTTAATTTTTTGAGGAACCTCCATACAGTTTTCCATGGTGGCTGCACAAATTTATACTCCCACTAACAAAGCATGAGGGTTGCCTTTGTCCACATCCTCACTGACACTTATTTTTTGTCTTTTTGATAATAGCCATTCTAACAGGTGTGAAATGATATCTCATTGGGGTTTTGGTTTGCATTTCCTTGATGATTAATGATGTTCCGCATCTTTTCATGTGCTTGCTGGCTATATATCTTCTTTGGGAAAATGTCTGTTCAGGTCTTCTGTCCATTTTTAAATCAGATTGTTTGTTTTTTTTGCTATTGAGTTTTATGTGTTCTTTATATATTTTGGATATTAACCCCTTATTAGATACATGATTTACAAATATTTTCTCCCATTCAGAATTTGTCTTTTCATTTTGTTGATGGTTTCCAACTGTTTGTTTTTATGATTGATTTAATATGTGGGAATACAGTAAAAACCCTGGCATATTATTTGGCCAGAAACAATCTTTGGTTGGATAACTGAAAAAGTCACTTATAATTGGAAATATAAACTTTAATTTTACGCACACACATGCATACACAGATAGACATATGCAAGCATGTAACTGAACTCACCTATTAATTCATTGATTAGGGTTATCTTGTCTTCTTTAAAAAAATCCAAGCCTTTACTTAGAAAAAAACCACAATTGCCATCATTTAATGTAGGGCTAAGTTCTTTTTTTTCAGACTGCTGATTAGAATCTCATATAATCTTATCTACCTAAACTGCAATTAGAATACATCACCTATGGCACAGAATTTTACGTTTCTTCAAAATACAACATTAAATTAAAAGCTCTTGCAAAGTTATCTGAAAGAGGAATCACCCAGAGTTTTACAGATATTCTCCCTAATCATTTCCTAAAATTAATGGTACAGGATTTTTAAAACAAAGCTTTCCTAAAACACCTTATTGAGCTTTCATAGAAATCATTCCTTATTTTCATAGGTATATTTTAGTTTTTTACATATAGTTAATGAAACCATATATTTGTATTAATAAGTAAAATAAAAATAACAGCTACTCTGTAATCAAACTTAACTAGTTTTTGTATGCTTTTATAACTCAACTGGTGGAACAGAAATGTCCAGGTTAGTGAAGAGTAGCCCACTAGCCATGAGTGTTCAGTGTTTAGCATAGCAGAGAAGAAGTCTTTATGTGTAGTAACTGACAGAATTAGTTAACCTTTCTCTCAGTTAAGTGTGGTTCTGTGAGGAAAACTACACACTGTGAAGCTATTTTTTTTTTTTTAAGATTTTATTTATTTTGACAGAGAGAGAGAGACAGTGAGACAGGGAACACAAGCAGGAGGAGTGGGAGAGGGAGAAGCAGACTTCCCACCGATCAGGGAGCCCGATATGGGGCTCCATCCCAGGACCCTGGGATCATGACCTGAGCCGAAGGCAGAAGCTTAACGACTGAGCCACCCAGGCACCCCTGTGAAGCTATTTTCTATTTATGGCCTATCAAATGTACACTGTTCAGGTATGCAGTTTTAAATATGTGTAACACTAAGTTACTGATTAAACTCAGTAGGGTACAAACAAGAAGTTGCTTTATTACTAGCTTTTAAAAAAATTTATATTGCAAAAATAATGAACATACAAAAATAAATAAAACATAGTTGCACAATTTCACAAATATTATAAAGTGAAACCCATTTAACCATCACCTGGGTCAAGAAATTGCTAGCACATCTTACCTATCACAATGTCTCCCGTCCCACAAAGGTAACCACTGTCCTGACTTTCATGATCACCATTTGTTTACTTTTTACAACTTTTTATGACTAATTTCCCTTTATATGTAACGTAGTTTACTTTTGCTTGTTTTTAAAATTTATAAACATGGAATCTGGCCTCCTTTTTTTCTTCAACTATATATATGTCAGATATAACCAGATGGTTGCATGTAGTGCCAGAGTCCTATCTTTTCTTGGTGTTCTCTCTGGAACATATATATACTTAATGATTATTATCCTCATATTTGGGACTATGGTCAAAACATGAAATAGAAGTCCCCTTCAACATTTGGTTTCATCTGTTTCTTTAAGTGTGTTCAAATACACATAAAGAGACATACTAGTTAAATAAAATAAACTTTAAGATTCTGTGAATGTGCTTACCTTCTCATTTCAATTATTTGTAATTAAACTTTTGAAATTTAAATTTTTTTGGTGTTCATAGCAACATATTAATTCAATAATAAATAATTGAAGAATAACGTTCTATGGTTAATAGACAACTATTCAATTATTTCAATAAGCATTGTAGGGTCTAGAAGGGAAAATAAAAGCATTAACATAACCATGGTATTACTGTTAACTCTCTCGGCTTTTGTAGCTCAGTTGTGCTCATATCTCCAACTATTTTGAAGATTTTACTTTCTCACTATTTACAAACCAACACACTAAAAGCAAAAAAATGTTTAGTTTTTGTTTTTAACCTTAAGGTTAAAAATTCACTAATGTTAAACTATAAATAAAATCATAATCTTAATATTGGTAATTTCTACAACAATATTTATAAATGTTTCTGATTTTTAATTATTTCACACATTAGAAGCTTTTATGAAATATGCACCATTATTGAGAATTATTTAATAAAGTCATTTGCCTAAAGATTTTATAAGGCGAACTTGAACTTAACCTTGACTTAATTATAAAATATTTAAATGTTCTATCTTTATTGTTATGACAAGCATACATGATTCTGAGTTTAAAACCTATCAAATTTCAATGTAGATCGCTGACCCCTTAATTTATGCCAGAGATGAAATTAATATTAATATAATCTACTAAGGATTTTTGTGCTAATATACTCCTATCAATATTTATTAGTTCCCTAAACAGAAGGCTTATTTCATTATGGCTACCTCTGTAGCATATAGCAACTAGTTTCATCTATTGACTCGTTATCCAAATAGAAAAAATATATACCTTAAAGTCTGTCTCTAAACTACATCTCCAGGGGCGCCTGGGTGGCTCAGTCGTTAAGCGTCTGCCTTCAGCTCGGGTCATGATCCCAGGGTCCTGGGATTGAGCCCCGCATCGGGCTCCCTGCTCCGCGGGGAGCCTGCTTCTCCCTCTCCCACTCCCCCTGCTTGTGTTCCCTCTCTCGCTGTCTCTCTCTCAGTTGAAAAATAAATAAAATCTTTAAACTACATCTCCACACTCTAAGTATTTCTTGATAACTTATTATATATTTGTTTTGATGAAATTGGAAGTTCTTGAGATTGGAGCTGGAGCAACAGCATATTCTGCCTGAATTCCACAATCAAAAATTGATATGAACCTAGAAAGTTAATTTTAAAAAATGCATTATAATTATTCTCTAAACTGCTTAATGAAGTGCAAAAATGGCAGGTTTAGAGAATCTTTAATTTTAAAACTAAAGTACTTCAGAACTTTAGAATCACTCCACTTTCACCTCACTTATAGCTCTCATTTTCAAAAGTAGTTTAACAAGGCAGCCCCTGTATTTCTCAGGAGGATGAAATAGTGTCTAATCAGTTATTTTGAAAAAAAGTGATTATAATTACCTCAGAATAAAATGCTTCCCCAGGACGTAAATTTGGAAATGATTGCAACTGAACACACTTTAAATTATCATTTTTACAGATTCTAAGAAATAAAACTTCTTTGGCATGGGTAAGTCATGTAGAATGACTAAGTTGTGGAATTTTCCAAGTTAGAGTATAATTTATCATTTTGCAAAACTAAGGTAAGGTAAGATTATGGTTACTTATTGCTGCACTGCACAAATACATATTTGCCCCCCAAACAGAAATACTAGAGTAATTTACACAAATAAATTATATCAGAACTTAAAACAAGAAGAAAATATGTGAAAAAAATGGCACACTTACATAAAAATAAATTGGGAAATAATTATACCCGAGATTAACATGAGTCAGACTTCCAGCCTTTTTTGATATTGTTAAATTTTACAGCAGATAATCTTTTCACAATTTGGTTGAAACTTATTTTTCTACATTTGTTGACACCCTCATCCTACATCCCATAAAACTTAAAATAAATGTCTATACACTGTACATATTACCAACCATTCCTCAACATCATGTTCATTCATCACTTTATATATTCTCACACTGCACAATATATTCAAGATGGCAAAAAATGCAGAACACCTTATAATCTAACACTTAAAAGACTATCAAACACTGTGATATTAATTCTATAAGTTATTAAAATAGAAACATGTTCATGATATTTTGCTAATTTAAAAATAGTGGTTAACATAGCACAAGGAATGTGTTAACTATTATCCTAATTTGGAAATATGTTAGTGTCTGTTAGGGTATACATAGAAATCCATCAAAATATACAGACAGTACAAGACTAGTAATTTTTGGAATGAAATTTTATATTTTGTTTATAATTTTCTGTATTGTTGACTTGTTAATAACATTTTAGTTTTAAAATAAAAATAAAGCTAATTTAATTTAAAAAATTTCTTGGATAGGTATTTTTAATTATATTTGCTGGTATATTGATTAAAACACTAAGTCCTGTCAAAAAAAGTTCTTTTTATATAAATGAAAATAATATATAACAAATGTTTTATAAAGGCTTCAATTCCTTTGCTTTCAGACTTTATTAAGGAACAAAAATATTTTAAATTTTGTATCTGTATTTGTATATCTTGTATGAAATCTCTTCTCTCTTACTTTTCATTGATTTGCTTTTTTATTTTGAATTATTTTCATGTTTTCCCTCCATATAACTGATTGATTTCACTGCTCTATTTTTTTTCTTTCATAGATAAGAAGTAAATTTCTTGAATTCAATTTTTTAAATAATTTTGCTATAATTTCCCTTTTTTTCCTGGCCTAAATCTAGTTAATGGGACAAATCTTAGAGATGGATTCACTAACTCTGAAATGTGCTACACATTATTTAAACTGGTTGCATTAATTATAATAAAATTAAAAAAGCCATACTGGAGTCAAAATTATAGTTAATAAATATGTGTAAATTCTATAACAAATATACATTAAGTAAGCAAAGTTTCTGACAGTAAACCTATAAAAAAATTACAGCAAGGAGAGCCTTGAAGTAAGTATAGTTCATAGGAAATAACAGGAAACCCTCATAATTAAGTAAAATTTGACAAGATATCTACTGAAAAGCAAATTGCCAGAAAAATTCAATTTTATGGTGAAAATTTGCAGATTATTTCCCTAAACAGAATTGTACTTTACCTGGATATTGTTTTTATGATAAGCATTTATAAATAATTATTTATCTTCTATATATTTGCCCAATATTTTTGTTTATCTCTTGATTTAAATTCTCAACGAATTCTGTTGAAATGTAGGACCTGTAGTTTGAACTACAATTTGGCAAAGTCTTCTGACTTATGACCTTTAATTTTTACCTTCAATATAGACTTTAATGGTATGTTCTTAGGTATTTTGCAATTCTTTCTTATACAATTTCCTTCATCTTTCCTCCTCTTCCTGTTATTTGTACACCTGTCATCTCATTCTGTTCTCCTCTTTGAGTTTTCTGTTTCTATTTGATAGAAATCATATCTTCTTGCATTCTATTGAGGATGGAAACAGTTTCAAGGAATCTGCTACTTGATACTTCAGTGGGTCAGTTTTAGAAGTATGCTTTTGTATTAAGACCTTAAGGTATTTTTCATTTCCCATTGTTGCAATTTTTAATGGCCTATTTATATTTTCTATTTTTTTTTTCTTTGTAAGAATTCACTCATAGCCAGTATATGACAACAGGCAGGGGTGCGGTTTGACTTCAAGGCCTCTCTGAATATCTTTCATAGATCTGGAATTAAAGGCATACTAATGAAACTGTTTACTTTTCAATTTCCACTTTGGATTGGGCTTTTATCAAAGGCAGTTATACTATTTCCTATTAGCAAGTTCAGAATTTCTATATTTTGGAGTGATTATCTGAAAATTCTCAAATTCTGGTATTCATTTAGGGTATTTTATGTCTCTTTCACTACTTAAAAAGTAATCTAATTCACGAGATAATGCAACTAACTATTAATATTCCAGTTTTGTTTTTGGATAGTTACATTGCCTAAGTGAATGTGGGATAAAAGGTAGTGAAGACAGAACACTTTGGTTTTCTCAAAAAGTACCAGCCTCAGACTACAGTGAAGGCCTAGAAATGATCTGTTCTGCTCAAATTTTGAATTTATGATGCAGGGAAGGTTGAAGGTAAGAATGAGGATAGGTGGGGTGGGGGAGCAGATGTGGTGGAAAGAATAATCATTTTTTTAGCAAGGCATTTTCTCTTTTTTTGGGAGGCTCCAAGATTGGGGGCTTTCTGTTTGAATCTATCAGTCCCTTTTTAGCAATTGCTCCAGAATTATGGATATGGGATTGCCAGGTTTTACAACTGTTTCACATCTTTTTAAGTATTTAAGGGGAAATTTGGTGAATCAGAAACTCTTATTAGGGACTACTAGTCTTCTAAATAAGCATTTCAGAAGTTTTAGAATTATTGTAAAGAGAGCACACAGAGTTCCTGTATACCCCACACCCAGTAGTCCCATTAGCTACATCATTCATAGGATGGTCCATTTGCTACAATTAATTAACCAAAACTAATACTTTATTATTAACAAAAGTTTGTATTTTATTCAGGTTTCCTCAGATTTTCATTAATGTCATTTTTATGTTCTAGAATCCCATTTAGGAAATCATATTTCTTTGTCATGTCTCCTAAAGCTCTTCTTGGCTGTGACACTTTCTCAGATTTTCCTTGTTTTTTATGACCTTGACAGTTTTAAGGAGTACTAGTCAGGTAATTTGTAAAATGTCTCACAACTGAGTTTTGTCTGCTCTTCATCTTATGATTGGATTGGAGTAATGTTTCGGGGAAGAAGATCACAGAGGTCGAGTGCCATCCTCATCACATGTCAAGAGTATCAATATGACTTTCACTGTTGATATTAACCTTGATCACCTGGCTTGAGCTAATAATCACATTTCTCTCTTGTCAGATTTAAAGCTAATTTCCCCTCTTCCTTTTCATGCTGTATTCTTTGGAAGAAAGTCATTATGGTCAATTCCCACTTAAAGAATAGGAAATTATACTTCACCTCTGTAACAATGGAATATCTACATAAATTATTTGGAAAGTTTCTGCATGGGAGATTAGTCTTCCCCATTTATCTACTTATATCAGTATGGACTGATGGATATTTATTTTATATTTTCAGTTACAACCCAATGCTATTTTTCTTATTTAGTTGTTTAGATTGTTCCAGCTTTTACCTTTGGGAACTCTTTCAGTTGGCTCTTGGATACCACTGACACACTCTCATTATTGTTACTATTATTTTTAGTGATTTTTACTTTCTGTCACTACCAGATGCCGCAGGCTCATTTTGTGTAATTCCTGCCCCGGTATCAGTTGTAGGATCAATGATTTCTCTAAGGGGCCCTGTTCCCTTTTACTGGAGTATAGTGTTTGAATCCAAGATCTAGATTCTGCATATGCTCATTGTTATTGGGTGGTCATTGTTTCTAGGTCCTCTCAGCTGACAAAGCAAGGAGATACATTTGTGTATACTAACCCATGTATATGCACCAACCCTCCATTCTCCACACATATACCTATATTAAGTTAAACATGTGTCCATACTGATGTCTTCATCTGTAATCCGTTACCACATGGAACATTGTAGCCTACTCCTCTCTCTTACCTGTAATCTCTTACTCCAAGGAGACACCAGACTCCTACCACTTGCATTCATTTACTTAATTGTTCAATTCTAATATACATGTACAGTGATTTCTGAACTATTAATCAATCCATACTCCCACAAAAAAACAACTTTATCAACAATAGCACAATGGTCATATGAAGTTCCTTTGTCTTTAGTCTTACAGATCCCACTCATTTCAAAAGTTACTTAAGTCAGTATCTTATTTCCCTGTTCCCTTCAGTGATGTTGTTTTATACATTGTACTACATTTAGATCGTTTTGTAACATCCTGCATTCCATCCTGAGATTCCCCAGCCTTCTTACTGAGTTTTAAAATTTGCATACATCGAGGTTTATTTAAAGTGGTAAAGTTCTGTGTACTATAAAGTTTTATGGTTCTTGACAAATGTCTACTGTCTTGTACTCACCTCTACAGTATCATATATTATGATTTCACTGTTTAAAAATCCCTGTGCTTCACCTCTTTAGCCTCCTCACCAGCTCTTTTGTGAAGATGTATACAGGCCTCCCCATACAACATGTACACACACACACACACACACACACACACACACACACCCTAACTAGTCTGCTTAGTGGAAGAGCTGGTAGATGTGGTTGTGATGTGTTGCACCTATCTCTGTGTCTCTCCAATTTGCTTGTCTTAGGGTTGCAAAATGGCCTAGAGTTGGAATTTTAAACATATATGTCAAAAAAGCACAAAGAACTTAAAGGTGGTGGCACAGATAGTGTGAATATGTTACCTTAAGTATACAAAAACAGGACTACATTAGATTATCAGGATTCCTTTAAAAGCTACCAATTTTACTAAAGATACAAAGAATATTTTTGGAAGATAAAGATTGTAAGGAATAGTATGGACTTCCAGTCCATTTCTTACTGCAATCAGTAACAGTTGGAAATACTATTTAAACTGAAAGTTAATTTAGTTTATATAAGCAATTTTAATATTGTAGAGAATGAACAAAGTGGAAATCAATGTCACTGCAAGGAAATCAAGGTCATTACTATTGCAAGCATTCCAATTGCTTCCATACACAAAAATAACAAAAAATACGGTGATGTTCCAACCACCAGAGATTCTATCACAAAGCATTTAAAATTGTATGTTTAGTTGGTCTCTAGACTGTCATGACTAAAAATTGAAGTTAATATCCCTATTTTATATTCCCTCTTTAAAAGCTAAGAGCATAACATAACCTAGCAGAATCAAGTACTCCAAGAATTATGAGTTAGGAGAGCAAATAAAACATCATTTTATATATGGAATTAAATCAACTAGTCAAAGTGGAAGTCTCAATGAAAACGATAAGGTCAAACAATACAAGGGGAAAAGCATGGTATCTATAATCCATTTGATCCGGATTCAGTAAGCTTTAATTTCTCTACCTGTAAAATGGTATAATAATAACTACCTTATATGGTTACTGTAAGGATTAAATCAGATATTTGTTAAGTCACTAGCATCTAATATTCAGTGTACGAGACATATCATTCTTTTCAAACTTCCTGATATTCCAGTTTTTTTCTTTATAATGGTGATGATAATAACAATAATGGCAATAATGTAATGCATCTTAACATTTACTGAGTGCTACTATACATCTTATACTACTAGTATTATATATTACATACACTATTGGTTTTATATACCAGATGGGGAGAAAAGTGATTCTTTCATTACATATCACTTTAAAAACTCCATTTTATAAGTGAGGAAATTTAAGTCCCCAAAAGCTAAGTAAATCACCTAAGGTTATACAGTTAGTAAGAAGTAAAGCCAAAATATGAACCCAGGCAGTTTGGAACCCACTTCTAGCCTCTCTCTCTCTCTCTTTTTTTTTTTTTTTTGAGAGGCACAGGATAGAGAATGCTTTACAATAACCATTGTCCTAGAAATATGGTAGTTATATGCATTGTTATACTCCATATATGCCACAATAAAGAGAGAGAATTTGTGAAACGGGTTAAATTAATTCAATCATACCTTTGAATATCTGAAAAGGCCAATCACATCCTTGATATGTGGTACAGCAAGAATATCAGTAGCCTAAATCATACTGTTGTATTTTTTTTAGCAGAGTTGATATGTGCCTTTAAAATAATGCATAATAGTATCACCCCATCCCCACCTCTTGCCTTGAAAAAATATCTATAGGTGTTTAAAATTTATTTAATAATTTCCTAGTATTATATTATTCAGATTACGAACTTTGCCAACATCTTTGGGCATTTTGAAATGAAAGTACAATTGAATGACTTTCTAAAAGAGATGTGCACTGATTTGGATTACCACAAATTATTATATTTAGTGTACACTCATTTTTTTTTTATGTTACCTTGGCAGCTCTACAATACAGTTAAAATACCCTTAAGGAAAAAAAATCAATTTTTATTAATAAAATACAGACCACCTGATATCCTACTTTATGACAAAACCACAATAATATTAGCTGCCATACATTGCACACCTATGATATGTCAGTCATATTAATATTACTGTGTACTTGACAGACTCTTCAATCTATGCCTCCCTCTTCACCTGAATATGAAAACTATCTGGGGCTTATGGTCTCCAGCACTGCTTTCTAACTTGTCTCTATTGCTGCCACCTGATGTCCTACAATTTACTCTCATTTCTGGCTCTCAGTTTACTTTCGACATTAATTCTTTCTACAGTATCTTCAATGACCTCAAGGCTAGCCTATTCACAGCTGATTCTCTGGTTTCCTTGTTCTCAACTCTATTGAGCTTTACCTCCAATCTACTTAAGTCATCTCATACAGCTTATTTGGTAAATCATCATTACCTGGAAGTTTCCCATGTATTAATTCTTCAATTTTACCTTATAATATCCTACTATCTTACATCGTAACCTTTCAATTTGATTTCTGTTATTCCCTCCACTGATTCCTCAAAACCACTGAGAAGCTGTTCTTTTTTTTTTCTATTACAGTAACTTTTAAATATAATTTCTATTTACTGAATCTTAATTAACACATTTTCTGGATTTTTTTTAAAGATTTTATTTATTTATTTGACAGAGATACAGCGAGAGAGGGAACACAAGCAGGGGGAGTGGGAGAGGGAGAAGTCTTCCCGCTGAGCAGGGAGCCCAATGCGGGGCTTGATCCCAGGACTCTGGATCATGACCTGAGCCGAAGGCAGACACTTATCGACTGAGCCACCAGGCACCCCACACATTTTCTGGATTTTATGATGGACAATTTTTTAAGTGCTGCAGGCACTTTGTTGTTTTTTGTTCTAAAATTTACTCCTCCTTAAATAAACAGAGCTTTTTATGACTTTGATATCTTCCCCAAAACAAGGGAAATGAGATTCTTTGCCAACATCACAGTGCACCTGGTTACCATTAGATCCTACTCAGTGTATGTTAGATTAAATGGTTAGTTGATATATACTTACATTACCATCTCAGTATTGTACCAACTCCAGTGGAGTTTGAGCCATAGGTAGTCTTAGCACAAGATGTTTGACAAGAGTTCTATGTTTGATGAAGGTTTTGTGTGTAATGTATAAGGATCCAATTTTGCACATCCTGGAATTTTTGGCCCAGGCATTACATCAGTTAAAATTTCTGTCTATGCCTAGCTTCGTTTCCATTGTTCTAGGATAGCAGTACTGCCAAATTAAAGACAATCTCATTACCGCTGTTTGCCTTAGATTAGCTGTTGCTGCATTACATAGAGCCTCCTAAGAAAAACTTTCGAAATGCTGGCTATCTAGGCAGATAATAGAGAGCTTCTATTGGCTTACTGTCCTTCAGTACTTACTCCTTACAATCTGGGACATTAATGAGGCTTTGTATATCTACCATTTTCTCTCCTTCTTCAGAAGTAACTACAAATCAGCACATTTCCTACTTTTATTTTCTATAAATAAAATATTCTGGCATATGGATGAATAGTTTTTTAAGTTTGAGGGCCATTTGTGATCCTCCTTGATTCTTATATTTCTGATATTAATTTCAATAGTGATCAGGGTATGGGAGGAGTGAATTAGTTTTCTATCAATATTGTATGCTGAAGACTCTTAAATATTTTGGCAAAGATAACTTTACAATTATTTCCAATTTCTACAATTATCTTTATTCTGATTCTTCAAAAGAAGTAAATTCTGAAATAATCTACTCTTTATCAAGTTTAATTAAATGAAAACATTCATTGTGATGATCTATATGTTGAAAAGAAAACTAAAGTGCTTGTTCAATAAATAATGTTTTTAATTTTTCAAAATAAAATGTCATTCATTCAAGTGCCTTTAATTCTAGTGGCCTTCAATTTTCATGCTGAATTTGGTCTGATGGTAACTAAAAATTGACAGGAAAGCCCTGTAGCAATACTGATATTTAAATTTAGATACACATATACACACAAGTACAATTAAACTAGGGAAACTGGAATAAGATGTGGATTGTATCAATGTCAATATTCTGGTTGTGATACTGCACTACATTTTTTCAATTTGTTACCACTGGGAGAAACCAGGTAAAGGATACATGGATTATTCTCTGTATTATTGTTTATAACTGTATGTGGATTCATACATACAATTTATAGTTATCTTAAATAAGTTTAAATTTTAAAAATCAAAATGAAACTTGCTCTAACATGAAAAAGTGAATAACACTCATCTAACTATAATTTTCTTTGTAAAGATTTATATATATATAATGTTCTAGAAATGGCTTATCTTTTATACCATCTTTTAATATCATTTCTGACCTAAGTACTAAACTTCCCAAGATGATTTCCCTTAAAAATTAAGAAAACATTTTTATTTCTGTAAATAAATTCATAACTTTTATAAATTCACAAATCTATAAATTTCTATTTTTATGTATTTGAAGACAGATAACCTGAAACCAGTGAGCTTGAGTATTATGAATCATATCCTTATTGAATCTGGAATAGTTTACACTTGTTCTCTCTATTAAACTCATTCATAAATGAATGAAACTGAATGCACTGCTTTCAGTTATTTCTATCTAGGTATATTTTCTATTCTTAGCAGCAAACATTATTGATTTCTCACATAATCCCTGCTAAGATTATATGTTTTTGTATCTTTTGATAAATTGTCAGCCATTAAATGAGGAATTTAAGTTAATGAATGAGACTAGATTCTAAAAGTAAAAAATACCATAGCTTTAATAGCTCTATTTGTGTATGTTTTAAAATAGATCAGTTACAGGGCGCCTGGGTGGCTCAGTTGGTTAAGCGACTGCCTTCGGCTCAGGTCATGATCCTGGAGTCCTGGGATGGAGTCCCACATCAGGCTCCCAGCTCAGTGGGGAGCCTGCTTCTCCCTCTGACCCTCTCACCTCTCATGCTGTTTCTCTCTCTCTCTCTCATAAATAAATAAATAAATAAAATCTTTAAAAAAAATAGATCAATTACAGACATATTGACTATTTTACCAAATTAATATCAAATTAGATAGATTAATATTGATTATCACATGTATCCACCAGGAAATAAATATCAAAATAGAACTGAATAATTTGCAGAGAGTATAATAAAGCATTTCTGCAGGGTGTAAGGAAATCATAAGGATACTGCAGTAATTTGGGCTAGCAATAGTGAGGCTGTGCATCCCCCTCAGGCAGGAAAAGACAGAAGGTGAGGCAGCCCCCTAACAGTCCTAGATGACCTGCAGGACAAGTGCTAGAGGCACATGAACTGTGATCTCATCTCCTTCAGCTTATTGACATTTTTTAATAGTGCTCCCCTTTGGTCAAATCCAATAGGAAGCCAGAAGACAAGAGAACCAGCCAATTTAATCAATGCAGGTCAGTTTTCTGGGGCAGTCAGATGAGAAAGATGAAGAATGAATCTCAAAGGGCAAATGAAAGACAGCACAGCATATTTTGTATTTAAAGAAATAGTAATATCCTATTCTCTAGAGTTCTGAAGCCATTTGGTAATGACTATTTTAAACTTATGTGCAATACCTACAGCAAAACAAAACAGAACAAAAACTGTACTAACCAGGTTGGACAAATCCAATTTCATTAAACTTGTGGCACCTACTCTCTCTCTCTTTCCCCTCTTCCCCAACACAATACAAATAATGCAATCATAGTATGTGCTTTGGGATTCATTCAGTATGCTAAAGAACATTCCCAATTCATTGATTCAGTGAAACTTTGTTAAGCACCTTCTATGTGCCTGGAATTATGTTAGGCATTGAAATACAAAGATGAATAAGCCTAGGTCTCTGAGTCCACATATCTCAACTATCACAGTATTTCTCATTCTTTCACAGTTACTGTATCTTCCCTTTCTCATGGCAGTCTACTTTCAAAAGGGTACTAGTTTATACCCTGTACAGACATTGCACTTTTAATCTACTCCCTTTCTAAACTACATTTGTATTAAGTACTCTCCTCTTGGCTATTTTTGCAAATTAGACAGTGACAGTGGAACATGTAGAAACAAATTCATGTGGTAGAATTCATGTGAATTCCAGATAAATCTGAGCGTATTGTCTTTGAAGTCTAAAAGTAAGAGAGAAGTACAAATCTAAGATCTTCCTGATTTTGTCAGTATAAGTAAGCTTCCCTCCATCCTCCTTTCTATTTCTTTTGATTTTTCCTTTCAGATTGTGGTCACTGCTTATGGTCACTCTATTAGTGTCACCTTTTCTCTGTGTTTGTCCTTGTTATTTCTGTTATTTTGGTGTAATTTTGTTATTTTTTAATTAAAGTCCATTACTCCTTCATGTGGCATTTCTTCAAGTACCCGCATATAGGGTCCCCAGAAAAACCAGCATGGACTGATGGAAATAGTTTCTAGAGAGTAGGAATTAGATGGGTGTGCTGGCATCTAGTAATATGACTTCCTATGAACCTGTCTGTTGTGTGCAGGGGTACATAAACGGTTTTAATGGCAGTGTCAGTAAGGTAGTTTCAGGTGACAGAGTTGATCATTCTGCCACTTGTAAAGCCTAGGACATGACTTGGGAAGCTCTAAATTTTAACTTCTATGGTAATGTACCAGTCTGTTTATTATTCCTGCTGCCTTCACTACCCACTGGCTGTAGTGATCTTGCTAAAGTCCCAAAAAAACACATTGTACTTGTGCGTACTGAAGCCAGTATCCCTCAGGCTAAAATCCAGATTGGCCACAGACAATCCTTCCAGACTCATTCCTTGTTTGTCCCCAGATTTATGCATCATGATACACCAAATTAACTGTAAGGTCCTACGATTTCCGTCCCTGTTCATAATCTTGTGACTTTTCACATGTCCTTTGCTTTAGCTAGAATATCTTCTCTAAGACCAATTGCCTAAAACCAACATAAATTTCAAGAATGAGTTAAGCCTTCCCTACTAAGAATCCCCTCTATCTTCTAAACACATTGCAATGGCTTTTTCCTTTCATGTCCTCATTGTAATACCTACATATATCTTCTTGCAGTACTTCATCTTTTTGCACGGATGTTTGTATTCCTTATACCACCCTCTATATTATAATTTGTACAGCATTCTTTTAGCTTGGTATCACTTTTTTCCCCTTAAAGATGGGGGTTCTCTTTTTATTTTTGTGGCTCTCATAGGATCTTGAAATTACTGCCCCAAATAAATATTTGCTGAATAATTATATTTGCTAGGAAGTTTCTGGAATATCCAGAAAAATGGTATTGCTAAAAGTATAATAATTCTGCCTTCCAATCACTGTTCACAGGGAAATTATGTGAACAGTTTATATATTCCAGTTATTTTATTGAAAAATTAGCTGAGGTAGAAAAAGCATGAATAATTTAGATTCAATTATTCTAGTATATTATGCCTTCTCAAGGAAGGAAATGAAAGAGAATATAGCAGAAACAAAGCAAACCTCATTGGGAATTTTGTATTGATTCTTCTTTTTGTGTAAGATTATTAACATGACTATTTCATGGAGTTTATCTAAAACTGAATCTGGTCACAGAAAGAATAATAATTTAAACACAAGTTTCACATCCTTGTTCTAACTGTAAAAGCATAATGAAAGTCATAAATCAGTAGTTTGCCAGCTATGAGATATATGCACTTATTTCCTGTTAACTTTTTAAACATTTTCTGTCTCTTGCTTAAATTAATAACACCTGCTTCAAAGCTCATAGAACTTCTATTTCAGAGATATTTCTAGTTTTCTCTTAAGAAATACAGTGATTGGGAAAATGGATGTATAGCCATCAGATTAAGGAGCACAGTTCTTGAAGTAAAGTAAAAGAGCCTATTTTTATGAATAATTTTTCTGTAGTTGATTCTTGGAGAAATCACAATACTGTTGAGCTAAAAATAGATGAAAAGAAATGATATACAATTTTCTATGTTGAATTGTGTAATATAATTGTTGAATTAAAAAAAAACTTGTTATAAATCATATTATCTATTTCCCACTATGTCCCACAATATCCCACAGCTGAATAGTGCATTAATTCAATAAAAATGTGAACAGTGTATATAAAACATTAAGGAATAAAACAAAAATAAATTATTTTTTACGCTATGTTGGTAATGGAAATGAAAAGGCAAGCCATATAGTGGGAGAAAATATCTGAAAATTCTTATTCAGAATACACAAATAACAAATATAAATCAATGAAAAGATAAAATTGACATGCTAATTTATAATTGGTTAAAGAACTTGAATAGACACTTCACAAATGAGAACATTCACATGGACAATAAGTATAGCCAAAAATGCTTAAAATAATTATGCATCTGAGAAGCTTAATTTAAAACCACAGTGAGATAAAACTATATACCTGCACTCTGGTCTATATATCTAATCTTCAGTGTATGTATAATCATGAATGTACACATTAGTAAAATTAATTCAGGTATATCTTTAAAATGTGGGCATTTTAATAGTCAAAATTACACCTCAGTGTAAAAAGGCAAAGGATGTAAATCAGAAGGACTTGGATCATCTGAGAAATAAATGTATACTGCAGATTTGGGACTCTCATTCTGGAAGTTTTTTTATAATTTGTAGGGGGCAGCAAGCCATATGTATTACATTCATTTTATTCATTTGCCCTTCAATGACTCCCTTGTATTTTTCAGTTTTAAACAAAAGTTTTCCTTTTGATGTCAAGGAAGTGTGCTTGGGTACAGGTTGGGCATGGAATTAAAGGAAACAGAATGACAGTTTGGCAGATTTCCTTGAGCAAGGCAGGAAGAAGGCAAGTAGGAAGGGAGGAAGGAAGGCACAAGGAGGAAATGGAGAGAAAGAGGGGTGGAAAAGAAAACAGGATATTAATTTATCAATTCTTTCTACTTTGCCAAATTTATGTTAATGAGTGCTTTGAGTTTGGATTTAATTGTCTGTAATACATAGTTTGGACACAAAATCAAACTTAGTTACTATCTGCCTGTTTGGAGCCATGGGTATTCTAAACAATTGGTTCTCTATTTCGATATCAATATATCAATTTTATAATGTCCATGTTAATTCTGAGATCTGTTCATTATTTTAAAAATATTTTTATTTATTTATTTATTTGAGAGAGTGAGAGAGAGAGAGAGCATGAACAGGGTGGAGGGCCAGAGAGAGGGGGAGAAGCAGACTCCTCGCTGGGCAGGAAGCCCGATGTTGCACTTGATCCCTGGACTCCGGGATCATGACCTGAGCCAAAGACAGATGCTTAACCTACTGAGCCACCCAGGTGCCCCTAAAATCTGTTCATTAATGTAAGATTTTGGGATAAGACAGTTATCCTTATTTCATTAAAGAAAATAGAGCAAACTCCGTTTTAATTTCTAAAGTCTTCATATTTCATCTTCAGGCATATATTTAAACTAACAACAAAGTGAAATACAATTTAATAATTATTACACAATACACAAATAAAAATAAAAAACAATGTTAGATAAATTTTAAAAAGTAAAAGTATTACCAAAACACCACATTCTATGTTTTTATTTCTGTCCTTTCTGATAATTCATTAGTCTGACACTAAAACAAGGATTAAGAACACACTGGACATGCATTTACATACTGTGTTTAGTTTCTGTGGTGACTATGTTATAAAATAATTACAACAACAACACCCAGAAATCAAGAGCCAAAATACCCACATGAAAACCAGCATTATGCTACAAAAAAAGCACATGTATTTGAACTATTAAAAGTTCTCTTTGACTATGGATAACTTTGAAATATCATCAGTAACTTCGGGCGCCTGGGTGGCTCAGTCGTTAAGCGTCTGCCTTCGGCTCAGGTCATGATACCAGGGTCCTGGGATCGAGTCCCACATCGGGTTCCCTCCTCAGCGGGAAGCCTGCTCTCCCTCTCCCACTCCCGGGGCTTGTGTTCCTGCTCTCGCTATCTCTGTCTCTGTCAAATAAATAAATAAAAAATCTTAAAAAAAAAGAAATATCATCAGTAACTTGAACTACTGTATTATCAATTTAAAAAAGAGAAGATTTAGATATGTTAACTGTTTCATGACATTATTGGATGCAAATATTGAGATTGCCCTCCTTTCAAAGTGTTTTAATCATCCTTAATCTTTGATTAACGTTATACTATCTGCTCCAAATGGTTAGCCTTTCTTTTCCTTTATTTTCTTGCTCTAAAACTAATGAGAAAGCAGTCTTCCCTGGGTTTTCAGAATATATTGCAATCCTCTGGTGTGAGCCTTATCCTTCCAGACACTATTCTTGTAATTTGGTGGCATCCTGTGCTGTTCATTATGGGAACTGGGTTGTTTAGAGATTCCTGAGAACATCCAAAATTCTCCTTTTAATTATACCCCACCCCCTTGTTTTCACATTTGGATTAGTTATGATTGCAGCCCAAATCAGTCAGTTTAAAGCCTCTCTCATCTTTTGGGAGCTGTCATCTTTCAAGTCCTACAGGATGGATCTCTTCCTGGAACTATCGAACTCTGCTCTTTTCAGGTGACCTATTTGACCCAGGCTCTTCCCGTATCATCAGCACAAAGCTGATTTGTCAATTTCTCTGAGGAGTCCTGTCATTTCTGTTTAACCCACTTTATCCATCTTGATTTCAATTAAGATGCAAGATATGAACACCTCTACTGGGTTCCTGTATTGTCTGGGAAATATCTTTATTTTAACAAATTTTCTCTGCTAGTTTTTTGTTTTCTTCTTTTTTTCTTCCCCAGATCTAGGCAATAAATTCCAACTTATACATCCCTGGAACTAATTTTCCAACACAGAATTCCCCCTCCATTCTTCTTCTTCTACCTCACTTATAATACTTAGCCTCTAGCAACTCATGAAAATTACCACTGAAATGTTCCTACTAGTTTATGGCTCTAGTGGTTTCTGTTCCAGAGAAGCAGATCTTGGTTCCCATCTCTCTAGATGCACCTGGGTCTCCAGATCTTAGGGTGCAGTTTGCCATGAAACTTAAGTTCTCTTATGGCCCCAAGAGAAGTCAGTGATTTCAGTTTGTTCAGCTTTGTCTTGTAAAAATGGGAGTGACATTTTCTAAGCTCTTTACATTTCAAATTTAAACCTGAGATCTTTGCTTTGATTTTTAATCTGCTTGGTTAATTTTGAGACCTTCTGTACCTCATTTATTTATTTAGTCATTCTTTTGCTTAAACATTTAATACACAGTTATTTTATATGTGAGTACTTGGATTACTTGTTGTCTAAATATGTTTTTGTGGTATTTAATTTTAGAGAATTAAGTACAGAATTATGTTAAATTTGCTTTTCTCGGGAGGCAATATGAGTTTGATTATACTGGGTTTCATTAGCTAATACTAATCTGTAGCCACTTTCATTGAATATCTTGTCTTGGGGTTTCCCTGACCTCAAGGATACTAACTATCCTATCTGCAAAACCACTGAAAGCAGACTATCATTACTTACTCTCAGATGGCACTTTTATTTCCATTTTCTAGTTAGACTAAATCAGACATGTTCCTTCTTTTTCTTTTCTTTTCGCCCTCACTTTCACTGAAGTTGTAACCACTGCAGAGGACCTCTCAGGTTCAGTTGTTGATTTAGACTGCTCATTCCTAAAGATCTATGTTCACAGGACTGGTATTTTCCCCAGGATACCCTTGATCTATGATTTTGCTTTATATTTTTGTTTCTGAACTTGGTTTATTTTGATGAGTCCTTTAGTGATCTCCCTCAGTTTTGTTAGTTCAGCAATACATTTTAAATGTATTAAATGTTTAACAGTATTGGTAAAAATCTCTGTATTTTGCAGCATGAGGGCTTTTCTTGATGTCTAGTCTATAACTCTGCTGGAAGCTGAACAACTCATTCACTCTTCAACCCTCTCTAATTGACTTCTCTCTTCTCAATTACAATGAAAATGTCCTCTCAAGATCACTACTGATTTCTATGATGAGAACTTTTTCTGGGTGCTTGACTTTTCTTTTTCTTTATTTTTTATTTTTTAAAAGATTTTGTTTATTTGAGAGAGAGAAAGAGAGCACAAGTGGAGGGGGGGAGGGCAGTGGGAGAGGGAGAAGCAGACTCCTTGCTGAGCAGGGAGCCTGGTGTGGGGCTCTATCCCAGGAACCTAGGATCATGACCTGAGCCGAAGGCAGATGCTTTACCAACTGAACCACCCCAGCGTCCCTTTCTTTTTCCTTTTAAATCATCCTCTCATCAGCATTCTGCAGTGACCTTGCTTCTCCTTTTGAAATGCTCACTTTTTGATTTCCGGGCTAATAATTCTCTACTTATTCTAGGCAAACTTCCTGTTGGTATACCACTTATTAAAAAGGAAAGGGGGAAAAAAAAAGAAGGAAGGAGGGAAAAAGGAAGGAAGGAAGGAAAGAAAAAAAGACATGGCTGAAAATTTAGGAACTTTTATCTTATTTTTCTCCTTTATCTAAAGCTGTCACCTAACCTTCCTTTTTCATAAAATACTCCATATCTTCCCCATTCCATACTATTTCAGTTTTCTCAACTTTTATTTTACATTTTTTTTAGTACCATGTAGTTTAACACAAATTACTGTTCAATTTTTATATGTATTATTCTTGAATCAAACACACTGCAAAGACCCTAAAAGCAGGAATTACTGTGTTCATAAGCAATCTATCTCTCAACTATAGAACTTAGCACAGTGAACAGTCATGAAGACATCATACTTGTACTCTAAGTTAATGGTATAGTGCCTGCACATGATTGTTACTCAAAAAGTTTGTTAGACTCTACAGTAGCTTCCTATGTTGTTCAGATAGTGCTAAAAAGCACCACAGGATCCCTGTTCCCACTCCCTCAATCTCTCTGATGTCATCTGTTGATTTTGTCCTCACTCCACACCAGCTACTTTGGCCACCTTGCTGTTCCTTGAACATGCTAGGCAAGCTTGCACTGCAGAGATTTTTGCAGTTGCTTTCTTTACTTTCTAATTTTTCTTGACATAAAAATGGCTCTTTTCTCTATCATCTTTTCTGGTCTTTATCCCAATGTTAACTTACTTCTCACTGACTATACTTTTTAAAATTACATCTTTACTAAAAAAAAAACAAAAACAAAAACCCTGAAGCCAGGAATACTCTATCCAACAAGGCTATCAATGAGAATAGATAAAGAGATAAAGGAAGAGTTTTCCAGAAAAACAAAAGTTAAAGGAATTCATGACCACTAAACCAGCTCTATGAGAAATGTTAAAGAGGACTCTGGGTGGAAAGACAAGACTATAAGCAGGAGTAAGAAAAGTAGGAAGCACAAAAGCAGTAAAATTAAGTATATCCATAAAAATCAGTCAAAGGATTCACAAAATAAAAGAATGTAAAGGATGACACCATATACTTAAAATGTGGGGGAGAGAGGAGTAAAGAATAGGTTCAAACTTAAGCAACCATCAACTCAATATAGACTGCAATATGCATAAGATGTTATATACAAACCTAATGGTTAACCACAAATCAAAACCCAGTAATAGACATGAAGAAAATAAAGAGGAAGAAATCCAAATATATCACAAAAGAAAGCCAACAAACCATGAGAGAAGAGAGTAAGGGAAGAAAGGAACAGAGAACTACAAAAACAACCATAAAACAAATAACAAGGGCGCCTGGGTGCTCAGTTGGTTAAGCGACTGCCTTCGGCTCAGGTCATGATCCTGGAGTCCCGGGATCGAGTCCCGCATCGGGCTCCCTGCTCGGCAGGGAGTCTGCTTCTCCCTCTGACCCTCCCCCCTCTCATGTACTCGTTCTCTCTCATTCTCTCTCTCTCAAATAAATAAATAAAATCTTTAAAAAAAAATAACAAAATGGCAATAAGTACATACCAATCAATAACTACTTTGAATGTAAAATAGATTAAACACTCCAATCAAAAGACACAGGGTGAAGAATGGATAAAAAAGCAACACCCATCTATATGCTGCCTATAAGAGACTCATTTGAGAAATAAAGACACATGCAGGGCGCCTGGGTGGCTCAGATGGTTAAGCGTCTGCCTTCGGCTCAGGTCATGATCCCAGGGTCCTGGGATCGAGTCCCATATCGGGCTCCCGGCTCAGCGGGGAGCCTGCTTCTCCCTCTGACCCTCTCCCCTCTCATGCTGTTTCTCTCTCGCTCGCTCTCTAAAAAATAAATAAAATCTTAAAAAAAAAAAAAAAGAATACTACTTATAAAAAAAAAAGACACATGCAGATTGAAAGTGATGGGAGGGAGAAGCAGTTATCATGCAAATGAAAGTGAAAAGAAAGTTGGGGTAGCAATATTTTTATCAGACAACATAGGCTTTAAAACAAAGACTGTAACAAGAGACAAATAAGGACACTATATAATCATAAAGGGAAAAATCTAACAAGAAGATACAACAATTGTAAATATTTATGCACCCAACACAGGAGCACTGAAATGCATAAAGCAGCTATTAACAAATGGAAGTAATCCATAGTAATACAATAATAGTAGGGGACTTTAACACCCCACTTACATCAATAGGAAGGTCATCCAAATAGGAAATCTACAAGGAAACAATGGCTTTGAATGATATATTGGACCAGATGGATCTAACAGATATATTCAGAACATTCCATCCTTGGGCACCTGGGTGGCTCAGTCATTAAGTGTCTGCCTTCCGCTCGGGTCATGATCCCAGGGTCCTGGGATCGAGTCCCACATCGGGCTCCCTGCTTGGCAGGAAGCCTGCTTCTCCCTCTCCCACTCCCCCTGCTTGTGTTCCTGCTCTCGCTATCTCTCTCTCTGTCAAATAAATAAATAAAATCTTAAAAAAAAAAAAAGAACATTCCATCCTAAAACAGCAGAATACACATTATTTTCAAGAGCTCAAAGAACATTCTCCAGAATAGATCACATGTTAGGCCAAAAAACAAATCTCAACAATTTCAAAAAGATCAAAGTCATACCATTCATCTTTTCTGACCACAAACTAGAAATCAACCACAAGGAAAAGTCTAGAAAGAACACATATTCATGGAGGTTAAATGCCATGCTACTAAATAAAGAATGAGTCAACCAAGAAATTAGAGGAAATTAAAAAATACATGGAGATAAATGAAAATGAAAATATAATGGTCCAAAATCTGAGATGTGGAAAAAGCTGGTCTAAGAGGGAAAGTTCATACCAATACAAACCTACCTCAAGAAGCAAGAAAAATCTCACATAAACAACCTAACCTTATACATAAAGAAGCTAGAAAAAGAACAAACAAACCTCAAGACCAGTAGAAGGAAGGAAATACTAAAGATTAGAGCAGGAATAAATAAAATAGAAACTAAAAAAAAACACTAGAACAGATGAAAAGATCAATAAAATTGATAAATCTTTGGCCAGGCTCATGAGAGAGAGAGAGAGAAAGAGAGAGAGAGAGGACTCAAACTCAAAAATGAAAGAGGAGAAATGACAACTGACACAACAGAAATACAAAGGATTATAAGAGAATATTATGAAAAATTATAGACTAAAAAACTGGACAACCTAGAAGAAATGGATAAATTACTAGAAACATATAACCTTCCAAAACTGAATTAGGAAAAAATAGAAAATTTGAACAGACTGATTATCAGCAATGAAATTGAAGCAGTAATAAAAAAACTCCAACAAACAAAAGTCCAGGATCAGAAAGCTTCACAGGTGAATTCTACCAAACATTTAAAGAAGAGTTAATACTTCTCAAACTATTCAAAAAAACAGAAGAGAAAAGCGAGCTTTCAAATTCATTCTATGAGGCCAACATTACCCTGATGCTAAAACCAGATAAGGATACCGCAAAAAAAGAGAACTATAGGCCAATATCTCTGATGAACATAGATGCAAAAATCCTCAACAAAATATTAGTAAACTGAATCCAACAATACATTTAAAAAATCATTCGCCATGATGAAATGTGATTTATTCCTGAGATGCAAGGTAGTTCAATGTTCACAAATCAATCAAATGTGATACATCAACAAGAGAAAAAATAAAAACTGTATGATCATTTCAATAGAAGCAGAAAAAAAGCATTTGACAAAGTATGGCGTTCATTCATGATAAAAACCCTCAACAAAGTAGGTTTAGAGGGAACATACCTCAACATAATAAGGGCCATATAAAAAAACCCCACAGCTAACATTATATTCAATGGTGAAAAACTGAGAGATTTTCCCCTAAGATCAGGAACAAGACAAGGATGTCTACTCTCACCATTTTTAGTCAACATAGCACTGGAAGTCCTAATTCAGAGTTTACATTAGGGTACACTCCTGCTGTTTTATATTCTGTGGGTTTGACAAATATATAATGACATGTATCCACCATATAGTATTATACAAAATAGTTTCACTGTCCTAAAATTCCTCTGTGTTCTGCCTCTTAATTCTGTTCATTACATTTAACTTTTAATTTGATCTTTTCTCCTGACTCACAATGTTATAAATGTTTTGGAGTATAGAGCTGAAGGAGTAAAGCAAGGCTCAAATTCAGCCTCTGCTCTCCTACCTTACTTGAGCACCCTGGCACCAGCCTGTATCTATGAAGGGAACACATTTTCCATGATTGAAAGGTAGTGTTTTCCTGCCATTCTTGAACTCTCAGGAATGCATAATTTTAAGAAAAGCACTTACAATGTGCTTTACCATAAAAGGATAAGTCTATGTCACAGCACAATAGAATTACCTAAAATGCTATATTGTTGAATTTATGTTGCCAAATTTCCTTTGTTTCAAATAATTAAAGTATATTGTTATGGGACAACATTTGATTCTGCCTATGTGAGCAAAGAAAGAATTATGAAACCTGTATCAGCTATATTTTGACACAATAATCCTAATAACAAAAAACATAAAACTTTAGGGGTATACAGTTGGTACATACGTACTCCTCCTGTATGTGGAGGCTTACACTGGGCTTTGAGGATTCAAATTGGCCCTGCAAAATAGGTCTTTCATTCTCCATCTGGGCTGGTAAACAAGTCCAGGTGTTTTCTCATTAAAGAGATTGCAAAGGTGTAAAAAGGCATATAGGAACACACTAGTGATCTTCAAACTTGTATTACATCTGCAGTGCTCCACTGGCCAAAGTAAGTCATGAAAAAACCCAGCGGGAGGGCACTGCAAAGTTGGATGACAAAGGGCACAGGTATAGGAAGAGGTGAAGGACTGAGGACAATAATGCTTCCTTAGTAGTATGAATCTGGCATACATGCGTACTTAAATCACATAAGTATATGTCAAAAGATTTAAGTAGTATATCCAAGTGTTTGCAGAATTCAGTCTGCAGATGCATTTACATGGCTTTTAAATAATGACAGCCTATAGAAATGCTTTGTCCAGCACTGGAAAGTTTATCTAATTGTCTACTTCATTTCTTTCTTGTGGAGGGACAACCTGACCAAAAAAAAGGATTTCAAAAGTATCCATAATAGTAAAAGGCTTTGGTTTTAAGGCATAATTTTATTCCCCTAAATAATGTAAGCCAAGCCATGCAAAAACTAATCTTTCTCTGAAAGTGAGTTTTCATTTTCTCTCAAACAAAAGAAAAAAAAAAACATCCATTCTAAATCCAATCAAGTATCTAAAGATAGAGTTTGTGGAAAGAAAAAATATTTGTTTAGTAGAGGACAAGTGCATATTCTCTTTTCATTTCTTTACAAAACTTCTTGAAAATGCCTAGGCTCTGATGGTAACAATTTTCATTTCAATAAATAAGATGGTTTGAGTATCACTAAGCCAACACTGGCCAATATCAAAGCATAAAATTTACAGGGATATCTGGGCTTATTTCTGTATAAAAACAGCAAAATCACATGTATTAAAAAGCATCCCTGGGGCTACATCTGTGGTCAGAGAACCAAGATTTTCATTCCAGGCTGTTTACCTAAGAAAGAATATATTTACCTCTTTAAAGAGGAACTGTCCATTAACGTTTCTTAAGTGGCTCAACAATTAGGAAATCTACTTTGCTGATATCAGCAAGTGTATACAATAGTACACAATCAATTAGCTGCTGGCTGAACTGAAGACTAACAGTAAAATTATTCAAGTGCACGGTGAAAGTAAAGCTCAGAGATGAATTTTTTTTTTATCCTATAGGATGCTTCAAAATATGGAATATAAGGCAGATATGTGGTATAGGGTTGATAGAATCGCTGTTAAAAGAATCCGTTTCAACTATCTTCCACTGCTTCAAGTCATAAAACAGCTCAGCCATTCCCAGAAAATTTGTCTCATCAGTATGCCAGTTGTGTCTGATTTCTTTTGCTTGGCAATATAATTATAAACTTTTCAAGTAGCTAGGGAGGCAATGCTTTTAGTTTTATGTTTTTGCTTGATCAGTTTCATATGATTCTAGCCTTTTATATTTCAGCATTCTTCACACTAAAACACTCAGCAGGGAAATAAAATCATATACAGGATGGAAACACTTAAGGTGGTTCTGCAGTTTTCTTAGCTTCTTGCTTTCATTAGCAAGAGATTTGACACAAGGAGCACTGTGACTTTTGTGACCTAATAACATTGGTATTAAAAATAAAACCAAGGTTTTGTAAATTATGGCATTCATATATTTCTTAGGAACTTTCTGCTAAAGCTAGACCTGTTGAAAAAGTAAATAAAGACATTCATAGTCTTAATAGCAAGGCACAGTCCCTTTGATTTCATTTAAAGGAATTCATAGGATTCATACATGACACTGATAATGGTAATTTGTTACTTGAGAGCATGATCCTAAATTGTTACTTGATTTATGATGCAAATCACCCATCATTTAATTAGAGTGAAAATCTGGCATATTAACATATCTTTACCAAAAATTGATGATATTTTTCAAAGGGTGAAAGAAAATTACAGATCTAAAACTCTTGTGTTTTCACTTGCATTGGGCTTATGGGAGACTAGAAGTCTTAACCTAATAGTTATCTACTTCTCCAACCTCATTTCTGACCTCATTTTATGAACCAGACATATCACATTTGAATCCTGGCTCAACAACTTACTGAGTGGACACCTTAGCCTATTACATAACTTTTTGGAAAATCAGTTTTCTCACATTTAAAATGGGAATAAATTCTGTTACTATGAATTAAATGACATGCTATGTATGTCACACATAAAATATGATATATAAATTCTAATTGTTACATGAATTAAATGGCATGATACATATACATAGTGTGTATAATATATATAGTATGCTATATATATACTTATATATAAAGAGTATATATACTCTTTCAAATCGCATGCAAACACATGCACATACACACTGCTTTAAATGGTATCAGATAAATAGAATGCATGCAATAAATTATATCTAGCTCCTACAACAAGAGCATGACATATTATGTACATTCAAGAAAGATTTGTTATATGAATTAATACTATTATTATTGTTACTATCATTGTTTTATTATGTCCTCCTGTACTTCAGTGATATGAATCTATTTTCAATTTTATGAGCACATGGTCCTCATTTTGGTTTCTGACTCTTTCCATACCTTTTTTTTTTTCCTTTTTGGAATGTTTTCCTATTTTTTTTCTACCTAGTAATTACCTCTTCCACTGCTATAACTCATATCTAGTGTCATCTAATCTAACTTTCCTTGACTAAACCTTGATACCTGAGTTGTTTTTAAAATACTGACTTTATTTCTAATGTAAGGTGTTTGACCACTAACATAAGTGCTTTAAATGTTGTCTACTGTGGACATCCCTCACTAGAGTATCAGCTCATCGAAGGAAAGGGTTATGGATTGTTCAACTATTTTTCTCAAAGAAATAGCATGCTGTATTATGATGAAAAATGGCTGGTTTCATTACTTCTTTTTGCAAATCAACACTATTGTCTCTAATGTATTCAATATTCTCTGTCCAGTATTAGTATTTATCTTGAAGCCATACTAGAATTAATGAAATGCAGAGAAAGGAGAGCATGGTCTCTGACCCTACATTTTAAGCTTCATTTCACAGTATCTATAATATTTAATGGTAGATGAGGAAATAATGTGACTGAATATCACTGCAATAGCTATTCAAGCTATTGTGCATTGTATGTTTCTCTGAAAGGAAAAGACACATTATATTCCATTTAGGACAATTAGGATGATTGTCTCTCTTTGGAGAGATTTTGAACGTTCTGTCATACGTATAATTTGAATAGCTTAAAATGCAATTTGTTTTCAGGCTGGGGATTTAGTACTATGGCGATCCTTAGAAAACCAACTGATATTCCTAAACAATTTTTGGTTGTAAAGCATACATTTTTATAAAGTTGCTAATTACATGGCTACTGTTCATTTTCAAAGCCAATATACAGATAAATTCCTTTTAATCCTGAAGAAGATACATGAAAACAAATCAGTTAACTGACAATGAGTTTGGTCAAAATTTGAATAATCTGGAGAGACAAATACTCATTCTATTTTCAAAGATCTCCACCAAAACATATATTTTGCTTTACTCTCTCATTGCTCAATGTGGCTAATCATATCTCATATAGACACATGAAATTATAATCCTTCATGTTCCTCATATTGAGGACCAGGCTTTTTAGGTCATCTTCACTCATCTTCCACTACTAAATTCATTCTACCCACTTGTAGGTCATGAAGGTCTCCACACTGGTTTAACGTACCCTTGTATGAAGATGGACTGCAGAAAAACAAAAGACCCTAATTGCCTTAAAGCTATGTATTGATTTGGTTGAGCTTGTTCTTCCAGAATCAAGGTGAATCATTGGATATAACTTCTGAGCATGTGTTCTAAGCTTTATTTTACCCTAAGTTGTATGAAGAGGTCAGTACTGGAATTTTTAGTAACTGAAGAATTTTCTGAAATGTATCGTCCAAGGACTAATATTTTTTCTTATAATGTGACTGATTTAGATCCACAATGGAAAGATACTCATTGTTAGCTTTTCTTATGTGTTTCTAAATTTTACTTTAATTTTTAAATTATGTTACAATACACATAACATAAAATGTACCACCATAATCATTTATAAGTGTACAGTTCCATGACATTAAGTTCAACATCAACATTGTTGAACAACCATCACCCACATCCATCTTCAGAACTCTTTTCATCTTGCAAAACTGAAGCCCTAAAGCCATTAAACAATAATTCCCATTCACCCCTCCCTCCAGCCCCTGGTAAACACCATTCTGTTTTCTGCCTCTATAAATCTGACTACTCTTGATGCCTCATATAAGTGGAATCATACAGTATCTGTCTTTTTGTGACTGGCTTATTTCACTTAGCATAATGTCCTTAAGGCCCATCCATGTTATAGCATGTGTGATTCTGTGATTATAGATATATTCTATATTTGCACTGTCTAATATGATAGGCATTAGTCACATGTGGCTATTGAACATCTGAAATATGGCTAGTGTGACTTAGGACCTAAAATTTAAATTAAAAAATTTTTAAATTAAGTTTGAATTGTTACATAATGACTAACGGCTACTTTGTTTGACAGCACCGTCTATATAATCTGTACCAATTATTTCCCTGGTTTATCAATTTTAGATATGATTTTTATTGCTATGGTATGTTATGGCTTAGCTCATATATATCCTTCCATTCAGCCACTATCACTTTTTTTAAAACACTATCACTTTTTAAAATAAAATTTTTTCTCAGTTATCTTTGTAATTTTAAAATAATGCACCAATTCTTTATGTCCTTCTTTTAACAATTATAAACAAACCTGTGGAATGGTATCCCCACTCTTTCTCTTCTTAGAACTTTCTGCACTTTCATTTTTAATGCCGTCAAAGTTTATAACAATTATACTTTCTTCCTGTAATCATAATTCACACTTCATTTTTTTGACCTACTAAATATTACTTACTATAAATCCTAATGATCATTTTGTCTTTTTCTTATACTGACTTTTATTTGATTTCTCTAGAATTTTTAAATCAATATTTTTTTCTGGCACTATTTAAATGTATTATTTTTAAAGTTTTTCCAAGTTCTTCATTTAATCAAATATCCTGTAAGGTTTTTGTTTCAGAGACCTCCCTGAAACAGCTTCAATCTAGACTCACTGCTCTCTAGATATGCTGAACAGTATTGAATTGGCCTTTCCATTTTCCTCTTTCCAGAATTCTTTACATGGCTTTCTATATCCTATGTTGCTACTTTTTTCTTTTTAATTTTAAGTGGTTTATCAAGTAACTTCCCAAGAAAGAATGGGTATGCCATAGGCAAACTTTCTAAGTCACTGCCTATTTTAAAATGTCTTCTTTTGGGGGTGCCTGGGTAGCTCAGTCAGTTGAGTGTCTGACTCTTGATTTTGGCTCAGGTCATGATTCATGATCCTAGCTAGTGTCCTGAGATCAAGCCCCACACTGGGCTCCATCCTCAGTGGGGAGTCTGCTTGAGGATTCTCTCTCCTCTCCCTCTGCCCCTCCCTCCACTCATGCACGCACATGCGTGCATGCTCTCTCTCAAATAAATAAATCTTTAAAAAAATAAAATAAGCAAAATAAAATGTCTTCTTTTTTTATGCTAAAACATATACACTGAGTTACAAAGTTGGCTTGATACAGAATTCTGGGCCAAAAAAGTTTTCCCACAGAACACTGAAGCCATCGATTGCTTGTAGTCCTATGGGACTATCCCTTTTTTTTTTTATTATGTTGTTAATCACCATACATTACATCATTAGTTTTTGATGTAGTGTTCCATGATTCATTGCGTATAACACCCAGTGCTCCATTCAGTACCTGCCCTCTTTAATACCCATCACCAGGCTAACCCATCCCCCCACCTCCCTCCCTTCTAGAACCCTCAGTTTGTTTCTCAGAGTCTGTAGTCTCCCATGGTTCATCTCCCCCTCTGACTTCCCCCCCTTTCATTTTTCCCTTCCTGCTATCTTCTTTTTTTTTTTTTTTAACATAAAATGTATTATTTGTTTCAGAGGTACAGGTCTGTGATTCAACAGTCTTACACAATTAAGCTATGTGCCATGTGTGTACTCTCTATTTAGGTGACCATTGGTTTTACCTGAAAGATTTTAGTATCTACTTTTTTTATACTTGTTTTTTTTTTCTGAATGATGGTAGACTTCATATTAGAAATCCATCATTTTGGAGATATATATTTGGAAAGAAATAAAAACTTCTTTGAGATATATACTTTTTGTTTTTGTTTGGGAGGCTTTGTTCCATTTGTTTGGAAACCCCTTCACACTCAACTAGAGAGCCTACTTTCTCATAAGTTATGCAGCATCAAACCAAACTTACCTAAAGCATTTGTTCATAAGCTGTGGTACTTTTTGGACATTTCATGGAGATTAGGGTAGATTTCACTAAATGATGTATCTATTTCTAAAGAGCGTAGTCCCTTTAAAACTCTACTTCCAATAACAAAATGGTGATAACAACTATTCTGTGATGATTTCATTAAATAAATATGGATACCAAAGGAAGCTAAGTTGAATCCAACATTACTATATACTTTAATCACCTTGTTAATTATATAGTTTACTCTTTATTATTTTTTCCTTAGGAGTAGCACTCCTTGGGGTATGGCAATGTCTCATATTCAAAAAGGAATATAGAAATGATAGTATTTAAATTTTGGATACTGGAATAATGGAATTTAGGACTTACAGGCCATACCAAGCCCCAAGCAAAATTTCTTTCATACATTAAATTGAAATTCCCATCAGTTACTGAAAATATTTTATGTAAATTCAGATTAATTATCTTGGCTACTTAATGGTACCTGATAGTTCCCTTCTCCCATGTTTCAGCTCAGTGAGGGGCTATCTCCTGTTAATACCAACTCCCAAAGTGGCAATCTACTGTTAATATTCATCAGTGGTTATACAAAAGATATTTAATTATTTAACTCTTTTTTTAAATTGCAATGTCCTCACCTTTGGACACAGGCATATTTTCTTGAGGTGAGGTTTATAACAATTCATGATTAGTAAGTGGCTCTGTGCTCAGAATAACCTCAGAAAATAACCTAATTATCTTATTTGGTATTTTACTAAGTAATTAGGAAACTTACTCAAAGAATAGAATCTAAGGCTACTAAGTCCCAGTTTTTATTTTTGCTTCCTCCACTAAAATGGTCTATGAAAAAGAGGCTATAGGTTCTTTCATAAACTAAATGAGCAAAAGATCCTAGAAAGATAAGAAAATTGAGATATTTTTCTTATGTTAGAAAATTAATCAAGTCTCAGTTTAGAAAAGGAAGGTCAATAAAGAGCAACCACATCATCATTCTCCCTAAGGTATAATGTCAAATTTTTCATACAGCCAGTTTAAAGTTTCTTGGGTAATTTCAAACTTCTAATGTAATATTTTTCTTCACTTATGGTAATTTATTCCAGTTATTTCTACCTCATCTCATCAGCAGCTCAAACTGATTCAAAACTGAAATGCTCTTCTAGATGTGTCTCTTTAGATTTTCGTGTCTGTCAATAGAATTTTCATAAGGCAAAAATCCTGGTGGGAAGGGAAGCTCACATGACAATAATCTGATAATCTAGCTAAATTTGATGTTGTTCAAAACAAAATCAATGTCAACGAATTCTTCAGTTGTACCTGGAGGATTCTAACAATTTATTTTTCCCTTGGGTCTGGGTCTTACTAAGATTCAACATATCAAATATCACTTAGTTCCTTTAATTTTTATCTTGAAATTTCTCATTATAAGGCATAAAATTAGTTCTTTACCAGAGAGGCTATATTTTCCTCAAACTCTTAGGTTCAAGCTCCCATTGAAAAGATAGATTTTTTAAAAATGAGAAACCTAACTTGTATTTGAGAATGTGTTCTGAATTTTTTAAATGTTTAGCCTACCAAGTTCCTTCCTGTCCACCCATATGTCACTAAAAATCACCATATTTTTGTACTTTATATTGATTAGGTTTCTGTTTCATTCTGATGGCAAATAGGGCCTGAGTTTTCATCCTTTATTTTCTCAGCATGTATTCTCTTGTGATTAATTAGCTCTGAATTATATTTGAACTTCTTTCCATGTGCATCAGACTGATGGAATTTCTTTCCTGTAGGAAGTTTCTGTTGGGTAACAAGAACTGAGCTCAGAATAAAACTTCAAAATTAATTAAAATGTATGGCTTGTCTCGGAGGCAATAGCAGCATAGTATACCCAAGAAGATTTCCTTATTATAGTTTCTATTTTTCTTTTTCTAGACTGTTGGTGGTCAAAAGGATTAAGAACAATACAAATAATTCTGCAGTTCTTAAGATACTAAAACAGATTAATTTTCATTCCAAAAAGAAGTAAATAATGGCATTTTTTCCCACTTGTTTTGGAAGATGTGATTTTGTTACCCATTTACTGCTGTCACTTTTGTTTCTAAAACTAAGGAAAACATTGCAATAATAGTTAGCTGATGACAAATAGTTAACTAACAAGTATCCCCAGAGCACTTTCAAAAAAGTGAGTATTTTTCACTGGAATCACTGAAAGCAAGGCCAATGCTACCTGTGAATGTGCAGGTGTGTGAGTACAAGTGTATGTCTGTCTGTGTGCTTAAAGGGCAAACTTAACCCCCTGTGCATCCTAATCTTTCACTGCCCCCAATGTATTCTGCTTTCAAAAGTAGTATGATCAAGTCTCTACTGTAGTGATTCACGGATGTAAGTTCGTCAGGTGTATTATAGATGTGGTTTATGTGTGCTGTGGCAGCAAGAGTGTTATGAAATACCTTTCAAGTGGATGAACAGCTTTTAAGCATTAGGAAACAGCAATATGGGAGAAAATAACCCTCAAATGTTTTGGGGCATCAAGGTGATTTTCCCTAATTAAGACACTATCAGAATATCAACTTATAGGGTAGTTCCATAGCCACTGAAAAGTTGAAGCCTGAGAAATCTATTGTTCAGATGAGAGATGTGTTAATTATTGGGATTTAAAAAATATCCCTGGGCTCTTGTCTAGCACTTGTGACTGAAGAATTACATAAGCAGGATTACTCTATCCATAGACACTGACTGCATTTCTATTCCTTTTAGAATAAATTTGGATGACTTTCTATCTCTCTTTTTCTTCTTTTCTTTTCTTGTAAGATTTGTTTGAGAGAGAGAGGGAGAGTGCGAGTGCACATGTGCAGAGGGGAGGGGCACAGGGAGAGGAAGAGAGAATCTCAAGCAGACTCCATGCTGAGCATGAAGCCTGATACAGGACTCAATCTCACAACACTGAGATCAGGACCTGAGCCAAAACCAAGAGTCAGATGCTTAACCAACTACACCACCCAGGCACCCCCTCTATCTCTCCTTTTTCTACTGACCAGGGGAAGTTCTAGGAGCTAAGCTCTGTAATATACTCAGATGCTAATCAAATTGGTCCACTAACTGTAAAGAACCCCAAAAATGGGCTTCCTCAGTGTTGTTATTGTTGTTTTATCCAAAACCACCAATACAAAATGTCTCTGGGCCCAACTACATTTGTGAGCTTGTTTGGAGGTTCTAGCAGGGGAGTACAGCTACTCATATACCCTTGACCGAAGAATGGTCCTCCTCTATCGGGGAAGGTCGTCCTCTTCAACCGAGTGCGCAGCTTCGGGAGGGATGCACATGGAGTGGTGAGGGAGGAAGGGGACACCCGCCTAGCCAGCCAGATCAGCCGAATCAACCCTGGTGATCAATGGGGTGACAGATGTCGCAGCCAGATCGCCCTCACATCCCCAACTACATTTGTAAAACGTGCTTTCTTTTCATTTAAGCAAATCAACTCAAAGCTATGTATACCTCAAACAAACAGAAACAAACATACATGCACACAAACACTAAAATGAAGGCCAACTGATATGTCATTCGCAAATATCTTCTCCCTTTCTGTCGGTTGTCTTTTGGTTTTGTTGACTGTTTCCTTTGCTGTGCAACTTTTTTATCTCGATGAAGTCCCAATAGTTCATTTTTGTCCTTGCTTCCCTTGCCTTTGGCGACATTTCCAGGAAGAAGTTGCTGAGGCTGAGGTTGAAGAGGTTGCTGTCTGTGTTCTCCTTTAGGATTTTGATGGACTCCTGTCTCACATTTAGGTCTTTCATCCATTTTGAGTCTATTTTTGTGTGTGATGTAAGGAAATGGTCCAGTTTCATCCTTCTGCATGGGGCTGTCCAATTTTCCCAACACCATTTGTTGAAGAGACTGTCTTTTTTCCATTGGACATTCTTTCCTGCTTTGTCAAAGATGAGCTGACCATAGAGTTGAGGGTCCATTTCTGGGCTCTCTATTCTGTTCCATTGATCTATGTGTCTGTTTTTGTGCCAGTACCATACTATTTTGATGATTACAGCTTTGTAATAGAGCTTGAAGTCCAGATCAGATAAAAGGCTAGTACCCAAAATCTATAAAGAACTTATTAAACTCAACACCCAAAGAACACATAATCCAATCAAGAAATGGGCAGAAGACATGAACAGACATTTTTCCAAAGAAGACATCCAAATGGCCAACAGACACATGAAAAAGTGCTCAACATCACTTGGCATCAGGGAAATCCAAATCAAAACCTCAATGAGATACCATCTCACACCAGTCAGAATGGCTAAAATTAACAAGTCAGGAAACAACAGATGTTGGCGGGGATGCGGAGAAAGGGGAACCCTCCTACATTGTTGGTGGGAATGCAAGCTGGTGCAGCCACTCTGGAAAATAGTATGGAGGTTCCTCAAAAAGTTGAAAATAGAGCTACCATACAATCCAGCAATTGCACTACTGGATATTTACCCCAAAGATACAAATGTAGGGATCCAAAGCGGTACGTGCTCCCCAATGTTTATAGCAGCACTGTCCACAATAGCCAAACTATGGAAAGAGCCTAGATGTCCATCAATAGATGAATGGATAAAGAAGATGTGGTATATATATACAGTGGAATATTATGCAGCCATCAAAAAACCCCGAAATCTTGCCATTTGCAGCAATGTGGATGGAACTAGAGGGTATTATGCTAAGTGACATAAGTCAATCAGAGAAAGACATGTATCATATGATCTCACTGATATGAGGAATTCTTAATCTCAGGAAACAAACTGAGGGTTGTTGGAGTAGTGGGGTGATGGGATGGCTGGGTGATAGACATTGGGGAGGGTATGGGCTATGGTGAGCACTGTGAATTGTGTAAGACTGTTGAATCACAGACCTGTACCTCTGAAACAAATAATACGTTATATGTTAAAAACAAAAAAAAAGATAGTAAGAAGGGAATAATGAAGGGGGGGGGAATCAGTGCGGGAGACGAACCATGAGAGACTATGGACTCTGAGAAACAAACTGAGGGTTCTAGAGGGGAAGGGGTGGGGGGGATGGGTTAGCCTGGTGATGGGTATTAAAGAGGGCACGTATTGAATGGAGCACTGGGTGTTATATGCAAACAATGAATCATGGAACACTACATCAAAATCTAATGATGTAATGTATGGTGATTAACATAACATAATAAAATAAAATTTAAAAAAATGAAGGCCAACTGAAAAATTCTGCCTCATTTAAACTTATGTAAAAAGCTATATGGTGAAGTCTTGAGGCATCTTTGTTGACAGTGCTTTGTGATTAACAAGAGGATATTTGTCAATCCAGTGACACTCTACATTCTGGTTATGTGAGTATGAGACATTTATTAAACAATATGCTTTTGCTTTACCATCACTGGTAATACCATGTCGTATACTAAACAAAAGAAAAAGTCTTTTTCTGTTTGATGTTTTTCTCAGTATGTAAATGTTATGTGAGCCTCAGAAACATTGAGATGAGTGTGGTGGAATGTGATTTAAACAGCTCTCATTAAGGCCACCATTTACAAAATAAAAGTAAATTGAAAAGTAAAAGTAAGTTAAAAAATTGCATAGAAAAAATTTGGAAATGTAGCACAGTGAAATATTAAGTGATGTGATTAGATGGTGATACTACTGCTTACTTCTTCTGGTTTCATTTTAAATTTTAATAATACCTGTGTGTCATTTTAAATATAAAAATTATTTTTAAAGCAATATTCCTTGTTGATAATAACAGGAAATATTTTTGACAATGGCAACACATCAAGGGAGGTGAAACCTCAGAAGAAAAATATTTCATGTTTCAGTTTTGAGGTGTTGAATTCTTTTTATAATAGGTTTCATTCATTTACTTGTCAAAAGTCAGTTGGAGCTAAGTTTTGAAAGGAACATGATACTACATGGAGCCATTCTTTTATTAGAGATAGCTATTAAATATTTAACAGCATATGAAAACTGCCTTTGCAATACGATTCTCACAGCAAGATTAATCTGAGGTTAGAGTACAATATGCCTGAGCATAGTTCTTCAATAATGAAAAAAATTATTCATATTCTGATCAGAAAATCATTCTGCGTGGTTAAATTTGCAATGCGGGAGCTAATAGGCTGTTTGTCATTTGGCTAAACTGCATATACTTTCTTTTTGAAAATAACTTTTCTGAATTTTTGAAACTGACTATGTCAATATGCTAGGTTCTATTTGTTTATATCACCTTTGAGGATGACCAGTGTTATGGTTGTCCACAGTAGACTCTCATGTAGCACGACCCTTAGGGACTTAAGATCACAGAATTTAAGATATTTTAATGACTTCATCTTGTTCCTAATAACCACTAATATCATGAATTTTCAAGTTCACTCTTGATTTAGTGATTCTTGTATGAAGATTTTAAGCTAGTCTTCACGTCTCCAGTACCTATCATACTCCCCTGACCAAATACAAGTTACATGGCTTGGGAGGAGAATGAGATGGGGGTGCATGGAGAGAATATTATCAGCAAAGGAAAAATAAATCAAGTGCTGAAACTCTATCTTCAGTTCTGAGAACAATCCCTTGAAAGTCTCCTTACATTCTAGGCATTTTTTTATTATTATTAACAAGCATTCACATATCTGTAAATGTCTAGGCTTTATTATATATCTTGGACTCTGTGAACTTTCTCCTTGATCAGTATTAGTTCAGAAAGCAAATACAGGGGTTGCATATATCAAACACATGACCTGTGGAAATGGACAAATCAGAGGTTTTTCGAAGTAGCTCAGTTCTCTTGGTAAGGAAATACAAGCTGAAGACTACACATTACCTAATTCTGTATCATATGTGACTCCCAATTCTTACTATTTATATGGAAAACCCTAAATATTTCACAAATTCAAGAAAGGTATTTTAAAATCTTATCTCTTATATTCAAATCCTCTTATAAAAACTTGTACTGCTCTGCCTTATTGAAAAAAAAATCCCAATCAACTCTAAATTTACCAATTCCCTATTTAAGGCAGAATACCCATGATCTTAGGTGAAGGAGAAAAGGATAAAAATTGAGCAGGGCAAGTGCTCGTTATTTTTCATTTACCTCCTTCCTCAGGAATCCATTATTTACTTTCTCTTTTCTGATTTGTGAAATGAAGACCAAGCCTTATGTAATATTACTTCATTCAGACTTCCTTTATAGTCAGCGTCAGCCCATGGAAATTACAAGCAAAGATCAGAAGGTGGGAAGGGGAGTCAAATTGAGAAATTTCTTACATGCTCCCTTCCTGTTCTGACATTAATTTTATCTCCATAGGGCTACAATGACTATCAGGAGGCCTCTCTGTCAAAATTCCATCTCACTTAGCTTCAGTAACCCTATTTCTTCTTTTGTTCCTACACTCCTGGAATGGTAATAGCTTCTCTCTGATGTTCACTCTTGAAATAAACTTCTCTTTTACTATTTTTAAAGTTGCATCTGTTTAATAAACTAACATGCTGTCTTTCTTTCTTAGATTTCAGTATTATTATGAACTGTCCTAGCTTTCTGTGTCTTCATGGGTATTATTGAAGTTATTTTATAGATGTTGGCCAGGTGCCAATTTAAATCGTATAAGTTTAATTTGCAAAGAGTCTTTTCCTCCAAAATTTAAAACCAGTGTCTGGAATATAATTATGCCCACATCATTCCTCTGCTTATGATATTTAAATGGCCTATGTTGCCCATAGGATAAAGTTGAATTTCCTTTACAACTGTGCTTCTTAAAGTATGGTTGACAGAACTTTGGGCATCTCAAAAATCCTTTCAAGAGATCTGGGGGGTTATAACTATGTTCACAGTAATGCAAAGATAGTATTCACCTTTTTTATTGGCCTGACATTTACACTGATGGTTCAACAACATGGTGCCTTAGCATGAATCACAGCAATAGTGACAAACTGAAGTAAGTAGTCACTGTATTCTTCACCAGATGAGCTAGCCAAAAAAAAGCAAATTTCACATATGGAGTAGTAAAAATTATTAATTTTATTAAATTTCAACCTTTTAAGTGTATATAATTTTCTTTGTGATGACATGGGGAGTACATATAAAGCAGTTCTACTGCATACCAAAGTGTGATGGTTGTTCAAGAAAATTACTTGTATAATTACATCGGTTATATAGTGAGCTAATGGCTTTTTTATAGGACACTTTTTTATGTGACTTTTTAATGGAACACTATTTTACTTGGATGAAAGAATAACAGAAAAACTATCGTTATTCAATCCTGAGTAGGATTCTCAAAAATGGCAGGCATATTCTCAAAAAAAGAAGTATAGACCACTTCAAGGAAAACAAGTGACAATATGTGTTTTTTCAATGATAAAATTTGGGCTTTCAAGAAAAAAAAAAAGAATTTTGGAAAACTTTTATCCACTATAAACTTCACACTTTCCTAATAATCAAGGCTTTTCTGATGAGATTGATATTGATATTCATGCCATTTTCTTGATACTGTATAGTAAAATGAGTCACCATTTGAAAGATCTCCATAATGACTCAGTGAATGAATATTTTCCAAATAACCAGTATATAATGTTATGAAATCATGCATGGGTAAAAGGTTCATTCAAGATGCGAGAGACAAATGTATTTTAATGTAACCGTGCAAAATTTGTGTGGTTTTAGATTTCATATTTCAAATAAACTTTATAAATCTGCTTCTTTAAAATTTTGTTCTTATCAAAAATATTTACAATTATTGAAATGTCTTTCAAAATATTCCTTCCTTTCCCAACTACAGATCAGTCTGAGATCAAATTCTCTTCAAGTATTTCAACCAAAAAAATATAACAAATAAAATGCAGAAGCATATATGAGAGGATAGTTATTTTCTATTAAGTCAGTCATTTTATTTTTTTAAGATTTTTTATTTATTTATTGGAGGGAGAGCACAAGCAGGGGGTAGAGGCAGAGGGAGAGGGAGAAGCAGACTCCCCACTGTGCAGGGAGCCCAATGTGGGGTTCGATCCCAGGACCCTGGGATCATGACCTGAGTCTAAGGCAGATGCTTAACGACTGAGCCACCCAGGAGCCCCTAAAATATCTTTAAATGAACTAATAACTATGTGCAAGTTTTGTCTTAATTTCTAACATGTTAATACTTACAGATATAACCCACATAATCAAAAGTTTTTGGGGTTCTCAATGATTTTTAAAATTGTAAAATAGTCCTAGGATTAACATTCTTGAGAAGTAAAAAATGTTAAGATTTTATCCAGGTCTATTTCACCAATGTCATTTGCCAATACCAACCTTTTTAAACCTCCAAAGTATCAGTTTTCATATTGCCTGAGCAAGCAAAATATTGCCTGAGCAAGCAAAGTTTCCCTCTACTGAAGTGCTTTAACAGATCTTCCCTTTAAGTAAAATGTGGGGCTGAGTATGCCAAGATTAATGCCCCTTTATTTATTGCTGAATTCAGTTGTTAATTTGTAATAATATAATTGTAGTATGTATATTTACTTAAAATCTATGGAGCTGGGCGCCTGGGTGGCTCAGTTGGTTAAGCGACTGCCTTCAGCTCAGGTCATGATCCTGGAGTCCCTGGATCGAGTCCCGCATCAGGCTCCCTGCTCGGCAGGGAGTCTGCTTCTCCCTCTGACCCTCCTCCCTCTCATGCTCTCTGTCTCTCATTCTCTCTGTCTCAAATAAATAAATAAAATCTTTAAAAAAAAAAATCTATGGAGCTGGGACATCTGGGTGGCTCAGTCAGTTAAGTGTCTGCCTTTGGCTCAGATCATGATCCCAGGGTCCTGGAGTCAAGTCCCATACTGGGTTCCTTCCTTGGTGGGGAGCCTGCTTCTCCTTCTGCCTGCCACTCCTCCTGCTTGTGCTCACTCTCTCTCTCTGACAAATAAATAAAATCTTAAAAAAAATTAAAAAATAAAATCTATGGAGAGTACAGATATCTACTTCTCTTATTTTGTCTTAACTAAAGATTATGGGTTTGTGGTGGGGGAGGGTACCAGAAATGAATAGTTGGCTTAATTTCAAAAAGTCAAGTGTAATTTGATTTATCTACATCAGAACTTACCTATATGACATAAGGTAAGAAAGACCTATGCCTTATCCATAGGAAATGGAGAAAGGATGAAGATATCAACAGTATACCAGGAAATAATTCATCTGTATGCAAATTCACAAAACTGACAGAGGAAAATGATAAAACAAATTCATGATGAGAATAAATAAGACAGATATAGAATTTCAATGGAGAGTTTGGAATAATGGAAAATTCTTAAAAAGGGTAATTAAGCTAAGAGAGGCCCGACAGAGTAAGGTTATTTAATCATAATAATTTTGAAACAACAACTTTAAAATAAAGTTTCAAATAAAAAGTTTGTAAAAACAAATGAAAAAAGCATTTATAAATAGATCCACCACAATGCAATTAGAATGTCACGTTGATGTAATCCCTTCAATATGTCTCCTGTTCTCAATTAAAAGAGAGGCTTTTACAAGCTGACTTAATATCACTTTTCTCAGTTTTTCATCTGTAAAATGACGGTGAGAATAGTATCCTACTGCACGGAGTTGCTATGAGGATTAGATGAACTAATATATATATGACATCCTTAGAACAGTGCTTGGCTCAGAGCAAGTGTTCCACAAATAGAAGTTGTTATTATTGGCATTAGTGTTGTTTGAAGTGCTTAAAAAGAGACTAGTATGAACTGAATGTTTGTGTCCCCCCCCACCCCATTCAAAGCCCTAATCCCCAGTGTAATGGTATTTGGAGGTGGGGCCTTTGGGAGGTAATTAAATTTGGATGAGCTCATGAGCTCCCCAGGATGGAATTAGTGCCCTTATAAGAAGAGGAAGAGACCAGAGCCCTCACTCTCTACACCATGTAAAAATAGAGCAAAAAAGTCATTGTCTGTAAACCAGGAAGAGTGTCCCACTAGACACTGAATCTGCTAGCACTTTGATCTTGGACTTCCCAGCTTCCATATTTTTGAGAAATAAATGTCTGTTGCTTTAAAAAAATAAATAAATAAAAAGAGGTTTTCAGGCCAACTGGCCATGTCTCTTCAATAGTTCACTATCATACAAAGGATACTGCAAGAGTAAAAAAAAAAAAAAAAAAAAAAAATCAAACACCGTAACAACTAGATATAATCTATGTTAGATAGGGTAAGGATACTAGATTGGTTTCAGCCAATCTTTCTCTAATGGAAAAAGGAGACATGAGGGTGGTAAGTGCAGCATTATTTTGCTCATAATACTTTGTATTTTGATTTTTTGCCTATTTATATATCTTTATAATTTAACTGATACAAATTAATATTTTAAAATATAGAAACTAAAAGACTAAGGAAAATTTCACCAATTCTACCACCTATTAAATGATAACTAACTTTAAACATATTTACCTTGAGTCTTCTTTATGTTTTTTTTTTTAAAGATTTATTTATTTATTTGAGAGAGAGAGAGAGTGTGTGTATGTGCATGTGTGAGCGGGGGCAAGGGGGAAGGGCAGAGGAAGAGGGAGAGAGAGAATCTCAAGTGGACTCCCCCCTGAGTGTGAAGACCCTGAGATCATGGTCTGAGCTGAAATCAAGAGTCCAATGCTTAACAAACTGAGCCACCCAGGTGCCCCTTCTTTATATGTCTTTAAACTTAATAAACTATCATTTATTCATTTAGCTTATTATGACATAAGTTTATACATAAGGAAGAGTTTCAAAAATACTACAGAGAACTTCTGTATATGTTTCACCCAGAATCCCCTAATGTTGACATCTTACATAACTATGGTACAATGATCAAAACCATGAAATTAATGTTATTATGATGCTATTAAGTAAACTACAGACTTTATTCAGATGTTATCAGTTTTTCCACTAATGTCCTATTTTGGTTTTGGGATTCTATCTAAGATACATTGTATTTAGTTGTTATCTCTCCTTAATCTTCTGCAGTTTGTAACATGCTTCAGTCCTGTCTTTCATAACCTTGACACATTTGAAGAGCATTGGTCAAATATTTTGATGAATGGACCTCTATCTGTTTTTTATCTAATGTTTGGTCATAATTAGATTAGGCTATTAATTATTAAGAAGACTATCACAGATAGAATTAACAAAATTTAAAGTATTCCCTTTAAACAATTTTGAAACTTTATTTTCTCAAGGTATTATGCCATACGTTTTTTCCCCATCCGAATGACAATTTTAATGGGCATTATTTTTTCATCTGGGATAACTATAGGGAAGTATTAAATAGAATATACGTACACTGATAATAAACTAGTACAATAAGATGGTGTGATGAAGATAATGTAAAAAAAGGCAGTTAAAATCATCAATGATTTCTAATATCATGAGAGATCATTAATTAGGGTAGACAGAACTTGAGATGGGTTTTGCAAGGTAGGGGAAATTGCTAACTAGGGAGACTGAAACTTTATATGCAAAGAAAGTGATTTAGAAACATCCTGGGAGTAAGGATATAAGATAGCGTGAAGATGCTATAAAGAGATTATCCAGCTGATTTTTAAATCCTTTCACAAATATCTTACTATATTCTAAAAATATAACTATGAAGTAGCTGCCGTTATCTATTTTCATTAATGAAATTAATTGAGGCACAAAGACGCAGAAAGATCTCTTACTAGATCACCCTCTGTAAACATGACATGAAGAATCAAATTCAGATGATTTGGATTTCTAGTTTTATTCTTTCCATCGCTTTTTCTGGGTTCTTCAGCATTACCTTGGCATAAATTGGTGATGTAATAAAAAATCATTCCATCTATATCATGTCTTCTCTCTTTTTGAATTCTTATTTTGCTTTATCTTGTAGACTGCTGAGACAGTTAAACTTTTTTTTCTTTTTCAGAAATCATATTTTAAGCCTTGAATATCTATGAATATTTCCTCTCTGTTGCCTCCATATGTAAGAGAGTATTTGAATCAGCAAGCATTTTTGGATTAACTATTTTTCATCAAAATTCAACAGAAATGGCTCTTATGGATTCAGTATTACTGAGAAGTCTGACATAAGCCTGATAGTTATTATTATTTTTAGAAAATCCAGTAAGACAAGAAAACATAAAACACATTTAAAAAAATAGGTGTGATATATATTGTTTTCACCTAATTGTAATAGGCAACGCAGGCAAATTTTTCATAAAACTATATACACACATTTGTTTGCTTATTTATTTATTTTCTCTCATGCCCACTGTCATCCATTTGTCTAGTTCTCCTTCATGCCTATCCATAAATAATCCCTGTTATTAGTTTCTTGTGTATCCTTCCAGTATTTCTTTATATATATATATATGTGTGTATTATATTGTATATGCAAACAAATAAGTATTTTTATATAATAGAAATGGAGTCTAGGATTTATATTGTTCTACAACTAGCTTTGTTCTTATAAAATAAATATTAGAGATCTTTTCACATAGAGTTTCTTTATTATTATTTTTACAACTGCATAGTATATTATATTGCATGCAGAATTTAGTGTATATTGACTCATGGAATAACATTTTGTGATTACATATATAAGGATAAGGGCTCAGATAACTATTAACAGTTATGTTCATCTAAATGAACGTTCATGGGACAATGGAAAATTGCATGGAATATTAGCCAATTCTTCCATGTACAGGAATATTCTGTCTTTTGCATCTGTATGACATCTTTGGCCTCTGATCACAAAATGCCATTAATACACCATAACCACTGTGACAAATAACAAGTCCCCTAAAGATTTACGGAATAATTCTAGAGGAAGTTGTTACCCCAGGTGAGAACCATTCTATTAAAGAGTAAGTACTGCTGAGATTTCTATCTCATGAATATTTAACAATATATTAAAAAATATGGCCTAAGACTAGTTACAAAGAATGATTTTGGTTCGTATCTAACTACTTTCTGATGGCTAGTCTTGTCCAACAGTTGAGTGGCCTTTTGCCAAGGCCATAGTCCATGGAGAGAATGTTAGAGAAGAAGGCTGTGAGTCAGCTAGAACTCTTCAAGACAGTACTTCTGCAGTTGGAGCAATGCAGTTTAAGGTTGGCTGAAAAGTGTGCCATCTGGATTACATTCTAAGATTGATTTAGATGAGTAAAAAGTTACACTAAATGACCTCTGACACTCATATGTTACTATTCTTTACATTAGACATTCCCTAAATCTCTATAAAAACCCTGAGAATAACTGAAAAAAAATTACAATTACTATATACTTCCTGTGCTGCTATTTCAAATAATCATTTGCTTTTATACACATATTTTTGGGGGAACTAAAAGGCTTGAAGATTTTGGGTTTTCATTCTTTCACTCACATTTCACACTGATTTTAAGAAATAAAAGGATTTGTTATATTAACTTTGTTTGTGTTGAGTGATATAGATTATAGTTTCCATAACTAAGGACAGCCCAATTAAAGTCATGCATTCAGTGCTAAAATGTGACATTAAATCAAACATTTGACATTTTAATTCATATTTTAGTACTTTCAGGTGGTTGTATAAAAACATTAGTCAATGTAAGCTGTTCACTGTGCTCAATGATATAAGATCACCTGTCATTGTACTTACCTCCGGAAATAACATTCATTCTGCCTACTGCTCTCATTATAGTTCTGAAAAACAGAAATTCAGGATCATAAGTTAATTTCACATCACCTCCTCATGTCCTAAAATATTTCTTCTTTTAAGATACAGACATATACGGGCGCCTGGGTGACTCAGTTGGTTAAGCGACTGCCTTCGGCTCAGGTCATGATCCTGGAGTCCCAGGATCGAGTCCCGCATCGGGCTCCCTGCTTGGCAGGGAGTCTGCTTCTCCCTCTCCTGCTCCCCCCTCTTGTGCTCTCTCTCTCTCTCTCTCAAATAAATAAATAAAATCTTAAAAAAAAAAAAGATACATATAAGTAAATACATTCTCTTTATGAAATCAGTGATTTTAAAAAGTTCAATGAACCAAATAATCCTTGAGTTATTTTACAAACTAGCCATCGTTTAATTTTATATATATACATTTTACAAACCTTGCTTTTAAGGGATGTTGGTATTTTATATTGGGTTCATTCGCCAGCACCCTGTTGCAAATGTTAATTCATTATATATTATAAACCTTAAAATGTCTCTGCTAATTATTAACTGAGGAAATTTGGCCACATTAAAACTTTTTAAACTTCTATTTCCTCATCGGTAAGGTAAACATACAAGCATCTTTTTTCCATAGTTAATGAGAGGAAACCTTATGATATATATATTTTTCTTTTTGGTACATATAAGCCATTGGTAGATAGTATCTTTTATAATCAACTACTTTTCTTCTATAAGATGGCTTTTTTTTTTTTTAATGCCAGCCATAATGATTCCTCTCTTCCCACTTCATCCAGTCATTGTCAGTTGATGTCTTCCTACCTCCAGGCAGAAAATGAAATTACTAAAATAAAATTCATGGATTAGGGGTCTGAATGCAGCACATTGCAATTTGGTACTTTTGTCGAAATTACTGAATTGTTTCATGTAGGAGCACTGCTGTTATCAGTACATACGGAGAAGAAGAATTAGCACATCTTCTATATACTTAAGATATTAGAGAGATTTACAATACAGATTATCTCCTGAGGAGATGATGAAAATCTAACACCTAAGGTTTGTGAAGTGAACTCTACCCTGGCCACCATTAGAGAAGAAAATCTAAAACAGCTATGTGGATAAACAGTGGAGAATAAGAAAAAAAAAAAAAGCTGTTTGAATGAAAATGCAGAATCCAGTTAGATCTTTATTTGCTTAATGGCTAGTAATGAGAAAAAAATACAGTCTTACAAGAAGTCTATAAAATAATGTTTCAGATGAAGTAAAGAGATCATTAGTTTGAAGATTCAAAGAAAGAACACATGTCTCAAAACTATAGGATCCCAAAGAATATATGACTGTTTGGCATAATAAATAATACAACATGAACATATAATATTTTTCATACTATTTCCTCAGTCACATCATAAAGAGGCTTGTGTGCAGGGATGGGAAAATTGCTGCAGCCCTTTTTGCAAACAGACTACCACAATGGAATACCACACATACCCACCAAATTCTCCACTAAAATGGAAAATATCAAGTATTCATGAGGATGTAGAACAACTAGAACTCTTACATACTGCTAATAAGACTGTTAAGAAGCTGGCACAACCATTTAGGTAAAATGTTTGACATTATGTACTACAACTGGATGCAGTACCTAAAATTCCATTTCCAGGTAGATATGCAATATAAATGCATGTAGAAATAATTTTCTCTAAAAGAAATTAAAATACTCATAACAGCATCATTCAGAGTCTCAGAAAACTGAAAACATCACAAATTTTTTTTATTAGCAATAGAATAGATTTTTTTTTTTTAAAGATTTTATTTATTTATTTGAGAGAGAGAATGAGAGAGAGCACATGAGAGGGGGGAGGGTCAGAGGGAGAAGCAGACTCCCTGCCAAGCAGGGAGCCCGATGCGGGACTCGATCCAGGGACTCCAGGATCATGACCTGAGCCGAAGGCAGTCGCTTAACCAACTGAGCCACCCAGGCGCCCTAGATTTTTTTTTTTAATTGTGGCGTGTTCACACAGTGAAATACTACACAGGAGGGCCAGTGTCCCATGAGTGCTATGTGGGAAGTCACACAGAGCCCTTTACTCAAAGGGGCCCTGTCCTTGTTTGGTTTACTATTCTGCTGTCATGATCTAAAATTCTTAATAATTTTTCAATAAGGGTCTCTGCAAATTATGTCACTGGCCATTTGTACAGCAATGACAACAAATAATAAGCAAATAGAGGAAAAGATATGTATGAATATCCCTAGCAAAATATCACATAAAAGAATGGATATTTTATGATTTTAATTATCTAAAGTACAACAGACAAAATGAATTAATTCTGTTAGAAATCAGAAGAAGGTTTAGTAGCTAAAATTGGATCACAAAGAACCTTGGGTACTGCAGAATCATATTTCATAATGTGGGTCTCATTTACACATGTGTTCACTTTGTGAAAATGCATTGAACCATACTCTTAATATTTGTTCACATTGTTTTATGTATATTACACTACAATACACAAATTAAGCAAAAATCATTGAAATCTTGATGTGTGGAAATAACTAAAGTTGAAGGAGGAAGAGAAGAAGGAGGAGAAGTAGAAGGAAAAGAAATGGAAAATGGTCTACAAAATTTAAATACAACACAACGATAAGCCAGTCATTGTTTTTTATATTCTTTTCTCTCATTATGGTATGGTGCTTTCAGACTACAATACTTAGTTTATCTTCTTTAGCTTTTATCTCATAATGATACTCAGGATTGGGTCTTAAAAATCACAATCACCAATCTGTTTTCTATTACCATATTTTTGCCTTTTAGCGAATATAAAATAAGTGGAATAATATAGTAGGTTGGCTTCTGGAGTCTGTCTTCTTAAACATAGTATAAAGCTTTTGAGATTTACCCATGTCGTTGTTTTGTGTATCAGGGCTTTCTTTTCTCTTTTAATTGCTGAATAGTATTTCATTGTAAGGATGTACTATAATTTGTTTATCCATTCACTAGTTTGTGGGTGTTCTGGTTGTTACCACTTTTTGGTGATTATGAATAAAGCTGATATAAACATTACTGTTCAAGTTTTGTGTAGAAATGTGTTTTCATTTTCTTTTGGTAAATATCTAGGAGAATGATTGCTAAGTTATATAGTAAGTGTATGCTTAACTAAACTGCCAAAGTATGATTCAAAGTGGTCATACCATTTTGTATTCACAGCAGCAATGTACGAGAGGATGAAGTTGCTCCACATTCTCTATATTTGTTATTGTTAATGTGTTTGATTTTAGCCAGTTTAGTTGGTGTGTAAGAGTAGCTTCTTATGATTTTAATTTGCATTTATCTAGTGACAAATGCATTTATACATCTTTTAATGTGTTTGTTATTCATATGTCTTCATTGGCAGTTTCTTCTCAAGGTATTTCCTAGTTTTAAAAATTCAGATGGTTTTTCTTCTTATTTTTATTTGCAAGAATTCTTTATATCCTCTGGATATGAGACCTCTATCAAATACATGTTTTGCAAATATTGTCTCCCAGTTTGTGGTTCACCTTTTCATTTCTTAAGTGTCTTTTAAACAGGGGGAAAAAGTTTACTATTGATGATATTCAATTCATCACTTTCTTCTTTTATAACTCATTTTTTAAGGGTGTCTAAGAAATCTTTCCCTACCACAAAGACACGAAGATCTTTCCTATATTTTATTTTTTTTAATTTAAAAATTTATTTATTTGAGAGAGAGAGAGAGAGAGAGCATGAGCAGGGGCAGAGGGAGAGGGGAAACAGACTCCCCTGTGAACGTGGAGCCTGACACAGAGGGTGGGGGTGGGGGTGGGAGGTTGATCTCAGGACCCTGAGATCATGAGCTGAGCCAAAATCAAGTTAGACACTTAACCAACTGAGTCACCCAGGCACCTCTCCTACTTTTTCTTTAAAAATTTTATAGTTTTAAGTTCTTATATTAGGCCTATAATCCATGCCAAGCTACTTTTTATATATCATGTGAGATAAGATTTGAGGTTCATTTATTTATTTTCAGATGAACATCCAGTTATTTTGGCACCATTTCTTGAGAAGATAATCATTGGCATGTTTGAGGAAGATCAGTTTGCCAGCCAGCACCTGGCCCTGGCCCTTCAGCCCCATACAATCTCATGGCTCCTGCATTCTTCCATTATGGACCTAGATCTATCCCTCTTCTTCAGTACTCTGCCCCACAAATTCTTACTACCTCTGCCTCCTTGAATTCTGGTCTCTGTCTTCTCAAATAAATGTGACTGACATGTTCCTTTTGGATTCTTCCTCGCTGCTTTGCTACCTCCAGCCAGTAATCTGGAGGTGATCACAAGACCCACCTCATTCTATCTGAGATCACAGTCTTGTGCTACCTGTTTTCCAGTGTCTGAAAAATATGTAATTTCATATATTTTTCCATTTTTTCCGTTGTTTACAGTTCAGTGGCAATTCGCTCTGCAGTTAAATTATAGGTAAAAGTACAAGCCCAACAATCATGCATTTTAAAACAAGCAATTAATTTACAACTTATTTTATAAATTTTCAGTTGGGTCTAGAAGACCTTGAGTCCTTCTTATTGGAAATTAGTATGTTTTGTTTGTTATAAATTAAAATAAATTGTTTCAGTTTATTTTTGTCTTTTAATTCTGGCTCCAGGTATCTACGTGGCACTAGTCAATCCTTAATCCAGCTCTCCAAAATATGGGTAGTTAGTTGATAGTACGTATCTGAGGTAGGAAGTACTGTTGAACAAATTCTGAGAAACAGAAACTTAATGAGAAGCATAAAGCAATGTTATTTCTTTTCTTTTCTTTTTTTTTTTTAAGATTTTATTTATTTATTTGACAGAGAGAGACACAGCAAGAGAGGGAACACAAGCAGGGGGAGTGGGAGAGGGAGAAGCACGCTTCCCGCTGAGCAGGGAGCCCAATGCAGGGCTCGATCCCAGGACCCTGGGATCATGACCTGAGCCGAAGGCAGACGCTTAACGACTGAGCTACCCAGGCACCCCAACAATGTTCTATTTCTTGTTTTTACTGATCTGCATAAATTTTAGGCCCAAGATGGTTCCATTTCCCTTCAATTCAAGAAAAGTAATTTAATACCTAGTTATTATGTTTCTTGTATAAGGTTTCTTATAAATCAAATGATACATGTATGGAATGAAGTGATTTCTCCTGGTTGCTGTGTAGGTCTTAATTTTAACAATCGGTTTCACCATTTGTCACTGACAAGATCTTTTATTAAAGGGATTAAAACATCCCGTTTCCCAGAACAGATTCAATACAGGTGGTCTCAAAATTTCATACATTCTAAATAAGGCTGGAAGGCTGTTTTGTCACTGCTCTCCTTGTTTCCCCTTTAGAATATATGATTCATGAGTATTGGATGGACTCCTTTTATGTAAGACTTAAAAGCGTTAGGCTCACATGAACATTTAAAATTAACAATAGATTAGTAACACAGATAGCTGGCTGTGTATGCTATATGTATAAAGACATATTCTGAAAGCAGTATTTATATATATAAGAAAAAATTCTAGTCAGTAATTAAATGTGCCAAGGTGTAAGACACAGATAAGCTGATTTAGGAGTAAGTCCAAAAAGACTCATGTGGTTAATTTCAGCCCTCCTCTCTCCAAATCTTGCAACTACTGTCCCTAGATCTCTCCTGCCTCCTTTTTGAAACACTACATGCTTCCTCTGGTATTATTTGTCCCTTATTAAAGCACATTAATAAAACTTAGTTTGCATGACTACAGAAATGTTCCTTGTTATCTCTGGATAACAGGATTTAAAAATAACTTACTCCAAGGTAGTCCCCTAATTGTTTCACAGGAAAAAGGTCCTACTTTTGGTATACATATTTTAGTATTCAAAATGCACTCTTTATTTAGTTTTTAAACATTGCAAGGTCTGGGGTATAAAATAGTATACAGTACCTCCTGCCAGCTGAAGTTTTCTATAATGACTTCAAAATTAATAATTCATCTTGGAATATTCTCCATTAACTAAAATGTTTGCTATAGGCTAAATGTTTTGTTCCTCCAAAATTCATATTTTGAAACCCTAACCCAGTGTGATGGTATTCAAAGTGGGGCCTATGAGAAGTAATTAGGATTAGATAAGATCATTAGGGTGGGTCCTCATGATGGAATTAGTTCCCTTATAAAAAAGAGATACCTGAGAGAGAGTGTGCCATCTCTATCGTTCACTCACTCTCTCTCTCTTTCTCTCACCCCCAACCTTTTTGCTCACCACCTTCTCTCTCCACTCTGTGTGCTGGAAGAAAGCTCTTACCACAAGCTGACCATGATAGCGCCCTGATCTAAACTTATAGCCTTTAGAACTGTGAGAAAATAAATTTTTGCTAAGTCACCCAGTCTATGGTATTTTGTTATGACAGCCCAAGCTTACTAATACAATATTTATGATATAATTTGAAGGAAAAGAGCAGTTTATAGCCCTATCTATATGGCATGATCACAGTTTTACTTAAAATATATTTATATACATATAAAATGATTTTATATGAATGCATCTACATGAAAAATATAGGGAGATTATATGTGTGATTTTTATTTTTACTTCTGCTATTGTTCACATTGTCTACAATGCAGAAGACTCTGCAAACATTTTGAAATGCAACTTTATCACCTACCCCATCAATTCTTTTCCCCATGCTGTGTTCTCTTGCTTACATGTAAATAATAAGCAGAGCCAAAACCTGGAGCTTACTGTGGGCTTTCACTTCTCTGTTACCACCCAGGAATTCTCAAATCCATCTCATTCTTTCTATTCCCAATATTACTGCCTCAGTCTAGCCCTCACTTTCTTTTTCTTTTTCCCATGATTAGCCTCCTCATTTGGTATCTTACACCTCCCAAATTCATTCTCTGCAAAGCAGTCATAGTGACTAACTTCTCTAAAACATAAATCTGAGCTTTTTTATTCTCTTGCTTCAATTTCCTTTAAAGTCTTCCCACTCATTTACAAATTAAAAAAACAAAAATTCAGTTATTCATGGTTTATATGCAGCATTCAAACAAATTCCTGAGGAGGAAGGGTCTGTTTGCTGTGATTTCTCCACTGGAATGACAGCAAGTTCATTCCTGTGATGCAGGGAAGAATACATGGGTATGGGTAAATGTCAGCCTTAGGCAATGAGCTCATTGCAGAGTATGTTTTGGCATACTAATGATCTTTTTTTTCCCCCCTTAAGAGAGGGAGGCTAAGGAAATCAGAAAATGTTTAATGACTGACTGACTACCTATATAGGATAATCTATGTAGGTTTATGATCAATATATGCTCCAGGGTTTTTTTAAAAAATCTAGCTGAAAAGCACAGACATAATGAATAAAAGATGGGTATTTCAAGAAATGAGGAGATATCATTTTTCTAAAATTTCCAAAATTTTAGATATTTTATTCAAAAATTATGTAGTGAGTACTTTCTATTTACCAGACTCAGGTCATAGGGACAAGAATATTTGTTAGAAAAAGCACAAGGCAGACATTGTAATATGTATAACTTTAAATAATTAATACTACTGTGTACAATAAACTGCTATATGATAATACCAAGGATAGCAAATCCAAATTATCTCAAGTTGCTGAGTTAGGAAAAAATGCTTTCCTGTACACCATTTATCATACTTGCCTACCTTGTCTAGGTATAAGCATTTTGCAATGTACTGTTCAGGCTGCAAATGCTCCTGATTTCACAGAGTGCAGCAGGGGAACTAATTGCTTCACCAACGATAATTGAAAAGATAGCACACAAGTAAACCTTAAATGTGGGGGAGCGGGTTGCACTTTGTAATTTTTTATTCATTAAGCTTTAGTTGTTTTCTAAGGAGGGAGGCTTTCCCCAGCTACAGAGACCTTAGATGTTAACCAGACTCTCAGATTCTTGGGGAGGGTAAGCCCTGGGAAAAAGAAGAAAAAGATGGAAACAATAAATTTGCAAAATCAACTTTTCAAGAGGCTTTATATCCTCGTTGCTGAACTGCAGTATAGGATAGATAGCCATATATAAATTCCATTTTCCAGGAAGTTGAAATAGGCAGTTTAAAAAATATACTACTTCAGGATCATATTAATACAGTGAATAAAGTGAATGTTTCTCTAAATATTGGCTAATTTTACATGTAATTGCTAACACAGTTGCAAAAGATTTATTTTAACTCATATAGCAATATCAACAAAAGGTTGAAATTATTCATTTTTTTTTAAAGATTTTATTTATTCATTTGAGAGAGAGAGAATGAGAGAGGGCAAGCACATGAGAGGGGGGAGGGTCAGAGGGAGAAGCAGACTCCCCGCCGAGCAGGGAGCCCGATGCGGGACTCGATCCAGGGACTCCAGGATCATGACCTGAGCCGAAGGCAGTCGCTTAACCAACTGAGCCACCCAGGCGCCCCTGAAATTATTCATTTTGAGATTAAATATGTAAAAGTTACTTAAAGATAATTTTTTAAGAATAAAAATCTAAGGTAAAATTTCATGGTTAATGTATTTGGATTATTTAATGTCTTTTTAAATTTTTAACTAAATTTAACTGATATCCTCTATGATTTATACTTTTCCTATCAATAATAAAGGTGGGAAATAAATACAGGGTAAGATATCAACAGATGAACATTCTGAATGCAAAATCGGCCACATACTTTATTGAGTCTTCTCCCCTTAAAAGAAGCGTTACATGTAGAAAAGCAAAAGAACAGACAGATGAAACTGTTTAAATAGAGTAAAACCACTAACCTGGGCTACATGTCAAGTGTATATTCCAATGGGATAAGTAAAATAAACTCTGCTACAAATGCCTGATATTCCTTTTCATCAAAAGTTCTTCTACAACTTTTCCATTTGATCTGATTCTAGAAAGGGAATTATAACTTATGCAGCAATATGCAGGCATTAATTACTAGTGATATGAGAAGAAAAAAAGAAAGACTATTTAATAGCATCAACAATAATAATGGCCAACATTTAAAGAGTGTTCTGAAGTTTACAAATCACTTTTTACATACATTGTTTCTTTAATTATTTAATTAACCTTTAATTAATGATTTTCTCCAAAAAAGCTTTTCCAACTAATCACCCACCACTGTTCTCTCCTTGTAATATGAAAGTAACATTAAAAAATTAAAAGAGCTACTGGAGCTATTACCAAGCCAATGAAGATATAAAATAAATTAATTAAAATGTAAGAACTATATAAAAATGAAACCCAAACACTGAAATCTAATATATAAGCAAGGAATTATGTCTTTGGCATTCACTTAGGATATACCTCTCCAATTTAAGGAAGAAATCTTTTAGAAAACATACATAATGTTAATCATAACTATATATAAAAAAAGAACTTTATGCTAGCTAATACATCAAACAGAACTGAAGGCAAATAATAGACTAAGAATACCTGTAAAACATATAAAGATATAGGTCAACAATTTGTAATATTAGCTTTTACTTGTATTATGCTTTAATTTATGCCTGATTTTCTCCTCAAAATAAGGGTGCAATGGCCTTAACGTGTAAGTAACTTCAACAAAAAAATAAAACTAAACTAATGTTTCACGAAGAAATTTGCTGGATATGAATAAGAAACATAACGAAAATAATAGAAACGGCTGATAGTATATAAAAAACAGTTCAGTCACAGCAATAATTAAATATATAAAAATAAATCATTAATAATCTATAGATTTCTACTATCATTATGGCAAAATACTTATTACAGCATTTTTTAAAAAGATTTATTTATTTATTACTTGAGAGAGAGTGTGGTGGGGGAAGGGGAAGGGCAGAGGGAGAGAGAATCTCAAGCAGACTCCCCACTGAGCATGGAGGCCACTGAGGGGCTCGATCCAATGACCATGAGATCATGACCTAAGCGGAAATTAATAGTCGGTCGGTTAACCAACTGAGTCACCCAGGTGTCCCTATTATAGCACTATTTTTTTTTTTTATAGCACTATTTTTTTAAGAGCAGAGTATGGGCCAGAAAGCTGCCAGGGAAAGCCGCCAGAGAACAAAAGCCCCCAAAAAACGATTTTCACTGAGCCCATCCTCTGCCACAGGGGGCAGGGCAACTCTGCCCAAACAGGGTTGCCTGAGTAACAATGATGCAGGCCCATCCCCCAGAAGACAGGCTGGGAGAACAAGAGGCCAGCAACCCTAAGGTCCCTAGAAAACAGGTGCATCTTGCTTGGGTTGTGGTCAATAATTTGGACTCTGTACATTCCCTCAACCACTCAACAGAATGACTAGGAGGAGGAACCCCCAAAATAGGAAAGACTCAGAGACTGTGACTTCTGCCACACATTTACAAATGGATACAGATATAACCAAGATATCAGAGATGGAATTCAGGGTAGCAATTGTGAAGACAATAGCTAGGATGGAGAAATCGATTAATGGCAACATAGAGTCTCTAAGGGCAGAAATGAAAGCTGAATTGGCAGAACTTAAAAATGCTATCAATGAGATCCAATCTAATCTAGATAATCTAATAGCTAGGGTAAGCAAGGCAGAAGAATGAATCAGTGATCTAGAAGACCATTTAATAGACAAGAAAGAAAAAGAAGCCAGAGAAAAACAACTCAAAATCCATGAAAATAGAATCAGAGAAATAAGTGACACCATGAAATGTTCCAATGTCAGAATTATTGGGATCCCTGAGGGGGTGGAGAGAGAGAGAGGACTAGAAGATATATTTGAGCAAATCATAGCTGAGAACTACCCTAATCTGGGGAATGAAACAAACATTCATGTCCTAGAGGCAGAGAGGACCCCTCCCAAGATCAAGGAAAACAGGCCAACACCCGGTATGTAATAGTAAAACTCACAAATCTTAGAACCAAGGGAACCATCTTAAGGGCAGTTAGGGGGAAGAGATTCTTTACGTACAGAGGGAGGAACAACAAAATAATGTCAGACCTATCCACAGAGACCTGGCAAGCCAGAAAGGGCTAGCAAGACATATTCTGGGTACTAAATTCGAAGAACGTGCAGCCAAGAATATTTTATCTGGCAAGTCTGTCATTTAGAATGGATATAGAGATGCAGATCCTCCAAGATCGGCAGAAACTGAAAGCATATGTGACCACTAAGCTGGCCCTGCAAGAAATATTTAGAGGGTTCTATAAAAGGAGAAAGACCCCAAGCATGATATACAACAGAAATTTACAGAGACAATCTATAAAAACAAGGTGTTCACAAGTAACATGATGACAATAAATTCGTATCTTTCAATAATCACTCTCAATGTAAATGGTCTAAACACTCCCATAAAACGGCACAGGGTTGCAGATTGGATAAAAAGACAGGACCTATCCATATGTTGTCTACAAGAGACTCATTTTGAACCTAAAGATACATCCAGACTGAAAGTGAAGGGATGCAGTTCCATCTTCCATGCCAAAGAACCTCAAAAGAGAGCTGGGGTAGCAATTCTTATACCAGACAGATTAGATTTTAAGCTAAAGACTGTAGTTAGAGACACAGAAAGAGATTACATCATTCTTAAAGGGTCTATCCAACAAGAAGATCTAACGGGGCGCCTAGGTGGCTCAGTCATTAAGCGTCTGCCTTTGGCTCAGGTCATGATCCCAGGGTCCTGGGATCGAGCCCCGCATCGGGCTCCCTGTTTGGTGGGAAGCCTGCTTCTCCCTCTCCCACTCCCCCTGCTTGTGTTCCCTCTCTTGCTGTGTCTCTCTGTCAAATAAATAAATAAAATCTTAAAAAAAAAAAAGAAGATCTAACAATTGTAAACATCTCTGACCCCAACATGGAAGCAGCCATCTACATAAGCCAACTGTTAACCAAAATAAAGAGTCATATTGATAACAATACGTTAATTGTAGGTACCTCAATACTCCACTCTCAGCAATAGACAGATCATCTAGCAGAAAATCAACAAAGAAACAAGAGCTTTGAATTACACACTGGACCAGATAGATCTCATAGGTATATACAGAACATTCCACCCTAAAACAACAGAATACTCATTCTTCTCGAGCGCACATCGAACTTTCTCCAGAATAGATCATATACTGGGTCACAAATCAGGTCTCAACTGATTCCAGAGGACTGAGACTATTCCCTGCATATTCTCAGACCATAATGCTTTAAAACTGGACCTCATTCACAGGAAAAAATTTGGAAGAAATTCAAACACTTGGAAGCTAAAGACCACTCTGCTCAAGAATGTTTGGGTCAACCAGGAAATCAAAGAAGAACTTAAACAATTCATGGAAACCAAGGAAAATGAAAACACATTGGTTCAAAAACCTATGGGATACTGCAAAGGCAGTCCTAAGGGGGAAATACATAGCCATCCAAGCCTCACTCAAAAAAATAGGAAAATCCCAAATTCACCAACTAATTTTACACCCTAAAGAACTAGAGAAAAAGTAACAAATGATGCCTAAGCCATGCATTAGAAGAGAAATAATTAGGATTAGAGCAGAGATCAATGAATTAGAAACCAGAAACACAGTAGATCAGATCAATGAAACTAGAAGCTGGTTCTTTGAAAGAATTAATAAGATCGATAAACCACTGGCCAGACTTATCCAAAAGAAGAGAGAAAGGACCCAAATTAATAAAATTATGAATGAAAGAGAAGAGGTCACAACTAACACCAAGGAAATAGAAACAATTATTAGAAATTATTATCAATAACTATATGCCAATAATTTAAGTAACCTGGAAGAAATGGATGCCTTCCTGGAAACCTATAAACTCCCAAAACTGAAACAGGAAGAAATTGACAACCTGAATAGGCCAATAACCAGTAATGAGATTGAAGCAGTGATCAAAAACCTCCCAAAAAACAAGAGTCCAGGGACTGATGGATTCCCTGGGGAATTCTACCAAACATTCAAAGAAGAAATAATACTTATCATCTTGAAGATGTTTCAAAAAATAGAAACAGAAGGAAAGCTTCCAGACTCATTCTGTGAGGCCAGCATTACCTTAATCCCCAAACCAGGCAAAGACCCCATCAAAAAGAATTTCAGAATGATATTCCTAATGAATATGGATTCCAAAATTCTCAACAAAATCCTAGCTAATAGGATCCAACAATACATTAAAAGGATCATCCACCATGACCAAATGGGATTTATCCCCGGGATGCAAGGGTGGTTCAACATTCGGAAATCAATCAGTATGATAGAACACATTAATAAGCGGAGGGAGAAGAACCATATGGTCCTCTCAATTGATGCAGAAAAAGCATTTGACAAAATACAGCATCCTTTCCTGATTAAAACTCTTCAGAGTATAGGGATAGAGGGAACATTCCTTAAATTCATAAAACCCATCTATGAAAAATGCACAGTGAATATCATCCTCAATAGAGAAAAGCTGAGAGCCTTTCCCTTAAGATCAGGAAAACGACAAGGATACCCACTCTCACCACTACTGTTCAACACAGTATTAGAAGTCCTAGCAACAGCAATCAGACAACAAAGAGAAATAAAAGGTATTCAAATTGGCAAAGAGGAAGTCAAACTCTCTCTCTTCACAGATGACATGATACTTTATGTGGAAAATCCAAAAGACTCCACCCCAAAATTACTAGAACTCATACAGCAATTCAGTAATATGGCAGGATACAAAATCAATGCACAGAAATCAGTTGCTTTCTTATAGACTAACAATGCAACTGTAGAAAGAGAAATTAGAGAAACGATTCCATTTATAATAGCACTAAAAACCATAAGATACCTTGGAATAAACCTAACCAAAGAGGTAAAGGATCTATACTCTAGGAACTACAGAACACTCATGAAAGAAATTGAAGAAGACACAAAAAGATGGAAAAACATTCCATGCTCATGGATCAGAAGAATAAACATTGTTAAAATGTCTATGCTATCCAGAGCCATCTATCTTCAACACCATTCCGAGGTATGGGATGACATTTTTCAATTCCAATGACATTTTTCCAAAGTGCTGGAACAAAAAATCCTAAAATTTGTATGGAATCAGAAAAGACCCCGAATTGCCAAGGAAATGTTGAAAAAGAAAAACAAAGCTGGGGGCATGATGTTGCCTGATTTCAAGCTATATTACAAAGCTGTGATCACCAAGACAGCATGGTACTGGCACAAAAACAGACATATAGACCAATGGAACAGAATAGAGAGCCCAGATATGGACCCTCAACTCTATGGTCAAATAATCTTTGACAAAGCAGGAAAAAACATGCAATGGAAAAAAGACAGTCTCTTCAATAAATGGTGCTGGGAAAATTGGACAGTCACATGCAGAAGAATGAAACTCAACCATTCTCTAACACCATTCACAAAGATAAGCTCAAAATGGATGAAAGACCTCAATGTGAGACAGGAATCCATCAAAATCCTAGAGAAGTACATAGGCAGTAACCTCTTTGACATCACCCACAGCAACTTCTTTTAAGATACATCTCCAAAGGCTAGTGAAACAAAAGCAAAAATGAACCTTTGGGACTTCATCAAGATAAAAAGCTTCTGCACAGCAAAGGAAACAGTCAACAAAACAAAGAGGCAACCCACAGAATGGGAGAAGATATTTGCAAATGACACTACAGATAAAGGGCTGGCATCCAAGATCCATAAGAACTTCTCAAACTGAACATCCAAAAAACAAATAATGAAGTCAAAAAATGGGCAGAAGATATGAACAGACACTTCTCTGAAGAAGACATACAAATGGCTAACAGACACATGAAAAAATGTTCATCATCATTAGCATCAGGGAAATTCCAATCAAAACCTCACCTTAGAGCAGTTAGAGTGGCAAAAATTGACAAGGCAAGAAACAACAAATGTTGGAGAAGTTGTTCAGAAAGGGTCACCCTCTTACACTGTTGGTGGGAATGCAAGTTGGTACAGCCACTTTGGAAAACAGTGTGGAGATGCCTCAGAAAATTAAAAATAGAGCTACCATATGACCCAGCAATTGCACTACTGGGTATTTACCCCAAAGACACAGATGTAGTGAAAAGAAGGGCCATATGCACCCCAATGTTCATAGCAGCAATGTCCACAATAGCCAAATTGTGGAAAGAGCCAAGATGCCCTTCAAGAGATGAATGGATAAAGAAGATGTGATCCATACATACAATGGAATACTACTCAGCCATCAGAAAGACCATCAGAATACCCAACTTTTACATCAACATGGATGGGACTGGAAGAGATTATACTAAGTGAAATAAGTCAAGCAGAGAAAGTCAATTATATGGTTTCACTTATTTGTGGAACATAAGGAATAGCATGGAGGACATTAGGAGAAGGAAGGGAAAAATGAAGGGGCGGAATTGGAGCGAGAGATGAACCATGAGAAACTATGGACTCTGAGAAACAAACCAAGGGTTTTAGAGGGGAAGGGGATGGGGGGATGTGTTAGCCTGGTAATGGGTATTAAGGAGGGCACGTACTGCATGGAGCACTGGGTGTTATACACAAACAATGGATCGTGAATCACTACATCAAAAACTAATGATGTATTGTATGGTGACTAACATAACATAATAAAATTAAATTAAATTTAAAAAAATAAAATAAAACCAGAACTTGGGACAAAAAAAAGAGAGCAAAGTATGGGATAAATCAAAATGCCCTTATACAAGGGCATTATTGGTTTAAAAAATAAGGAAATAAATCAGGATTTGAAATTTTAGTTACTTATGACATTGAGATGACAAAATTGAGTGAACATAACATTAAAATGTTGTTAGTAGCACATTTTATGTATGTTTATATGTATATGTAGTAATTTTAATATGTAATATCTCATACATATATAAATATATAGCAAATATTGGAAAGTAATAAAATCATAAATTTGTATTAAACTGAAAAAGTTTTACTGGAAGAATTCAGATATGTTCATTATGACAATATTCATTTTTATAGTAAATTTTAGACAGTTTCTATAACTACAGAGGAAATTAAAATTTATTAATTACTTTAATTTATTTATTTTAGAGAGGGAGAGAGTGGGGAGGGGCAGAAGGAAAGGGAGAGGAGAACTTTAAGCGGGCTCTACACCCAGCATGGAGCTGGTCATGGGGCTGGATTTCACAACCCTGGGATCATGACCTGAGCTGAAATCCAGAGTCAGATGCTTAACAAACTGAGCCACTCAGGTGCCCCTAATTTATTCATTTTAATCACAAAAATATAAAAATGCTTTTTAATAAGAATTTGATTAAGATAACTCTTTGAAACCATTCCCTTAATTGGTGTTTCAATGAAGAAAACAAGATTGGAACAAAAATGCCACAAGGTTACCAATTGTCCTTTCAAAACATAGGGTAGAACCTCAAATATAAGAGCAGCTTTTTCTCATGTTTTATGTTAATCTTCAAATTGGAAGGCAGAGGAAAACCTAAGTAGAAAAATGCTAAGCAGATAATGCTCTATAGAAAAATTGACAAGGTAAATAGAAGAACAGATTAGGGAATTTAATTTATGCATCTGCAGGTGCTTTAACTGCTGACAGATATCGTATTTAAATCTGTTGGAAAGAACTGGCTGAATATCCAAAAGAAAAAAAATATATATTTTTTTCTGTTAAATGCAATAGCTATAGTGTATTTGTGGTTTAGAGCAAAGATTTTTAAATCCTCCATGTCATTATGTTACCTTCAAAAATATTCTTAGAAAACTATATTTATTTCTCTTGTACCAAGCTCCAACAGCAAAATGCTGCCACAATTCAAATGGCATATTTTTAAAATAATTCCACAAATAAGCCCAACATGAGCCTCTTACAAAAAGTTTTTTTCTTGGCTTCAGTGCTAGATTCACTGAGCTGAAGTATTTTTTCAAACACAATTTATATCCACAGTGATTATTCAGAAACGGATTACCTAGTTTATGGGTTTTCCAGGTGCTTGGCTTCTTTCTTTTTACAGCTTTTTTTTTTTTTTTTCTTTTCAGGTTGGTCAATAAGAGCTATGCTACTGCCCTTAAGATGCAGCTCAAAGCAAGCATAAATTCTGAGGTTCAAATAGATCTTCTTGAAAGTGTTAACCAGGTCACACATTAGATGTGAAACCTTCAATAATAATTTTGTGGAACTTTATTTGTAAAAAATGCAGTATCTAAAAGATAAAAATAGTAATTATTTATTGAGTACTTCCTATGTGCTGGTCACTCCTCTAGGTATGCTACATTAATTCATTAGTCTTCACAATGAATGATATTGTCCTTTTTTTAGAGATGAGGACAACAAAGTACAGAGAGAGGTCAATACATTGCCAAGGTCACAGGGTGTTAGTAATGCTTCAAGGTTATGAAGTCTGACTGAGAACAGGATCTCTTTATCATTAATCCCCTTAATTAACATTTACATGGCTGAATGAAAAGCACAAGCAACAAATGCAAAAACAGATAAATTAGACTTCATCAACATTAAAATTTGTGATCCACAGAACACCATCAAGAGAGTGAAAAGATAACCCACAGCATAAGAGAAAATATTTGCAATTCATATACCTGGTAGAGATTAACAGCCAAAATATGTAAAGGCTCCTAAAACTCAATAACAAGAAACTATTCAATTCAAAAATGGGCAAAGGATTTGAATAGACATCTATCCAAAAAAGATAAGCAAATGGCCAATAACAACAACAACAAAAAAAAACATAAAAAAATGTGCAACATCACCAGTCATTAGGGGAATGAAAATCAAAACCAGAGGGAGATATCACTTCACACCCATTATGATAGCTATTATAAAACAAAACAAAACAAAAACAAAAAGCAAATAGAAAATAATAAGTGTTGGCAAGGATGTATACAAATAAGAAAACTTGTGCATTGTTGGTAAGAATGCAAAATGATGCAGCTGCCATAAGAAACAATTTGGCACTTCCTTAAGAAGTTAAAAGTAGAATTACCATATGATCCAGCATTTCCACTTCTCCATATATACACAAAAGAATTGAAAGGAGAGACTCAAACAGATACTGGTATAACAATTTTCACAGAAGCATCATTTACAATACCAAAATGTGAAAAGAACTCAAACATTTATCAATAGATGAATGGATAATCAAAATATAGTATATAAATACAGTGGAATATTATTTAGCCATAAAATATAAATTTTGACATGTCCTACAACATGAATGACTTTTAAAAACATTATGCTAACTAAAATAAACCAGACACAAAAAAGATAAACACAATACGGTTCCACTTATATGAGGAACCTACAGCAGGCAAATTTACAGAGATAGTAGAGTTGAAATACCAGCGGCTGGTCAGGGGGATGGGAGTTATTGTTTAATGATTACAAAACTTCTATTTGATGAGGAAAAGGGTCCGGAAATGGACATTGGTCATAATTCTACAATATTGGGAATGTACTCAATGGTAATAGATTGTACACTTAAAAATAGTTAAAATGATAAACTTATGTATATTTTACCACCATAAAGAATAGCTCCCCCTCAAAGCCACCCAAAGAATTATAATTTTCAAAATAGTTCTAAAAACATCACTTCTCCCTGTCTCATCATTTGCCACCTTACTCCAGGGCACTATCATCTTTTTTTTTTAAATTTTTTATTGTTATGTTAATCACCATACATTACATCATTAGTTTTTGATGTAGTGTTCCATGATTCATTGTTTGTGTATAATACCCAGTGATCCATGCAGAATGCAGGGCACTATCATCTTTAATCCAGATTTTTTGCAATTGGCCCTAATCTTTCTATTTCTATCCTTGGGATTTAATTCTATTCTCCACACAGCATCTAGAGCCAACCATTTAAAATACAAGACAGATCATGTTACTCTTCTGCTTAAAATCTTACAGTGACTGTCTGTTTAATGCAGAGTAATCCCCAAAGTCCTTTCAATAGTTTTTAAGGACTTACATGATCTGATTTCCCCATTAACTTTTGATCTCAAATCTTACCAGGGTCATACCAAAGTAAAAGTGATGGAAGTGGTCTGTCCTGGGGGAGAGGAAAGTTTTATCACTGACATTGTGTATCACCAGGTACATGGTGATAATTAAAAGCAAAACTACTTTTGGTTAGTTTTATTATAATTTATACATTTTCTATAGAAAATATACCTCTTCCTGCTTTCAGCTGGGATTGGGCATGTGCCATGAACTCCTCGGTCTCTCGTTGACTCCACTCTTCCTTTCTTCATTCCACTATCTCTACTTTTATCTCCTAACCTGTTGATTAAATTCATTAAGCAATGTATATGAGTCAGGGCCTTTGCATTTGCTATTCTATCAAGCTGAAACACTAGGTATCCATCTGAGTGGTCAGTTTCCTCATCTATATCAGCCATTAATTCATAAATCACTCCCTCTATGTGGCCTTCCCTGACTTCTCTATTGCAAAGTACAATTAGAGTATCACCACCAGGGACGCCTGAGTGGCTCAGTTGGTTAAGCGTCGGCTGTTGGCTCAGGTCAAGATCCCAGGGTCCTGGGATTGAGTCCCACATCAGGCTCCTTGCTTCGCAGGGAGGCTGCTTCTCCCTCTGCCTGCCACTCCCCCTGCTTGTGCGTGCTCTCTCTCTGACAAATAAAGAAATAAGATCTTAAAAAAAAAAAGACTGTCACCACCATATACCACATTCTTCCCATCTTCATTTCTCAGCACTTTTTACGATATATCTAACATGTTCTTTTCATTAATTTATTATGTTTATCGCTTGTCTCTTTCACAGGAATAAAAGCTTCCTGGGTTTGAGGATTTTTCATCTGGTGGTTTAATGTTGTGAATCCAGCAGAGAGCACTGGCTGGCTCACAGTGAACATTTAATAAATTCTTGTTCAACGAATGAATGAATGAATGTATGAGTGAATGAATGAAACAAATCATTGGTGCTTAACTGTATACTCAATAGGTGCAAATGCCACTATCTGCCTAGTCAGAACACATATAAAAATGTTTATCATCACTAGTAACTGAAACGAAGTGAAGTTAAATATGCCTCTGTTTTATCAATTATCAAATTGAGAAACATACAGGTGACCCTTGAACAACATGGGGGCTAGAAAGGAAGACTCCTGCACAGTTGAAAATCCACATATAACTTCTGACTCCCCCAAAACTGAACTACTAAAACACTACTATTGACTGGAAGCCTTACCAAAACATTAAGTTTATTAACACATATTTTGTATATGTATTATGCACTGTATTCTTATAATAAAATAAGCTAAAAAAAGCAAATGTTATTAAGATAATCATAAGGAAAAGCAAATACATTTACAGTACTATATTGTAAAAAATCCACATATGAGTGGAACCACACAGGTCAAGGGTCAACTGTATATTATTGCAAAAGGGTTAGCAAAGGAAAATGAAACCATCTCTTTATACTATTTATGACAATGATAAATGTTAAATTTTGAGGGAAAGTAAAAAACAGTTTAAAATGGCTAAAAATATGACTCAACACTTAATACTCATTTTTAAACTTTAAAAAACCCTTGAATACTGTATTTATTTTTAATATATTCATATATACATACATATCTGTGTGTGTGTGTGCCTATGGGTAAGGAAGATATATCCTTTCTAAGAGACCCTTCAGAAGTACTCCTTTCATCTTTTAGTGCATTTCTGTGCACTAATTATGGAGGTCACCACTAGTTCCTATGAAAAACAGATGCTGTATTCAAGAGTAATTTGATTACCTACAAAGGACTCCATTGTTGACTAAATTAGACCTCTGAGGAACCAACTATTCAGTTCAGTTGCAAAGGGAATCTATGAATGATGACATCAGGAGAAGCTGGACATTTGGAATTCTTCAGCATATTATTTGCCCAGTGCAGTATCCTAGTCACCACCAAGACCTGATTTAGACATACCTTTGAATCAAACTGTGTGAGAGATGTACATCATGTTGACATGTTTCCTCACATTATTAACATATGCAGAAATTTTAGTCACTTGATAGTGCTTTCTAAGAGCACTGCTTTTGTTTAATCTGAGAAATTATTGAAATATTTTTAAGCAAGGATAAACTGAAATAATTTAATTATAGATTCAAGTAAGATATGTGAATGATCTTTTGGACTAAAAAGCTTATGTAAAAATGAAAATCATTGTTCTAGAAATAAGAGCAAAATTTCAAAGTGTCAACCAGATAAGAATTAAGGAAAACAGGTATTAAACATGTATTAATTCCATTGAAAGATCTCCTTCCAATTAAATACCCTCTGCTTAATAGATATTTGGCAAAAGTAGAGTCCCTGATCTATGAAATCTATCTATGAAATCATCTGCACAAACCAAATCTGAGTCTAACTCACAAAGAAGAGGAATATTCTATAAATCAGCACAAAGGCACTCTGACTCACAACTATCAGTATATAGCAACAGTAATTATGTAATTATAAATGATGCCCTATACCATTATAAAGGCCAAGAAATGAGATCAGCCCCTTTCAAATATCTTCAAATAATTTTTAGATGGTCTTTTTGTGACTTTTTAAAAATTACAGTACTGACAGTTCATTAAGTTTGACTTAATTTTGCAAAAACTCCACTTAGAAGCAAATGGTGGACTCAAGCTGAATGAATTGAGGAATGAATGAATGAATTCATTACTAATCAAATAACATGTGTCTTAGCCATTTGGGCTGCTATAACAAAAATACCATAGGTCAGGTGGTTTATAAACAAAATAATTTATTTCTCAGAGTTTTGGATTAAAGAAGTCCAAGATCACAACACCAGTATGGTTGGATGAGGGCCCTCTTTGGGCTTGCAGACTTCTCATTGTATCCTCAGATAGCAAAAAGAATAAGCCAGCTCTCTGGGATCTCTTTGATAAGGGCACTAATCTCAATCATTGCGGCTCCACCTTTATGACCTAATCCACTTCCCAAAGGCCCCACCTCCTAACACTGTCATCTTTGGGGGCTAAGATTTCAACATATGAATTTGGGGAAAACACATTCAAACTATAGTAATACTTCAATGTTCTTTTTTTTAACAAAGCACTTTTCTGTTGTTTTATAACATAAAATGTCACCAATAAGCCTATTAGAGAAGATTCATCCTCTTTCTCTGTTGAAGAAATAGAGGTTTGGAAATGCACCCCCCAAAAAGTCCCTGATATTTAAAGGTCTTTTATAGATTTTGTCATTTAAAATTTTTATGATGATTATATTTCATAATTTATCCCTGCCTCTATAACATCATTATTCCACCACTTATATAATGTAGAACCATTTCAATTGTTTAAAATTATTTCTAGTCTAGGGGTACCTAGGTAGCTGTCAGTTAAACATCTGCCTTTGGCTCAGGTCATGATCTTGGGGTCCTGGGATCAAGCCCCACATCAGGCTCCCTGCTCAGTGGGGAGTCTGTTTCTCCCTCCCCTCTGCCTCTCCCCACTGCTCGTGCGTGCTCTCTCTCTCTCTTAAATTAATAAATAAAATCTTTAAAAAAGATACTTTAAAATTATTTCTAGTCTAAAATATCATCTTGCCAGGAAATCCTGGTGCTGCCTCTTCAATTCCTACTAAGCTATTTGAAAATGAGAAGCAAATTAAAATAAATAATTCCAGAAGAGAAGTCTGAAAACAACATAATGCTTGAAATTTTCAATAACAACAAGACAATGCTAGTGAAGTCAGAATTCTCAGTGATGAATGCAGGTTTTACCACCTAAAAAGAACAAGTTTGTTAGACTGAAAGAAGAAGGGGTGCTGATTCATCTTTCTGCTTCTCCCTGATATCTGGAATAGGCACTCTGAGTCTGTATCAAAGAGAGAACTGGGTAGTCAGCCATCAGCTTCACAGCTATCAATTCCTCAGGTGGCTAGAGTTTGTTCTTCCACTCTAACAAGTACCACTCTTTCTACATGGATTTACTGCCTCAAGTTCTTAAGGAAATGACTGCACAGAAGTGAATGAAAGGACCAAAAGGAACAAAGTAGATCCTAAGTTGCTCATGGCACAACGATGTGTATATAGTTCTAACAAGCATATTATTTAGGTAAGGTTGAAATTAGGAACATGCCTATAGCCTTGCAGGCATCTTAAAATTTTTCAAGTGTCAGTCACACTTTCTATAAAGAAAATTTATTATTTTATTTTTATTATGAAAAAAAATTCTATATATTACTCAGTGCTTATCACGGTAAGTGTACTCATAATCCCTTTCACTTATTTTACTCTTCCCCTGACTCAACTCTCCTCTGGCAACCACCAATTTGTTCTTTTAAGGGTCTGTTTTTTCTGTGTTTTTCTTTTTTTCTTGTTCATTTGTTTTGTTTCTTAAATTCCACATGTGAGTGAAAGCATATGGTATTTGTCTTCTCTGACTTATTTCACTTAGCATAATACCCTTTAGTTTCACCGATGTTGTTTCAAATGGCAAAATCTCATTTTTTAAGGCTAATATCCCATTGTATATATCAACCACATCTTTATCAATTCATTTATGAACACTTCGTTTGCTTCCATATTCTGGCTATTGTAAATGCCACAATAAAATAGGGGTGCATGTATCTTTTCGAATTAAGTGTTTTCATTTTCTTTGGGTAAATACCCAGTAGTAGAATTGCTGGATCATATGTTAATTCTAATCTTAAGTTTTTGAGGAATCTACACTGTGTTTTCCACTGTGGCTGCATCAGCTTGCATTCCCAAAGTTTCCTTTTTCTTCACACCCTCACCAACACTCAGTGTTTTGGGTTTTAGCCATTCTGACAGATGTGAGTGATATCCCATTATTGTTTTGATTTGAATTTCTCTGATGATTAGTGATACTGAACATCGTCTTATGTGTCTGTAGGCCATCTGTATCTCTTCCTTGGAAAATATTCAAGTCCTCTGCCCACTTTTAAATCTGATTATTTGTGGGGTTTTTAGGTATTGAGTTGTATCAGTTCTTTATATATTTTGGATATTAACCCCTTATCAGATATATCATTTGTAAATATCTTTTCCAATTCAGGTTTTTGTTTTGTTGATGGTTTCCTTTGCTGTGCAAAAGCTTTTAATTTTGGTGTAGTCTCAATAGTTTAATTTTGCTTTTGTTTCCCTTGCCTGAGGGTACATATCTAAAAAAATGTTTCTGTGGTTGATGTCAAAGAGATTATTGCCTATGTTTTTGCATTCTTTGGGTAAATACCTGGTAGTGCAATTGCTGGATCATAGGATAGTTCTATTTTTAACTTCTTGAGGAACCTCCATACTGTTTTCTAGGGTGGCTGCACCAGTTTGCATTCCCATCAACAGAAAAGGGTTCCCCTTTCTCCACATTGTTGCCAACACCTGTTGTTTCTTCTGTTGTTAATTTGAGTCATTTTGTGAGGTGATACCTCATTGTACTTTGATTAGATTTTTAAAAAGATTTTATTCATTTATTTATTTATTTATTTATTTATTTGATAGAGAGAGAGAGAGAGAGAAAGCACAAGCAGGGGGAGCAGCAGGCAGAGGGAGAGGGAGAAACAGGCTCCCCACAGAGCAGGTTTGATTCCAGGACCTTGGGATCATGACCTGAGCCAAAGGCAAACGCTTAACCGACTGAGCCACCCTATATTATAGGTGTGCCCCTAGATTTTATTTTTTTTAAGTAATCTTTACACCCAATGTGGGGCTCAAACTTACAACCCTGAGGTCAAGAATCACATATAAATAATGTCATACAATATTTGTCTTTCTCTGTATGGCATATCACTAAGCATAATGTCCTCAAGGTCCATTCAGGTGGTCACAAATGGCAAGATTTTCTTCTTTCTCCTGGATGAATATAATTGACTTTTGAATAATACAGTTTTGAACTGTGCAGGTCCACTTACTTGTGGATTTTTTCAATAAATACATTACAGCACCATAAATGTATTTCTCTTCCTCATTTTCTTAATAATACTGTCTTTTCTCTTGCTTACTTTATTTAAGAATATAGTATATAATACATGTAAAATACAAAATATGTGTTAACTGTTATCAATGAATCTTCTGGCAAAAGTAGGTTATTAGGGCACCTGGGTGGCTCAGTTGGTTAAGCGACTGCCTTTGGCTCAGGTCATGATCCCGGAGTCCTGGGATCGAGTCCCACATCGGGCTCCTGGCTCAGCGGAGAGCCTGCTTCTCCCTCTGACCCTATCCCCTCTCATGCTGTTTCTCTCTCTCTCTCTCTCAAGTAAATAAACAAATAAAATCTTTAAAAAAAAAAAAAGTAGGTTATTAGTAGTTAACTTTTTGGGGAGTCAATAGTTAATATATATATTTTCAACTGCAGAGGGTTGGTACCCCTACCCATTGCACTATTTCAGGGTCAAATGAACATACTGTATTATATATATTTATATATCGCTTATATTTATCAATTCATCTACTGAAGAACATTTAGATTGTTTCCATGTCTGCAATAAATATGTAAGTGCAGGGGGAAAAAAAGAATAGTTAATGCCTATTCTTGTCAAACTAATCCAAAAAAATAGAATAAGAATTTTAAAAGATTCCAAACTCATTCTATGAGGTCAAAATTTCACTGATACCAAACCCAGATAAAGACATTACAAAAAAGAGACCTACAGGCCAAGATCTCTGATGGACATGGCTGCAAAAATCTTCAACAAAAGCAAACTGCATCCAACAATACATTAAACAATACATTAAAATAATCACCATGATCAAGTGTGATTTATTCCTGAGATGCAAGGGTGGTTCAATATTTACAAAACAATCAACATGATATCTCACATCAACAAGAGAAAGGATAAAAATCATATGATAATTTCAATAGGCGCAGAAAAAGAATTTGAGAAAGTACAAAATTCATTCATGATAAAAAACCTTCAAAAAGGAGGATTAGAGGGAACATACCTCAACATAATAAAGGCCATATGTGAAAAACCCCCAGCTGACATCATACTCAATAGGGAAAAAACTGAGAGCTTTTCCTCTTGGGTCAGGAACAAGAAAAAGATGTCCACTCACTACTTTTATTCAACATGGTACTGGAATTCCTAGCCACAGCAATCAGACAACAAAAAGGAATAAAAGTCATCCAAATTGGTAAAGAAGAAGTAAAACTTCTACTATTTGCAGATGACATGATATATATAGAAAATCCTAAAGACTCCACTAAAAAACTACTAGAACTCATAAATGAATTGAGTAAAATTGTAGGATACAAAATTAATGTACAGAAATTGGTTGCATTTCTATACACTAATAACAGAGTAGCAGAAAGAAATTAACAAGTACACAAAAGAGAATAAAATACATAGGAATAAACTTAACCAAGGAGGTGAGAGACCTGTATACCAAAAACTATAAAATATTGATGAAAGAAGTTGAAGATGATACAAACAAGTGGAAATATATTCCATGCTCATGGATTGAAAGAATCAATACTTTAAAATATCAATCCCACCCAAAGATTCTACAGATTTAATGCAATCACTATCAAAATACCAACACCATTTTTCATGGAACTAGAACAAATAATCCAAAAATTTGTATGAATCACAAAAAACCCCAAATAGCCAAAGCAATCTTAAAAAGAACAAAATTAGAGGTGTCACAATCCCAGATTTCAAGAGTATTTATTAGTTTTAATAATTACTAAATCATGTTTGCTTTCCTGTAAGACAAGTTCTAAGGTGCTAGTTCTAGCAGAGAAAACTTTAAAAAAACTCCACTACATTCCCTTCTCTCAGCACAAAGAGTAAAGTATGTATTAATCACCCATCTACTTCTTGTGTACAAAAATGAATTGCTTCTAGTTTGAAAATGACACTATGTCCCGCATTCCAGCATGGTGATTGGCACTTATGTAGTAGGAGTGAAAAGTGTGAGGATTTAAAGCTGGCAGCAAACTTCTTTAATGGATTGATGTAAGGAAGGGAAACCACAAGGCATGGGGTGGGTATGCTAGAATCAAGGAGTAACAGTCAATTCTCAGCAAGATAGGATGAGAGATTTGATTTCATCTTGAGAAAGATAAAGAAGAACTGAAAAGGGTAGCGAAAAGAAGCACGAGATAATCCAGTAAGTTTTAGGCTATAGAAGTTTAAGCAGGTATTAAAGGTCCTCTGTGGCCAATGGCTCTTTGTCAAATAGGATTGCTAATACAATCTGAAGGTATTTAATTTAATGGATATGGACATTCACTATCCCATCTTTTCCCAAATCTTTGAAAACATCAGTAAACAAGTCCATTTCTTGGGATGGATAGGGGTGTGTGTGTATGTGAGTGTATGTGTGTGCATGTGCACACGTGTGCACAGATGCATGTAATGGTGGCGGTCACAGTATTTTGTTTTGCTTTGTTTTTCCTCAAAAGCAAGGGGTTGGTTCATTTTCAAGTTGTTGTTGACATTATGCAAGTCAGATATTACATATACAGGATGGCAAGAAAGCATATCAACCAAGGAAGTAAATGTCTGCACCATGAAAGTATGAACATTTTTACCATCCTCTAAAGTACTTCAAAATACTTGGGGACAATTTCAGAGCATGAAAATTTCAGTTTAAGTAATCATATCTAGATTTCAAGTGGGCAGAAGGATCTAGGATCCAGATATCTTGTGAGTTACAATGAATGAATTGATAAATATTTATAGCATTATAGAGACCAGTGAAATCATATAGACCATTACTGCATTTTACACATAGGAAGAAGTAGAAAAGAAGTTATCTGATTAAACACATCAGCAAGAAGGGGGCAACACCAAAAATATAACCCAGTTTCACTGCTTTATAGCATTTGACAAGACCAGAGCTCTTTGTAATATTCCATGATTTAAATCCCTCTCGTTTAATAAGGCTACAAACTCTGAATTTGCTTTAGATAAGGGACATCCTTCAGATTTCCTATTTGAATGCATTTAAATGTATAAATGGATTTGAATGTAAAAGTTGTATTTCAAAAATCATGCTCAGAGTCCAGTGTTATATACCTATCTATCCTGGTTTATATGATACAAGCATATCAACTTGGACAGAAATGTTCTTCCCTGGGTCTCTTAATATTAGCAAATATATTTGACCTATATTGTTAAATAAAATATAAAATCTAAAATAGCTTTTCTAATCTATTGCTTCCTAAGTTTTAAATTATTCCTTCCTTAGGCAATAAAGTTATAAGTAGTTGAAAAAGGGAACTACAGTATAAGTTCTATTATTGGAAATGCTGAAATACAGATAGGCCTATGTTTGGTTCTTTCAGAATTACTCATTTTTATATTTTTTGCTTCCATTCTTTTTCCAAGCATTAGAATCAGGAATGCTAAGAATAGTATTAGTTATAGCATTTTCCATGAGTGAAAGTGGACCAGGTTTCTATAAATAATGCATTTTAAATTAACTAGCAGCAACATCCTTGACTTAGAAAATACGTCCTGGTTATCAGTTCCAGATAGGAAATGTGTGTACAAAATATAATCACCAACCATGCATTACTACTACAGACCTTTATTCTCTCCCAGTTGATTGCTACCCGGTTTATACTAGGAAGTTGTTTAGTTATGGAGTTTGCAGTGTGTTCTTATTTACATTTCCCATCTTCGTATATATTACAGAATATAAAAAATTCTCCCTTGGAGAAAAAAAAATATGGTACCTATTTCTGAAATTATTATACAATCATTTGAACATTTTTGATACACTGAAAAAGTGAAATAAGAGTAGTGGATATAACCATGTCTATATCTCACATTTAAAATAATAAAGTCAGGGGTTTAGAGATAATAAGTATTTTGGATATTTTTACTAGAAACTAAATTCTCTGAGACAAGAGCCCAGATGATTTAACTATCTTTTAATTGCTTCTAAAGACTAAGACTCCAATCATTTTCTTTATACTTCCTATGTGTATTAAGATTGTAAATATTTGTAATTCTGATTAATCTAGTCCCATATTCCTTCTCTAAAGTAATACTTTAAAAGCTAAATTCTTACAATACTTAAGTGTTTTAAAAGTGCCTTGATGAGTAACATCTAATTTAATCATTATGACATATTCAGGTATGATATTTTGATTTGTAATAAGACCTATGTATTTTTAAAGCTTTTATTTATTTCTTTTAGAGACAGAGAGTAGGGGGAGAAGGAGAGAGAGAATCTCAAGCAGACACCACACTGAACACAGAGCCCAATGTTGGGCTCAATCTCAAAACCCTGAGATTACCACCTGAGTAGAAAGCAAGAGTTTGGTGGTTAACGGACTGTGCCACCCAGGCACCTCAACAAGAACTATGTATTTGGTCTTTTTCTGCTTTTCTGTCACAGAGTTCTTAAAACCCTTAAAATTTCCTAAGTGATTAAAGTGATAAAGGTCTTTTGTTGTGTTAATGAGGTGATCAAAGTGATAAAGGTCTTTTGTTATGTTAATGAGGCGACTTTGGAACACCTACGGATGGGAGCTGGTTGCCAGGAGAACCAAGGACTTTCAGTACTTCCTCTGACCTCCCAGGAGGAGAGAGGGGCTGAAGGTTGAATCGGTTTCCAATGGTCAGTGATTTAATCAATCATGCCTATGTAATGAAGCCTCCATAGAATCCCAAAAGGATTGGGTTTGGAAAGCTTCTGGGTTGTGAACGCATGGAGATCTGGGGAGAATGGTGTGCTCAGAGAGGGCATGGAAACTCTGCACTGTTTCTATGCCTTGCCCTATGCATCTCTTCCATCTGGCTGTTCTTGAGTTTTATCCTGGTAAGTAAAATGTTTCTCTGAGTTTTGTGAAACACTAGCAAATTACTTGAACCACGGACATGGTTGTGGTAACTTCTGATCTATAGCCTGTCAGTCAGAAGCTCAGGTGACAAATTGGACTTGTGACTGGCCATCTGAAGTCCAAAGAAGTAGTTGTAGGAACCTCTACTTGTAGCTGGTTGGTCAGAACCTGGGCTTCTGACTGGTGTCCCAAGTGGGTGGGGAATAATCTTATAGGCTGGAACCTTAACCTGTGGAATCTGATGCTATCTCCAGGTATATCAGAATTGGGTTGAATGGTAAGGACACCAACTGGTGTTAGTGAGAATTGCTTGTTGGTGGAATTGCCCCCCAAACATTCATTGGAATTGGTTCTAGACCCCAGAAAGGGCAGAACACCATTTCATAAATGAGAAAATAGTTTTCTCAGTTTGTCAGTGAAATTTTCATGACCATAGAGTCTTTTGTTCTTGCTTTTCTATGGAAAGACAGAGATTTTAGTGACTCTAAATCATGAAATCCCAAGTTTGTCCAGCCTCCTCAGGCCACTAAAAGAAACACATGAAAGAGACATTCAGAGTAAAGGGCCAACTTATTTCTATAGGGTTTTGGGGAACTCATAACCTTGGTATATTTAGCAGAAGCACATGAGTACAATGGTTGATTTTAAGATTCATCTTGACAAAAGCAAGCTAAACACCGCATCCCCCCTGAGAACCATGTTTCAGTTTAAGGGCAAGTATTCTAAAGGCTGATGGTCTGTGTTCAAATCCCACCTCAGGCACTTGGCTCTATGCCCTTGAGCATACTAATATTTAAAGCTCAGTCTTCTATACTTAAGTCAAGGATTTGATGTGAAAGTTTAAGGAAATGAGGCTTGAGAAGTGCCTACCAAGGCACAGAATAAGCATTCAACAATAATTATTGCCATTTTCATTTTCATGAGCTTATGAGCTCTTAGCATTTGGATGACAGAATAGATGTATAAAAAGACACACCTGGGGTACCAGGGTGGCTCAGTCGTGTCTGATTTTTTATTTCGGCTCAAGTCATGATCTCAGGGTTGTGAGATCGAGCCCCACATCGGGCTCCATGCTCAGCAGGGAATCTACTTGAGATTCCCTCCTTCTTCCTCTGCCCTCCCCCTGCTTGCATGCAGGTGCTCTCTTTCTCTCTCTCTCTCAAATCAATAAATAAATCTTAAAAAAAAGACACACCTAGAAAAAACAAGGCCAAAGTCTTGAGTGCAGATGAAATAATATACCATTCTCTAGTCATTTTTAGGACACATCTACTTTTATGCAATAAACAGCCCAAAACAGTCCCACTACATCATATGGTAGAGCAATCTCACCTCACATGGTAGAGCCAACTTCTTTAAATATGGTTCATGGACCTGTCTCAAAATCACACAGAATTCTTGTTATAAAATATTAAGTAGCAAACATAATATTATCAAGCTCACAAATGAGATAAATTTGGATAAGGAACACTTTGGGTTCTCTGAGTGAATTTGAATGTATATGTGTGTGTGTGTGTGTGTGTGTATTTGAAGCTTATTTATACCTTAAGTCTCAATTCTAAACTTGGACAAACTGACAATTCCTCCTCTCTTTCTCACACATACACACTCTTAACTAAACTTAATCATTGCAATTCAGATTAATTTGTTATATCTTAGTTATTTAAAGTACAAATCTAACTGCTCCTCTCTACCCCACCTCTGTCCAGATTGATTCCATATTCCAGTAAAAAGTGCCATTGGGAAAAGACTGTCTAAACCTAGTTTGTGTTCTTCCACCAGGCTATCATCAGATAAAATGCATCTCATCATTTTGGGCCCATATTTAATAACCTTTAGTGACTACCAATTTTCTACAGGATGACACCTAAGTTCCTTAGTAAGACACATAAGCATTGCTCTTTCTTCTACCTCCTTATTTCATATATATCCCTGCTTTAGTTTCTGGGCTCCAGAAACCTTAACTCTTCTAAGATGAAAACACATACTTTTATTGAATTTGTGTCTTTGCTGATTTTTCTCATTCTACTTGGAATATTTTTCTCTTGCCTCTTTAATTGGCTCATTCCTATTCACTTTTAAAATTCAGAATAGAAGTCAAACTTCTTAAGGAATTTTCTCTGCACCCAACTGAATACACACACAATGGCATATCCTTATTAAGATGGTGTTCCTCTCCTGGGTCTCCAACAATACTCTGCTACCAAATCTTCACCATGATTTTTAAAATATCTATTATCTTCTCCTGTCTGCTGAGCCCCTTCACAAGCATATTATTAGTGCAATTACCTATGGCTAAACTCTCAGAAGGGTTCCACATTTGGGTTTCAATGATCTGCAGTCATTTTCTTGAAGTTTTTAATAATCGTATCGTGAATTTGTGTTTTGTAAGTTAAGTCTGATAGGAAAATGGAGGATGTGTTGTGTGTGTATGTGTGTGTGAGAGAGAGAGAGAGAGAGAGAGAGTGATGGTAGGAGGCTTAGAGCCTGAGCTCCTAGATATCTGGCCTCCTATTGCTTCCCATTTCCCTTGAATGGATTCTTAGCTGCCCACTCCTCTACCACCTGGTCCTCCCCCTACCCTGCACCTCCCACACACAGACACACAACATTGCTGTGGTCATGGTCAAGTGTATGCTCTAGGGCATCTCAGTAAGGGGCAAAGTAGATATTTCCACCCCAGGGCTAGTATACCACTGTGTATTCAGAGGATAACCACTCACCCCTGATCTAGTAATCAAAGGCAGCATGATGAGAGATTGTAACCTAAGTGTAGATGTCTGTGAGGGGTTAGGTAAGTGAGCCAGTAGAAACAGAGCAAAATTATTTCCAAGGCCACATTAAATAGCAAATTAAAAAAAAAAAAAATCCCAGATCCAGAAATACACTGTGAAAAATGAAAACCTTTTATATTTTATTACTTTTAAGGGCACCTCTTTCCTATTTTTTTAACAAGGGTCCCAGCATTTTTGTTTTACCTGAGACTTGCAGGTTATATATCCAACCCTGCCTGTCTGAGTCTATGAAATCCTTAAGTTTGGGACTGTCCTACTCACCTCCGTAACTGCAGCATATGGCACTATACCTATGTCATAATGAGAACTCATTATATATTTGTTAAATGAATGAGTAAATGAATAATTATTGCATAGGGTGCCTCAGTTGGTTGAGCAACTGCCTTCAGCTCAGGTCATGATCCTTGAGACCCTGGATCGAGTCCCGCATTGGGCTCCCTGCTCAGCAGGGAGTCTGCTTTTCCCTCTGACCCTCCTCCCTCTCATGCTCTCTGTTTCTCATTGTCTCTCTCTCAAATAAATAAAATCTTTAAAAAAATAATTATTGCATAATACAATTTACCACTTTTCATAAGAAGGTATGCTTGAATAGTAAGCTCTGTGATGAAGAGATATTTGCAAAAAACTTTTGACTTGTTCATCACAACACATAACAAATAGCATATAAAAGCTGTAAAAAACTGAAATAGCATTTTCTGCACATAGTAAAATTGACTTCATGCCCTGCCTCTTTTCAAAATATTTTTTTTCCAAAACAATTTTGTTGTTTGCCATATTTTAGTAAAAAAAAAAAAAGCTGTGTCTTCTCTTTGATTTGGTACTGTGATTAAAGAAGTGATTTTCATTTGTTTTTATCAGTAAAGGGTTTTGAAATTACACCAAGCAACAGTACACCAAATACTTGGGAGAAAAATGCATTCAGAAAAGAAATACATACCTATACCTACACATGGATAGTGATTAAATGAATCAAGAGATGAACTACTCTGTGTACTATAGTACCCAAGCCATTTGGCAATCTACTGTGCTTATGATGTCTATTTCAATATTATATATGTTGATTTCAGTCTCGTAGAAAGGGAAAGAAAAAGCTTGAGGGTAGAGTGTTTTTGTAAATAAAACATGTGCTATATGACTAGATAAACCCAGGTGAATGTTAATTTGCATTCATTCAATTTTCTACTACTAGTTGCCGGCCAATACAATATAGAAAGATGTTACAGTCTGGTCTTATATGGAAAAACTCAGGAATATTACAGAAGTAGATATCTGGATAAAATGATTAAATGTAAAGAGACCTCTATTAGAGAAGGTAATCTTTATTCAGTAAGTCAACCATTTTTTAAAAAAAGATTTTATTTATTTATTTGAGAGAGAGAGGGCACAAGCTGGAGGAGGGGCAGAGGGAGAGAGACAAGTAGACTTCCCCATTGAGCAGGGGGCCTGACATGGGGCTCCATCCCAGGACTCTGAGATCATGACCTGAGCAGTCAGATGCTTAACTGAATGAGCCACCCAGGTGCCCCAAGTCAACCATTTTTTAAAAACACTTTTATATGCCAGGAAGTGAATGAGCTACTTGAGATAGGTCAGTTACAAAGCAATACAGATTCTGCCCTTACAGAACTTATGGCCCACTGAAGATGAAAGGCATTAGGCAACTAACTAGAAATATTTTTGGTAAATAGCTAAATGTGTAATATGGAATCTATCCTAATATAAAGAGTGAGTGGTACCAGAAAAGGCTTCCCTGAGGAAATTAGGTTTAACTTGCGACCTGAAGGATAAGGATGACTTAGGTAGGTTTAAAGAGAAGATGCAGCAGCATTTCCAACTTTGCAATTTTTGCTAACAGGTAACAAATCTATTCTTACAATTATTTACATATTTTTAAAAAGGAACTATACAAAATTTAAAAAGCAGAATTACTAATTTGGAATGTGTGATAGCTTAAAGAAATTATCCAATTGCATTTGTACTCACCTATCAAGAGAGATTTTGCTTAGCAAAGTAATAGGGAAAAAACCACTTGTAATGGGACTTTATTTAAGAATGGTTTAATAATTGGAACATTTAAATACTAAAAAAAATAGTGACATTTAAAATTTTTTTTAATTTAAGTATTTAAGACTGGCTTTCTTAAAACTTACTCCAAATTAGTGAGATATTACATTACATTTAAAAGGGTGCTTTGCACTGTCTAGAAGTAGCTTAGTCAAGAACCCTTCCAAACCACACACCAGCTGTCCTATGTTGGACAAATAATTTAATCTCTCAGACATCTGTCCCTTCATCTGTACCAAAAGGAAGAAATATTACCCCAGGACAGATTTGAGAATTAAATAATTAAATATAAACAGAATGTTTAAGATTCTATTCTAAAACACATAGTAGATAACCAATAAATTTTATTTTTTTAAGTCAAATTATTCTTTCATTCTTCCACCAAACATACGTGGAGTATCTACTTTTTGAATAGCAGAGGATATACTATAAAGATTTTAGTGCCAAACTTAGTTTTAAGTACCAACTGAACCTCTTCGTAGTTGTATTATGCATAACTACCTAAATTCATTAGTCTCTGAATATATGAAATAGAAATAATAACTATCTTTCAGAAATATTTAAAAGCAAAAGGCTTTACATATCTAAAATGTCCATTAAGTGAAGAACAGTAGACACTCAACAAATGTTTGTGTTCTCCTCCCCATTATTATTTATTGGACACTGTGATAGGTACAATGGGGAAAAAACAAATTAATTATAATCTCCTCATAGAATTGATGTTCTTAAATATGGAAATGACATACACAGATAATCTGAATATACCCTAATACATGCACTCTTTACTAAGGAAAACATAAGAAATGAAATTAAGATATTATAAGAATTCAAAATATGGAATAACTAAAACTAAGAAATAAATAAAACTAGTACTATGTTCCAGAAATATATGTAAATATTTTTTCAATATTTCTGTTTATCTTATTTGTATTAATATTTTTTCTATATTATATTTCAAACAAAATGAGTTATACTTTATGAAACTGCTTGATTCAAAGTAGAGTTAACTTAATATGATTAATGATGTTTTGCTGCAAATAAATTGGTAAATTTAAAATGTAATTTTAGAAACATGTATTTACATATTTACATTTCACTTGTCAGCTTATTTTTATGTTATTGTCAAATAAAAGGATCTTCATTTCAATTATACCAAAATGCATTAACTTCTTCCTTTATGAAAAATGAACTCCAGGGGTGCCTGAATGGCTCAGTCAGTTAAGCATCTGCCTTCAGCTCAGGTCATGATCTCGGGTCCTGGGACCAAGCCCCAGGTCGAGCTCTATGCTCAGTGGGGAGTCTGCTTGTTTCCCTTTCCCTCTACCCCTCCCCCTGGCTTGTGATTTCTCTTCTCAAACAAACAAACAAACAAACAAACAATGAACTCAAATTTCTACTTCCAGCTGTGATGTCATAAAATATGGTAGGTCAAAGAACTTAATAAGAACTGAAATATGGTGGAGAAATTACAAAATCACATTTTTAAAGGTCTAAGAGAACTGTGTAAGCAACAAGGAGCTCTACAGTGGAAAGCAGCCTTTACAAATGAACTTATTTCTAATCCCTTTTTTCTTGGGAGGAATTTATGGACTCTTATAGCAAGCTGTGGATTAGGGTTAGATCTCAAGAACAGAGAAACCAGGAATATTTTTGGCGGTCAGGAAAGCATGGCCAGCTTTCTCCAATTTTTTTTGATGAATCCTGGCCTGAATGAATGGGAACACAGAAAGCTAAAAAGAAACCCCCTGAAGAAATAGTGAAATCTTCTCAGTCTTGTGTTGTACCTATATTTAATCATGTTGGATTGCCTGCTTTACCAAAAAAAAAAAAAAAAAAATTCTGTAAGATTTAAACAAAACCAAAATCTCATAGCATAATATTAAAAATGTCCAGAAAGAAAATTACTTAGAACATGGAAACACAACCTACACTTCTGCTCACAAGGGTAAAGGTAATCAACAGATACCAACACAGATCTGACACTTTATTTTTTCTATTTGTTTTAAATTTTATTTTATTATGTTATATCACCATTCATTACATCATTAGTTTTTGACCTGGTGTTCCATGATTCATTGTTTGCATATAACACCCAGTGCTCCATTCAATACGTGCCCTCCTTAATACCCATCACCAGGCTAACCCATCTCCCCTCTAGAACCCTTAGTTTGTTTCTCAGAGTCCATAGTCTCTCATGGTTCTTGTCCCCCTCTAATTCCCCCCCCTTCATTTTTCCCTTCCTACTATCTTCTTTTTTTTTTTTTTTTTTAACATATAATGTATTATTTGTTTCGTAGGTACAGGTCTGTGATTCATCAGGCTTACCCAATTCACAGTGCTCACCATAGCACATACCCTCCCCAATGTCTGTCACCCAGCCACCCCATCCCTCCCACCCCCCACCACTCCAGCAACCCTCAGTTTGTTTCCTGGGATTAAGAATTCCTCATATCAGTGAGATCATATGATACTTGTCTTTCTCTGATTGACTCACTTCGCTTAGCATAATACCCTCCAGTTCTATCCACGTTGCTGCAAAAGGCAAGATTTCTTTTTTTTTTTTGATGGCTGCATAATATTTCATTATATGTGTGTGTGTATGTGTGTGTGTGTGTATATATATATATATATATATATATATATATATATATATATATATATATATATATACATACCACATCTTCTTTATCCATTCATCTCTTGATGGACATCTTGGCTCTTTCCATAGTTTGGCTACTGTGGACATTGCTGCTATAAACATTGGGGTGCATGTACCCCTTTGGATCCCTACATTTGTATCTTTGGGGTAAATACCCAGTAGTTCAATTGCTGGGTCGTAGGGTAGCTCTATTTTTTTTTTTAAAGATTTTTTTAAATTTATTTATTTGAGAGAGAGAGTGAGAGAGAGAGAGAGCACAAGAGGGGGGAGCGGGAGAGGGAGAAGCAGACTCCCTGCCGAGCAGGGAGCCCGATGCGGGACTCGATCCAGGGACTCCAGGATCATGACCTGAGCCGAAGGCAGTCGCTTAACCAACTGAGCCACCCAGGCGCCCAGTAGGGTAGCTCTATTTTACAACTTTTTGAGGAACCTCCATACTGTTTTCCAGAATGGCTGCACCAGCTTGCATTCCCACCAACAGTGTAGGAGGGTTCCCCTTTTTCTGCATCACCGCCAACATCCTTTGTTTCCTGACTTGTTAATTTTAACCATTCTGACTGGTGTGAGGTGGTACCTCATTGAGGTTTTGATTTGGATTTCCCTGATGCTGAGTGATGTTGAGCACTTTTTCATGTGTCTGTTGGCCATTTGGACTGACAAACACTTTAAAGCAGTTATTATAAAAATGCACAAATAAGCAACCAGGAACACTCATACAACATTCAGCAAATAAATAGGAGATATAAAGAAGAACCAAGTAGAAATTTAGAACTTAAAAATGCAATAGCAGAAGTTTTAAAAATCACTGGATGGGCTTAATAGTAGAATAGACATGGTGGAAGAAAGAGTCAATGAACTGAAAAATAGATCAATAGAAATTATCCTATCTGAACAACAGAGAGAGGGAAAAAAAGATTAAAAAAATAAAAATAAAATGAAAGGCCAATTTACCTGTAAAACTTTGATAGAAGTTCTTGTAATTGGAATCTCAGAAGTAGGGAAGAGAGACAACAGATTACTTTCAAAAATACCTTCTAAAGAAAGTTCTTCAGACTAAAGGGCAATGACACAGGAAAGAAGAAAGAACAACAGAAATGGCAAACATCTTGGTAAATATAATAGACTGTTCTTTCCTTTTATGAGTTTTTAAAGATTTTTCTGATGATTGAAAGCAAAAATTACAACTTCTGCTGGAGTTTTCAATGTGAAGAGATGTAATATATAAGACAATTACAGAATGAATGGCCTCATATGGTAGCAACATTTCTACATCATAATCAAAGTGGTAAAATACTGATGCTTAGTAAACTGTGAAAGGTTAAGTATGTCTTTTGTAATTCCTAGAGCAACTTCAAGAAAAGAAAAACATTAAATATAGTCAAAATCATGATAAATTAAAATGGAATACTAAAAAAGTTTGAATAACATTTTTCTTCCAAAAAGGGAGAATGTGGTAGATCTAAATTCATATATATCAGTAATTACATTAAATGTAAATAGTATATACACACTAATTAAGAGACAGAGATTATCATAAGGGAAAAAATATGTCTCACTAATATGATATTAAAAAATTCACATCAAATATAACAATGCAAATAGATTATAAGAACTGGCCAAGGACACAAAAAAGCTGGTCCAAAAGCCCTAAAACTAGAACAAACTTAGCATGTTGAATGATATATTAAATGTTTATGACTCAGTTGGTTAAGCGACTTCCTTCGGCTCAGGTCATGATCCTGGAGTCCCAGGATCGCGTCCTGCATCGGGCTCCCTACTCAGCAGGGAGTCTGCTTCTCCCTCTGACCCTCCCCCCTCTCATGTGCTCTCTCTCTCTCATTCTCTCTCTCAAATAAATAAATAAAATCTTTAAAAAAAATGTTTATGACTGTGTATAAGAAACCAGAGTTTATACATGAATATTTTAAAGTCAATTAATTCCAAATTATGGGATTGGAGACCATTTTTATTTTGCTGGAACTTATTTGCAATTTTTACATTTTCTAAAATAAGCATTACTAAATTATTCCTGATTCTAATAAATGCATTGGGAGAGGAGATGAGAAACAAACACTATTTGTAGTTGAAGTAAATAAATTTTAGGGACCCACTACAGAAGTTGGTGGGGATATGGGGATAGATAAAATTTCTGGGTTTTTTTTTTTTTTTTTAGATTTATTTATTAGAGAGAGAGCGTAAGCACGGACATGGTGGGAGGGGCAGAGGGAGAGAGAATCTCAGGCCGACTCCCTGCTGAGCATGGAGCCAGACACAGGGCTCAATGTCATGACCTTGAGATCATGACCTGAGCTGAAATCAAGAGTTGGATGTCCAACAGAGTCACCCAGGTGCCCTGATAAAATTTGTGTTTTAGAAGTTGGTAACACTCTACATGTAAATCAAGAATTCATGAGAAAGAAAAGTTATATTGGAGACAGAAAGCTCAATTTAGAAAATTGTGATGGATACTTCTGACTGAGAAGTTAGTAATATGAAGTTGGAAGTTTAGGTATGAATTTCAAAAATGTGGGAGCTAGAATATAGAATGGGGAATATCTGCAGATAAATGGAATGTAGTTTTAAGGGCATAGATTAAAAATCTGTTTACAGAAAGCTTATTTGTTTAAATGGCTGAGTATACATCATGTAGTTTTGCATTCTGAAGGGGTGGCAAGAGGAGATTTATTACTAGCATTAAGTGGGGAAGGCTGATGTTATATCGTAAGGGCAGTGGTGTTAATATGCATATTTATAAGAACAAGTAGGTCCTTCTCTATATTTTACCACTTAAACACACCTCTGATTGCTACAGTAATTTAACCTTTACCTAATTTCACTAAATTACTTGTAAACACCAGCCAGTAAAAGTTAACTGAAGAAAATGTAATTGAATATTTGAGTATGGCCCTACTATACAATTAGGCAATTCTTTGTGACTGATAGTTTTAATGAGACATCAATTCAAAGTAAAAGCTTGGAAAATATATATTACAGACTTTCGTTGGGCTTCAAATGAGGCAAATCCTAATGGGCAAATAGCTTTATGTTTTTTAGTCAAGAAATATTTATTAACTACAAGGAAGACAAGCATCATTTATTTGTGATCTTGTTTTTTTTTAAATAGTCAATTGTCATTGATAGTTCAAAATAATGGAGCACAGGGTATTATATGCAAACAATGAATCATAGAACACTACATCAAAAACTAATGATGTAATGTATGGTGATTAACATAATAAAATAAAAAAAATATTCCAGGCAGAAAGCCATTTAAAAAAAAAGAGAGTTCAAAATAAATAGCAGTATTAAGAAAGTTGCTTAGATCAGGAACTACTGTTTTTACAGTGTCAAACACCAAACACAGGGAAACAGCCACTCTAATTCATACCTATTAGCTCTAAACTGGGTGGTATTCACAGCAGGACCTTGAAAAGATATCCTTTGACACCAAGCTCTCTAGTTGCAATTCCTTAAATGTAAGACTTTAAATATAGCACCTCCATTGATTGTATTTCTCTCTGTCTGGGCTATGTATTCCTTCCATTGTAGCCTTTAATCTTACCTTACTCCTTCACTTGCCTTATCCTGTCTTACTCCAAATCACACAATTAAGCAATTCTTTGTAACTGATACTTTTTAAAATTTAAATTCAATTACTTAACATTTAGTGTATTATTAGTTTCAGAGGTAGAGTTTAGTGATCTATTAGTTGAATATAACACCCAGTGCTCATCACATCATATGCCCTCCTTAATGTCCATCACCCAGTTACCACATTCCCCCTCCCACCTCCCCTCCATACTTTTAATGAGACGTTAGTTCCTTTAAGAATTGGTGCTGAGACGGACCAAACATTTATTTTTGGTCATATGTGAAAGACGGTTTCACTAATTCCAATGAAGGAGGACTAAAATCACACTGTATTATTTGCTTTTTGATATGTTAATATTTTTGCTAAACAAATGTGGCTTTCATTACTTATTACAAATGAATTATCACATGATTCATTATAAAGTCCAATATTTGTTTTTATTTTTTGATTTAAATATTTCTGTATTCATTAAAATTATCCCCATTGAACATTTATGAATTCACAGAAATTAAACATATTAATATAAAAAAAGGTTTTTTAAATTGTAACAAGTCTACATGTATTAAACTTGCTTCAAATTATTACTGAAGACAGAAAAAAAGGCAGTGAACTTATTAACATTCTAGAAAAAAAATCATGGACTAAAAATCCCATGTTATACATGTGGAAAAAATTAGTAGAAATTTAAACAAAATATCCTTTGGGAACCTGGGCTGCAAAGCTTTATAAACAAAAGCTAGGCTCAGACTTTTCATCTATAGTTCTAAATAACTGAATAAAGGGGAACTTTGCAATGGATTATGAAGGGAAAATATTGCATATCTAGAATTTTATATCAGCCAGTTGTCTTTTCTCTATGACAGTAGCAGGTTAATAGTCTTGGATATAAACCAGCTTATTTATCCTTCTTAAATAGTTGTCATTCAGCAGTGAGTGATTAATTGAAAAAGAAAATCTACCCTGTGAGAATCTTAATATAAAATATCTGGTATTCTTTTAAAGAGTCATCAAACGCTGCCAAGTGGAAACAGTATATCATGCATAATACAAGTCTAGGGGCTGAAATTTCAACTTTGTAATTTTGAACAAATTACTTAACTTCATTTAATTTCATGATTTATGCAATCATAGATCAGTGTCACATTCTTGTACGTCTTATTTCAGTGTGAAAGAGACAAATGCTATAAAGATAATTACAGTATTTATATGTTACTTAGTAAGGTTACAACTAGTGTTCTAATAATTTATACAATTAACTTAATTAGTCCTGGCAACAGTACTGTAAGATAGGTATTATTATTGTTACTACTATTACTATTTTATTATTGACTATTTTGTAGGTAATGAAACTCTGGTATAGAAAGGTTAAGTTTTTAAAGTCACAGGGCAGGAAAGTGGTAGAGCCAGTATTCAGTCCCAGGCATTTTGGACCTGGATTCTGTGTTTTGAACCTTTACCTATTAAGGAATTACTAACATTAATATAGGAATTTGCAAATTACAAAGAAGAAAAAAAAGAAAAAAATTTTTAGCAATTTTTGTAGTTTTTTTTTACATATATTTTACACATTTATTTTCTTCTTTATGACTGGAGTTAACATAGTATAAACTCTACCAATGAAACTACTATATCTAGGTTAAACTAATGAAAAACTATATCTCATGTTTATAAAAAAATAAACTTTTTTCTCTTAAATTTTGACACCTTTCAGAATCTGATGCTGAAACACTTCAAATTTCCTTCTCTCTATACTAAAGTAGACGTGGGCTTCCCTTCTTTTCTGTTTTCCCTGTGTGGTAGGTAGAATTCTAAATTGAACACTCAACTCCCATCTCCCATCTCCTGATGTATAAACTCCACATAATCTCATTTCCTTGAGTTTAGGAGGAAACTGTGAGTATTATAGGATATTGCTCCTGTAATTGGGTAACCTCATATAGCAAAGGTATAGGGATTTTGCAGATATAATTAAAGTCCCTAATATATTGACTTTAGGTGAATCAAAAGGGACCTTATCCTAGGTGGGCCTGGCCTAATCAGGTGAGCCAGCAGTAGTTAATATTACCTACTTTTTTCTATTGCAAAATTGAGAAATTTTCTATTTTGTATGAATGGTATTACCAACTATTCTCAATCTGGGTAAGGTTGATGTTCAACATACACATTTTTATTATATAGTGTTTTAGTGTGGTCTTCACTGTCTAAGCATAAATAATGCATAAAAGAGGTATCTATTAAAAATTATCGTGTAACACATAATTCAATACATGAAAATTTATATATGGGTATGTGTATGCATACACATAAATAAAAGAGATGTCTGAATGAATGGTCACCAAACTGTGGGCTGATGGTTTTCAGTATAATGAGATTTTAGGTGATTTTTATTTTCTTCTTAACAGTCATATGTATGAACACTTCAAATTATTTACAGTAAACCATTTGTTATTTTATAATCAAGGCAGCTCCCTTGTGAAAAAATAGAAGGAAAATTTTGAGAAAACATATACTAAAATATTGACAGTGATTATCTTTGATGGGAAAATGAATAGTGTTGTTTTCTATTTTTATTATTGAAATTTTAAATTATAATTTGAGTATATGCTCTATGGCAACAATTTAAACAACAGAGGGTACATATTTAGAAATTAAAAATATACCAACACTAGTATCTCTGGACTCAATTGCAATGTGACTCTTCCTTCTAAATAAAACACACTTTTTAATAGTTTGATCTATACCTTCACATACACAGTTGGTAGGGAAATGACAGATAAGCTGTCTGTTGTTCGAGAGGTAGAGAAATAATTTAATACTACCTTGACCTATTTGATATAAAATTGGTTTCTTTATTCTTCTAGGTCCCAGGGAGAGGGAAGGAAGAAACTCTTAGCACATGTATGCATTTATAAAATCACTGTTACAATTAGATACAGAATATTTCCATCACCAACTGTTACTTTGTACCACTTTGCAATCCTTCTCACACTATTTGCCGTCACTATAGATTGGTTTTCTTTTTCTAAAGTATGTATTCTGACTTCTTTCATTCAGCATAAAGATTTTAAGATTCATCACCTTTTTTTTTTTGTATCAGTGGCATGTTCATCTTTATTGCTAAGTAGCATTCTTTTGCATGGATATTCCACAGTTTGCTTAGTCATTCACCAGTTGAACACTTGTATTATTTTCGGTTTTCCACTAGTATGAATAAAGCTACTATGAATATTCTTGCACCGTTCTTTGTGTGGACATACGTTTTCATTTCTTTGGAGTAAATACCTAGGAATAGAATGGCTGAATTTCCTGAGAGGTGGATATTTAACTTTTTTTTTTTTTAAGATTTTATTTATTTATTTGACAGAGAATGAGAGCAGGAACACAAGCAGGGGGAGTGGGAGAGGAAAAAGCAGGCTTCCCGCTGAGCAGGGAGCCTGATGCAGGGCTTGATCCCAGGACTCTGGGATCATGACTTGAGCCGAAGGCAGACACTTAACGACTGAGCCACCCAGGTACCTTGGATATTTAATTTTTAAAGAAACTGCTAGACAGATTTCCAAAGTGGTTGTACCATTTCATATTCCCACCAGCAGGGTCTCAGAGTTCAAGTTGTTCCACATCTTCACCAATAATTGTGAACTTCAGTCTCTTTAATTTCAGCCATTTTAAGAGTTGTGCATTAGTATCACCATGTGTTCTTAGTTTGTAATTTCCTCATGATTAATGATGTTGAGAAGGTATGCTTATTAGACATTTGTATATGCTCTCTTATTAATCATCTGTTCAAGTCATTTGTCAATTTTTTCTATTGGGTTGATTCCTTTTGACTATTTTACTATTGTAGGAGTTCCTTATATATTATGGATACAAATCCTTTGCCAGATTTATTAAGAGTATTTTATTCCAATCTGTGCCTTGCTATTTATTTTCATTATGGTGTCTTTCAAAGATCAAATGTTTCTGTGATAAATTCTAATTCATCATTTATTGCTTTAACTTTATGGTTCTTGTTTTATATTACTAAGAAATATTCGCTAATGTCAAAGTCATAAACATTTTTATAGAAATTTTATAATTGTAGTTTTTATATTTAGATCCATGACTCATTTTATGTTTATTTTTGTATATGGTATGAGGTAAAGCTTAAGTTTGTTCGTTCCTTCCTTCCTTCCTTCTTCCTTTCTTTTAAGCAAGCTATACGCCCAATGTGGGGCTTGAACTCAGAGATCAAGTCACATGCTCTACCGACCAAGCTAGCCAGGCACCGCAAGGTTCATTTCTATTCTTATGACTATATAGTTCTTTAAGCATCAATTGTTTACAAATCAATGCGTTCCATATTTAATTGCCTTGGAAACTTTAGGGAAAATCAATTAACAATATGTAGTGATTATATTTCTATACTTTCTATTCTGTTCTCTCTTTTTTTAAAGATTTTATTTATTTTTTGACAGAGAGAGAGAGACAGCCAGAGAGGGAACACAAGCAGGGGGAGTGGGAGAGGAAGAAGCAGGCTTCCCGCTGAGCAGGGAGCCTGATGCAGGACTCAAAAATGCGGGGCTCAATCCCAAGACCCTGGGATCATGACCTGAGACGAAGGCAGACGCTTAACAACTGAGCCACCCAGGCACCCCTCTATTCTGTTTTCTTGATCTAGCGTCTATCCTCTTGCCAATACCACATTTTCTTAATTACTGTAGCTTTATAATAAGACTTGAAGTCAGGTAACATAAGTTCGTCAACTTTTTCTTCTTTTTAAAAATTTCTTTCAGAGACTACCAGTCTGGGTAGGATGATGTAGATCCACTTTTTCCCCCTCTGCAGGCTCATCCTTCCACAACAAAAGGGGAGTCCCTAGGGCAACATCAAGCAACCTCGTCACCACTAGCAAGGAGTATCAATCAGTAGCCCCAAAAATAAGTGGCCAGGGAAAACATTCTTTATCCCCTGGGGCTGACATCCCTTTTCTGTCAAGAGACAAAAAAGTGGGAGAGCAGAACTTACAAGAGAAACTCAGCTGCAGTAGGTGTCTCAATCTGGGAAGCCTCTTACCTCATAAGCCTGAGATTCTCCTCCCCTGCCAAGGGACACAGACAGAACAAGAAAAAGGGATGCAGTCACACTAAGTGCCCTAGTCTGGGAAGCCTATTTATATCCATAGGCTGAGATTTTTGTCTCCACACTGGAGCTATTAGGGCAACCAGGGGCACTGATAAAACTATCCCAACACATGCTTTCCCCACAACAGGCATTCCTGGCTGGTCTGGGAAAACCTGTTCTGCCCAATTAGGCAACATCAACAGAGACCAGTAGGAGCCTAAGCAGTACAAGATAAACCAAGTGGACCAAAGTAAGATTGCAAAGTCTCTAAAAATTAAACTGTCATTGGAAACATAGCCTCCTCTCCTCAAATACACAATGATAAAAGATCCAAAAGTAAAAGAACACAGTGATTCTAAATGTATACACACCAAACAACAGAGACTCAAACTGCATGAAGCAAAAATTGATAGTGCTGAAAGGAGAAAGAGACAAATCTGAAATTGTAGTTGGGGATTTCAACCCACCTATCCCCCTTGAAAATTGAAGGAACTCTCAGAAAATCAACAAAGACATAAACGATCTGAACAATGCCATCAACTAAAAGAATATGTTTTATATAAATACATTATTCCACTTAACATAAAAATGTACATTTTTTTCAAGGGACCCTTGGAGCATTCAACAATATAAACTATATCCTAGATTGCAAAACAAACTTTGGCACATTTAAAAGAATTGAAATCATACAGAACATGTTTTCTGACCATAATCAAATCAAATTAGAAATCAATAAAACAAGGACAACTGTAGGATGGTTTTGCATCTTGATTATAGTGGTGGACATATGATCTACACAAGTATTTAAACTGCATCATTTTTAGGCATATGAATTAAGTATAAATACTTGAGTACAGTGTTAAATAAATGTGAGAACAGGCATTATTGTCTCCCTCATAATCTTAGAGGAAAAGCATTAAATATTTCAACATTAAACATATTACCTTTATGTTTCTCCTAGATGTCTTTTATCAAATTGAGGAATGTCTTTCTCTCCCTTGTTTGCTGAGGTTTTTTTATGAATAAGGAGTGTTGAATTTTGTTAAATTCTTTTTCTCCATCTATTGAAATTATTTGTTTTGTGTCCTTTATTCTCTTAATATGACGAATCGCACTGATTAATTTAAGCAAGTTCAAATACCCTTCCATTCCTGGAACTGAATCTATTTCTTCATAATGTATTTTCCTCATATATTTTTGGATCCAGTTTGATAATACTGTTAAAGACTTCTGTGCCTATGTTCATAATCAATATTTGTTGGCAATTTATCTTTCTAATTTCATTGTCAGGATACATCTTTCTGTTAACGAGTCTCAAAAGATGATAGGGAGAGTTCCATGCTCCTCTACTTTATCTGAAAAACTTTAGGATTGAACGTTTAGGATCTAATCACAAAGTTTTGTTGTCGTTGCTGTTGTTAGACTGTTTTTGATCATTCCTTTTCTACTTCTATTCCTTTTTTAGATTAGAGAGAGAAAAAGAGAAAGAGTGGGGGGTGAGAGAAATACAGAGACGTGGAAATGGAAACCAAAGATCTGCATTTGGAGCGTGAGCTAGCACAGATCCATTATTTGGCCACCATCTGTTGGCGATTACACGACTTGATGCCCTTCCAGCAGCTCCTGGAGCAGGAGACAATGATTCGCCTAGCCTCTAACCACGGCAACCTGGAGATTAGGCACGAGTTCCGCCGGGATGATAATGGCTTCTGGAAGATTCCCGAGCCCGCCATAAAAACGCGTCTCCCAGTAGTTTCGACACGGTTATAGAACAAACCAGCCACAAGCCTCTGCAGCCGACCGCAGCGAACCACGCGGGTGGGAAGATAACCACCAAAGTGCGGCCTCAGTCAGAGCTAGCGTGAAAACACCCGCAAGGGGCTACTTCCGGTCGGAGCAGCCAGCCCGAGCCTCGCGGCTGAAGGGGCTCAAGCCTCGCAGCTCGCAGCCACGCCTCAGCTCCCGCCTCAGCCACAGCCCCGCCGCCCTGCACACCCGGCCCCTGAAAGGCCCCAGCCCGCGTCCTTTGACCTCGAGTCTCACGACGTCTCCTCTGCTGAGGCCAAGCAGAAGAAAAACCAAAAGCAACTTGGCGGAGAGCCTCTCAGAACATGGCTGCCTGCTGTCGCCCAGCGTGTGGGCTCCCGCGAGCCTGCCAGGCCTCCTCCCCTGGCAGCGACGGGGAAGACAGCCTCCATTTTCTGCTCCCCAGAGAGCCCACCTGTACCCGCAGTACCCGCAGTGTGAGCTCCTCCGACAGGCCGGCTCCAACAGCTCTCCAGGCTTCCGCGGCGTTTCAGTCGGCTCGTGTGGTGCTCGTGCCCGCCAGGGTGGGGCTGTGCCTCGAACGGTCCAGAAACTACACTGACTCACGGCCTTCACCAGCCGACCCCACCGAGCGGGAGCTTCTTCCAGGTGGATCCCATTCAACATCCTGGCGAATGAAAATGGTGTCCCGACTGACTGGCTCCGCTTGCTGAGGTAAGCCCTGCGGCAGGGTCCGGGGGGACGTGGAGCACAGGTGCCGTGCGGCCCCTGACCGGCGGGCATGCGGCTGGGACGAGGTCACTGGGCGGCCACCTGCTGCAGTCGCCTGCCTCTGTCGGGGGGTGGGGGTGTGTGTGGGGGGGAAACGCATCTGCTGCAGCCCTGTCGCTAGATCTCTGATTGTCCGAGTCAAAATACAGCTTTCTGCTTTGTTCATTTTTTGCCTTGTTTGCTGGATTTCTACGTTGCTGTTTTCCACTTTTCAAATTTTCCCATTTTGACTTTTAGTTTACCCTGCGCGATTATTTTTAAAATGTGTTTTAATGCAGGTCCTTGGGTCATTAATTTTAGACCTTTAAAATTTTTGGTTTAGTATGAGCACTTAAAGGTAAACATTTCCCTCTAATAATTGTTTTGGTTGTTTCTCCAAATTTTTGTATGTATTTTGTATATTGCTTAGTTCAAACGATTCTATGATTTCTCCTTTGATCCCCATCCCTCAGATCTAGATTTTAAGCGTGTTGTTTAATTGAAAATATTTTTGGTTTTCCTAGATATGTTGTTATTGATGTCTAATTTACTTTGTGATCAGAGAATTTATTTCCCCTGATTTCAATTCTGTTAAATTGATTCAGACACTTTATGGCCCAGTTTATGGTCCATTTTGGTGAATAAAATACGAGCACTCAGAAAGAATGTGTATTCTGACATTTTCATGTGTAGGGTTCTATAATTATTAGATCAAGGTTTTTGTCTTAGGTTTTCTTTTTGTGTGTGTATGTGTGTCTGGTGGTTCAATCAGTTCTTCAAGGGAACTATTAAAATATTCTATGATCTTGAATTACCTAGTTCTTTAATTTTGTAGTTTTCACACCATGTTTTAAAGGTTGGTTGTCAGGTCATACACATTTATGATTGTTCTATCTTCCTGATGAATTGAGCCTTGTATCCTTGTTAAATAGTCTGTTTTATCTCTGGCAATAATCTTTTCTTGAGGTCTACTTTATCTTATTAAAGTAGCTAATCCAGCTTTATGCTTAGGGTTTGTATTATATGTCATTTCTATCCATTTGTCCTCAACCTGTCTGAGCTTTAAATTTCATGACCTATATAGCATAGAGTTAGGTCCTGCTTTCATTGATTTTTATAATCTTTGCCTTTTAATTAGAATTTTATCAATCCATAAACATCCTATGTAGTTATTGATACTTGTTTCAGGTTTGCCATTAGGCAATTTCTGTATGACCCCTCTATTTCCCCCATCCTTATTTTCTAGCTTTCTTACTATGTGAGTGAGTTTAAGAATTCCATTTTAAGTTACCCACTGACACTTTTTTCAGTAGTTGTTCTAGGATTAAGTTTTTGCAGTCTGTATAAAGTTAATATTGTAGTACTTCATATGCTGTATGGAAAACTTGCAAACACATGGATCCATTTACCACAACCTCATCATTCTACATGTTTTCTCATGCTATGGATGTTTTAAGCCCAAAAGATAGCATTATAGTTTTTGCTTTAAATAGTCATGTGTATTTTAGCTAAACTAAGAGAAAGCTTTATTTTATATTAACATATATGCTGTTCTTCATTTCTCCTTGATGGTTCATTTTTATCCCCCCTCTGATACTTTTTTTTTTTTCCAACTAGAAGAAATTCCTTTAGAATTTACAGGTACAGTGCTCATGACAAAGTTCCTTATTCTCATATCTGAACATAATTCTGTGTTTACCTTTTATTTTTTCTTTTATCTGCTTAATGATATTTTTTCACCCTCCTCTTGCTTCCACAGCTGCTCATACGAAGTCTTTGGTAATATGAATTACTCTTTCCCTGTGTATGATACTCCACTTTCTCTAGCTAATTTAAAAAAAATTCTCTTTGATTTTTACAACTTTTCTGTGCTGGGGTTTAGTTTTATTTGTGTTTTTTCTGCTTGGGGTTTACTAAGCCTCTTGTTTGTATAAAATTATATATTCCACATTTGGGAAGTTTTTGACTGTTATTTCTTAAATTTTTTTCCTGCTCTATTCTCTTGTCAGTACTTCTTTGGCTCAAATTTTGTTTACTTTATACTTTTGATAAGTTCCACAGATTCCTGAAGCTCTTATTTTTTTTCACCAAACATTTTTCTTGTTCTTCTTCAGACTGAATTTTTTCCTATTGATCTATCTTCAAGATCACTGATTTCCTTTCCTCCATTTCCATTCTTTTCCAAAAAATGTTTTATTCAGATATTTTTCTGGAATTTTTATCAAGCTCTTGTTTTATCTTATTTTTTTCTGCTGAGATTTCCTAGGTTTTTATACATTATGAGTGTTTCTCCTTAATTACATCGTGTGTGTGCATACACATATATACACACATATATATTAGCTCTTTTAAAGTCTTTCTCTGATTTCAACATCTGGATAACTCAGGGTTAAAGTTTGTTGACAATTTTCCTTGTAAAAATGACTAGCATTTTTTTCTGGTTTCTCATACCTAATTGATTTTAATTATATTCCTCTCATTGTGAAGGTAGTATTATATAATTTGCATTTAATTATATTATGAATGGTGGGGATTTTTTGTTTTAATAGGCAATTTGGTTAGATTCAAATTTCAAACATTTTATTACATTTCAAATCCCAGTTTACTTGTTTTAGCATTCATTGAAAGCCACTTTGAGTCTGAACCGTGCATGTATGGTTCAGAAACCATCCAGAGATTCAGGTACAGTTTATTCTCAGGATTTAGGGCTCCTTCTCTGTGGCTCTCTCCTTTCCACGATTCTTGCCTCAGTTTTTAGGAGTACAATTGTTTTGAAATACGTTTTCTGGTTTTTAAGGTCAGAAAGTCTTCAGGTTCTCTAAGAGTTATAGCCATTTCCCACATTGAAAATGTTGACCTAACTTCAAACTAAAAGCCAGGGAGAAATCACAGTATTCTTTTTTTAACAAGTGTTAACTCTGCTCTAGAATGTACCTGCATTTGATCACTATCCATTGCTTTGAAGTCATTGCTTTTTTTCTAGTTTGTCTGGACTTTATAGTTATGTACAAGAGCACTGGGTTCCAGTAGAAGCTATTTGACCATGCTGCAAGTGATAGTCCTTGCTTCATTTTTTTATTATTCTTTCATAACTCCAGTCAGGGAGATAGGAGATGAAGAGCCAGCAACAGCAGTGCTGGGGCTGGCTGGGTCTCCTGCTTCCCAGGGAATGATGTAGGCCCTCAGTTTCAGCCCATACTAAGATATATTTGCATATAGGATTTCATAATTTGCATGGTTTTTAAACATATAGGAAAGGAGTTCTGAATTATATCTCACAACATCCTTTTATTTTTTTAAGATTTATTTGAGAGAGAGAGGGCACGCGTGAGCACGTACACACATACTCACAGGAGGAGGGGTGGAGGGAGAGAATCTCCAGTAGACTCCCTGCTGAATGTGGAGCCCTACCCAAGGCTCCATCTCAGGACCCTGCGATCATTACCCGGGCCAAAATCGAGAGTTGGATGCTTAATCAACTCAGCCATCCAGGTACCCCTCACAACATCCCTTTATGGGCTTCTGCCCCTAATACATACTTCTTGTTTAAACTGTGATTCATAGAAAGGTTGTAACTTGAACATATTTAAGTGTTCTGGAAAGAGATAGGCTTCAAATCAGTCCTGTCCTTTTGTCTCCTGTTTTACTGCTATTACATACAATTACTAAGTGGTTAACTTTATTGAAATTATATAGTGTTATTGTTTCATTATATAATTTTCAAATTTCACTAAACTTTTGCAAATGTATTCAGTGACAGCATATTGTGGAAATGTTCAAAAATCATATCCTGGATTAGTTTAGATCTGTAGAATCAACAGAAAATTCAAAATTACATTCATAAGAATTGAAAGGGAATTTCAGATTTTACATGTCCTCTTTATATTGCCATTTTATTTTTCAGAAATTCATGTGCTTGCTAATCTAAGATAAAATATACATCTCAAACTTGTTGTGAGGGTAAGTATAATCTGGGTGTCAGTTCCTATGGTGACTGAATAATAGAAATTAAAGCACATATCTGTCTTAATTACTCAAATTAAAGATGAATAGATAAGCCAAATAAACTTTACTAAATTTACTGCCATAGATATTTCATGCACAAAAAATTTTATAGCTGTAATTAAAAAAATACTAGTTCAGATTCTATCGTATTTATGGGGCATTTGATATTCTATAGAAATACCTGTTTTTAATTCTTGAGTGAAACAGTGAAGCAACTCCTTAAAAATTAAAAATGAGGGAAATGAGATTTACTGACCTTTGACAGTTAAGCTAGGGAACAAACATTTAACAGGGAAATTTGGTAAATTCTAAACTCCCAACATTTTATAGTGAGATGTAGGAAAAGCTTATGGATTTCTCCTAATCAAGTTATCAGAATCTAGCTTAAGGCCAAGTAAGTCTAGAAGCAAGATAAAATTAGACCATAGAAAATATTAATACAGAGGGAAAATTAAAGATATCCAGAGAAGATAAGATAGCCCAAAGAAGACTATTTGATAAACACTGAAATATTTCAATAAATACTGAAAACATTTTCAATTGCATCGAAATTGCAGTATTCAGTGCATATTGAACATAGTTAATGGGCAATCAGAAGTTCAAAGAAACTGTATTTGGATTTGTAATGTAACTAGACAATAAGAAAAAAAAAACTGATGTGAAGTTTTCAGTGTGTTTCAGGCTTCGCATAACACGATCTCTTTCAATACTAATGGCGTGCTCTTAAGTATTCGCATTTTTGTGACCATTCAGTAGCTCAGTGTTAACTAATAAGTTGGGTTTCTGTTGTCTACTCTGATATTGGTATATATCTTTTTAGTTTAGATTATATTTGTTAGATTAGGCTCTTAAGGACTCATTCTTCTAAGCATTCAACAACAAACTTAAACCTAAATCTTTCAGATTAACTTTTATATTAGTGAACATGTCTAGCTAGTTGAGATAATGTTTTGTGTTGCTACTTAAATTCATCGTTCCATCCCTTGCTCTTTAACTCAATGACACTGAAGCTGATTTAGAATATATACAAAAGATATATAAGGCCTGAAACTGTATATTACTAACACATATAAGTAAATCTAGAAATATGACTATAATATGATTTGCCATTTATAAAACAAGCTAAATGGTGCGTTTGGAACACCAATAATGGCTAAAGTCATTAGCAGTACTGTATAGAATAGGCAAAATTAGTGGAGGGCAGAGAATGTCAGACTGTTGGAACAGGGACCACAACAAGAGAAGAAAGCGTAAGACAAAACTGAACATTTTCTGAGAAGTTAGCCCAAGGAGGAGATGATGATCCACTGAGAGGGCAAGCTTAACTGGTTCTTGATGGGAGATGAGAAAAAGCACTTGAGTAGAACAAAGGGCCAGGGTCTGGGCACTGCATTTAGGTAAAGGAGTTCTTTCCTTTAGCAAAGACAAATTATTTTCTGGGCAAATAGGATTAATCTTTGTCATAAGGAATGAAACTTTTTTAATTAATGAAATATAGTAAATATAAATTCTTTATTCATGTAAAAGGGAGAGCTTAACTGTTATTTTAATGCATATATCTTGCTGGAGAGAGAAGGACAAACTTATATTACTTCTGCTAGGTAATTTTTATCAGTGAAGAATGATAATTAATTTTTCAAATTATATATGTGTATATGTGTGTATTTATGCAATCTTAGAGCTATTGATTTGTCCAAAATCACACAATTATCCAGGATTCACATTGAGAGCTTCTGACTTTTGCCTTCTTTTCAATTCTTTATAATGCAGTTGTAGTGTTAAGCTGGATGGTCCTTGACTAGGATGTTAAAATATACTGTTCCCTACGATGCTTGAATTCTTAATTTTTGTCTCTTGTAAGATGGCTGCAAAATATAGGTGATAATTTTGTCGTATGCAATGAATAGGTGTCACTACTTCTAACCCTTTATATATTTGAGAAATTTTCTCTGTTCTTTATGTAGGGAAAAATAGCTAGATTTAAGTTACTAGTTCATAATATTTTCATATCAATTTATTAACAATTCATTTTACTGTTAAATTTAATATTGCAGAGGCAAAGTCTGAAGCCAATTTAATAGCTGTTTTTTTGCATGTGACTTACTGTTATGATATCATTAGTGTTACTGTTTGTTCTTTACCCTGTTCTGGTTTTGTGGGGTTTTTGTTTTTTGTTTGTTTTTTGTTTTTTGTCTTGTTTCTCTTTGCTTGTTTTTTGCCTCCCTTCCTCAAGATTATACTGCTTGTATTAAGCCCTCATAAATTTCAGGACAAGTTTCAGTTGTTGGTCAAGTAAGTATACATGAAAACATTTTTTTTTTTTACTTTAAAAGTTGTGCCATAAAATGGTCCCTATAAACAAAAAATCCACGAAGAATTAAGTTTTAAACTTTCTTGATACATAGCAACACTTACATCCCTGTTTCTTTACTATGTACACATTTTTATTCAATGATCTTGATATCTAAAACTGAAATTTTGTCTGCCAAGCCCAGGCCAATCTCACATTTATCTTTGAAGATTCTATCACAATTTGTGCACACTGATGGAGAAACCTATCACATGCCCATTAAATTAAATAAAACCAATCTTTCTCTGAAATTAAATTATTTGCTGCTAACACATGGATTTCTTTACTTTGTCCCAGATAATGGGACAGGAATTATACCAGGTATAATCAGGAATTATACCAAATCATTTTACGTATCTCTAGAGCATTGTGCTTAATTAATCTTTTTGTGTACATATGCATGGCTATAGCATCTAATCTAAAATAATTGAAAATCTAAAAATATTTTTAATAACATCAGGAACCATGGTATTGAAAGACATTATTAGCTAAATCTCCAGTGACTCACAGATTGGAGAGGAACAGAAGGTGAGCAGAGATTTAACTGTAAGGTTTTAAAAGAGGTGCAGATAAAGAATTATGGAATTGTAGGGGAGGGATTATCATTTACTTGAAATGAGCAGTTGTTTGCCGGTCTTAAGCAAACTTTTCAATTTTAATACTACTAAAGCAAAAGATCTCTCATGGGAAATCCATATAATCCATTTACCTACCACAGAACTTACTAGAAATAATTTTTATTTGTATGCCTCCAGTATTGAATTGAATTTTCTATAAGTGATCTCAATTTTTGATTGAGAATAAAGTAAAATGTGCCATTTATTTTTTTTAAAATGAAGTAAATTTTTAATAAATGCTATAGAGAAGGAATGCATATATTAAAGTTTCTTCCTTGAAAATCAATACTGATGTAGTAAGAGGAAAGAGAAGGAAAGGATTCAAAGTCTCCAGTCTGGTCCTCCCACCCTGGGCTCTGTACAATACCCTACTGCCCAGATGCAAGCAGAAGTATCATTGGTAGTAGTAACTCAGAATCTAAGACAAAATTCATCTACTTGTACATTTTCTTATTTGTTCATTAAGTATTATCAATTTTATGTTAGAAGTCACATTAAATTATATGAATATAAACCTAGGTAAAGTATCTATACTGTTTTAGCATTTTGGCTAGAGCTGTATCATAGTAAAAGCATGTGTTAGGAGTCAGGCAAACCTGGATTCAAATTCATATTTTAATTCTGTGACCTTCAGCTTTCTTATTTGTGAAGAGCAACCTATCTGAATATGCTGTTTTATTAACATTAAAAGTAAAGTGCTTAGGAAAATGAATTAGTATTACCGATGCTTAAATTATAGAGCAAGGCTAAATCCACTGAGAAAAATGTAAGTTCTTTCAGGTTAAATTTTTAATAGATAATTGACTACCAATTTGTCCCCTTCTGGAGCATTTTAAAAGCAAATGTTGAGGGGCACCTGGGTGGCTCAGTCGGTTAAGCATCCTATGCTTATTTTGGCTCAGGTCATCATCTTGGGGTTGTGAGATCAAGCCCTGCATTGGGCTCTGCGCTCAGCACAAAGTCTGCTTGAAATCCTTTCTCTCCCTCTCCCTCTCTCTGGCACATGTGCGTGCTCTCTCTCGTAAATAAATAAATAAAATCTTTAAAAAGCAAATGTTTAGAGTTAATGTGTATTTGTTTAGGTTGGACTCTATCAAAAAAGAAAAATCTGCTGTAAATAGTATAAACTTCCATGCTTCCTTCTTGAAAAATATAAGCCAAATCTGTCACCCACTTCTGTCAAATATGCAGGTTATTATGGCCTGGCATATAACAGAAGCTTTATCCTAGCTTCATCTGCTAATCTTCTCTCCTGGTAGTAGGATTTTAAATCACATAAATTCTGCTATAATTCAGTTTGTCAGTTGACAGCTGTGTGAACTTTATAGTTTAGTTCCTCAGATCTGAATTTCCTATCTGGTAAAATAATGTTAACAATATCTACCTGGAGAGATTTGTGAGGATTAAAATATACACATAGAATACACAGTGAAGTGTGTAGTAAGTATTCAATAAATTGTTATCACATTTCAGCCCCCTATTACTTTATATCCTTATATTTATATTGCAAAACCCTATTTTTAAGAACGACATAGAGCATAGATGAACAAGTAGGCTCGATGTTAATAATGATTTTACTTCAGTTTGATGTCATTCATAATTTTAAATAAAGTTAGTCATGTCTCTTTGACCCTCTCTATATTAAAATTTCTAATTTCACACATAAACATTAGAGATCAATTATTTAGCTCAGTATCCAAGGCTTCCCTGATCCCCCTGCTTTCTGAACTTGAATAAGGCAAAAATTTCTTTCCTCCCAAGCATTGAAAGCTAAATCTCTGAATGAAAGGAAGTAGGAACTAAATGAAAATCCAAACTAATTTTACTTAAGCAGTTAAAGCTTTCACAGTGAATGATTTGGAGCTCTTCAGTGTTACTTAGTGAATGTAATCACACATATTTGTCTTGTTGAAAATTATATTGTGACATATGCGTGGTAAGCAGGACTGCTATTATATAAATTGCTCAAGATTTGTTGCTTGAAGTTGTAGAGTACAAAAAGAAATCATGAAGTTTTCTCAACAAAAATATATCCATTTAAAGAGAACGTAAGTTGTTAACCAGTAAGACTAACCAATCTGATTAATATTTACACATTATTTGAGTTCAGTAGCAAAAATGTAAAATGTCTGATACATAGGAGAGAATAACTGGTTGGTATTCTGAAGAGTAGTATTTGAAAGATTCAGGGTTCTGAAGGACAGGATTAGAAGTTCTTAGACAAGTAGATGAAAGACCAGATTTCTTCATGGGCATAACAAAATGTTTCTTCTATTTCATTCTGCAATTATTTCTTTAATCCTTTTCTTCTCAATTTCAGTGTGTGTGTGTGTGTGTGTGTGTGTCTGTGTAAATAATCTATACATTCCTTTTAGAGTTTACAGGTGAATGAGGGAGATAATCAGACAAAACAACTTAAAGCTTATATAAGGGGGCTATAAGAGCATATAAAAGGAGGACTGATCTAGTCTGGATACATTAGGGAAAGCTTAACCAAGAATGTAGTTGAATGAGATTTTAAGGGTAACCAGATTATATCTGGGTAAATGAATGGGAAGATATTTAAGGTATAGGAATACTTTAATGGAAGTCCTGATGGGGAAATTAACATGATACTTTTGAAGATCTGGGAAATTTTCAGATTTTCAGGCTAGTGTGGCCAGAGTGCAGATCCATGAAGGATCAATGGTAGGATATGAATCCTCAAAATATTTTTGAAATATTATACCAAAATTACCCAAAGTATTATAGAAAGAAAATATTAAATATTTTACATATTTTCAGCATCTTTACCATTCTATAAAATATTTATTCCTGGAATAAATATTTGTATCCTGAAGAATTTATATAGAAAAGCTCATGAAAGAGAAAAACATGACTGAAAACCTAACAGTCCTATATATCCTAAAAATGTGTCTTAGAATAGAATTCATTGTCAAGTCAAACGATAAGATCATTACAACCGCATGGTACAATTGTAGCAACTTTCATTAATCTTCAAATAGATTGTACTGTTGTCAAATCTTAGTAGTTTATGAAAAAACAGCATGCTTATTGTTATGTTCACCAAAATCTGCAAGTTGACTGTAGTTTGGCTGATCAATGCAGAGAAACTTCTTCAGATTGCTTCAGAGCTGAGCTTGGTTTCAGCTGCAGTTTGGATTCAAGGCCTGTTTGAAGTGTCTCAACATTCTTTTTGGGCATGAGTGTAAACATCTGATATCTCTTTAGACCTTGATCTTGAGCTGCCATTCTTTCACTTCCACCCACCCATATTCCATGGACTAAAAGCAAATCACATGGCCAAGCCCACCTTCAATAGGGGTGAAGAATTCTCCCACACTGGTAAGAGGTACTATAAAGATATAGAAGATCCAAATGAATAATGCTAATACAGAAAGAATAAGAAGAATTTGATGATTCAGTTCACCTCAGAGGTAAAATTGAGGGAGCAGAAACTACAACCTCTGGAGCTGCTAGAACCCTGGATTAGGTAGCTTGCAGTTTTAGTAGTCATTGCCATTACCTCCTCAGAATTTGTAAACTATGTGGCAAAACCAAGGAGACTATGTTGCTTAAACACCATGTTCTAATTTTTTTTTTTTTTTTTTTAATTAGAGAAGAGAGAACAAGCAGTGGGAGGGGTGGAGACAGGGAGAGGGAGAAGCAGGAGCCCCGCTGAACAGGGAGCCTGACGTGGGGCTCTGTCTCAGGACCCTGGGATCATGACCTGAGCCGATGACAGCCGCTTTACCGACTGAGCCACCCAGGCGCCCCTAGATACCATGTTCTTATTGCTGAAACAGTCAAAACCAATCAGACCTTCATCTATAAATTATTTCAGATCCCTTATATTTTCCATCATATGTTTTCACATTTCCTCTTGTACTTTCTTCTTGTTGCATTCTTGTTAGGGTTACATTTTCCTTTAGATGATGGTTCAGTGTTATTCCTTTTTTTGTTTGTTTTTGTGAAATGATAGCTTTGGATGCAAGCAGAATGAGGAATTTCACGGAGTAGTGGTAGATTGAGAAAAATGATTTGGGTTATATTAGACACATAAAAGTACTGCTCAGTTCCATGTTTGGTAGGAACCGTAGTGTACCTAAATCAGGAAAAAGGGAGTGGCAAAAAGGGGCAAATAGGAAGAGGGTATTGCTGTATTTTCTTGTTTTCTTTATGGTCTTTCAACTGATTTTTTTTTTTCTTTCAGTGGTTAAGTATGTCATTAATACTCATCAGTGATGATTCATATTTTAGCACAGTTCTGTAACTATCTGAAAAATATCCAGGATTTGGAGAACAATGAGCAGTAATTTGGGATTTTTTTTTAAGACTAGTGTTAATCTGGGGTGCCTGGTGGCTCAGTTGGTTAAGCAGCTGCCTTCGGTTCAGGTCATGATCCTGGAGTCCCTGGATCGAGTCCCGCATCGGGCTTCCTGCTCGGCAGGGAGTCTGCTTCTTCCTCTGACCCTCTTCCCTCTCGTGCTCTCTGTCTCTCATTCTCTCTCTCAAAAAAAAAAAACAAAACAAAACAACACTTTAAAAATAAACAAACAAAGACTAGCGTTAATCCTAATACTAGTAATTAAGAGGCAAGTAAGTATTTAACGGTAAGCTATCATCAGGGAATGGAGCTCACTTGTCGATTTTAACTAGTAAATTGTTGGGTTCATTGGTCCCATATAAATTCAGTTAATATTTTGTCTACATATTTTAATAAGTGAGTGTTTAGGGGAGATAGTTTCATTCTCAATATTACATTAGAAAGTATATTCTATGTACAGGGAACTGTCAATTCCTAGAAAATCCTCTGGAATAGGGTCACTGATATTTCCAAAGTTGAAAGTTTAATTACTTTTACCTATTAAAATTAGGCAATTAATTTTACCTATTTTCTGGATAAAACTCAGTTGTATAATAGGTTATTGACTGTATCTTTTTAAATCTCCTTTATATTCACAGGACCCTATGAGCCAGGCCAGTAATATTTTTACTTTTCAAATGAGCCAAGTGTATCTTAGTAGCACATTAGCATAGATCTAAAATATTGGTGGGGTGTAAATAAAATATAGGTTTTATGACCTCTACGATATGTATGCCTTTCATAGTAAAACACTTTTATCTGCTAATAGAATTAAGTCTTTTATTTTAGAATACCAATATCTCAGCACTGTGCTCAAGCAGTAAATGTGTGGTTGATTTTGTACATATTTTGTAAATCACTTGGAATCCTATCAAATGTCTACTTATAAATGTGAAATTACCTATAAAAAGGTTTACTTTTTAAACTTGCCACTTACTATCTATGTAACCTTGAACATGGTACTTAACTGCTCAGTGTCTGTTTCCCCATCCATGAAATGGAGATAATTTTACCAACTTCAGACAGTTGCTGTGTAGGTTATATGAATCAATATGTATAGCATACTTAGCATAGGGCCTGGCATGTACTAAGTCTTACATAAATGCTAGCTATTACTAATATCATCATTAATCTTTATTTTTTTTTAAA